>NC_089506.1:195368453-195974882 GCF_036850995.1 Saccopteryx leptura
CCGGTCTGTTTGCAGCCAGGGCAGGGCTCAGTGGGCAGCCGCGGGCAGGGGCCCTGCTGGGACCAGTGATCATGCTTGCCACACTTAAAGCAAGCTGCTGTTGGGATTTCTCTTTGTGGCTTGGACTTGGGTTGGGGCATCTCCTGTGCCTTGCCTCTGTTGCTCTGTGGGCCTCAGGGTTGCCACAAGAGCCTGGGTTTGGAGCGTTACCTTCTGCTGCATATGGGCCTGGCAAACAGCCTTGGCCTGTTTCTACTAGTTGGGATCATTAAAAACTTTAAATGCCATGTTCACAGGTTCCGGATAAGGATTTGGGTGCTGAGAATAAGAAGAGGGGGCTCGTGGGGAGCCCGGCACCCAGATCTGGCAGGAAATGCTGGAGCCAGAGGCAGGACAGAGCCAGGACTTCCTGCAAGAAAGTTGGGGTTGGACGTCCTGAAAACCAGTGTAAGAGCCAATGCCAGGCTGAGAATGGCCTGATGGAGGAGGGACTAGAGAACACAGTGAAGGGTGGGGCCCTTGGCCAGCAGGGGAGGAGAAAGAGAGATGGTAGTGGTGAATAAGAAACAGGAGTTTGCAAAGGGAGGGAAGGGGGCTCTCGGAGGGAAGAGACCCAGGTGAAAGAAGTCCTCAGAGGGCCAAGCGAGAAGTCCCGGGGGTCAGGCAGGAGGGAGAGAGTTGGGAGTCCGCAGAGAAGGAAAGATTAGGATCGGAGGTTTTAGGTGAGGTTTTTCTGGCCAGAAAAAGGCCTGCGTGGTGGAACAGGCGGCACAGAGATTAAGGACAGCCACGCGAATAATTAGAAGCCGTGTATGTAAGGGATCTCCAACCAGCTCCCAGCTTTTTTTTTAGCAATAAATTAGCAAGGGTGTTAAAACTGAAAGTCCCTTCAGGAGGCTAATTCAGTGGGTTCTGTGGCCTGGCCACAGCAGAGAAGAACAGTTTCTTCTTTAGGGAGGGAGATTCCTGTGTCCCCTTGGCCGCCCTCAGTCCTTGGAGTGGTCAGATTTGAGCATCAGAGTCCCAAAACTCAAGCTCTGGCCACAGACAGATAAGGTAAAGTGGATGTGCTTGGGACATCTCCACAAGCACACACTCACTCGGAATGGAAAAGACTTCCCTGACATAGCTACGGTTTCCCGACAGGGAGTCTCGGAGGAAAGAACTCAAGGGTGGCTGGAGGCAGGGGACTTACCGCACTGTGCGCCGAAGTGGGTGGAAGGTCGGAGATCCTGGTTCTTCCTCGGAGGGGACGGGGAGAGGAGCGGTCCTTGCGGACTGCAAACTCCTCCCAGGTTTCAGCACCAAAATGTAAGGTATTTTTCCCTGCCGAGAAAGAAGGAAGGGGTCGGAGCCACAAAGTGTGGAATAGTAAAAGGCTTTATTGAGTACAGCATGCATCCCGCCCAATAAGGTTCCCTGGCCCTGAGGAAAGATGGAGGCCAAGGAAGTCGCAAGTGGTGACCCGAGTGGGAGATATTTAAAGGGTCCCTAGGGTGTTTGAGCTAATATGACGTGGTGAGATCTCACTGGCTGGCAAACGGTCGCTATTTTCCAGAGGGCTTCTGGGAAGTTTCTTTTGGCGCGCTTGGTTGCGGGCGGTCCTACCCAAGTTCCTGGCCTTGAGCTTTCCCCATTATCCACTGACCTTACAGACAGTACTGTGCTATTTGCAGAACTTGTAACAAATCTTAACCTTTTTGAAACATATTTTGTGTGAAAAAAATTTTTATAAACACAAGGGCTATTGTCTTGTTTTCTATATTTACTAATTGAGTTATTTTCCTAAATATTATTGGCAAAAAATAAAATTTCTCCCAAATGCCATAGATACTATATCACAGCAAATAATGTTTTTCAAAATGGCTTCTTTTTAGTAGGAGTTTACTAGAATGTAGCCTTGGTAGAAACATTTGTTGTATTCTTCTCTCCTTAAACTAACCAACTCCCTCAAATAACACAGCTTTTATACATATGGTAGCTGGAGTTTTTTTCATTATTCTTTCTTTTAGATTCTGCTTATTTTTTCTTCCTTCAGCACTGCAGTGGTGTTGAGCTTTTAAGCTGTATAATTTTTACAAGCCCACCGTATTATAAAAATTGGTGTTATTTGGTGGCAGTATTAGGGGGCAGGTATGAATGAAACCTGAAAATATTGCCTGTGTATGAGTGGAGGTTTATGATCATTAACTGTTTTCTCCATTATGGAGAAAGCTTCAATTTAATAAAATATTATACTTGAATTTCTGGTTTGGGTTCCACAAATTCAAAAGGAAATATTTTTCTTTCTGAAACCAAACAGAATAAAAGCCCTCAGAAGAATTTTTATTTAAGCAGCACAACCTACACTTAGGATTTAACAATTGCCTGAGGTGTGTCAACAGTAGGTAGCACTCATTTTTTAATGCATTGCTGTGAGGCCAGGAACACCGCTCCCCTGGAGAGGCGTGGGGAATGTGCTGATGCAATCATCACACGGTGTGAATAAGGCTATTAATAATGACTTCAGACTTAAAAAGTCCTATCATCACATTTCCCTAAGACATCATCAGGATGCAGGAGTGCCGCTGCCTGTCAGACAGTGGACCCCAGCACTCACTGCTGGGGGTTGAATGGTACTTTTTGAAACTTAAATAACCGATTTGTGTAGTTCTCCCCTGCCTCCTACCTCCCCATATTAAAACTCTAAATCTGTATTTCTCAAATGAAAACAGCAGTGGGGAGGATAGGGAGAGCGCTTTCCCGTGCGATCCTGGCTGGGTTGAGAAGCAAGCAAGAGACAGCAGGTAGAGGAAGGGAGCCAGGAAGAGAACCAAAGGCTCAGAGGTGGAAAGAGAAAGAGCAAGACGGGCTGTCGGTTTGGAAGAAGAGGCAGACAGGAGCGAGGTCAGAATCACCAGGAAACAGTTTTGTTAAACTCCACATCCTTCCCTTTCAGTGTCCTGGCGTGCCAGCCGCCTCCTCGCTCGTCCTGGAGAGCGGAGGGAGCAGTGGGCATCTGCTCCCCCGGTGACTCCAGCGTGTGCCCCTTCGCACCCAGCTCCAGCCCTTGGTACTGAGATGCGCTCTCGGAGTTGCAGAATGCCTTTGCCCCTGGTTCCTTGCTGCCTTTGCCGTGAGGGCCCTTTGCGCTCAGCATCTTACTGATACCTACAGTACCGTGCTTATCTGGACTCTTACTATAGTTGGAGCAGGTTCACTCGTTGCTGTTGTGCTCTCTTGTTAGAAAGGTGTCGGTGTCTCTCCATAACCTCCGAAACAAAGTCGACGCCCCTTAGTGTAGGACATTCAGGTCCCAAAGGCGATGGTGGCAGCGTGCCTTCCCAGTGTCCTCTCCTCAGCCCTGCTCTCCGGGACACCGGCCGGCCTTAGCTGTGTCTCTTGTCCTTTGCCCGAGTCCCGTGCTGTCTCCACACAGCTGCTCCTGTGCCTGTGCTGTTCCCTGGTGTGGATGACCCTCAGTAGTCACATTTGTTTTTCAGTGACTACTTTCTTTTTCTTCGGTTTTTTTGTTTTGTTTTGTGACAGAGACAGAGGGACAGATAGGGACAGACAGACAGGAAGGGAGACAGATGAGAAGCATCAATTTTTCGTTGAGACACCTTAGTTGTTCATTGATTGTTTTCTCATATGTGCCTTGACCGGGGGGCTACAGCAGAGTGAGTGACCCCTGGCTCAACCCAGTGACCCAGTGACCTTGGGTCCAAGCTGGTGAGCTTTGCTCAAACTAGATGAGCCCGTGCTCAAGCCGGTGACCTCGGAGTTTCGAACCTGGGTCCTCTGCATCCCAGTCCGATGCTCTGTCCACTGCGCCACCACCTGGTCAGGTTTCAGTGACTCCTTTCAAGTCTGCCTCTTCTTGGAGCTTTTACGATATTTTCCCTCAGGATTAATTGCATTTTCTTCAGAACTCCCATGTTCCTTTGTATTTAACTGGGTGATTCCAGAATTTATTACCGAATGCATGGCATTTCTGGGAGTGAAAGGGGCACTGTTAATAATTACCTTGGAACGATAAGCTTAATCAGGTCTTCCTGGAAAACTGGGATATATGGTCAACTCTATTTATAATTCACTTTTGAGCTTTTTCATTTTGTACCCCGTTGTAGAGTTGGCTGTATTTGTGTCCTTCTCCCCAGCTACCATAAAGCTCCTGAGGACGTTACCATGTGACACAAGGGGCCAGGCCTCTGTTGCACACAGTGAAGTTCACCTTTTTAGCACCACCTGCTATCCCTGCCTCGAAGAGCTGAGATGCCTCTCTCATGTTTCACATTTCCATCCTCGAGCCCTTTCAACCCGGCTGCCTGCTGCGGCCAGTATGATCTTTACAATATGCATTTGATCGCATTCCCAGACGCCAAGTCCTCTCAGTGGCTCCTCAGTGAGTTCACGTGACAACTCTGACTCCTAAGAGCTGCTGCGCTCAGTTCTCCAACTCTGTTTCTTCAGCTTCCCCGCAAGTTGCCTCCTCTTGCTCACGGCTCCCGCCCGTCCCTCCTTCCCTCACTCCCTCCAGTATGTCGGGCTTTCCTGTCTCGGACACTTGCCCGTGCTCCTCTGCCCACCCACACTGGTCCTCCCTCTGTCTGGGGGGCTTCTTCCCGAACTCTGGGCCTGAGCTGAGACGTCACCTTCTTAAGAGAGGCTTTTCCTGGCCATGTTATTGTTCACTCTAGGCTCTGCCTCGAGTCCTTTCTCTTTCGCACTCGCCCATTTTATTTTCTAACACGACACATTAGATCAGGGGTCCCCAAACTTTTTACACAGGGGGCCAGTTCACTGTCCCTCAGACGGTTGGAGGGCCGGACTATAAAAAAAACTATGAACAAATCCCTATGCACACTGCACATATCTTATTTTAAGGTAAAAAAACAAAACGGGAACAAATACAATATTTAAAATAAAGAACAAGTAAATTTAAATCAACAAAGTGACCAGTATTTCAATGGGAACTATGCTCCTCTCACTGACCACCAATGAAAGAGGTGCCCCTTCCGGAAGTGCGGCGGGGGCCGGATAAATGGCCTCGGGGCCACATGCGGCCCGTGGGCCGTAGTTTGGGGACCCTTGCATTAGATAATTATATAATTTTCTTTCTGGATTCCTTTAATGTCTTCCCCTTCTGCTGGACTCCAGGTTCTCCTGAAGGAGAGCATCATACCCATTCTCTCCACCGTGGTGTTTGTAGCACACAGAAAAATGTGCTCAGTAATTAAAGTTGCATGATTGAAGGTTGGAATAATTATTTTTCCAATTGACGACATTGCTAATCACACAGTCTTGTTGCATTCCAACATTAATTGCTTACAGGAAAAAAAGAAGGCAATACAATATGACCTTTGTTTTTCCTCTCTGGGGACATGAATGTAAAATGAGATACTGATCAGCACATACACACCAGGCAAAAATTTATTCCAAGAAGATGGCGTCTGCTGTTCTCCATGGAATGCCACACTGTCTGTCTGCCCAGGGTCCTAGCCCGTCAGGGTAGTAAGACTGCTAGTGCTGCCAGGAGAAGCTGGCCGGGAATCTACAGCCTGCTGTTTCAGAGGTGATCCAAACGAGGCCACCAAGCAAGGGAGACAGAGAGGAAGGGAGGAAGGTGGGGGGGGGTGAGCTGGAATTTACTGAGAACCCTTTTACATGCAGATATTTATGTGGGCCTCTATTTTCTTTTTTTACATAAAAGTACAAACTATTTTTAGCATCAGAGCATGAATAGCATGTCTTTTCACTGTCAAATGATTGTCCCACATGCCCTCTGTCTAAAATATTTTGACGTTAGAAAGCAGTTTAATTTTTTAAGTGGGATAATTAGTTCATTCTTCCCATATCTTCTGGTTCAGTGAACATTTATTGACCATTCTTTGTGTGCAAACCTTATACAGAAGACTCTGACATAACAGGTAGGTGTATACCAGGAAAGCTCGGCTCGTGATGCACTTACAGCTTGGAGCAGCCATCTTGTCCTGGTGGGGAACGCAGGAAGTGGGGCTGAGACGGACGGGTTGAGTGCAGTTCGAAGGAGACACTGCTGACCCTCAGAGAACGTGAGCCTTCGGAGGTGTGTATTCAAGTTCTTTCAAAGTACGTCTTCTCATTACGCCCTATTTCGTGACCTCCTCTTTGCCTTGTTAAGAAACTTTTTTGAGAATAATGCTTTTTCCTACTTGAAAGCATCAATAACTGTTAGAATCGGTGCTTTATCAGTTCTCTTGGGTTGTTAGCTGTACAAATAAAAGCTTTGGCATTCTCACATTTTTACTTCAGGTGCAGTTTACTGGGAATTACCTGGACAAGTAATTTTATTAAAATCTTAATGGCGGCTCTCCAGTGTTTTTAGAAATTGCCATTTTTTTTATATGGACCCCATAAATAGGTATGTTTTCTTGAAATGGTTTTGTGATGGTTACAAACCCAGTTGTACCCATTTATTCTTGGAACTCCTGGTATCAGAAAGTCATGTTTCTGTCCGGAGGTGGAGCTTTTAATGCTAATCTACACAAAGCAGAAACCAAAACACTATCACTTTCTGTCTTTCTGTTTACTTGGAAATAGACAATAATTGTCAAGGCAAGTGGAACATCATATATCCTAAAATATTCAAAAGGAATATTTGAGTGGAAATTTAGGCCCCAAATTTATCATGAGAATACTGATGGAAGATTGTATAGTTAATGATCCCAGGAGTAAATTTTAAAGCAGATCCCGATTTGCTAGCAAGTTATCTTTTTTCTCCCCAAAAGATAATTCATAAATTGCTTTTTTTTGTTGTTTTTGGAAATTCTGTTTTAGAAAGTGTTAAAAATGATGGTTTCCTAGTGAGATTCTCAAACTACTGTTCTGTAAGTTCCGTTCCTCCTCTCACACTGCTTCCTTTCCCCGGCCCTCACGGAGTAATATCTGTCGACCGTGCACTGCTGTGGGCAAACCATTGTAGGTGCTTGCAGCAGACAAAGTGGCCGAGGGCTCTGCTGGGCGGGGGCAGTGCTCTTAGCTGCAGGGTGGCTCCCTTGAAATGTCCGACCCAGACCATTCTTCCCAGCTTTCAGCTTCACAAACCAGGTGCTTATCATCGTTATTTTTAACCTGGGTCCTCCATAAGCATTTCAAACTCAGCATGCCTCACACTGAACTCCATAACATTGCTCCTAAATTTGCTCTTCCTCTTCAGTTTCCTCGGTTAATGCGCGGACTGTCGGCTAAACAAGCCATAGATCTGCTGGATCATGCTAGAAACCTGGGAGTCAAGCTCCTCGTGCCCGCCTCATATTCGCACATCCTGTAGCTTTGTGTCCTACGCAGCTCTCACCGGTCCCCCTCCGTTTAGCACTAGCCACCCTGTCTGCCTCTCTGCTGTTTCAGCTTCTCCTGAGCCCGTGGCTGTAGTGTAACAGCCTCTCCTCTCACTGTTCTTTCGTCCGTTCTCCAAACCCCTTCTAATGTAGTCTGGAGGTCATGCACGCTCAGTCACGTCACTTGCTTCGAGAGCTCTCATTGACCTCCTTTTACTTACAGGCCAAACGGCAGCTTCTTTATACGGTAGGGAAGTGCACATGTATTTATGCCTTTAGGAGCTCCCCCGTCTTCCTCTTGGGGTTCCCTGACCCTAATGCCGCTGAGCCTTGTTCACTTTCTAAAACGTCGTCTACCCTCCCCTGTAACCTAAGTTCCCTTTGCCTTTTGGTGGGTGAGATCCTACTACATGTGAGAAACACAGCCCTTCCAAGTCAGAGATGGAAGTTGACCCCTGTTAAGATAACTTCTGTTTTGAAAAGGGCACATTTTTAACTGCGAAAATGGTGGTACAAAAAAAAAAAAAAAAAAAAAAGAAAGAAAATTTTAGAGGACCATGGGAACAAGTTTTTGAGGGGTAGTCCAAAAGATTTTAAAAAAAGATTTGGAAGGGAAGGGGGGAGGGCACTGTGGGGAGGGGGCAAGGGAGATGTTGAGGGGAATACGGGGGAGGGGGGATGCCTTCGGGGAGACACTAGAATCTATGTAAACACAATAAATTAAAAAACAAACAAAAAAACCAAGATTTGTTGTTGTTTTGGTGGTTGTGGCACTTACATTGGGGCGGGAGTTGGTGACAGAGGCTTTTGTTTATGGTGGTGTTTCTCAGGCCTAGGAACTGTCGGTCAGGAGCTGGCGGGACCGTGCTGTTTGGGGGCTTTCATCTCTAGAAGAGGTGTTTCTATGTGAGTGAGTACTTTAGGGTTCAAACTGAGGGACACTAGGCGTGATCTGAGTCTATTTATTTGGCTCAGTCAATACTGAAGTGAAGACTTAAGGACATTTCTGTTACCAGTCAGTTGTATAAACTTTGAAGAGATGTCAAGATGTGTTTTATATTGTCTTTTATTTTTAAATAAGGTGCCTGAAAGAGTGGCCACAAATGTGCTACAGGTTTATTTGAAGTAAGCAATCTATTGTCTGTATTACTTCCTTTTGTGTGTGTATGTGTGTGTGTGTGTGTGTGTGTGTGTGTGAGAGAGAGAGAGAGAGAGACAGAGAGACAGAGAGAGTCAGAGATAGGGACAGACAGGAAGGGAGAGAGATGAGAAGCATCAAATTCTTTGTTGTGGCACCTTAGTTTTTCATTGATTGCTTTCTCATATGTGCCTTGACTGGGGGGCTACAGCAGACCGAGTAACCCCATTGCTCGAGCCAGTGACCTTGGGCTCAAGCTGCTGAGCTTTGCTCAAACCAGATGACCCTGTACTCAAGCTGGTGACCTCGGGGTCTCGAACCTGGGTCCTCTGCATCCCAGTCCAATGCTCTATCCACTGTGCCACTGCCTAGTCCGGCTGTATTACTTCTTACCAACATTGCAATATTCCAGGTCAAAATAGTTTTTAAGATACTTTTTTTTTCTTTTTTCTTTTTTTTATTAAGTGAGAGGCTGGGAGGCAGAGACAGGCTCCTGCATGCGCTCCAACTGGGGTCCACCCAGCAAGCTCCTACCAGGTGATACTCTGCTGGGCTGGGCCTCATTTCTGTTGCTTGGCAACCAAGTTATCTCAGCACCTGCAGCCAAGGCCATGGAGCCTTCCTCAGCACCCAGGGCCAACTTTTGCCCAAACCACTCGAGCCATGGCTACATGAGGAGGAGGAGGAGGAGGAGGAGGAGGAGGAGGAGGAGGAGGAGGAGGGAGGGAGAGAGAGAGAGAGAGAGAGAGAGAGAGAGAGAGAGATGTGGGGGTGGGTGGGAGAGGGGTGATTCAGATGGGTGCTTCTCCTGTGTGCCCTGACCAGTAATCAAACCTGGAACTTCCACACGCTGGGCCAACGCTCTACCTGCTGAGCAAACTGGCCAGGGCCTTAAGATACATTTTATAGCACAGATAAACTTTTTTAAAGTAGATTAAAGCAGTAATTTAAGAGAAAGTTTTATTTTCCTGCCCATTTGCACATTCTCTCTGAAAGGCAGCTCTGAAGGTAAAAATAGAGCTGTTGATAAAGGATTGAGATAAGGGTTACTTTTAAACTCTTGAAGTGTAGTCCTTAACTATTCTTGTACATGTCAACCTAGTTCGTTTTCCTTTGTTGACAACCAGGTAAGGGACAAAGTGTAAAATTGATTGGGTTGTGAGTCAGAGACTGAGGAATAAGTATATATATTGGAACATTTGACATTAGTCAGGTTCCCTCTACACTTTTTCTTTGTTTGTTTATACTATACGAAATACGGTGCTTCTATGTACATGTAATTGTGGACAAATTGTGTCTACTGATACGAGAAATGCTCTTTAGGGTCCTCTTTCAACAATTATGGAGATCTTCATTCCGGGCAGTAAAATTATTCCTCCTGGATGTCACATGTTGGCAGCCGGAAGAAGAGGAAGCTGTCTTTACATTGTTTTATGGCCGTGATTCTGAACTCACTTACAAAGATATTTTAAGCACAACAGCTAATTAGAGAGCAAGTGGGCATTTTGGTTGTGAATGTTTTCCGTGAAGGATAGGAAGTCAGTGTTAGCTGTTACGTTGTCTAGGCTGTACGAATACTTCACTGGAGAAAGTGCTTGGGCATCAGGAGCCTTGGGTTGCAGGTTCAGTCATGCTACTGGCTCCTTGTCTGTCCTTCCTGAGTTTTTGGTCTCTTTGGTCCTCAGTGTCTGTAGTTTTACTGGAAAGCAAATGGTTTATTTTCCTAACACCAGGAAGCTGTGAGATGTGTGCAGAAGTGATAGGTGTTAGAACACTTAAAACTCCCTTTTCCTTGTTAAAAAAGTAGATTTTACAAACACATGGATTAGCTGGAATATATTAGTATTAATAGTTTAGATGAACCTGCACTTAAATATGTGATTCGTACAAAGAACGACACCTCAGAGTTTCTGCTTTACAGTAATGACACACACTTTGGTAAAATTATGATGCGCTTATGGTTGTGAGACTGCTGTTGATCCCAATGGGTACATTAGATGGAAAATATCTTAAATGGAGTGGGCTCATGCCTACTGTTTTTAGCAGATGATAAAAGCCTTTTCTCTGAGAAGAGATTAATGTGAAATGGTAAGCCCTCTTTGTTTGGGGGCCATCACTGTTGGCAGTGATCTGAGAATTGTAATTTTGATCTTTCCACTTGAAATCCTGGAGATGGGCTTCTCATGAATAATTCATGGCAAAGGAACATAACAGAATTTCTAATTTTTATTTTTTAAGCATTAACCTATATTTTTGGGCATGTCAGTTTTTAGTTTACATTTCTTTTTTAATTTTACAGAAAGTAAATTTTGGGGGAAATGTAGTGGTTCTTCTGGTTTTGTAAAGTTCTTCTCTGTTCCTCCTTTGTTTAGAAGGAGTGAAATGTGTAAGAATCCAGTGTTCCCTCCAGGACCGTTCAGCAGTCCTTTGGATGAAGTGGTCACTGTCCTGGGTTTCCTGCCCTCTTCCTGACAAACTCTCTTCCTTCAGTTCCTGTTTTATGTGCACGCCATGTCTCCCAACCTTTCTTGTTACTAGAGGAATATAAGAGATGGCTCTGTTTTCTAGAGCTTCATCCTTGAGTTACTTAATTACTTTGCAACAGTTTAAAGTAAATAAACTGTGAAAAATACTGTTTGAAAAGTCCTTGAATGATAGATACGCTCTTAGTTTCTCACTAATCTCCCTTGTGATTTTTCTAATGCCATATATTTTCCTTGGGAGAGTTTTCTTACATCTGTATTTGTGATCTTGGGCTGGAATTTATGAGCTGTCACCGTTAAGGTCTCCCTCTGGCTTTGTCCTCAGAGATAGAGGGTGTTTGTGGTTTGTTTTCTTATTGTTAATATGTGAGACTATTTCCAAATCAAAATGACTGCATAAGTGTTTTCCTTGACTTTGTCTTTTTAGATTGATTTATTAAGAGAAGTGTGTGGATTGTGAAAATTTCTCCCTGAAATTGAGACAGTTTCCAAACCAGTATTCAGTTATATGAAGAAATAGATGTATATTTCTGTTTTTAGCATCAGACTTGGATTTTTTTTTTTTTAATTTGTAGCTAGGGCAAATGGAAAGCCAAATGAAACAAAACCAAAAAAGAAAAGAAAAAAACCCCACATTGTGGTAGGAAGTAGAAGGAGAAAGCCCAGGACATGCAAGAAAACCATTCTGAATCTTACTGATGGTGTTAAAATGATTAGTAGTAAATGTTGACTGACCCCAAGGATGCTTGAATGGCACTATGCAGGCTACTGTGCTTTGTAGATTTCTCACACATCAAATTGCATCATCTTTTATTGACTTGATCTACTTAGTGTATGAGAGACTTGGATCTCTTTGTGGTTAAATATAAACTATTACCTACTAGCTTTGTCCTCTTTCTACTCCTAGAGAGATTATGAGTGGCATAATTATTCACCTAGCTTATGCTGACGCGTGACTGTTCTTAAGAAAGATGGTTTTTTTTGTTGTTTTTTTTTTTTTTTTCATTTTTCTGAAGCTGGAAACAGGGAGAGACAGTCAGACAGACTCCCGCATGCGCCCGACCGGGATCCACCCGGCACGCCCACCATGGGGCAACGCTCTGCCCACCAGGGGGCGATGCTCTGCCCATCCTGGGCATCGCCATGTTGCAACCAGAGCCACTCTAGCGCCTGGGGCAGAGGCCACAGAGCCATCCCCAGCGCCCGGGCCATCTTTGCTCCAATGGAGCCTTGGCTGCGGGAGGGGAAGAGAGAGACAGAGAGGAAAGCGTGGCGGAGGGGTGGAGAAGCAAATGGGCGCTTCTCCTGTGTGCCCTGGCCGGGAATCGAACCCGGGTCCTCCGCACGCTAGGCCGAAGAAAGATGTTTTTGTATCTAGTAACACAAGTACCACAAGATTGACTTAAGTATTAATTCTGCCTCCTCTAAGATTTTTAAATGGACTTATTTAAGCTTGGCCTCTTTCTCAGCACTTTTATTATACAGACCCTGGTATACATTATTGACGTGCAGTAAGCATTAAGGTGGGAAGAACAACCACATTTTATGCTCTTCCATGACCCGTAACTGTTTCACTTCTCAGGGTGATTTTTGGTTGTGGCCAGTTCAGAAACTCCCGATTTAATTAAGATTGTAACGCTATATGCCAGAAAAAGTACTTCTCTTCTTACAAATTTCCCCACTTCTTAATGAAGACCAGTTACTTATATTAGAACATGATATGGATAACCCCAGGCTTGCAGGAAAGGGAATTGGCAGTGTGATATATGGCAGTATATTATCTTTTGGTTGATTTTGTACAGCATTTTAATATTTTCTATATATTCTCTCCTCTGGGGTGTTGGTTTTTAATTTTTTGTAGTAAAAGGAAACCAGCATCGCTATCATTTCCCTGAAGATTTATTTAACAAGAAAAACGAAATGAAAAGTGAAATTTTATTTTCTTAAAGAATAAAGTCATCAACATGTTTGAAAATACTTAACCAGTTGTTTGATTATTAGCTATCAAGGGTTAATACACATTGGTCTCACACTAGTGTTTACCTGCATCAGCCCTATGAATAGTTAGTTGGTTAAGCCACCTTCTCTTCCTGCCTTCCATATCTTTATTTTTTTTTAAGGGGGTATAATTGACATAAACTAGATGGTAAAGGTTTCATTTTTATTGAAATTTATGTATACATATGGTGGAAGGTATATTACAATACATTTTTTTATATATGGACATCCAAGTTTTGCTAGATCATTTTTTGAAAAGCTACTCCTTCTCTTCTGCATTGCCTTTTTACCTTTGTAAAAAAACTCAAAAAACAAAAAAAAAAATACTTGTCCGTATGTGTGGATTTATTTATGTATTTTCAGTTGTGTTCCATTTTTCTATTTGTCTCTCTTTTGCCAATATTGTAGCTTTATAGTAAGTCTTGAAACCTGATAGTATTAGTTCTCCAACTTTTTTCTTTTTTTTTAAATTGTTTTTTTTCCCTAGGTCCTTTGTATCTGCTTATGAATTTTAGAGACAGCTTTTCATTTTCTACAAAGTATCCTGCTGGGATTTTGGTTGAGATTATGTTGATGCCATAGATCAAACTGGGGACACTAAACAGTTTAAAATTATTGAGTTTTTAACTCTTCCATAATGTGTATTTCTCTGTTATATAGGTCTTATTTATCTCAGCAATATTTGTAGTTTTCATTATACAAGTCGTTCTCTTTTGTCAAATTTTTCCTGAGTATTTAATATTTTTGAAGCAATAATAAATAGTATTGTTTTTAAATTTCAGTTTCCATTTTTTCATTGTTAGTATATATATTGACTTTTGTATATTCATCTTGTATCCTGCAACTTGACTAAACTCATTTATTTGTTCTGGTAGTTTTTGTAGGTTCCATCTTACTTTCTACATGGATGATCATATCTTTAGTGACTAGAGACAGTTTGTTTCTTCCTTCCTAATCTGGATGTCTTCTTTTTCTTTTTCTTTGAGTGCACTGGCTTGAACCTCCACCATTGTGTAATAGAAGTAGTAAGAGCAAACAGATTTTGGTGGTGGTGGGGGGGGCTATCTAGACTTTTACCATTAAGTGTGATGTTAATTGTAGGTTTTTCAAAGATGCTTGAAAATGTTTCATTCTGTTCCTAGTTTCTAAGAGGTTTTATCATGAATAAATGTTAGATTTTTGTCAAATGTCTGTATTGTTTATCAAGCTGATCATGTAATTTTTCTTTTTTAGTTTTTTGATATGGTGACTTTTAAACTGATTTTTATTTTAATGTTAAGCATTGTATTCCTGGCTAAACCCCACTTGGTCATTATATATTACTTTTTATATATAGTTTTGGATTTCATTTGCTGAACATTTGTCAATGAATCTTTGCATCTATGTTCATGAAGAAAAATTGATCTGTAGTTTTCTTTCGTTGGGATGTTTTTGTCTGGTTTTATCAGTGTAATGTTGCCTTATTATAGGATGGAGGGGGAAGTGTTCCCTCTCTCCAGTTTCTTCGTAGAGTTTATGTTGAATTGTTAGTATTTCTTCCTTAAATGTTAGGTAGAATTTATCAGTGGATTCACCTAGGTCTGACGTTTTCTTTTTGTGGGAAGATATTTAATTATTTAGTTTCTTTACTTGATACTGGACAATTCATGTTACCTGTTTCTTTAGTCAAATTTGTCAATTTTTGTCTTTTCAAGGAATTTTAAAATTTTATGTAAGTTGTTGAAATTTCTTGGCAGTACAGTTGTTATTACCCCTTTAATAGCTGTAATATCTGTGGTGATTCTAGCTCTATATTGGTAGTCTCTCTCCCTTTCTTGCTATTTAAAAAATCAATCATTCTTTCTCTCTCACTTTCTCTATTTATCTTTCTCTTTCTCACTCTTGTCTCAGTATGACTGGGAATTTATCAATTTTATTTACCTTCTTAAAAGAACCAGCTTTGGTTTCATTGCTTTTCACTGTTTTATAGATTATATTTCACTAATTTCCTCTTTTCTGCTTATTGGGTTTACTTTGCTTGTTTTTCTTTTCTTTTTTTTTCTTTCTTTTTTCTCCCCTCCCCTCCCCTCCCCTCCCCTCCCCTCCCCTCCCCTCCCCTCCCCTCCCCTCCCCTCCCCTCCCCCTCTTTTTTTTATGTTTTGTAAGTTGGAAGCTGAGGTCATTGGTTTAAGATCTTTTTAATATACAAGCATTAAATGCTATTAATTTACCTATAAATACTACTTTAGCAGTACCACATGGATGCTCCTATTTTGTGTTTTTATTTTTATTTAGTTCATAGTAGTCCCTAATTTTCCTTGTGGTTCTTCTTTGACTCAGGGTGTACTTAGAAATATTTTATTTACTTGTCACATATTTGGGGATTTTCCAGAGATCTCTGACACTGATTTCTAATTTAACTTTATTGTGATAAAATTTTCTTTGTATGATTTAAATCTTATAAAAATTTTTGCCACTTATTTTATTTTTCTATTATTATTATTATTATTTTGTATTTTTCTGAAGTGAGAAGCAGTGAGGCAGAGAGACAGACTCCTGCATGCGCCCGACTGGGATCCACCCAGCAAGCCCACTAGGTAGTGATGCTCTGCCCATCTGGGGCATTGCTCCGTGCAACCAGAGCCATTCTAGCACCTGAGGTAGAGGCCATGGAGCCATCCTCAGTGCCTGGGCCAGCTTTGCTCCAATGGAACCTTGGCTGTGGGAAGGGAAGAGAGAGACAGAGAGAATGGAGAAGGGGAGGGTGGAGAAGCAGATGGGTGCTTCTCCTGTGTGCCCTGGCTAGGAATCAAACCCGGGACTTCTACACACCAGGCCGACACTCTACCACTAAGCCAACTGGCCGGGGCTGCCACTTATTTTTTTTATTAGAATATGCTACATCTTCATAGATGTCCCCTTTGCCCTTAAGAAAATCTTTTGATTAGTTAGTAATAGGAGTTTTTATTTTCTCACTTCATTACATTTAACATCTGTATCTTTAAAGGGCAGTTCTTGTATGCTATATGTCAGTGAATCTCATTTTTTAAATCCAGTCTGATAATCTCAGACTTTTAATTGGTATGTTTACCATTTATATTTAATAAGGTTATTTACATAATTAGCCTTGAGACTATCATTTTGAAATTTCTTTTCTCTCTGTCAGATGTTTCCTTTTTCCTCTTTTCTTGACCCTTTTTGTATTAAAAGGGTACTTTAAATTTTTCATTTTATTTCATTGGTTTATCAGTTTGTTTTTTTGCTATAGTTTTTTATTCTAATTTTGTGGTGGATTAAAATTTTTTTTTATATTCATTGATTTTTTTAGAGAGAGGAGATAGAGAAGAGGTGGGGAGGCATCAACTTGTAGTTGCTTCTCATATGTGCCGTGACCGGGCAAGCCCAGGTTTCTACTGTCAACCTCAGCGTTCCGGGTGGCTGCGCTACCCACTGTACTACCACAGGTCAGGCCATAGTGGTTATTTTAGAATTAATACTAAATACCTTCAATTTACCACAGTCTACCTTCAAGTGACATTACATCATTCCTGTTTACTCTGACCATGTTATAAATATAATTCCTTTTACTTCATTCCCCTCTTTTCAGCCTTTATATTGCTGATGACATGAATTTTACTTTTGTGTATGTTTAAAATGCTAAAATACATTGCTATTATTTCTGTTTCAGCAGGGAATTATATTTTAAAGAGATTTAAATAATAAGAATACATTCTATATATTTCTTCTGGTAATTTCCATATCTGGTGCCCTTTATTCTTTTGTGTAGATCCAATTTACATTTGAACATTTTCCTTTTGCCTAAAGGACTTCCTTTAACATTTCTTGCAAAAGGAATTCTGGTTATGAAATCTTTCAGCTTTTCTGCCTGAAAACATTTTTATTTTGCTTTTGTCTTTGAAAGATATTCTAAATTTTAAGACATACATCTATACAGCCCCCCCCCCCCAGTACTTTAAAAGCATTGCTCTGCTACATTCTTTTGCTGTATGCCATCAGAAATATAATGTTGTTCTTCACTTTGTTTCTGTTAATGTAGTATGCCTTCTTTGAGCACTTTTAAGATTTTCTTCTTACCACAGCTTTTGAGCATTAATTTTGTGTGTCTCGGTATATGTTTCTTTAGCTTTAAATTTGTTGGATTTCTTTCATCTGTGAGTTTATCGTTCTTTTCCAGTTTTGAAATATTTGGTCATTGTTTATTCAGGTTTCTTGTGTCCCCTCTCCCCCTTTTCAGGGCTTCAATTACCCAAATATTAGGTTGTTTGACATGTTCCCACAATTCACAGTTTTTATTTTTCTTCATTCTTTTTTGGCTTTGTGTTTCATTTTGGATAGTTGCTAATGTGGTGTCTTCAAGTTTAGCTATCTTCTGCAATATCTAATCTGTAATTTACCCTGTCTGGTGTGTTTTTCCTCTCAGATATTGTGGTTTCATTTTTAATAGTTTTGAGTATTTCCATGTCTCTACATGGAATATGTGATAATTGTTTTAATATCCTTGTCTGCAAGTACCCTCTGGGTCAGTATTGGATTGGCTTGATTTTGAGTCTTCTACATTATAGGTCATGTTTTCTGTCTGTTTGTGTGCCTGCCTGGTCATTTTTGATTGGATGGCAGACATGGTAAAACTTACCTTGTTGAGTGCTGGTTTTGCGTTTTTGTGAGTGTTCTTGAACTTTATTCTGGGGTGCAGTAAAATTACTTGGAAACAGTTTGACATTTTTAATGTTTTTATTATTATTATTATTAATTAAGGAAGAGAGGTGAATAGAGCTGAGTCTTCAGGTTGATTAGTCCCCATTACTCTTGTAAGAACTTCCAGAATATTCTATTCAGTACTCTAAAGTATGAGCTGGTGGGAGCTGGCACGGGTCACACAGTCTGTGTAAATGTCAGGAAATGTTTCTTCTAATCCTTTTGTGTCTGTGTACTTTTTTTTTTTTTTACTGCTAGCCCAGTGAATTTCCCTCCTACTTAAGCATTTATCTCTGCTGCATACTCAGTAGTACTCTCTGAAGATCTCTGGGGTACTTGCTCTGTGTAGATTTCTCTCCTGTGACCTGTCACCTGAGATTCTGAGCTCTCTCTACACTTAAGGAGTCTGCCTGGTCTGCCTCAGTGTCCCTTCCCTTGCATTGTACCCTAGCAATCTGGGCAGTAAGTGGAGACAGTTATAGGGCTCTCCTCATGTGTGTTCTGTAGCTGAGGGATCCTTGTGTGCTGTTGCCTCCTGGCTAGTGTCTTACACCTATTTTCTCATATATTTTGATAGGTGTGTTTGGTTGTATGAGGCAGAAGGGTATATCTGGTTGCTCTTATAGCATCTTAACCAGAAATGGTCAATTTCCTGTTTCTTTTAGTTATATCACAATTCCTTTCTTTTTAACCTGGCTCAAGACCAGAATTGATTCTTCCCTGTCTTCTCTTTTGTTCTAATGAGTCGTTTTACAAGTCCTGTCTTGTTTCCTAATGTGTTTGACATTTCTTTTGTACTTGATACTAATAACCTTTAGCGAAATATCATTATCATTAACTTAAATAAAAAATTAAGAAACGTTATTGGAGTGGTGGGACTAGCATCAAAGTAGTCTCAAGTTTTGGTACTGTAGTACTGGACTGAAGGAAGATTTCTTAATACATTTTAATTCAGTGTAAAATTTACACATCTTGTATGTTGATAGAGCTGATTTATTTTATGATGCATGTATGTGCTGAAATACTATATTTGGGCAGGTTTGTGCTTTTCCAGACAGAGCCTTACAGTCCAGGTTGCATTTTGGATTTTGGGGTCTAAAACTGTCCTCTACATCCCTCACATTATGTGTATTTTGTTTTCCTGTGTCCCCCAGCACTTATTATGCTCCTTAAAACCAGACTTGTCTTTCTTGGATTTCTAGAGCCTCATATAGTGCCTGGCATAGGGGTGCTCAGTTAATGTTGGGTGATCTGGGCTGAATAGGCTGCAGTTTTAGGTATTTAGTGCACCGTTAAGGATTTACCTAGATGTTCCACATTATACAGATTCTTAGCAGTATAACCCTCATCTACATCACTGTAGTTTGTAATGATATGTCTTTGGTATATTTTGAAAAAGCTGCCAGAAAATGAGCTCTTTATTACCTGGAATTAGTAGCTGACTGTGTTTTGCCATTGAGCAGAACGCCTTTTTTGGTTTGCTGCATTCATTGTGGTACTTTATTCTGCCCAGTGGTAGTTTTGAGGTGCAGGGCTTGAAGGATCTCCCTGTGTGACCCTGTGGCAATCTCATGGCCTTGGTGGGGCTCCATCAAGGGTTTCTTCCTTCTCCTTTGTCTTTTCCATCTTTTTGTAGACATTTGCTCCGTTTTCTGCACCACCTTCTGCTCCTCCCCATCTGCACTCTGACCCGTTACTGTGTTTTAGAGGGGAAGGAAAATATAGATCAGCTTCTGTGAAACCGTATCCCGGAAAGTTTCATAAAGAGCTCTTGAAGAAAAAAAAGGAACCCCCCCCCTTGTCAGACAGCCTGCCAGTCTGAGGGTGTTGACTACTTCACTTGGCTGGAAAACCTTGGAATTAATGATTCCCTTTAAAATTCATTCTGTTTTCACTTGATAGATCAAAACAGCTTTATTTTCCTTTTCTTGGTCATCTCCTCCTCACAAAATCCATCATTTGATGTTTCCTCTCTGAACATACAAGTCGTCTTTCGGATCTCCCCAGGTCTGGGGTCTGGATGGGCGTTGGTGTGTGATATCCGTGATGTGTGCATAGTTTATATTGTTCACTATCGCTGGATTCACCCAGTTCTAGACTTACAACTCGCTCACATGCATGGTTCTGGCTCCCTCTGCAGCACCAAATGGAAAAGTGCTTTGTTGTCTTTTGTTGCTGAAAAATCCAGCTCTCTGCCTTTTTTTTTTTTTTTAATAGAGCATCCCATCTGGTATGCAAGTGCACGATTGAGATTTCAGACTTAGGAATGCTTTTTTGCAGGGGTCAAGCTTTGCTGAAGACTAAATTCACATTTTAAGAGAGCGTCAAGAGATGAGAAACTGGTAAGGAGGGTGGGGAGAGACGGGGCAAGCACAACTGCAAACTTAGTTTGATAAGTAGAAGCTTACCTTACCTACAGGTATTTACTGGGAAATTCGAGAGGAGTGGAATAGAAGCCAAGAGCCGTTGTCGAATTCCGAGGCTGCTCTTACTGGGCCACGTGCCTGGGACTCGAGTGCGCCTCTCAACCTCTCACGTCGATAAGGAGCTCGGTTTGGCCTCCACTGTTGGCTTGATTGTTGAACATTCAGCATGACTTTAGGTAGGACTTGACATCTTAGCTTGAAATTACTGATCTTTATAGCACCCTTGAGTATTTGATTCTCTCCCCAAAACTAGAGCTGCTATTTAATGCAGCAAAACAAATTCTAGGTTCCAGAATAAAAGTTTTTTTAAGCAGAAGTCAACTAATTTGACCTATATGATCCCATGATTAGTAAGGACAGAATTTATAGACTTACCTTCCCGCTTAGTGAAGTAAAACTGTGTACATTTAAGAGTGACTTTTGGGTGCTGGTTTGACCTGTTTGTTCATCTGGGTGCTGGATACACACATGTTCAGAGTGTGACCACTGCACTACCATGTGAGATCTTTTTTTCTTTGTATGCTGTGTATCAGCAAACAGTTTCTTTAAAAATTCTTGTACATCATGTGCTTTTTCTTTTTGTATTTTTCCGAAGCTAGAAATGGGGAGAGACAGTCAGACAGACTCCTCCATGCGCCCGACCGGGATCCACCCGGCACGCCCACCAGGGGGCGATGCTCTGCCCCTCCGGGGCGTCGCTCTGCCGCGACCAGAGCCACTCTAGCGCCTGAGGCAGAGGCCAAGGAGCCATCCCCAGCGCCCGGGCCATCTTTGCTCCAATGGAGCCTCGGCTGCGGGAAGGGAAGAGAGAGACAGAGAGGAAGGAGGGGGGGAGGGGTGGAGAAGCAGATGGGCGCTTCTCCTGTGTGCTCTGGCCGGGAATCGAACCCGGGACTTCTGCACGCCAGGCCGACGCTCTACCACTGAGTCAACCGGCCAGGGCCCATCATGTGCTTTTTAAGAGCATGAATCAAAGTGCTGTTTATATAAGTAACATCACAGATGAGTACACAGATGCCTACTTCGTGCAGTTGTCCTTGTTTTGGGTCACACCACGTTAAATCGTGTCTCCCTTAGGGGGTAAGTACATGTACATACCTGCATATGTAAGGTAGCTTTTACTTAATAGGTAATTAGAATGTTTATATAATGAAGTCGTGCTTTTAGAGTTATTTCGTATTGATAAAGTGAGTTTGGACCTTTGAGACACGGCCTCTTTTATTTAATAGGCCAGCATCATTTTTCTTCTCTTTGTATACTCCTTTCTAGAACGGAGGCTCTCTATGAACTGCTAACCTGTATTCGTTATGAAACCAAGTAGTATGTATTAAATTTCTGGGAAGAGCACAGTCATGTTGGTTCTGTTTGGAATTAAGTATGATAAAATTTTAGAATAAAAAAGGTAGGAAGGTATAAATATTTATGGGCTCTCTTATTATCCACTCCTCATTTTTACTTCCCATCCTCTGCAAACATATTCCATAGGTGGAGGAGTAAAGCGAGGTATTCTAACAAGCCATGTAGTCAGTAATTGTTAAAATCCAGCACTGGCTTATATGACTCTCTAATTTGACCATAAAGTTCTAGTTTAGAGATTGCTCTTTAGATTTGAAAAACTGCTGCAGGATGGTTTTTACCCTGGTGTGAAACTCATGTAGCTTTGTCGATTTTGGTGGCAATTAGAAAGCTCAACCTTTTCTCTAGAGGTCTCCTCAAACTGCTCCCTGGCTTTACGTTGCAAGGGCCACAGTCTATAGAAGCGGACGTGGCAGTGCGTAGGGTTGGAGATTCTCAGAGGAGTTGTCTGAGTTAGAACTAGCTCTGTAGAGACGGCGAGGTTTCCTTGTGGCATTTTTCTGTCGTAGCTCATGTGCAGCAGTCACAGACCCTGCACCCAAGGACTGGATTTCTGTTTGGAGCAGACGTTGACCTCTTTTTTCTGGGCTGAAAACAGTGAAGTGTATCAGTTTTGGTGGCTTGGGTTATAAGAAACCTAAATTAGTTTGAAGTGGAATTATCCCTGATGAAAGGGCAGTTGAAAGCCCTTGACACTGGACAGAGGATTGTCTAGTGTTTAATCTTGGCTCAAAATGCACCAGACATAATGAGAGTCATTATGAACTGCTGATCCCTTACCCCTCCCCTCAGCAGACCCTATTAGACTTGCAAAAATAGCAAACAGTGTGTGTGTTTGGCACCGTGCCCGCTGTGTGCTGGAGGAAGAAAGCGTATCTTGTTTGTCCTCCAACCAGATACTGGTGCATCGTGTTACAGCTCCGCTTGCTTCTGAGCCCCTCTGTTCAATCTCGTCCTGACAGATGCTGTCGTTGCCACCCTTAGCAAGACAAACACAGCCACTCTGCAGGAGTTGGCTTTTGCCCAGCTGTGCTTGCCGGTGTCCTAAACTGATGTGCTTGTGTACCTTTGGAAAGGTAACAGCTCGTGGGACCGTTCCCTTCTACTGTTGTGCGCATTACATTCTGAGTTTTTGCCATTTCTGAAGAAGTTTTAGTTCTGTTTGGCCTAATAAATGTGTAAGCCCTGAACTACTTTTCCTACTTTTTGAACAACAGATGTTTGTTAAGCACTCATAAAAGATGTCCACGAAGGACCCCTCTCCTGAGCCCGCTGTCTCTGTAAGTAGAAAAACGTGCAAAGAATCATATAATCATGACCCAAGCAACTGTGTGCCTGAAGGACTCTGGGAACAAAGATGAAGGAGGTGATCTCTGGGGAAGTGTGGCAGGGAGACCGGCCTCTTAAGTGGGCTGTGAAGGTTAGTAGAGCTTAGAGTGCTGCATACATGTTGCTGGGGTCCGAGGTAAAAGGGGAGTGGCTTGCAGTAAGCTTGATGAACCCAAGCTACGGCTTGGTTTTGAAGGTGGCAGGCAACGAGGAATCATCATAGAATTTGAAAACAGGTGAATAGCCTCTTAAAATTATTGATTATGTTTTTAAGACGCATCACTCTGGTGGCAGTCTGGAGAGGGGTAGTATGCAAAACTTGGTGAGAGGTGGGGGGGCATGCTCGGCTGTTAAGTTGGGAGATGGGGGGCATGGGTCGTTTTGGACTTAAAAAAATGTTGAGGTCCTGAGTTCAGGTAGAGGGAATAGCTAAGGGCAGGAAGGGACTGAGATATTTAGGAATCTTAAAGATAGGAGTTGGCTAGCAAACCATATATTCAGAGAGTGGGAAGAGAAGATAAGTGAATATAAGGAAGGAGTATTTAGGATTTTCAGCTTGGATTCCTGATAATCTTCTTAAGTACTTTCACACAGGAAGGAGGGAAGGCAGAGGAATTTGGAAGGATGCATGGTGCTTCAGTTTGGGGAAGCTGAGTTTAAGGTACCTATGGAATCTGCAGGGATCAGTAAGTAAATTTCACTGTAAAGGTTGGACCCAGAGTCCAGAAGACAGGTGTCCTGGACTGGATACACAGGTGTCCTGGATCTGTTGAGTGTTAGGACTTTTAGTCTGGCTTAGTCATTTGAGCCTTGAAACCCTCTAATTTCAAGTTTGAGGAAGTCTGTGTCTCACGGTAGCACTGACATGGAATCCGACCAAAGTTGTAGACCAGCGGACGTCTACTAGAAAGGTACTTACTTACTGCATTGTTGAGCTCTTGTGTTTAGGAAACCATTTACCAGGAGCCTATCTCAGTTTGCATAGAGGGGAGTAATAGCAACAGCGGGTTCTGTGCCTTCACTGTTGGGAGCACTCTACAGGAACACAGGCTGGAAATCCTGCCCTCTCCTGAGACTGAGCCTTTCGGAGAGCTTCACCTGGACTGCCTTCATCTCGGTGGTTAGAAGTATTGCGTATTTTTTTCCATGTATTTTGCTAACAGAATAACTTTTATAGAAAGCAACAAAAGTTTCTCCTTTCTGTAGGCCTTTTGCCCATCTTGGTCAGTCTGTCTCCTTTTTCCACTGGACTTAAATCATCTGTAACATGTCCTTTGGGGCCCACAAATTTTTTTTGACTATGTTAGGCAAAGTGGTTGTGGGTTTTTTTTTTTTTTTGTATTTTTCTGAAGTTGGAAACGGGGAGGCAGTCAGACAGATTCCCTCATGCGCCTGACCGGGATCCACCCGGCACGCCCACCAGGGGGTGATGCTCTGCCCATCTGGGGCATTGCTCTGCTGCAACCAGAGCCATTCTAGCACTTGAGGCAGAGGCCATAGAGCCATCCTCAGCGCCCGGGACAACTTTGCTCCAATGGAGCCTTGGCTGCGGGAGGGGAAGAGAGAGACAGAGAGGAAGGAGAGGGAGAGGGGTGGAGAAGCAGATGGGCGCTTCTCCTGTGTGCCCTGGCCAGGAATCGAACCCAGGACTCGAACCCAGGACTCCTGCACGCCAGGCCGACACTCTACCACTGAGCCAACCAGCCAGGGCAGCAAAGTGGTTTTTGGTGCTTGACATGACTGGTGCCATCTTTAGAGGCAAGTTGCTCTCACTGAGGGCCCATTCATCCCAGGAGGAGTGAACCTGTATCACTTACAAGGAATGTTCCTATATAGGTACGTGGCTCGATAAATTGTTTAATGAATTGTAATATACAGCTTTCACCAAGTAAATGCCACTTGGCTTCAAGCCCCTCATGTTCCTTCAGGCTGTATGTGTCAAACCCCCGTCCACGTTTGGGCGTGGAGTTCTACTATCTTGCTACCACCCAAGACTCCACTTCTGTCTGTAAGTGCCCTTAATAAACACTTTTTAATTCTGGAGTTGTCAGCCTCTTTCTTCAGTCTCTGGGCCCCGTTCTCCTGTGGAGGTCAGTTCTAGTACACCTTGAGAAAATTTCCTAGCAGACTACAGGATTTCTGGGTCAGTTTAAGTAGGACCATATCCAACAGTGACGTAACCATCTATAAAGGAGCACCAGTGGTAAAAACACTGATGTAAGAGTCTAATAGGTGGGTCGACGTTCTGTTTAAAAGATGTAAATACACATTATTTTAGTAAACTTGAGAATTATTAATCTTCTTTCTTATTTTTCCTCCCTTCTGTCCTTCCTCCTTGTCTCTTTTCTATTATCTTCTCTTTTCCTCTTTCTGTCCCCTTCTGTTCATCCCCTTCCCGTCCTGTCACCCTTTACCCTTTCCCTTTCCCCCTGCTTCCATTCCCCTCTTTCCTCCCATTAGATAGAACTGGTAGATGGAGGAGAATCCTGAGGCCCCTGAGGAGCTGTGTGTGAGGTAGGGTAACCAGATAGCTTTGTGGGAGAGGATGAGAGAGCATATGGAGACTTAAAAGGCCAGTCTCCTTCAAAGTTAGTCCTGACCCTGGAGAGAACGTGGTTTATCTGGGACGACCACACACTGGGGAAAAGTCTGGAAGTGGGAAATCCAAGGCAGCGCATTACCCTACTTTGCCCACAGATAGAGATTGAAATGCGGATGTATCTGAAGAAGAGGTTTGGTCTGGCGCTCAGGGCGCTGTTGGGGATCACAGGTTTTCTTGTTTCCATGGTGCTGACCCATGGATGGGGCTCAGCCTCCTTCCTGATCCATCTGGGCAGGATTATCTTCAAGGAAGCATCGCAAGGTCTCTCAGGAGGGAAGAGAGAAGAGAGTACATATAAAATCTGGATACTTTAAACTAGGTCATGGTTGATATCTTCTGATACCTTGAACAAACTCTTGAGGCTGCTTGAATGAGAGAATTGTGTAAGTTCTTTCTCTGGGGGATGCAGTGTTATGGGTTTTTTTCACATTGAGAAGAGAAGAGGGCTCGGTCATCACTTTTCATGATGCTGGATGCAATTGTAGGCTGCTGCTTCTCTCTCCCCCCTTCCTCTCTTCTTGTTCCTTTTTGAGTGTTCCTGCCAGGAAATAGCTTTACCTCTCTAAAGAGAATGCTGCGACGCCTTCTGTCAGTGTGCACAATGCTGCAGGGTCCTTTCCGACCTGCTATTTCTGTGCCCTTTTCATGTGTCATGGTGAAGCCTCGCCTCCTCCGCCATGGGCGCTGGTTTCCGAAGACAGGAACCGAGTTTGGGGTCTGGCAGCGAGAGGCAGTGTGCGGGGGGAAATCTGGTACCATGATGTACAGTGGAGTGGGGCTGTGATGAAGGGCGGTTCCCGGGTGAGAAGTCCACGCTACATTACATACCTCAAATACCTCAGACACTTCTCTGATGAATTCTGGCCTTTAGGATTCTCTCGCTCATTGAATATTTATTTTTACTGCTTTAGGAATAATCTTAAAGCCCTTCCTTGAACTCCTGAACCTATAGTGACTGCTCATCACTTACAGATCGTACTTCTAGAACACAAAGCCTACTTAGTCTAATTATGGAAGACCTTTTAGTCTCATCAAATAAGACTCATTCTTCCCCTCACCCCTCATTCACTTTCCTTGGTGCCTCCTCCTCCCCCCTTGTCCTCCCACATGCCTCTTCCGACGGCTGGCTCTCTCCTGTAAAGCTGCGATCAGTGCTTACACTTGACCGTGCTCCGGAAGCTTCCTTGCCACTTGTGAACCGTGTAGATCTCTCATTTTTTGTTTCTGATGATTTAAAAAAACAAAGCAAAAAACTGTCCCTTTATATTTCTGAACAATATGGTGTAGCGATTCATATGTTGGATGCATGATTGGACCTAACATTGTGAGACTGCAGATAAACCTTAAGGCCTGACCGCGCCCTGAAACTGTTTATAGTCCAGTGACAAACCCGAACCTAAGCGTGATGGGACCTGGGAATAGCCGAGGGGCTTCTGTGACAGGGAGGAGGTGATGTCGCAGACGGAGACACAGTGCAGGCTAAACCATGCAGTGGGCGTGGAGTGGGTGGCACACGGGGAGGATGTGGGAAGTAGGAAGGCTCACCGGAGTGGAGGGAGTGTGCAGGTGGAGGATTATCTTACACAGATGGGGGGAGGAAGCAGGTTGTGTCGGGCGTGGAAGCCAGAGAAGGGAGTTTAGGCTGAAAAATGGGGATCAATTAGAGATAGCTGAGCAGGTGAATGAGATAGTAATATGTGGGATGGTTAGAAGGGAGAGTTACAAAGACCAGCCGAAAGGGACTGCTGAGATAAGCTAGTCTTGTTCGCAGTGGGAAGAATGGAGAATGGTGACTTGGCAAGATGTCTGAAAGGAAGAAATGACAGGGCTTACTGACAGATCGCTGTGAGCCTGTGGGAACCGCGGTGCATGTTTTAAACTGGAAGGTTGTATTGTCGTGGTATGTGTGATATCAGTCAACCCAATTTGTAAAGATTTAGCATTCGTCCTGGTATATGGTGTTTGCACAGCAAAGGGAACTTTTATTTTATTTTATTTTTTATTATTATTATTTTTTTTTGTATTTTTCTGAAGCTGGAAACGGGGAGAGACAGTCAGACAGACTCCCGCATGCGCCCGACCGGGATTCACGCGGCATGCCCACCAGGGGGGCGATGCTCTGCCCACCAGGAGGCGATGCTCTGCCCCTCCGGGATGTTGCTCTGTTGGGACCAGAGCCACTCTAGCGCCTGGGGCAGAGGCCGAGGAGCCATCCCCAGCGCCTGGGCCATCTTTGCTCCAATGGAGCCTTGGCTGCGGGAGGAGAAGAGAGAGACAGAGAGGAAGGAGAGGGGGAGGGGTGGAGAAGCAGATGGGCGCTTCTCCTGTGTGCCCTGGCCGGGAATCGAACCCGGGACTTCTGCACGCCAGGCCGATGCTCTACTACTGAGCCAGCCGGCCAGGGCTGCAAAGGGAACTTTTAAAAACATTTGTGTAACTGTCACATTTTTTTTTCTTTGACATTGTATCAACTCTCTTACCTATAAGTACAGGTGACACCTACCAGCTGTTTGAACTTAGTTTGTTGAAGGCTCAGCCTGGGTCTGGTAAATGTGGTCGACAGTTCAAGACCTAATTCCACTCTTCTTTTCTCCCATTTGTTTTGAAGGACAGGCATCTGCTCCATAGAAATAGTTTTGAAGAAGTTCCCTTACTGGTGAGCTCTGTTAGGCTTAAGCTAGTCCTTTTTTTTATTTTTTTTAAATGAATGTATGAACACACCTCAGGAACTTCTCCTCCCACGTTAGCTCTCCTTGCCGAACACGCTCCCCCATCTCCGCCTGCGCCCCTCCAGTCGAGCTGCAGCTTCTGAGCTGGGCTCGGCCCACTTACAGCCTGCCAGGGCATGAACCTGATACCGTTTCCTTTCATGAAACACTATCTGTGTGAAGTGAGCTCTTTGATCCATAGTCTTTCCTGCAGAAGCTAAGGGAAGATTAAGGAACACCTTGGAGTAGATGAATATTGGATGAAGTTCATAGAATTTAAACTAACACTCCTCTTAACCCCTTCACTCCATGAGGAGACAGGAGAAACTTGTACAGTCCTGATTCCCAGGTAGTCACCAGGTGCTGTGGCTTCTCATGGGCATCCTTCTCATTTATGTAGGGCAGAGCTTGCATGTTAAGTGAATGTTAATTGATGCTTGTCTTTTCTTATAGCTTCATAAAGAGAGCTACTCATAATGAAATATGCTGAAATGGAATTGGGGTCAGTTAGCGTCCATGTATCAGGCATTGAGGTTTGAATGCTGAACAAGGCTAACATTCCACTTGTCATAAACAGTAGCAGACACAGTAATAATACTGTCAAACCAACTAGCATTCCCTGAGTGCTTCCTACATGCAAGGTTCTATTCTAAACACTTTTCGTCCACTTTCTCATAACAAACATGTAAGGCCGATATTATTTTTATCCCCATTTTAGGGATAAGAAAACTGAGGCCCAGACAGGTTAGGTGATTTGCCCAAGGCCTCACAGCTTATAAATGGTAGAGCCAGGATTTGAACCTGGGTAGCAAGCAGGTCCCAGGTTCCTAACTTCTGTGCTATACTCCTCATGGTGAGAAAGGCAGAAGACAGTTAATAAAGCCTTTCAAGTGTGATGAATTCTGTGGGAGTCTGTAACAGGATAAATTAACGTAGAAGGAAGGTTGAGAAGGCTGTCCAGAGAAAGTACCCTCGAGGAAGGAACGGCAAACATGAGCAGTGCTCTCTGGCAGCGGGGCAGCGGCCCGTCTGGTCTGTGCGGTGCCCACAGGCGGAGGGCAGGGGGTCCGAGGAACTGAGAGAAACCCGCTCATTACAAGGGGTGGAGAGAGGGAAAGTGTCACAGAGCTCGGCTGGCTGGGGCAAGATCAAGAAGGATTCCTTAGGTCCTCCTTGAAGGAAATGAGGCATAAAAATGTGAAGGATTAAGGATGATTATGGTTATAAGATTTATAATGGTGATTTACAATAAGAAATAATGTATTTGGTCTTTGTCCCCCATTCCTGGCATAGAGCTCCTAAAACACTCGAAATTTCCTAAGTGGTAAGAGCAATAAAGAAGTCTTTTGTTATGTTAATTGAGTGACTTAAAAGCCCCTAGGTTACCTGAAGACTGTGGCTCCTTGCCAGGGCACCCAGCCTTGTGATTAGAGGGTTGGAACTTTCAGTCCTACCCAGGACCTCAGGGGAGGGAGAAGGGCTGGACGCTGAGTCCCCTCACCAGTGGCCAGTGATTTAACCAGTCATGCCTGTGCATTGGAGGGCCGGGTCCAGAGAGCTCTGAGTGGGTGAATGAATGGAGGTGGACGGGAGCGGGGCACCCTGGAGAGAGCAGGAAGCTCTGTGCCCCTTCCTGTGCCAGGTGTGCCTCTTCATCTGGCTATTCATCCGCGTTCCTTACAATGCCCTTTAAAGTAAACTGATAAGTGTAAGTAAATGCGGCTCTGAGTTCTGTGGGCCTCTCTAGCAAATAAATAAAACCTGAGGAGAGAGTGTGGGGGCCTCTGATTTCTAGCCAATGGTCAGAAGCACACAGGGCAGTCTGACTTGGGATTGGCCTCTACAGTGGGAGGCAGTCCTGTGAGAGCTGGTGCTGTCTTCAGGTAGGTCCTGTCATAATGAAGTTAATTGGTGATTTAAAAAACTCATATTGGGGGAACATTAAAGGTTAGGAGTTAAAGGGAAGGCAAGCATTAAAGGGGTAGAAGCATGAGTGGGGATGACAGGTTGAGAGGCGAGTTTTTAAAGGAGTTTCTGACCGCTGTCTGTCTGATGAGTCATAGCGGTGAGTGTGCGCAGAGAGTGCAGGGAGAGTCCACTGCTCTGGTTCAGTTTGGTGATGGCGGTGGCCTGGCCTCCACCAGCATCGTGTCCGGGAGAGCAGCTGAGGAGCAGCTTGGGAAGCAGGGATGAGGTGGTTTGGATGTGGAACATGAGAGAAGGGTGGAACCAATAACAAAGCCTGAATTAAGAGTGAGAAAAAACTTGCTAACTTGACAGCCTGGACCTTGAGGAAACTTTCTACAGTGGATCTGCTTTGGTCACGAGAAGGATTGTGCAAGAGAAAATAGATGGCTGTGTCGTAGCCCAACTTGTGAATGACTCTGCCAAGGGCATGGACACACACACACACACACACACACACACACACACACGCACGCGTGCGCGCGCACGCGTGCATTTGTATATTTATTTTTCTGTATGTTTACACATACACACATATATACACACTGAGATTTGTAGTGTGGTGGTTAGAGCTCCCAAGTTAAGGTAATTTAATTTCAGAACGAAGACGGCCTTTTTGGTGTCGCCAGTCCTCTGGGTGCGGCGTTACAGGTAAGCACAAGCCCCATGGTTCAGCCACGAACGCCGAGTTTCACTTTGAGTTGATGTGTACACGGATCTGAAAGTCTCTGACAAGGTGGCAATACAGTGGGAGAGGAAGGTGAATGCCACATCTATACACACTCCTGGCCGCATCCACACGGGCATCCATTCCAGTTTCCTCCCTCCCGAGAGCTAACACCAGCACCTTCCAGCATCTTCCTGTCTGTCTGAAGAACTTCCGAAAGCCTCACTCTGATTGTTACTGTTTCCGATGACGTGTTTTCTGCAGTACATTTTGAACTGGGTAGACTGAGATAATTCCAAGCAGATGGGAAGTTTCCCAACCTGCCCTATAGGCCTTCTAGGAATGTTCTTTGCTGCATGGCCAATAACTGAGGAATTTATGGTTTGATGTTTTATCAAACTTTTCTAACCTCGGTTGGTGGTGGCCATCTTAGTGATCATGCATGAGGGTATGTGCTGGCCCGTGGTATGGGGTTGGCCTCCGTGGTATGCGGCTTGTTTCTGGAGGAGCCGGATGTGGTGTCTACCGAGTTCGGACCGAAGATCTTCAGTCACACAGGAGTTTCTGAAGAAAAGGCAGCTGGGCCCAACTGGGTGAACTGGTTTACATTCTGCGTTTTACTTCTGATGCAGGGTTGTGAATTGTGATTGCTTATTTTTCTCTTATCGTTAAAGTATTTTATGTAATGTATCAAACTTTGCTCAGGACAGTGTAAAACATTTAAGAACAAAACTGAAAGAAACAGGATGCATGGCAACAGCTTTCACAAGGGACCTGGCACCCTGGCTGCTAGGTAGGCTGAGAATGCCGGCGCGGATGGTCCGAGAACAGGCGCTGTGCTCGGCTGTGTCCCCTGCACCCAGAGCAACACCCGGCGCAGAGGACATACTCGGTACATTTTAGTTGAATAAATGAACAAAAGAATTTTCTCTTCTAAACATCAGTAGTCACTCTATAAAGTAGGCGTGGCGTGCCGCCAGTTCTGTACATCTGATTCAGCTGGTGCCTGGTTGTCACAGAGGCTTTGTAGTAGGTTGTCCTGGGAGAAGTTTGTGGGCTAGCTTTCTCTTCCTAAAGAGAGCGAATATTGTCATATTGAAACTGTAGGGGTCCTCATATACTTGTTCCATATCTGTAATGGTTTCTCCTGTTAGAAAGAAAGCCCAGAATAGATCATTAGTATTCCCATGTCCCACGGAGACGCTTTAGCACCTGCAAGGGTTTGGCTGGGATGCTGGACCCCTGCCAAGAGAAGTCTATCTCCCCCCAGGCTGGGATCCCAGCAGTAGAGTAAGCTGAATGGTGGTAGAAGTCATTTTGGCAGTCACAAGTATAACAAATTTCAACTGGTGATTTCTGCATGATTTGTATGAATTTCTGTGTGACAGGAGTCACAACAAAACCATTACGTGACTTGTATCTAAAGCTATCATTCAGTTGGAGCTGTGAAAATCTGTTTGCATATGTCAACAATTTAATCTTCTAATATATTTGCTCATGGAAAACTGCCACTAGAATTATTTTTCCGTATTTACTGACTGGAAAGATGTGGTTATCAAGTGACCTGATTGAAAAATCTTTAAAATTCAGTTTTTAAATTGGAACCGTATGTGTTTTTTCCCCTAGCCAAATCTTTTTATACATTATGTAGACACATGAATATACACATTACCCCCACATGTATACATAGATGTAGCATACAGTTACACTAATGCATGTTTGTGTTATATGTATATGTATTCACACAGAGCACACTTGTGCTTCATGCATATGCATGAACTCAATGTGCTCATAGATTGAAATGTAAGGATGTTGGGGAAGTTTCCTTTTCTGTTAACTGGGTTAATGTAGTTGCCTCCTTCAAGTCTCCTCAAAATGTTACGTTGGTTAATATGTTTGTAGTCCTTAGAGCAGTGCCTAGTACATAATAAGTCCTACATAAATACTAGGTTTCGTTATTTTAGGGTAAATCTTTCTCTATCAGCTTAAGCATAGGAATGATGAGCTCTCTATCACTCCTTCTTATAACAATTTAGATTCAAAGGCAGGCTGACATAGCCTCAAAAATTATTGTGTAATTGGGAGGTACATTTAATGAATTTATTATAAATCTAAAATACCTAACCAATTTTTCTGTCTTATAGGAAATATTTGTATTTTTAATTCAAAGCCATTTATTAAATACCTTAGTAATATTGATTCCTGTTATAGCAAAATATTTCTCTTTCTCATTCACCATTCCCTAGTCTATCAGGGTTTTCAGTGTGTGTGTAATATTCATTGTCAAACTAACACCAGCTTCACTGAGGATCTTATATACAGGTTTGAGAGAGCACAAACTGTCCATTTATTAAGAAAGAAATAGATGAGGTATTTCCTAAGGTCTGAATGTTTATGTTTCCCCTAAATTCATATGTTGAAATTCCAGCCCCCAAAGGTGATAGCATTAGTACGTGGGGACTTTGGAAGGTGGATAAGTCATGAGGGTGGGGCCTTCATATATGTGATTAGTGCCTTGTAACAGGTTCTAGAGAGATCCATAGTTCTTCCTACCATATGAACTTGCAGCGAAAAGTCTGAGACCTCAAAGAAAGCCCTCAGCAAAATGAGATCATGCTGGCACCTTGACCTGGACGCCTCCCCATCCTCCATAACTGAGAGAAATAAGTGTTTGTTGTTTTTAACCCAACCAGTTTGTGGTATTCTGTTATAGCGGCAAGAAAAGACTAAGACAGTATTTATTTCACCCAGTGTAGAGAAAGAAATGCGTAGGAACTTGGAAGAATTTGGGAATACAGTTAACCTATAGGAACATATAGGAAGTAAGTTAACATGTAGGAGTGCACACTCATACCTAGCAATGTGATGACGAGGTCACGTAGTACTTTGAAACAGGTTTCATTAAGTCACGATGGTACTCACCAGGGAAAGTGTATGGCTTGTTAGTCAGAATGAGTGCATGGACTGGGGGTGTGAAAATAGTAACAGTTGTTTTGAATATTTGGATTTTTGTTGGAATCAATTCTGGAGAAACGTGCATTATAGATTTAAAAATGAAGGCTCAGGGATAGTCAAATAAAGACCACAAAATTGGTTAAAGAGCAAGTCCCAGAACCAGACTCTGGTGGTGGAGGGTGGGGGCATAATTCTTTAACAGAGATAGCATGGAAATGGGACAGATGCACTTGAAATGTTGACCTCAACTCTCTAAGAGTACTTACTGCCCAACCTACACTATATAAAGAGTTTACAGACTATTCTTAATAAAATGATTTTGTTTTATTATGAGTAAAGGAACTTAACATACCTACTTTGGGTCAGGTTTGTTGGGCATGTTCAAAAAGGTAGCATGTGCTGTTTGGTCCAGACCACTGCATTGGACTCTGGGCCTTTTCAGCGAGGCTGCTTTTGTGATTTGAGTCGCATGCATTTTGATAATTTATTTTATCTATAGAGTCCACTGTAACTGACATTTGTTTTAGGATATTGATTTTTAAAAACTATATGTGTAGGGTATATTGTATTTGAGCTTTGGGACAGTTACCTGAATTACAAACAGTGGTCACAGGTACTGCTGGGATGAGAACCACCAAACTTGATGATCACTCACTTTGTTCATGTTGCATTTTTAAAAAAAATTGGTTAGGGGAAATATATTCTTTGGTTAAATTTTCAGACTTTGATTTTAAGATTCAGAGAAGTAGTCTTTTGTTGGGCGAAACTTTTTTTTTTTTTTGTATGAAGGTATATACTTTTCTTTATGGTTTGTGAATATGCTCTGTTTTAATCTTTAGAGGTCAGATTTCATGGTATCCAAGGAGAAATACATATATACATATATAGAACCAAATAAATGCCGGTAGTAATGGAGAAGTTTGCAGACAGCAAAGCAACCTACTTTGATGAAAGAGTCAGATGGATTTTAGATCGGTACCTCTTTTTAGCATCTTAAGTATTCTGAGAAGTTTTAATATATAGTAAAAAACAAAACAAAACAAAAAAAACCACCAAAACTTAGTGTTTAGGGTCAGCTGACCTGGTTTTCTGAATCTCTGCTCTAATAGCTGTATATCTCTGAAGTGTGCATTCTTTCTTTCTTTTTTTTTTTTTTTTTTACAGAGACAGAGAGTCAGAGAGAGGGATAGATAGGGACGGACAGACAGGAATGGAGAGAGATGAGAAGCATAAATCATCAGTTTTTCATTGTGACACCTTAGTTGTTCATTGATTGCTTTCTCATATGTGCCTTGACCGCGGGCCTTCAGCAGACCGAGTAACCCCTTGCTTGAGCCAGCAACCTTGGGTCCAAGCTGGTGAACTTTGCTCAAACCAGATGAGCCCGCACTCAAGCTGGCGACCTCAGAGTCTCGAACCTGGGTCCTCCGCATCCCAGTCCGATGCTCTATCTACTGCGCCACCGCCTGGTCAGGCTGAAGTGTACATTCTTTGTTTGCAAAATAAAGCTAATGATACTTGCTTTATATTGGTGGGAGTCTAGGTGAGGGAGGTAAGGGATAGAACAAAAAAGGACAAAAGAAAGAAAAGAACACCTCAGAGACACAGACAACGGTGTCATCATTTCCAGGAGAGGCAGTAGCAGAGGATGGTGTGGAGGCATACATGTTGATGGGTGAAGACTTGACTTGGGGAGGGGGTGACCACACAATACAGTGTACAGAGATGTGATGTAAAATTGGGCACCTGACACCTGTATAATTAATTAGGTTAACTAGTATCACCCTAATAAATTCAATAAAGTTTTTTAAAAATTAAAAACTTAGGAGTATGTTAAGTTCAAGTGTACAACAGAAAGATTTGATACTTGTATGTATTGTGAAACGATCTCCACAGTAAATCTGTTTAGTGTCCATCGTCATCCTGAGCTAGAACATTCTTTTCTTGTGACGAGAACTCTCAAGATCCACTCTCCTGTTTCCCAGTACACACTGCCTTGTTAACTACAGTCACCATGTTGTGTATTACATCCCCTGGGTTTGTTCATTACTTATTTAGTGATGTATGGTGGAGTCCTTAAGGTTTTCTATATATAATATCATGTCATCTGTAAATAGTAACAGTTCTACTTCTTCCTTTCCAGTTTGGATGCACTTTATTTCTTTTCTTGCCTGATTGATAAAAGTAGTGAGAATAGGCATCCTCGTCTTGTTCCTGATTTCAGAGAAAGAACTGAAAGCTGCTCATCACTGAGTACGCTGTCAGCTGTGGGCTTGGCTTTAAGGCTTGCTTCCTTTGTCTGTAAAGTAAAGCTTATGATATCTGCTTCACAATTTTAACAAGCTTTATTGATATATATTACATTTTACATACCATAAAATTCACCAATTAAAAGTGTATAGTTCAGTGTTTTTTAGTATATTAACAGTTTTGCAGCCATCTATCACCACAATCAATTTTAGGTCTTTATATCACCCCCAAAATAAACCATAAACCGGTGTTTTTCAGAAGATTGTAGAATCTATAATCTTTGGGTTTATAATCCTCATACAACATCAAGGTGGTTAACTCTTTCGTGAACCAGCACAGAATCCCTGGTAGACCTTCACTGGTCCCAGTCCATTGACCAGTGGTTGGAAAACACTGCCTTACATATAAATGGAATTGTATCATATGCTATACTTTGTGACTGCCTTCTTTTCAGTTTCATCCATGTTGTAGCATATATTAGTACTTCATTCTTTCTTATTGCTATATTATACTCCATTGTATGGATATACCACATTTTGTTTATCCATTCATCAGTTGATGGACCCAATAATGTTTTTGTGAAAACTCAGTGAGAGAGAAAGTAAGTAAAGTATATAATGATAGCTTGCACAGAGCATCAATACATATTTTTGTTGTTTCTTTTCATCTTGTCTGGACAGGCTTCTTGTGTGAGTTATAGCAGCTTCTCTGGTCTTATGAGGCGAGGAAAATGGTTTTATTGAGTAGACCATCTGTCTGCCAGTTTTCTCACATTAGTTTTTAATTCATTGAAGAGCCTGGTGGGCACTCTAGTTTGATACTGGAATTCACACTGCTTTTCTCAGCAGCCAGAAGTGTTCAAGTGTTACCAGCAGTGCTTGTTGTCATTATAAATGCTCTATAAGTAACCAGAAAACAGGAGTTTGCAGAGATTGGAAGAAAGAGCATTGTAGCTTACACAGAGGTCAGATGGTCTAATGCTGATCCTCATTAGGAACCTGAATATTGACATCACTATCAAGTTGAGGGTTAGTTATGTCGTGTGCCCTCAGTGAGGGGAGATAGGGCTTTCGCCGTTCTGTGCTTTGCTGACTCTACAAAACACAGAAAATTGCTGAGGGCTTATACGGCATCAGAAAGGAAGTTCATGTTGCACATATGGGAGTGTTGCCAATAAAAGCCACTGATTATCTCAGTTTAAGGATTAGGGATTGTGAAATTCGAATTCATTACTAAATGATGAATAAAATTCAAATCGACATAGATTATTGTCAGAGGCCAAAGAGATTATCTGAAAGAATTGATTTCTATATTTTGTTGGCTGTGAAAATTCCATGGAACTTAATTATTATCGTAGTATCTCTGGATTTCTACTTAAGATATTATAATATAAAAAGAAAATTCAAAACAAGGCTCAGTTGTTATTTAGTAAGTGAATGCAGCCATCCTTTTGAATCTGTCAGTTCCACATCCGCAGATTCAACCAACTTTGGATTGAAGATATTTTTTTAAAATGTTGTGTTTTTGCTGACATGTACTATGTAAGCAGGCCTATGATGGTTGCATCTATACTAAACTTGTACGAACTTTTTTTTCATTATTTCCTAAACAATGAAGTATAGCAATCATTTACATGGAATTTATATTGCATTGGGTATTATAAACTAGAGATGACTTAAAGTGTTGAGAGTGTCCATAGGTTATACACAAATACTATACCTTTTCATAGAATGGATTCTGGTATCCATGGATTTGGTATCCATGGGGTCCTTGAACCAATCCCCAGAAGATGCCAAGGGGTGACTGTATTATTTTCATATCCACTATTAGCCTACCACTGTTAGTCATACGGAAAAACAGAATAAATGTTCTTGGACTAGTAAGTACTCTTCTGCCCAAGTTTCCATTTAAGGTCATGAAACAAGTTATTAAAATGGAAATCTCTGGTGATTGCTGTTTTAAAGGTAAATTTATCATATAGGCTTTCTAAGCTTGTGTCCCTTGTTTCACAAAGCCAAAACAATAATAGCTTTCATATATTGAACAACTAATTTGTACTAGGCTCTGCTTTATTTGGCTTATCTTATTGATCAAAGATAGGTACCATATTATCCCTTTTTTATATATAATGAGAAAACTAAAGCACAGAGAGATTAAGTGACTGTTCCAAGGTTACACAGCTTGTAAATGGTCCTCTTTTTTTTATAGCTTCTCATTCTGTAAAGTTTAATACTAAAAGTACTTTCAAATTTCAGGTTTTTCTCTGATATTCTTTCTCTATGTTCTGTGTCTGTGTGTAAATCAAAACATATATGTGGTTTTCTTAACTTAGGAAATTATATATATATATATATATCACTTCATATTCATCTTGAAATATCCCCTAATTTTTGTAAGCAGTATATATCTATATAATAGTTCTATACTGTAACTATATTATGAATGGCATCTTTTAATACTGATCACCAGTGAGTTCAGCTGCTAATCTTTATCCCTTGAGTAGGATAAGAAACAGATAAGCGAGTAGAGTGGTGGCCACTCAAGCAAGCCTCTGCCAGAATAATTACAGATAACATCTTAGAGGGAATGGCAGCTCATTCAATCTCACTTCATAAGATAACTTTGTTCAAAATTATTCTTGTGCTTCTTTAGCTATAATTGTCAACCCATAGTTGTTGATGCCAATTGATTGCCAACAGGAGTCTCCAGTATGGGGTATCATGAGGAGGAAACTGTATTCAGTGCAGATGGCTCAGTTGTGCTACAGCGTGGCTGTGGAACAGCTCAATGATGTTACAGCTCAGTTATGAAACAGCACAGCATGGCTGTGAAGTAGCTCTGGGGCCGGGCCCCTCGCTGCCTAGTCAGCGCTGCTCTGCTCTGCTCTTTTCCAGCTTGGTCCATGCCACTCTACTCTGCCCTTTGATGGTTTGCTTTGCTCCTACATGATCAGCTCCACACTCCTGTGTGGGTCTCTTTTGCTCATCTCCTGTGCTGGTTGTGTTCTGCTCTGTTGAGACATCTTTGGTGTTTCAGCTCTACCCAGAGAACACAGTTGTCAGACTTTGATGGAAAGGAAAATGTGCTTCCAGAGGCAGAGGGGAGCTGACTTAAATATACACAAGTCCCCACTCCTAGTCCTTGATTGGACTTTCCTCATGCAAATGAGGATTCCAAAACTTCGCAGTTTGATTGGTCAGAATGTAGTTTCTGGTTGGTTGGTGAAGATGCTGATTGGGATATAGCTACACAGCTCTGATTGGACATGAAAACCTCAGTCCTATTGGTTGAAACAGGATTCCAGAAACTACTCTAGAAGGGCTGGCTCAGATGGCAGAAACACAGTACAGGTAGGCAGGTCAGTTCAGAGGAAGGTAGTTCAGTGCAGGTTTCTCCCTGAAGTGCAGTTTGCATGAGATGTATGTGTAGAAATGGTTTCTAGGCTCTGTTTTTTAAAAATTGAGCCCCATTAGCCACTGGGAGGCCGTCTCAGTTGGTATCTTCTTTCTCAGGGTCCACACCCTGCTAGCAACCATTCTTTAGAGAACTTATGCCTTTGGCCTGTGGATCAAAGACATTTTCTCAAAGACTAGGAACTTTATTGCTAGTTGCAATTAAGCAAATAGAAACCATACCTATAGAATGTAGAAAACTAGCTTAAAATATGTCAGCTGTAGTATTATAGTATTTTTTTTTAAGTTTTCTTAAGAAACCTCAGTCATATAGACATTTTGATAAACAGGAAAGAGAATTATTTTCCATCTCTTAGGAAGGGCTAGGCCTTTTTGCCTGTGCTTTTCCGTATAGCCCCTTGTTTTCCAGCACTGATCCACCAGGAACTTTGTGCTGGTCCACCAGAGTTAACCACCCTGATGTTATACAGAGATTTCAGACCCAGTGATCTTGGTTGAATTTGCTTGTGCTCACGATGATTTCTGCTTTAGCAGTCCCTGAAATAATTCTCCTATTTTTCATCTGTCCCTAAGTATAAAAAAGTTGAAAACCATTGTCTTAGCCTAACATCTCTTCAATACTTCTGTGCTATTATTTCCATTTAAAGATGAGGAAACTGAGACTCAATGAGATAAAATTCTTTATATAAGCACATTAAGTTGCGATGATATTGTTTGAAAAAGAAAGGCCAAAATTTTGTATTATTGGTTGATACCTTTGTAGTGGTCACCTAGCCTTATTATAATTTGAATTTATTTACTATTAGAACATCACAAATCAAGTGGAAAACAGAATGGCTAATGGGTATAATCTAGTATATGTTGTAATGTATGCAACACAATAATGTAAAGATGAGTGAAACATCCCCAAAAGATGGTTTCCCTGTTGTACCATGCCTTAGCAATAATAAAATGTGCTGAGGGCTTGTCATGGTACAGTTGCTATGTCAGATGTTTTTCATGTTTCATTTCTAGTTTTCACAGCCATCCTATTAGATGAGTACTGTTTTTATCCACATATTACTAGATAAGGCAGTGGAGACTTAGAAAGTCAAAAACCACTTGCCTATTCGCAAACCCATTCCTTTTCATCATGGTGCGATTTTCCTTGCCCATGAAGCTACATAAAAAGGTTTGCTGTAGTTACCACTCTCGAATCAAGTTACCGCCAGATATACATTCTTTTTTTTTTTTTTTTTCTTTTTTTGTATTTTTCTGAAGGTGGAAACGGGGAGAGACAGTCAGACAGACTCCCGCATGCACCCGACCGGGATCCACCCGGCACGCCCACCAGGGGCGACGCTCTGCCCACCAGGGGGCGATGCTCTGCCCCTCCGGGGCGTCGCTCTGCCACGACCAGAGCCACTCTAGCGCCTGGGGCAGAGGCCAAGGAGCCATCCCCAGCGCCCGGGCCATCTTTGCTCCAATGGAGCCTTGGCTGCGGGAGGGGAAGAGAGAGACAGAGAGGAAGGGGGGGGGTGGAGAAGCAAATGGGCGCTTCTCCTATGTGCCCTGGCTGGGAATCGAACCCGGGTCCCCCGCACGCCAGGCCGACGCTCTACCGCTGAGCCAACCGGCCAGGGCCCAGATATACATTCTAAACCCAGGTTTGATTCTGTTTTAAAAAATTTAATTGTTTCTCTTATTATCAGGAAAGTTGCTATGAATTTTTCAAGACCCAAGTTGGATGTTCTGTTTTCTCTGAACCTTCCCTGATACTACTCTCTGAGTGTCCTTGGAGCACCTTGTAGTCCAACCCTGGGGACTTCCCCTGCCCATCCTCTGGACGTTTTGGAAACAAGTTGTCTGGTTCAGTTATTAGTCTTTATTTGTATTGCTAGCACCTTGTTGGTGCTTGATGGTTAATAGATATTTGTTGAATTGAATTGGATGTTTAATACATGTTTGAATTTAATTATGATATTTACTTTCTGGTGAAGGTCATTGCATGCAGCACTAGGTGCTTAGAAAGACCCTCAGTTTTTCAAGCTGGGATTTGATGACTTCCCATTTGTATAAGAGATTATTAGTTGAGTACATCATTGAGGCTGAATTTTTCTACATGTTGCTCAGAGCCGCATGATACTGTTTTTCCCTTTAAAGATGGTCAGTGATACTGCGGTAATGAACAAAATAAATGTTTTTATTCTAATAAAATAAAAACTTTTAAAACTATGTCACACAGCTCCTGCAGCATACTTTGTAAGCGGCTACATGCATCCCAATGTTTAGAAAATTAGATTTTCAAAGTTACACTTCACTGATTTATACGCTATTGAAAGCAGCACAAGCAAGTGGAAAGAGCATGGATTTTTGGAGCTAGGCACCTGAATCAAATTCTGGTTTAGCCGCTTCCTAGCTTTTGACTTGGGTCTAAATACTTAACTTTTTCAATGTAGTATTCTTATTCTTAAAATGGGAAAGGCACAAATTGGCACATTTTGGGGATGAAATATGTTGAGAAGAAATGTGTTGTTACTTCTCAAGAAAAGTACAGATTTGATGAGTTCTCTTATAATTTTGAGTATATTTTTATTTCAATTGAATAAACTTTTATTCTGAGCTTATTCTTAAAAATAGCGTAAGCATATTGAGAGTCATCTCTCTGGTCACCTAACAGTCAGGCACTGCTACATGACTTCTAGTCTAGTGCTTCAGCTGAAGACCAAACAATACCAGCATGTGCTCTATGTAGATTTTGTAGGAGTGTGAATAGAGAAGAGGAATAGAATCAAGGTCATGCTATGGCAGCAGGTATCATATTTACATCTTTAACACAAATCCCAGTTTAGAAAGGGCAGGGTTGGAGAAGATTATAGAAGGCAGGATGGTAGTGAACTGGCAAGGAAGACCTTTGCTCACTTCTGACAGTAATTACTGTCGGTACCTGTTTTGATGTAGACTTTAATATTGTTGCTATTTTACTTATTTCAACTCAGCAAAAACAGTTTTACAAAATTGCCAAGGGAACCTCATTAAAATGACATCCTAAATTTGCTCCCCAGCGGTTGTGGCTAATTATAACATCTGATTATTTTGAACTCCTCCAACCACTGGACCCCCTACTTGAATCACCCAGAATCGTGGTTTCCAGTTCGTTGGTAGGTTCTTTGAGTGACTATCATCGTAGCAGGCTGTCATGAGCTTCTTCGTATCAGGTGTGAATTTGAGGCTTATCCTGGAACATCTTGATTTTGAGAGCCCCGATTAATATTAACTTCAGATATTTCCTCATTGAGCTAAGTGAGCATTGAGAATATTATCTGATGACTTATTGCATCTTTGGGCCCCTTTAGTTTTAGAGCAGCACTGTTATTCTTTAGTCTTTAGAAAACATGACAGATGATAGTATCTGAGATCTCTAACCTCTGATCAGGATTGCATTTTATATCATCAGTTTGTGCTCTGAAGTTTCAGAGGCAGGTAGAGCGGATGCGACCTTAGGGAGCAGGTGGGACCCTGGAGGCCCGAGAACCAGTACAGTGAGCCTCTCTGATAATGTAGAGTGGGCAGAGCCATCCATTTGGCCCAAGAACCAGTACAGTGAGCCTCTCTGATAATGTAGAGTGGGCAGGAGCCATCCATTTGGCATTTGCTTCCTTTGAGGACTCAGTAAATTCACACGGTGAATTAACTAAAGATGTTTGAGAAATAGCCAGTGGGATAATAAACACTTCTACTCTTTTCTAAAATGACTGCAGGAATCTTATTAGAAGAGGTGCTTTCAAAATGGCAGCTGGGCTTTCATTGTTCCCTGGGACTTGCGTTGAGAAGTGTACTTTGAACTGATTTCTTCCTTCAGCAGGGATTTACTGGGACAGCCCTTAGCTATGAACTATATGAAAAGGGGGAAGGTTAGTTCTTTAAGAGAGAAAAATATGACCTTACCTCTCAGTTATTTATATGCTGGGTGGATCTGAAAAATTTTCCCCACCTCTCACCTCAAATCTCTAAAGTTGATTTTAAGGACCTTTGATTTTTTTTATTTTTATTTTTAGAAAATAATCGAATTATTTTAGTTACTTTAAGGTTTAGGTATCTGCTGCATTTATTCAAAGAGAGTGCTCATATTTTAATTTTAGATACCTTAATTGCAAATAGTTTTTCCACCACTTTTGTGGCAGTTTCTTGTTTCTAAGGACTGAAGTTTTTAATGTATCAAGGGATAGCATTTCTGTTTTTCCTTTGTCAAAACCGGTAAAGTATAAAACTATAAATTTATTCCTATGGTGCTTATCTTTTAAATATGTTGGCATTACCTATACCTCTTGATATAAGGATAGAAAAGTTAACTAAATTTAAAAATGAAAGCAATGAATGCTGGTTAGTCACTAAATTACTAAGATGTTCATGTGATTTCAAATGGAGGTGGCCCATGGGCTAGAGCAGGTGGCCTAGGACTCCCCCTCAAATAGCAGCAAGTTTGACAGTTTGGAAGGTGGAGATTATTTCTTGAGTAGTCAGCTATTTAATTTACCTCTGTGTACTATTTAGAACTTACGTCCAGAGAAGCATTGTAAGTTAGTGAAAAGCCCATCATACCGACCCAGCAGTTACGATGCTGGTTTCAGTACTAACTCGTGTGACCTCGGGCATAAGTTTTTTCCTCTCTAGGTCATTATTAATTATTGGTTTCCCAATAATTAAAACTGTAGACTTGAGCTAGATCCTGGTTCCCTGTTGGGTGTTTTCTGGGGAGTTGTGGCAGCATGCTGGGAGCTGGATGAAGACACTGGATAAAAACCCAGCAAGGGTAGCTGCCTGCTTTCTTTCCACATCTATTTTACCTGAGGTTTTGGCCAAAATATTAATTTATACTTAAACATCTCTCAGAGACTAAAAGGAATTCAGACGCGTCCTTAACGGTGTTAAAGATGTACAATAACACCCAAACTAAATGGACCGTTCTGCTGACAGGAGGCCACTGAAAGAAAGAGGCCTCTTGTTCTTTATGCTCTTTTCTACTGTTCGGGGCACTTTGGTGGACAGAGTGGAAGATCACTGCCTGAGATGACAGTTGTCTTCCTCTTCTAAAGTTACATAACCGAGGACATTTCCGTGTGAATCTCCCTCCTCCCTCCCCTAAATCAGTGGGCTTTTCTAAAGATGAATTCATGTGTTTTATTTACACGAAACCTATCGCAGTGTTGTTTGACAACAGCCCTGTTAAGAGGCCTTGTCCTGAAAGGATGGTGCTTCGGTGTTGGAGCTGAAGGAGTCAAGAGCGCAGTGCCTTAGGCGCTTGGGACACATTTGATGCCCCTTTCCAACCCCTCTGCTTCTAGAAGGGGATTCTCTATTTCTAACGCTCACTGTAGTAGTGTTCCTTGTTCTTTTATTTTCATCTGCGTTCTAGCAGAATTTCTTTTACTTTCATCTGCATTCTAATAGCACCCATGTTTCTGAATTTAGCATGCGGTCTCTCCCCCCCCCTTTTCCTCCTATCTTCAACAATATAAGTATTCTTTATGGCAGCTGCTGTATTAAGCCCAAGAGCTTAAAAGATTAAAGAAACCACTAACAGCAGTGAGGAGGAAATTTAAGGGCCTGTTTTTATGAAGGTTTGAGTTTTCATTCTGGTGGTTGAGTAGAAAATTGCAAACAGGTTGTGTTCAGCAGCTGGAATGTTCTTCAACATCTGGGGAGACCCAACCTTCTGCTCATTTCCCATTCACTGGAAGGGTAGCCAGCCTGAGGTGGAAACTGTACACAGGGATGTTAGCATTCTTTGTGTGTATAATCATTATAATTTTCCTTTTTGTAGACATTTTTTCCCCATAGAAATGCCTATTTAGCCTCCATTCTTCCACTAGCTTAAGAAGCTCTTCACTTTAGGTAATTGCTATAGAGGGGTCTGAATGAGGTTATATAAGGACCTCCTAAAAGGCTTGCCCCCTGAAATGGGAATTGTTTGGACTCGGTGAATTCTAGCTTTGGAGTCAGGAGCTGGCCTGCCCCTCAATCTCTGCATATCTCACAGGATCTCATACTTGAGGATTTAGCCTGTGGCTGCAAGAGCCCAGGGGCCCTGTCTCAATAATGTGTGACTGGGGCAGAGTCCACTTCCTGCTGCTGCTTCTTCCTTCTGGTGGTTTCTAGAGTGAGTCTGAGGAAACCAAGAACACATGCTGCTGTGTTGGTGGGACCCTAAGCACAATCAGACAGTGTTCTTCAAATCAGTCTTTAAAGTGAGTCCTGGTTTCTACTACACCCGTTCTCTCTCATTCACCGGCATCTCTCCCAGTGCAGCTCGAGTTTTCGAGCTAGAGCAGTAGCCCTGCAGTGCCTTCAGGCTTGGAGCGGTGACAACTTTGTGTCTGTCCCCTGACGGTGTAATAGAGAGGGGAGGTTTGTGGCAAACGGCAGAGTGCTTATTTCTTCTTAAGGCAGTCAAAACCATTTTTTAAAAAAGTAATGCAATGGCCAAATAAAATAGGCCTAGTTTAATTGCTACTTTTGGGCAACTTCATTATTTTATAGATGGCAAAACAGATGGTTAGAGGAGTTTTGCTTTCTTTACTCAAGGTCACAAAGGTGGCCAGTGGTCCAGCCAGGTCCAGAGCGTGTTCCTATTGGGTTATTTGAGAAAATTAAGTCCTCCAAGTTCAAACATTAGTGTCACTTGTGGTCCTGTATGTGCACTTGAGGAGGGTTTCACGTTTTGGACTCTAATATTTTAGGATTATTAAAGCTAATCTAGCTTTTATAAACCAAATGGATTTTGGAAGTTATCTGTAAGAGCCCATAGTGAGGGCAGGAACAGTTCTTAAGTGGAGCTCCCAGACAGATCAGTTTGCAATTGCTCATATGAATTTTTCTGCATTTCCAAGTAAATAGGATTTTGCATGTTGCTTACAAATTGCTTAGGTTGTCTTCATGAGTAGTGAAGGCTGGGCTATAGGAAGCTAGAGCTCATGAGACACTTAACAAGAACTCTTCATTCCTTTTGTTTCTTTTGCTTTTATTTTCTGTAGAGGGGGGTATGGTATGTCTATGTGCTGGAAGGTGATCGGGAGGGAGGGTGCTGTCACTGGTTTCTCAATGTTTGCGTTTCTTCGTAAGGAGAACATCACATCAACTCTTATGCTACTAAAGGGCGAGCCTGTTAGAATGCCGTTCACACTCTGGACAGGGTTTTCTCCTCTCCCTAATGGACATCCCGAAATGCCACAGCTGCTTCTTGGCCTTCTTTCTCTTCTTTCATCTAGCGCTTTTGACTGGCATCTCATCCAAACGAGTTCCCACTTTCTTTTGACTAGAATATGTATTAAAAAAATTTTTTTTGTCCTTATCCACACAGTTAGAAATGCAGTTTATATCATGATCGGGCATATATACTCACATACGCACATGCAGAAATGCACATACACACTGTGCTGTGTACACACATAGAACTGAAACAAAGTTTCATTGCAACACCCTCTTCCATGCAGTACACCCTATCATTTCCGTTTCTGTTCTCTTCCATCAATACATCCCCCACACACATTCTTACCTACAATGTGGTGATTAGAGACCAGATTCGTTTTATGACCAAGGTCCCCCTGTAACTGAGAAGCACTGATCCAGAAGGAGCTCTCTGAGATAGAGGGTGTGCCTCCCAATCCCCTGACAGGATTTTTAGAATCATCCATTGGAGCACAGGGCAAAATAGTAGAAATTCTGTTTAGATTTATTATCCTTAAGGTAAAGACACATGAAAAGTGACTGTAATTTGCTGAGTTGACAGCACTGTCACACAGGCTGTAGGACAGTCATCCCTACACCCTGCGAGGTGTGAAGTTGTCCAGAGCAGAAGTGTCACAGAACGGTCGATTCCTTCGGCTTTTTGTTCATGTTATGGGAGACGTTCCAATTTGTATGGCTCATAAAATATAATTGGGCTATGTTATTTCTTTTTTAACTAAACTAATCATGAAAAGGACAAGTGAGTCTTAAAAATTCCTTTAATGAAACAGTGGAATAAGAATTCACAGGGAACAGCAGGACAGTGGCAGAACTGATGCTTCCATCCTTTTTATAAGCTCCTTATCAACCATAACAGTTATAAACTATCAACTGTGTATTATATTTAATAAGAAGTTGGCCAGGCCCTGGCTGGAGAGCTCAGGTGATTAGAGTGTTGCTCGTAGAGCAGAGGTTGCCGTTCGATTCCCAGTCAAGGCACATAAAGGAGCAGATTAATGTTCCTGCCTCTCTTTCTCCTTTCCTCTCTCACTAAAAGTCAATAAATAAATGTTAAAAAAAAAAAAAAAGAAATAAATAGAAAGAAAGAAAAAAAGAAGTTGGCCAGAAAATTGAAATTATAAAAAATTGGGAACCTAGATTTGTATTCGAGATTGTTAATTATTTACCTTGCCCTTCATGGGAAACTGGGAGTTGTGCCTTGAGATATTAGCTGATGCTTCCGTGTTGGGCAAAACATTAAAAATTGTGTTCATTTTATCCTTATCACCTTTACCATTTTATTTTGTATATTTTGCAATATTCACAGTCCATCAGTGCCAGATAAGTAGCTACATGCATATCATGGGAAGATTCTCATAAAACATTTTTTGTGTGTGTGATAAGGGTTCACAATCAAAATTATGTGGAGACTGTTCCTGGTCTGAGAACTACCAGTAGAAATGTTCAGTGATTGTTTATGGGTGTCATGGGTCTAGATGGAGGGAAGAGAGAAAAAACAAGTAGGAGACAGGATGTTTGTGTATAAATTGGAGAATATCCCTCCCTGGGTGGGTTCATTTCCAAGGGGACATGGCTTGGTGCGCAGCTTTTGTGAACAACACAAAAGTTCCCCCTTTTTCCTGGCCAAGCAGCTGTGTGTGAGGACACATGGCCTGCCAGGGGGGCATGCGCTGGAGGTCAGCCGCAGGCTAGCTCCCTCAGCCCTCGTCCTTCTGCAGGGGCTGCCTGGAGCTGTGAGTGCCTGTACAGTGCTGTGAGGGGGGCTGCAAAGGGAAGAAGGGTGACAGATGGACGGACGGACGGTCCGATGCCTGTAGGCAGCAGCTCCTCCCACTCCTTCAACTGTACGTTCATTCATCCAGGTGCTTACTGAGTACCCGCTCAGAGCCTGCCACCTTTCTCAGCAGAAGGCATCCGATGACATCCTGCGTCCAGACTCAGCCTGGTGTCTGATTTATCAGTGTTTCAAAAAACCTCTATTGAAAAATCTGTACACTTTGTTCAAAATTGTATTGATTTATGTCCCTAGTGGCCTTCCTATAAGGTTATCTTTTTGAGAAAAATTATTTTGTATTATTCATTTACGTTCCCATAGAGCCATGTACTGTGTCTGGTACATAGTAGGCTCTCAGTAAATAACTGTTGAACTGAGGTAGGGAATGGTAAGACAGGAGTTTGAATCCGGGTCTGGCCTCACAGCCCTGTGTTCAGGCTTCCCATCGCCCATGGACTGTTCATTTCTACTCTGATCTGGATGAGGAAGGAATTGTTCAATAGGTGGTGGTATTTGAGAGATGCTTTGTCTGTTTTTCCATATCCAGAATGCTGTTCGTGATAATTTCTCATTTTTTCAAAATGCATTTTCTCTTTTTCAATGAGAGTTCAAACAACATAATTTTAGACAACATCCTAAGAGCATTTAGAAACATGACATTTTGGGTCTATTTTTTTTTTTTTTTTTTTTTTTTTTGCTTTAAAGAAGTATATGCAGCTATAATTACTAATTGCTGCAGTCTAAGTAGAGACAGATGATACATATGTTTGTGACAATTTTCCAGAGGGAGAGCTGAGTAACCAGGCTGATTTTTCCATAATGTGAATGTTATTCACAAACTATTACCATAATTGATGTGCCAGGCCACTGCACGGTAAATAATGTGTTGTGTGTGGGAAGCAAGCTAGTAGTCAATGAATATTAAAGAACAAAATCTCATTTTAAAAGAGAAACTGTAATTATAATCATTCTGGATTCATACTGCAAAACCAGTTAATATAACTTGGCTGCCATTTATCTTTGTAATTCTGTTAAAGAAGTAGGTATAAGAGTAGAGTTGTATATAAACATGAATATACATACACACATATTTTTATAAAAGGACACAATGCCAAACTTCAATATTAAGTCATTTTTCAAAGGTATCTATTTGACGTAGAGATGAAGTGAACATGAGTAAAGTTAGTCGGTGGAAATCACGTTGATGGGAAAGAGCACAATTTCAGTTTTCTTATGTTTTGCCTCTGTTGGTACTCTTTGTCTACCTAGAACGTCCCCTTCCTTTCCTTGACCAGATCAGCTTTTGTATTTTTTTCAAAGCTCCTTTTCCAAGTCTTTCTCATCTGCCTCGAATCCCTCTCTTACTTACTGTCTTCAGGTGTGCATAAACTTCTGTGTGAGCGGTGTATTGATTTGCACTTCTGGGATTTGTTGTTTTATAATAGGAGGTCATCGAGTCATTTGCTATGTGTACCGTTAGCCTCCCAGCCAGTCTGCCGTGCCATTTCAAGAGGGACTCTGCTGTTTTGTGTGTATCTAGTTCCTTTTTGTATTCCCCGTGGATCAGGGCTTCTGCTCTTCACGCATATCTAACTTCTTAGTAGTTACTGTTGCATATTTCTATTTTGTATGTCAGGTGCTGCCTTATTTTTGTGAAATCTTTAAGTTTTTTGGTGCTTGCTTACCATGGTCTCTAAAAAGTGATCTAATATAACTAAAAATAATTAGATCCCATTGGTGTTGAGTTTTTCTCAAAGTTTTCTTCATCTTTGGTGAAGTTCTGAAATTAACGGGAAAGATGTGGCTTTTGTCTCTTGATTGAGAACGTTTCAGATTCATACATTTTAGTTGTAGAAAAGTGATTGGGATCAGAACTTAGAATTTTTTTTTTAAGTGAAAGGAGGAGAGAGAGAGAGAAAGACAGATTCCTGCCTGTGTCCCTACCAGGATCCACTGGACAAGCCCTGTACCAGGTGATTCTCTGCCCACCTGGGACTGTTGCTCAGCAACTGAGCTATTTTTAGCACCTGAGGTTGAGGCTCCACCGAGCCATCCTCAGTGTCCCAGGCCAGCTTGCTTGAATCAGTCGATCCATGGTTGTGGGAGAGAGAGACAGAGAAGGAGAAAAGGAGGAGGGGGAAGAGTAGAGAAACAGGTAGTCACTTCTCCTGTGTGCCCTGACTGGGAATCAAACCCAGGACAGCCACACACCTAGCCAATGTTCTACCCCTGAGCCAACCATCCAGGGCCAGAAATTTTTATATTTTAAAGTAGGTCATAGTGTGTCTATTCTTAGGAACCTGTTAGAGAAATCTCATCAACATCGATCCTGTTTTAAACTGTAATCTCAATATATTCTGATAATTTCCATTCAATACAGGGTGGGGCAAAAGGAGGTTTACAGTTGTGTGTATGAAAAATAATACAATAATTAATAAGTAATAACACAGGAGTAATCCCAGTGTTTCATGTACTTACAACTGTAAACACTTTCACCCCACCCTGCGTATGCCTCTTTCTTCTGTATGGACATCTGTCATCTTTTTTCTTTTGTAGCATTAACAATTTGGGCAGCTTCTGATAGGCTCAATTATTGATATGCTCAGATTTCCCTGGCCCTTAATGTCAGACAGACATGAAGTCAATATATTTAGCTAATTTAACGTACTAGGAATGATTATATAATAGAAAAATAAGTAACTAGAATGTGTCTTAACATATCACTAGTATAGGGAGGTACCCAGGTGGTAAGGTTATGTCTCTCTTCCTCTCAAAAGAGGATTATTGGTTTCCTGCTTTTTACCTAGTCTTAAACCATTTGGTTTGCCTGAGGACTTTCTGGAAAGTTTTGAGGGAATAAATTCATTCAACCTCAAGGAATTCTAAGTATCAGAGGTCACTTCACTGACAGTGATTGGTTCAGCGATGGAGCGTGTGTTTCAGAGCATGGTAGTGCATGGTTCCTGTATCCACCTCTGTGACAGCATGAGCCTGCTTGCCCAGGTGACAGTTACCACACAGGAGGAGCATTATCCAGGACGTTGCAATGAGCAGCGGCCCCCGATGGGAAGAGAATCACCTGGTATAGGGCTTGTCCAGTGGATCCCGGTAGGAGCGCAGACAGGAGTCTGTCCCTCCTCCTGGATAATGTCCCTCCTCCTGGATAATGCCCCCCCCTGTGTTGTAACTGTTCCAGGAGATGGATAGGGTTCCAGGAACATTATCATATTCTTATAAGAGTGGACTCTCTCGAGGGGCAGGGGGCCTTGCAGCTGACCCTTGCGGAGGCAGTTCTCCTCTGCCCGTCTCCATACAGAATGGCTTGGAGTCTGGTGGAGACCTTGCTTCCACCCTGAGAATTCTAGATGGGACTTTGGCCCGGTGCCCTCCAGGAATCGGGAAACTACTCAGCTTGGAATGGTGCTGTTTGAGTCAGTTCTTGGCGGCGAGCCCTGGCTCTTGTCCTGCTAGGCCCTGTGCCTTTAAGGAGCATAGTGGAGGTCAGATCCAGATAACACAGGCATGGTTTCTTTCTCCTGAAATGCTCAGTGGATGTGCACGTCTCCCTCCCACTAAGGGTTTAGGGAAGAACAGAACACATTTATCATGGATTTTAAGGGGTAGGGAGACGATTAAGGCAAACTTCTGAGAAGCTGAATTACAAACTTTTCCATGGAGGGTAAAAGGAAGCTTTTATAAAGAGTTGAAGTCCCAGATGAGTTAAGGAGTTAAGCAAAGGGGTGTGTGTGTGTGTGTGTGTGTGTGTGTGTGGTGTTTGGGTGTAGAAGCATGTGCATATGCATGTCTTTGGTTGGTTGAGCGGAGACTAGGGTTGGAGAAGAGAGGAAAAGTCCTTCCCAGTTGAGGAAGAACCACTTAAAAAGGCTGGAAGGCTCGCACAGTGTTTGAAGGATAAATGCATCCTCCTGAAGGTTTTCTACAAGCTGTGACCAGCCTTGTCTGTGGAGAAGAGGGGAAGTCCTTGGGCGCCCATCGTACCTCTTAGCCTCTCTTGACAAGCGTTCAGATGCTCTACTGGAGGAAGGGGTGTGTTCCAGGCGCAGCCGCAGTGGGAATGCGCTCTCTGAGTGCTGCAGAAGGGATTCCTCCACAGAGGTCGTCCCATTTTAACAGTAAACTGCCTGTTTAAAACAAAACAAGAAAAGCGGGTGGAAGTTGAAAGGAGAATGAGTTTATGTCAGTGAATGGGAGTGAGTTGCTGCAGAAGCCTGTCTTGGTTGTGATTTCAGTTATTAAAGGGTTCAATCACTAGTTTGTTAGAGCTCTAGGTATGTTATTTGTGAACATTTTAATTCTCCAGCAAACACGAAGGATAAAACCGTCATCATATTTTTATTAGAGAGCACGCTCCTATCAGCAGCTCCCAAGCTATGTGCTTACTTGCACCACGTACGTTCACCGAGGAGCTGGATAGCTAACCCGTGGTGTCCTCGCAGGTCTTCCTTCCTTCCTTCCTTCCTTCAGGCAGGCCAGGCTTTGCATGTAAATAGATAACGAAGGCCCTGTCATAGAGCAGGTGGGGTTTCTGACTTAGAGTCTGGAAAATGATGTTTCTGTTGTGTTTCCTGCTGACTGTCATTACTAAGCAAAGGTTAGGGGGCTGTGATGTAATTGAAGTGACACTGTCTTTATGAAGCTCCACTTGTGAGAAGGGAACGATGTTGACTGACAATTATGAGCCCATTTAATTTTCACGGGAATCCTCTTTTTAAGGTAGGTTTGATTACCCTCAGGTTAAAGATGGGGAAGTAGAGGTTAAGAGAGAGATCAGTGACTAGTTTTCAGTCATAGCCAGCATTCAGCATGTTGGGACTGAGGTCCTGCAGTCTCCGAGGCTCTGACTGTAACCCCTGCCCCTTGCGTTCTGTTCTCTCTGTGAGTAGGTAGCCTCCACTCCCCTCCCCTCCCCTCCCCAGCTCTCGTTCCTTCCCCTCCTTTCAGACACTTCACACAAAGCACAGTCACAACTACCTCCTGCATTGAGCTTCGTCTCCTTCCTTTCCGCTCATGAAGCGTATATTCATGCAAACATTAGATATTTGATGGGGAAGGATACAATAAATAGGAATTTTATTTCATCTCCCTTTGGCTCTTAAGAGAATGTGTATTCTATTATAAATTCTTACTGCTCCACGATCATATGATGTTACCTGAGATGAATAACTCAGCTATAGTCCTGCTAGTATTCTCAGGATGCTTGTATGTGCAGTAGCGTGATGCTAGATTAAAGAGCTGGGAGGTCTCGCAGACCCACCCTGTCCCGACCTGTGACCTGTGACCTGCAGAGGGACCTCACTGAAGCCACTCCTCCTCTCAGAGCTTCCTGTCTTCCATCCCCGTGGTTTTTGACCCAGGTCAGTCCCCAGCCTGGGAGCCCTGCTTTGTTTATCATGAAACTAAATAGGTCACATGTGCTATCCTCTGGTGTGCACATTATTGTTAGGTGTTTCTAGAAGGGATGGTTAATAAAATAGAAATTTATTAAAAAACATTAAATTCTTAAATTTTGTGTTTCTTCAACCAATGAATACCTGCTAAAATGATCAAATGGGGAGTTCAGTTTTTCTTTTTACTTAAAATTGAGTCTCATGTTAAAAGTTAGACACTATTTGTTTTCATGAACTTTTCAAGTCCTTCCCCAGGAGTAACATTCACTCTAAGGCTATGAATGAGTCTAACTACTTGGTCACCCAAATTCTACCTTTTTGGAATCTTTTATTATCTTACTTTTCCCTCTCCCAAGAGCATTTGGATTCATGATAAAGGTGGAAAAAATCATGAGGAAATGAATTAATCTTAAAAAAATAAAAGTTCTTTGTGATCTGTTCAAAAGACGGGATGTTTTGACATCGTGTCTGTAAGTGCGGTTGGTCAGTGGCCATGGTGTCGCCTGTCCCTCCCACTCCGTGTGTTCTGTGAAACCCCGTACGCCTCGCCCCTCTCGGAGCACAAGCCCCTGGGCCTCACTTCTTGACTTCTTCAGCCTGCATGGTGTATGTAAGACCCTGGCCACCTCGCTCCCCGGCACTTTCAGTTCCTTGAAGGTCTTGTTCTTCTGCCCATTTTTCCCAGGAGCATCTCGGCTATCGGTTGTCTCTAGAGCTTTTATGTTCCACTTGAGAGAATTCAAATTCTATCTGGACTGTTATTATAGATCAGTGATTTTCAACTGGTGAGCTGCAAGAATTTTTAAAACATGACCTCTTTTCCCTTAGATTGTCAAGTAGCGATGGTGTGAACTCCCTGTCTTGAACCATAAATACAGAGTTACATCTTATATCACTTTGCATAATAAGGTTGTATCTGATTGATTAATCTTTGGTACCAGAAATTCTTAGATATAAGTATAGGCACCAGATTATTTTTTAAGGTCCCTTTGGAGTAAAAAAGGTAGGTACTGTAATTACTTTTTTTTTTTGTAAATCAAAATTATACCTAATTTTTGTCAGATCGCAAAAGGTACATTTTTTGGTGTGCCACAGAATTTTAATAATTAGTTTAAGTATGTCATGAGATGAAAAAGGTTAAAAATTGCTGTTATAGATCAATGGGGATCAACATCCAATGACTTTTCCAGTGTGGCTCATTAATACATTTACTAAGTTGCTTTCTTTGTCCCCTTGGTGGCAGTTCCAAACTCGGCCCCACTCAAGAATACAATGACAGAAACTTTTATCAAAACTTACTATGTCGGAGAAAATGTGCTAATGACTTGACGTGCATTTTCTCATCCTCGTTCTTGCTATATGACTCAGCTCTTCCTTCCCCCTACCCAGCCAGCCAGCCAGCCAGCCAGCAATTCTAACTGAGCATCAGTCGTGTCCAGCGTGGTGCTGAGCCACAGTTTGTAATTGTTATCGAGGCAGATTGGTGACTTTCTCTCAAGAGGCCTCCAGTTCAGAGGGAGATGCAGAGAAGTAACTAGGTAAGAAGACATTGTGTGATCGGTGCTAAGATCAGGAGACGTTCAGTGTACTGTAGATGAACCCAGCAGAGACTGAGGGACGAGGATAATGAAGTCTTCTCTGAGGAAGTGACAGCTAAGTGTCAACCTAAAGGATGAGAGAAGATGAGTTGGGTGATATGAAGGAGGAATAGAAAGGTGTTCTAGAAAAAGAGCAACTGGATGCTGGAAAGACTTCCGGGAATTGAGGGTAAGCATAGAGCCATAGTTCTCAGAGAATGTAGAAGTCTTCAGTGTGAACTCCATTAACTTTCCCACTGCCTAAGTGTTTTATAGCCTCACTGATTAAGCCAAGTTAGAATCCACTGAGATCCTTTATTGCAAATGGGTCTTACAGGATGAATTTCGGCACACTTGCTGTCCATTTCAGCATGAATTTTTACTATGCCCCTGTGGGGCTGCTTTGCTGAGGTTTAGAATGTTAGTGTGGGTGTAGGAAAAATGCTTCTTCAAAATATGAGAATGTTTATAATTATTGTGATGCAAGGATAGAGTTTTTCAGGACAGCTTCTGAGTGATAATCATCCTAAAATTTTGAATGCTGAAATGAAGCTACTGCTTAACCTGATGGTAATATAATAGGAGCTTTAAAATGGAAGTATATCTCTTTTATATAAAGACATTAATTAAATGACATTTAGGCCTCAGCAAATGGTTTGTCCTCAAACACCATGACTACGCCTCAGATGAAGGGTTTATAGGTATGAAAGGTTGGTACTTCTTTGACACAGACATAAAGAAATTAAATAATGGTCCACCCATGCTCTTGGTCATTTGCAGATGTGAAGGGGATATGAATCCCCGTGTAGACTTTGACCCTTCTGATTGGTGATAAAAATTGCTCCTTTAAATAGGATATTGGCAAAAAATGGGCAAAAGACCTAAATAGATATTTCTCCAAAGAGGACATACAGATGGCCAATAGACATATGAAAAGTTGCTCAATGTCACTAATAATTAGAGAAATAAAAATGAAAACTACAATGAACTATCATCTCAGACCTGTCAGAATACTATCATCAAGAAATCAGCACACAAGTGTTGACGAGGATGTGGAGAAAAGGGAGCCATCATGCACTATTGGTGGGAATGCAGACTGGTGCAGCCACTGTGGAAAGCAGTATAGAATTATCTCAAAAATTTAAAAATGGAACTGCTGTATGACTGCTGGGAATATATCCAAAGAAACCTGAAACACTAATTTGAAAGAATATATGCACCACTTTGTTCATGGCAGTGTTATTTATATAACAGCTAGGCTCTGGAAGCAGCCCAGTGTCCCATCAGTAGATGAGTGGATAAAAGAAACAGTGCATTTACATGATGGAATACTACTCTATCATAAAAAAGAAGGAAACCTAACCCTTTGTGATAGGATAGACGGACCTGGAGAGTATTATGCTAAGTAAATAAGCCAGTTAGAGAAAGGCAAACAACCATATGATTTCATTCACATGTGGAATCTAATGACAAAATAAACTAACAAGCAAAATCGAAAGACTCAGAGAAAAACTGACATCTGTCAGAGGGAAGGAAGGTTGTGGTGCTGAATGAAAAAAAGTGAAAAAGATTAAGCAAAACAAACAAAAAATACCTCCTAGACACAGACAATATGGTGATGACCAGAGGGGAAGAAGGGGGGAAGGTAAAAGAGGATAGGGGTGATACATGATAATAGAAGGAGACTTGGTTTGGGGTGGTGAACACAAAATGCCATATATAGATGATGTATTATAGAATTGTACAGCCGAAACTTAAATAGTTTTATTAACCAGTGCAACCCCAATAAATTTAATAAAAAGAAAAAACAAACAACAAAAAAGAACGAACAGCATATTGACTTTGTTGCTTTATTCAGTGTTAGGACTAACAGCGGACACAAAGCAACTGAGTGGTAATATATTTTAAACTTTTAAACCATTTTGAAAGGTGGAGGCTGATCATATCAGACATTCAGACTCACCTGTTTCTCTTCTTTTCGCAAATGAGTATAGTTTGCATAATCCTACGGAATTTACTTTTAAATCCAGATAAATTTTTTTCAACTGCCACAGTGAACTGTTTCATTTTAATTTAAAAAAATTGAGTCTTAATTGTAGTTGACATACAATATTATGTCAGTTTCAGGTGTGCAACATAGTGATTTAACACTATATACCTTTATGTTGTGACCACTGTAAGTCTAGTAACATTCTGCTACTCTACATAATTATTGCTATATTATTGACTGTATTCCCTTTGCTGTACATTACATCCCCATGACTTATTTTATGCCTAGAAGTTTGTACTTCTTAATCTCCTTCTGTAGGAAAATGGCCAGGAATTAGACTGTTGTCCTGAGACAAGTCTTTGGTCCTGACTTTGGAACGCCAAATCCTGCGGGAGCAGAACGCTGCCCAGGCGAGGACTGATGAAATTGTTTAAAGGACACAGCCGATCCCTGTAGCTTTTTCCTACATACCTGAAAGCTATCAGTTAATCATCCTTCTCTGCACCTGAATCCATTCTAAGCTAATTTAACCCAGGTTCTATGAATTTGCATGATTAATAAAGAAATGAATAAATACGATGAGGCCGCAGTGATCTGGGCTCTCAGTCCTAGAGTCTGGGATCCCTGGACCCATCTCTTCTCTGTGTTGTATCTCGTGTGTTTTTCTTAAGTCCATCAGCGCCTTCCTTTCCTGCACCCCCATTGCCGAGCTGGTCCCGCATCCTTCCCCTTTTCTGCTCATGCCCCACCATCAATTCTCTGTGTGAGTTTGTTTTTGTTTCATTTTGTTTTGTGTTTTAGATTTCACATGAAAGTGATGTCATATGGCATTTGTCTCTCTCTGTCCAGCTTATTTCACTTAACATAGTAGTTTCTAGATCCATTCAAGTGGTCACAAATGCTAAGATTTTTGTTCTTTTGTTATGGCTAATAGTCCATTGTTTATATTATCGCATTTATCCGTTTATCTATCAGTGGAAACCTAGGTTGCTTCCATATTTTGGCTAGTGTAAATAATGCTGCAGGAAATATAGGAGTACATATATGTTTTCAAATCACTATTTTTGTTTTCTTCAAATAAATTCCTCGAAGTGGAATTGTTTAGTTATATGCTGGTTCTGCTTTCAGTTTTTATAGGAACCTTCATACTCTTTTCCACAGTGGCTGCACCAGGTGGCAGTCCCTTCAGCAGTGCAGGAGGGTTCCCTGTTCTCCACATTCTCGCCGGCCTGTGTTAGTGGCTGACTTTCTTTGTTGACTTGGATAACAACCACTCTGACAGGTGTGAGGTGATATCCGTTGTAGTTTGAATTTGCATCTCCCTGATGATTAGTGATGCTAAGCATATTTTCCTGTGGAAATCCAAATTCATCTGTATTTTGTATTGATAAATATTCATCACTTTGGGGGTAGGACTGTAGGGAGTAGAGACGAAAGAGAGTCGCCATGTGAAATGCTTTGAGGATCACTGTTCCCCCGAGCCTGACTGTCTCTGCCGTGTCACCCTGTGGGCAGTAGTGCGCAGGTGCGCGTGCTCGAAGGCCCTAACGCCCTCTCCTCGGTTTCACCCCTTTTTCTTCATCATCCCATCCATTGACTGCATCTTGTGACGTGGGTGCTGATGCTGTATCACAGTTTTTCTCAATATCTTGCAAGTTAAATGAATTAAAAGTAGTAAAAGAGGCCTGACCTGTGGTGGCTCAGTGGATAAAGCTTCGACCTGGAAATGCTGAGGTCACCGGTTCGAAACCCTGGGCTTGCCTGGTCAAGGCACATATAGGAGTTAATGCTTCCAGCTCCTCCCCCTTCTCTCTCTCTCCCTCTGTCTCTCTTCTCTAAAAAAATGAATAAAAAAAAGTAGTAAAAGAAAAATAAAAACATGGTCTTTACATTTCTGGGGAAAAAAATGTCAATCATTTTTTTCCAAGCTGGTATCTCCTGAGGCTGAATACCGGGAGCTGTCTGGCGGCTCGTGGGAGTTCAAGGTGGGGAGTAGCAAGAGAAAGCCGTCCCTGTTTCTCTTTCTCTGGCTGCAAGAGGTTGAAAGATGTTCCAGCTTGAGAAGTTCAAATGGATTCCTGTTCACTTTTTGCTAAGGACACTGGACTGCTTTTAGTGTTGTCATCTCCCCTCGGCAAGGAGAAAGGTCGCCTCCTGATCTTGTTGGGGGGATCCTGTGGTTAAAGCCGTGGCAGAGTCCTTTTTTCTAGACACAGGCTCTTGTCAGAACAATGTTTGGCCAGGTGTTAATCCGTGTCCTGAGGGGGAGTGCTGGAATTCATTATTCATCCCGTGGGGCCGTGGCAGGCGGAGGAGGAGGCTGCCCTTCTGGTGGGGACAGAGCCGGGCTGGCCGCCCGCCTTTACTGACATGTGCCATTTGTGATGAAGGCAGCTGAAGTCCATTTGAGGAATTCTCTTGTCAGCCGGCCAAGAGAACAGCACGGAGGGAGCGGGAGGGGGGAGAGGCGGGCGGCTCCTGGGCAGTTCTGGAGCGCGTTTCCGGAGCGGGATCACAGGCGGTGTCCCAGGCGCTAAGGAAGGTGTGCAGGGGCAGAAGGGGAAGGAGGCCAGGTTGGACAGAGTGTGTTTTCCTGTCCCGTCCTCCCACGCCCCTCCCTGCTTTGAATACATGTCATCCTTTGGAAAACTCAGCATCTGAAAGAGGCCTTGGCTGAAACACTGCTTTTTCTTCAGCACTAGACTGTTTTTTTTTCCTTTTTCTTTTTTCTTTTTTTATTTTTTCATCCTCTTTTCCTCTGAGGGCAGGAGGTGAGACGATGATCAAGTCAAGCTGGTTCTATGTTAAGTTCAAGTATGCAGAGAAGGTAAGTCAATATGTTTTTATTCTCCCCAGGGAAACCTGCCACCTCCTCTCGAGTCTTCTCATCTGACTGGCTCCTCTGGCTACTGAGGGAAGCGGAAGAGTCTGGGACTTTTATTTGTGACTGTGTTTCCTCTGGCTTAATGATTCTGGGATGAAAATAGGCTCTGTGCTTGCATTCTGCCATTGCCACTAACCAAGAGGAAGCAATCTTCCAGCCGTGTTCCAGCAGCATTATTTTAGACTTTAAAGAAGAAAATAATGAAGCTACACTAACAGGAAAGATGGGCTATGGTGCTTTAGATTGGGTTGAGAATTTTTACGAGGGATATTTATGATGACATTTGATGCATTTTTGGTTGAAACAAATTGACAGTCACTTCCCAGTTGCTTGTAGTTTACGTAGTTTTTTTTCCTTCTTTCTTTCAGTTGACTGCTCATTCATGAGTAGAAGAGCTTTGAAAGTTCCTTGGTTATAGAAAGAATTTTCATCGTTTTGGCTGACCACATGAGACTTTCTCTTTACTGTCTGTTGGGGGGTTATATTGTAGGGAAGCAGGGGCTTTTGGTTGCATCTGAAATGTTGGTGTTACAGTTCTGTGTTTTACTATACCATTACTAGGCTTTGGGGGAAGCAGTGCATACATACTTCTTAACACATAGTCTCTTATCTGTGGTTCTTGGCCATCTTTCTGGTTCTGGGTTCACTTATGTTGCTCTGCTAGGAATGTATAGGGTTACTAATGAGGCTTACAGTAGGATTCTAAAATGCCCCCCTTTTGAAATCCTTCCTTGATTGGCTTGTTGAAAACATTGGTGTATTGACTGTAGGGAGAAGGGAATCATGTTGAGGCAGGATGGAATTTGTGACGACCGCCTTCATACTTCTTGTGATTTTTATGCATGAGCACATTAAAAAAGTCCCTCTCCATCCCTCTAGTTAATAAAAGGAATTGGTACACTCTGGGCTCATTTTTCCTATATTCTTTTTTCTGTATGGATTTGTTTGCTGTGTTTCTCATGTCAGCAAAATTACTTGTTCTTTATACAGAACGAAAGTACAGGATTGAGACCCGTTTGCATTGTTAAGTACTAAAGCTGTTATAACTAAAGCAATGTCTCTTGGTTTACAGGGTTAGGGGCTTACTGTTTTCCTCAGTGGCTCTGCCTACCCATTGTTTGCTGCTAGACATTTCAATAAATTAAAACCATCCTCCACCTCCTGAACCTTTTCCTTCTACCTTCAGTGTCCCTCAGTAGGAGTCTGAAACTCAGAGTTAAGGAAGGAGAGTAAATTAATGTTAAAGTGGGGGAAAAATTTTTAAGAAATGCTCTTCATAAAAAGGAAAAGAAGGAGGGGCATCCAATTAACTGCTTCATTTGCATGATCATATTCTATCTATTTTAGCAACCTAACAAGGAGAATGTGCATTCAATATATAGTGAGGCATGGGTGTCATACCAAGCTAAATGATACAAAGCCCCATCACTAATGGAAGAATATCCATCTTTCACTGGGGTGAGGGAAATGAGAAACACAAACCTCAGTCTTGTGGCGGGCGGGGTGACATGCTTAGGGTGTTCCAGAGCTCCGTGATTCTCAGCAGAACTTCTTTCTTTTGTGTTTTGAAACTTACATTGGAATTTTTGTTTTTTATTGCTTTTCCCAAAATTCATCAAAATGAGTTTATTTTTAGTGTATGTCCAGGGACAGAGAGATGCTTAAAAACCCATTTAAATCATTCTTTTCTGTATTTTTTTCCAAAAAAAGCCATTCTTTTAAAAGATTGTTAATTTGGAATTTCCTCTAGTATCTTAAAAAGTTAAAAAAAAGAAAAAAAGAAAAAAAGAAACCCCTCTCTGACCGGACTGGTGATGGGGCAGTGGATAGAGCGTCGACCTGGAACACTGAGGTCCCAGGTTCGAAAACCCGAGGTCGCCACATTGAGTGCAGGCTCACGGTTTGAGTGTGGGATCACTGACATGCATGGTTGCTGACTTGAGCCCTCAAGGTTGCTGGCTTGAGCCCAAGGTCGGTAGCTTGAGCAAGTGGTCACAGGCTTGGCTGCACCCCAGTCAAGACATGGATGAGAAACAATCACTGAACAACTAAAGTGAAGCAACTACGAGTTGATGCTTCTCATCTCTCTGCCTACCTGTCTAAAAAAGAAAACCCCCTCTCTGTATTTTCAATCAATGACCAAATGATTTGATACAAACATGCAGTTATTGGGAATATACTTCTGCGAAGTTTGCCCACAGCTATAAGAAAATACATTACATGGTACCTTTAATAGTTAGCCATTTCCTAGTTTTATATTTAAGAAAATTAGTCAGCCTTAAATGGTGTGGGCAGCTGTGTTAGGCTTGCTCTCTGGTTTACTGGCTGCAAGCACTCTGACTGACTGGTGTGTGAGTGCATGCTGACCACGTGTGTGTGGCCTATGGGTGCTTGCGCTCAGGGGGATTGCAGATGGCAATTGCCTGCCTTGCCACTGTGAGGGGCCATTTTACTGTTTTGAGTTTTGCCTGAGATGCAGTTTCCCCTGCCTGTGAGCTCATCCGCTGTTGTGAGACTCTATTAAACAGAATGGCCCAACACTTTCTGGCTCTGCAGTTTCTCTATTGTCAGCCCGAATCCGATGTGGGCCTACCTGGCCTCGGCCATTGGCATTACAAATGGTGAGAAAGGTAAATCAAGGGATGCATTACCAGAAACATCAGCACAGGAGAGTGTCTTTCCTTGTGATCATCAGGATTCTGATCCCTTTAAATAGTTTAAATTAAACTATATCTAAATAAACATCTCTTTTACCACCACCATACACATATACACAATTCTCTGTATTTCCATTTAAGTGATCTTGAATTAGGTTGGTACCCAGCCATTATTTCTTCTAAAATTCTGCTTGCTTGAGTTCAGGTCATCCTTTTTCTTTCTTCCCTCTCATTCTGCTTATTTTCTCTGAGCAGCTTTCTGTGTGTTAGTATGTCCTGTAACTGGTCATTCCAATATCTCTTTACTCGATCTCTTTGCATTGCAGTGGTATATATTTAATTGGTTAGTTATTATCTGTCCTGAAATTCAACTGATACCTCAAATGCAACATTCTAAAATGCTGTCATTACTTTCTTCTTCCTTTACTAAACATAACTTTTTCCTTATGTTTTCTACCATGGGGAAGACAACACTGTCCAGCTGGTCATGTGTATTTTCAAAGAACCCATTTTAGTTCTATTCTTACTGTCCTCCTCTTTATTATGGATGGGAGACTCCTAATTTATTTCTACACTGCTGTTCTTGACACTTTTAGTGCTCCAAAACACAACTAGAGTGATTTTGTTAAAAGGTCAATTGTTCATTGATCATTTCTCATCCATGTCTTGACCGGGGTGCAACTCTAGCCGGTTGGCTCAGCGGTAGAGCGTCGGCCTGGAGTGTGGAAGTCCTGGGTTCGATTCCCGGCCAGGGCACACAGGAGAAGCACCCATCTACTTCTCTACCCACCCCCCCTCCTCTCTTTCTCTCTCTCTCTCTCTCTCTCTTCCCCTCCCACAGCCAAGGCTCCATTGGGGCAAAGTTGGACCAGATGCTGAGGATGGCTCCATTGCTTCCGCCTCAGGCTCTAGAATGGCTCCAGTTGCAACGAAGCAATGCCCCAGATGGGCAGAGTATCACCCCCAGGTGGGCATGCTGGGTGGATCCCAGTTGGGCGCATGTGGGAGTCTGTCTCTCTGCCTCCCCACTTCTCACTTCAGAAAAATACCAAAAAAAAAAAAAAAAAGGTCAATCCGAGTCTCCAGACCCCTGCTTATTAATTGCTGCCCTCTTCCATCAGTGACTCCTCAGTTGATACCCCTCAGCTGTGTTAGCATTTGGCCTTGGGTAGCCATAATGCATTCCATTGTGTTTATTTAGTCAGTAATATGTGTGGTCTGTAGAACCATAAGATCCTAGAGATACAGAACTGTGTTATCTGTTTTTTTTTATCCCTAATGCGAGCATGTAGCAAATGCTCAGTTCTCTAGATGCCCTTGAGTAAATTTTTTGGGGGGAGTATGGAAGACATAAGTTTGAATTCTGCTTCTATCCTTTACTGGTAGTTATGATTTTGGAAATATATAGAAACTTGTTAAAACTGTTTCTTCATCTATTAAATAAAGGAGAAGTATACATTTTTAAGATTAAGCTTTTTATTTTGAGACAGCAGTAGATTGATATACAGTTGTGAGAAATAATACAGAGAGAACGATGTGCCTTTACCTAGTTCTCCTAATAGTAACATCTTGTAAAACTGTATTACAATATCGCAATCAGGATATTGACATTAATACAGACACAGTAAACAATTTTTATCACCAAAAGGCTCTTTCCTGTTGGCCTTTTATAGCCACATCACTTTCTTCCCATCCCTATACCCCTATCTACTCATTAATTCCTGGCAACCAATCATTTTTTTCTCCAATTTTTAAATTTTGCCATCTCGAGAATTGAACACTATGTGACTTTTGGAGATGGTCTTTTTTTTCATTCAGAATGATCGTCTGGGGTTCCTCCAAGTTGTGTGCTGTTCCTTGTGTTTTTCAGTATTATCCCATGGTAAAGAGGCACCGTAGTTTGTTTACTCACCATCCCTCTCCCCAACCCATTGAAGGAAATGTGTTGTTTCCAGTTTATTTCTGTTACAAATAAAAGTGCTATGAACATCTGTGTACAGGTTTCAGTGTGGACATGTTTTCTCTGGGATAAATGCCTAGGACTGCAATTTCTGGGTAGCATATTTAATTCTTAAGAAGCCACCAAAACATCTGCCAAGTGGCTCTGTCATTGTACATTCTTTTCAGTACAGTGAATAAGTTACCTGATTTCTCTGCATCTTCACCAGCATTTGGTGGTGGTATTATTACTGTTTTGTTTTGTTTTAGCCATTCTTGTGATATGTAGCGAATCACACTATGGTTTTCATTTTGATTTCCCTGGTAGCTAATGATGTTAAACATTCCATGTGCTTGTTTTTCACCTTCTTTTGTTAAGTAACTCTTGCCTATTGAATGTATTTTAGCACTTGAAGTAAGGCCATGGAGCCATCCTCAGTGCCCAGGGTCAACTTGCTCCAACAGAGCCATGTCTGTGGGAGGAGAAGAGAGAGAAGGAAGAGGGAGTTGGGTGGAGAAGCAGATGGTCACTTCTGTGTGCCCTGACCAGGAATCAAACCCAAGGTGTCCATATGCTGGGCTGAGGCTCTTCCACCGAGCCAGCCTGCCAGGGCCCTCTTCAGCCTTTTTAAACGACTGTTCCTCTGCCTTCCTAGAAAGTGACTGTACACTGAGAGTAGCTGGAGGATCTTATAATGTTAAAGAACAGGAAGGATCGATAGTCCAGTTTTACAGAGAAAGGACACAAGAACTTCACTGAAGCTACAGAAGTGATGTTACAGCCTCACTTTGTTCTAACTGGTAGATCTTACCTGCAGGTATTTGTTAGAAGAAAAACATTAAAATTCCACTCATTTTACTTGGTAGGCCAAAGCAGATCTGGTTACACACTTTTTTGTTGTGGTAGAATACTTCTTATCTGACATCATCTGTTCTGCAGTGCATTTACAAATTAGAAGCAGTCACTAAAGCCTGAAATCATTAAGAGAAAAAAATTGTATACTTAAACACATTACTTTATTTTAAGGTAAGTGATTAGTCTCTCACTGATCTTTTGATGTAGATCAGTGGTTTGCCTTGACTGCACATATGAAGCACTTTAAAATGATGACGTCCAGGTGTCAACCCAAGAGATTTTGAGTAAACTGAAGTGCAGAAGTGGCATTGTGCTTTTTAAAAAGATTCCCCAGGAGTTTATAATGTGTAGTGAGGGTTAGTCTGAGAATTGTCCTGCTGATTTGTGTTCCAGTTGTTCTTTTTTGAATAAACCACATCCATAATGCACTGGGCACAGTTCTCTATAGGTTTTGACTATAACCGTTCCAAACAGTTTAGACATACGTAAGGAATTTGAGTGCAGGATCATTTTAGGTTCCCTTGCCCAGTCTTGTCTTGTATTAATTCAACTTTTCTTTTAAGGCGTCCCCTTTACAATACTCAGCTTAATTTTTGTGGAAGCATTATACTACATTAATTATTAATTTTGCAACCATCACTGATTTATATGGTAGTTAATTAGATAATAAATAAAACTAGCATAAACAGGTTTGGGAACAAAAGGTGTACTGTTAATGAGTGTGTGATTCCCTGTTGTCTTACAGAGGAATATTCATGGGCTCTGAATCAGTATGTTTTACAAAGGAGATGAGGGTCATCAGCTGATTTAGGTGGTCAGATGAGAGGAAGTTAGTTAAAAGATGATTTATTGTAAAGATACCCTGGTTGGCCTGATTTTTTAGGTCAGTGTGGTATGTAAACATAAGTAAATCTATTACTATGGATTTTCTTTTTTTATTTCATATTTAATTTCTCATTCAGGACTTTGAGTTAATTGATACCTGATGTTAGTACTTAATGCACATAGATATAACCAATATGATCACTGTTATATAAAGAGTGAAAACTATTTCTTGCCTGTGGTTTTTATATTCCTTCATGATCATCTAAATGATAATCATTCTGGGCCTTCATGACGTACCATCAATGCTTAAGAGCCTTGAATTCAGTCTGCTCTTTGAGTAGCACGTGTCTTAAAATACACTTTGCATTAGATTTGTGAATGAATTGTGGAAAAACTTAAACCTGAATTTCAGGAATTAATAAATGGTATTTCCTCCTAATAAGATACTAGTAGACATTAAATCATCAATAGGCACTTAATAGACGGAGATTAGCAGGCCCCTCAAACCTGTTCTGAACACTTGATATGTGCACATATAGAGATAGTTCTAAGTTGTTTATTGTAATTGCATTTGCACCCTCACTTTCATTTAGATAGGTAATCACAACTTTTGTTTTCGTTTGTTGGGTATTTTTTGCTCATTAATTTGGTTCATATCTATTTTTGTCTTTTTTGGCAGGTTGTGTGTTTCTTGAGGACCAGCAATCTAGTCTTATTCTGATGTAGTGTCTATAACACAAGCCACTGTTTTAGGAATATACTGTCCGAATTAAATTTATTGAATTAGTCCATGGATATTAGATCTCTGCATTGTGCAGGACAGAATACCAGGCCTTGAGAGCTGATCCCAAGATCAACTTTGTTTGCTTTCTTTCCTAGGAAGGAAAGAGAAGTGTGTATAAGCAGCTAAGTGTGAGTACCGCAGTCTGCTTTTTCTTTCTGACTGCTCTGTCAGATTATCTTTCAGGAAAGCCGAGTAGTTTAGCACAGCAAATACCGAGGGGAATGCATTCCCTCCTTCTCAGGGGACTTAGTCGTGTTTAACACCACTGTAAAATACTCGGCTGTGGCCCTGTCTAATGCAGAATTTGTCTGAGAAAGATGAGAAGAACAAGAAAGGTGTTGTGTGCCCCCCCAACCCCACCCCTTGTTCTTTTCCTTCTCCCCCATCTGCTCCAGGCTGTCCTTCACAACCCGGAGTATTTTCTCCGGGCCCCTGAAGCGTGTTTGTGCTCACGGTGTGATTCTGAGAGAGAGAGATAAAGGACAGAAGCAAGGTAGTACTTAGCCGCTGGAGTGATGGCCCACAGGTAAAGGGAACAAAAATTGCATGAATGAGTTTGCTCCGGTCCAGCCACTTGACCAGTCAGCGAAGAGAACAAGTTGTCAGAGACAGAGAGCGGGTCTTAGCATGCGATAACCCAGTGGCCTGGCGATTTACTTAATGAGCCGAGGGCTCAGTTCTGTTACGCTCTTGATGGAGATGAAAGCCTTAAGAAGAGGTTTAATTTGGCAGCTCTACTTACCTTCTCTTTTCGGTACGATGTTCGAGAGCTTCATTACAGTGACTCATTCAGCAAGAACCAAGGAAAGACTGTTCTATCCAGCCAGATTTTTAGTGACAAGGGAAGACTTTCTGAATTTCAGAACTAAAAACTCTACCCCTTCAATCTGCAGATGAGGGCAGGAAGCCCAGAGTCGCCCTTAGTATTTGAAGCCAGAGTGCAGACAGAGACGTGAAGTACATGCACACTCGTGGAAATCAGGGGCGTAACCAGACTTGAACCTTTTCTTTCACTCAGTCCTATTTATTTCCCTTTTATTAGGGAAAAGCTATTAGAATACCAACGTTGGCACAGTTTAAATTTTTGCATCTTCCTTTCCAGTGTTGGCTCTTAGTAACATTTTATAAGTAATTCTACATATTTCCCTTTTGCATGTGCATCATTCTTTTTAATGTAGTATTTGTCACAATTCCTTTGGGCTTTCATTATAATTGGCTAAATGATTCAATTGTTGTCAAGCACTTACATAGTCAAATTCTTTGGTCATGAAGGAGAAAGCCATAGAAAACAATGTAGTGGTTGTAACTTTTTCTTCTCTTAAGTTGTGTTTTCTCACCATTGAAGGACCTGGCAGTGACTTCATTGCCGCCTCGGAAGCTTGCAGTGGCTTCCGGCATCTGAAGGCGTGTGCCCCACCCTGTCTGTGTGCAGAGATTGTGTAGGTGGGAATGTGCATGACATAAGAAATACCTCCTCTTTGTAGGTCAAACAACTGATGAGTCCTAATGTAGGGTTTTATGTTTCCTGTCAAATTGCCACTTCTACTGGGGAAGAGAAAAGCATTTCCATTAGTGTGGTTGATAAGCTTTGTTAATGTTGGGCAAAATCGATGTGTTATGAAAATGAAACTAATCTGTAGTTTTTTTGGGAAATTAGAAATTGAACCTATGAAATAGGTGACCTATTTATGTACTTCTTACGAAGGAAATTTTGAAGCTATAGATGCATCAAAATTTATTGTTCGTACTAAATTCAAAGATACTCTTTCTTCTTCCAGGCTTCTAGGAATATAACAGAGAGCAGACATATTTAAGTGCAAGATACTGTGATGCATCCAACAGCACAGTTTCTATTCTATGGAGTTAACTCTAATTTAAATTATTACTCTTATGTGGGAACATATAGGAGTAATTATGTGGTCAGAATATAAGGATTTTGACCTAATGTTGATGCACAATTGTGTTGTGTTACTGTATTTTCTTTTCAAACAGGTGTGAGTGAAAAAGGGAAGCTTTTATGCTCACAAATGAGTTCTAAAATGTTTATGAAATTTTTGATAGTCTTTAATCAATAAAAGATTGATTAATCAGCAAAAGATTTCCTGATAGTGGAATTATAGAACCGGTGAGCATGCATGTTTTTTGCTTTTTTCCCTTTTGCTTGTATTACATTATTTTAAAGAACACTTGGACTTGATCTTTGTAAACAAACGGGGATGGGACTTTCCTCTGTGCTGACTGTGGCAGGTGGTGCCTCTCGGGTGACTGCTCTATAGAAATCCCTTCTCTGTCCCGGGCCAGTTTGTCTGAAATTGCCCTGGTTGATGGCGGGCAGACTTCTTTCCATTCTTCATTGTGCCAAATCACACCTCCTGCAACCTCAGCCTCTTCACTGCTCAGACACTCTAATCGCGGGCCCTGGCAGGTGAGTGATTTGGGAGCTGTGGGTGGGAGGAACGGGGCAGCCTCTGCCACCTGCCAGCGTTGTGAGATCTTTGCTACATCAGAATCTGGAGGGAATTAAGAATAACGGTTAGTCTGGGTATAAGGTTTTGGAAAGGATTTTGCTGGCATTTGATGAAGAAGAAAAACTAATGACAAATTAAAAATAAAACAAGCTTTCATCCATGCATCGAAAACCATTGAGAAGGTCCCCAAGTACATTTTCTCAGCTTTGTTGAAGTATAATTGACAAATAAAATTGTTATGCTTCAAGTGTACAACATGATGGTTTATGTATGCATTGCAAAATAATTACCACAGTCGGGTTAATTAACACATGTATTACCTCAGATAGTTACCTTTTGTGTGTATGTGTATGTGTATATATCGATATATATCTATATATATATATGTCAATATATATATATGGTCTACCGGAAAGTTCTATCCATTTCTATCACAAGTTTCGACACGTAAGCACATGTTTATTTGGCGCATGTGTGCCTCTCTATTTTTATCACTTAATGTATACATACTGACGTAGCAAATTAACTAAAACAAAGTTGATTCACGTTAGTCTTATGTGTGAAGCGATAGTGTACCCATGGCTACTGATAAAGTTCATTTACGCCACTGTATTGTATATGAATTTGAACAAAGAAGAAATGCTACAGAAGCATGTAGAAATTTATTGAAAGTGTTTGGTGAAGGTACAGTCTCTGATAGGACATGCAGAAGATGGTTCGAAAAACTCAAAACAGGTGATTTCGACCTTTCTGATAAGCCACGTTTTGGGCGACCATCTTTGATCGATGACGATGTTGTTAAGACCATGTTGGAGCAAGATCCTTTTCTGACAACACCGGAGATTGCAGAAAGGCTTAATTCAACTGAGCAAACCACTTCAGACCACATCAGAAGATAGGATTGGTATGGAAATATATTATTTAATAAAGTTTATTGACGGTAAGAAAAATTTGTATTTTGTCCAAAAATGGACAGAACTTTCCGGTAGACCTTATATATCTGGGTGTGATGAGAAAACTTAATATCTACTCCATTAGCACATTTTAAATATACAAGAATGTTAATAACAGTAGTCACCCCACTGTACATTAGACCCTCAGAACTTGATCATCTTATGAATGAAAGTTTATATACCTTTTATGTACCAGTATCTCCCCACTTTCCCATCCCCCAGCCCTTGACAACCACCCTTTATTCTCTGCTTCTATGAATATGACTTCTGAAAAAAAATTCCACATATAAGTAATACCATAAAATATTTGCTTTTTTCTTTCTAACTTCACATAGCACCATGCCCTCCAGGTTTATACACATTGTTTGTTGCAAATGGCAGGATTTTCTTCTTTTTTATGCCTGAATAATATTCCATTGTGTGTGTGTATATAACAAATTATAAGTAAATAACAAATGTATACACACACACACACACAGTTGACCCTTGAAAGTGTCATTGGAGACGTGTGTGGGTCCACTTTATTTGTGGATTTATTCCACGGGGATGTTGTGGCTAAGGTGATTCTTGTTGTGCCTTTGTGGCAGCGTTGGCACTGGTGGCTAATGGGCAGGGTCCTGTGAAGCAGGCACAGAGCCTGGAGGAGGAGAACGGCCTTTCTGAGCACCAGCAGCTCCGGGGTGCGGGGTGCTGGCCAGCCCACAGCAGTGGTGGCTCTGGGGCTGAGGCGAGGTGCTGGTGCAGCAGCCGTGGGGCTGGGGTCTGCACTGGTGGCTAATGTGCAGGGTCCTGTGAAGCAGGCACAGAGACCGGAGGAGGAGCACGGCCTTTCTGAGCACCAGCGGCTCTGGGGTGCGGGGTGCTGGCCAGCCCACAGCAGTGGTGGCTCTGGGGCTGAGGCGAGGTGCTGGTGCAGCAGCCGTGGGGCTGGGGTCTGCACTGGTGGCTAATGTGCAGGGTCCTGTGAAGCAGGCACAGAGCCCGGAGGAGGAGAACGGCCTTTCTGAGCACCAGCAGCTCCGGGGTGTGGGGTGCTGGCCAGCCCTCAGCAGTGGTGGCTCTGGGGCTGAGGCGAGGTGCTGGTGCAGCAGCCGTGGGGCTGGGGTCTGCACTGGTGGCTAATGTGCAGGGTCCTGTGAAGCAGGCACAGAGCCTGGAGGAGGAGCACGGCCTTTCTGAGCACCAGCGGCTCCGGGGTGCGGGGTGCTGGCCAGCCCACAGCAGTGGTGGCTCTGGGGCTGAGGCGAGGTGCTGGTGCAGCAGCCATGGGGCTGGGGTCTGCACTGCGGGCGCGTGTGGAGAACATGGGGCTGTGGGCTTCAGGGAGTGTGTGCTGTTGGTGGATGTGGCCCTGCTTCTGGGTCGACACAATGACGGCTTCTTCTGGAGGGGGGGTGCATAGCAGCGCCTCCCTGCTCCCCTCTCTAGGGGTCCAAGGCTGTCATGGGCCTGGCTGTTGAGCTGTCCAGCAGCAAAGGTTGGCAGTGTCCTTTGCAGAGCAGGCCACTAGGGACCATAATGGCACCTGTTCTGTGGCTGCTGATGATAGCCTCCACCTCTTTGTTCTTTTCTGTTTCCAGGTGTCTCAGCCAGGTTCATCTCCCCAGTGATCCTTTCTTTGTAGTTATTTCTTGTGGGTTTTTTTTGCTCCACTGTGTTGCTGTGGGTTCTTAATTGGACTCTTGAGCCCTCCAAGGGCTATTTTTGCTTGTGTAGAGCTTCGTAATTCCTGTTTTGTTTTTCTTGTGGTAGGAAGCAGTCTAGTAGCTTCTACTTCCCCATCGTGCTGACGTCGCTTCCCCAAGTACATCTGGAGGGTGTACAGGGAGTGTGCTGCATTCCCTGCAGTTCAGCCTCGTCTCTGTCCTTGAACCTAGGCAGGGAACCAGACCCGTGGCTCTGCGGCTCCATCGCTAAACTAGCCTTCACAGTCCTGGGACTGCTTTGCCTCTTGTTACCCCTGGAAATAGAATTGAGCCATAAACAATGGGGTGAAGACACAAGATTCACTCGTTGTCCTTGTGGCAGTGGGCTTTTCATTCTATATGTATCAGCTTGTATACTTCCTTAAAGGTACAGATTGTTTTAGCATTCTCCTACTCAATATCTTCCCCTTTCCTATGTCCATTCCCACTGTCCTTTTAGCCCAGGGGTCAGGAACCTTTTTGACTGAGAGAGCCATGAATGCCACATATTTTAAAATGTAATTCCGTGAGAGCCATACAACAACCTGTGTATGTTACGCATTATCCAATAAAAATTTGATGTTGTCCCGGAGGACAGCTGTGATTGGCTCCAGCCACCTGCAACCATGAATATGAGCGGTAGGAAATGAATGGATTGTAATACATGAGAATGTTTTATATTTTTAACATTATTTTTTTTATTAAATATTTGTCTGTGAGCCAGATGCAGCCATCAAAAGAGCCACATCTGGCTTGCGAGCCATAGGTTCCCGACCCCTGCTCTAGCCCTCTGAGAGTCTTCCATTTACCTTCCTATACTCCTTTGATGTGTGTGCTCTGCCTAGGTTTCTCTGCAACACATTCTCCCCTGGTGGTCTCATGCTGTCTCTTAGGTCTCAGTCAGACATTAGTGTCATCTTCTCTGACTACCCTTGTGTGTTTGACCCTTTATTTTTTTTTGACCAATATTATTCTTTCCTTTTTTTTTTTTTTTTTATTCTTTCCTTTTTTACTTCTTTACTAACACTTATTATAACCTGACATATTCTTCTTTCTTTCCTTTTTTTTTCTAGTGAGAGGAGAGGAGATAGTGAGACAGACTCCCACATGTGCCCTGACTGGGATCCACCCAGCAACCCCTTTCAGGAGCTGATGCTTGATAAAACTGAACTAATTTTAGTGCCTGAGGCTGACACAGTCAGACCAAAGGAGCTATCCTCAGCACCCTGGGCCAACACTCAAACCGAGGCACTGGCTGCAGGAGGGAGAGAGAAGCAGATGGTTGCTTCTCCTTGTGTGCCCTGACCGGGAATTAAACCTGGGTCATCCATATGCTGAGCTGATGCTGTATCCACTGAGCAAACTGGCCAGGGCCATATTCTTTTTTTATAAATGTATTTACTTATGTATTTAGTATTTTTTGTCTTTAATTTTTCATTGAACATAAGTTTAGTGATAGCAGGACCTTTAGGATGACATTTGATGTTACATCCTCAGCACCTGGTTCAGTGCCTGGTACAGTGCTTGGTACACAGTGACTATACCACGTAAATAATAAATGCAGGAACAAAACAAGTTTTTACTGTGTGGCAGGTGCTGTGTGAGCAATAAAAAAATAAGATTTGGTCCCTGCAAAAAGTGTTTCTCATAATCTGGAATTGTTAGTTGGAATTCTTTACAGAAATCTAGAATCAGGCTTGCTTGGAAAAATAATCTTGCCGATCATAATCTCCCCCTCCGTCCTGGTACTATGTCTGGTCTTGGCAGCAGAGCCAGTTTCCAGGTCAGAACTTAATGATTTTGGCTGAAGGCCAGTGCAAACTCAGTGCAAACTTTCCAGCATTATTAAGGGTCTCCAAGCTTTCTTCCTTGACCAGGACGGTGTTCCTGGTTAAAAGAACTAAGTTTTCTGACAATTGAAGGGCACAATAGAAAGTGTACATATTAACATTGTTATCTTATACGCGTTCTGAGCCATTATCCAATTTACTGTGAGGACCTCGTATTTACCAGATCAAATAGCACTTATTATCTTTAGTTTTTAGTCTACATTTCCTGTGCGCTGTTGTGTCTGAGATTCTGATTTCAAAGTGGGAAACAATCAAGTTATTTGGTTAATTTGGGGAATTATCTCTAACATAAATATTGTGGAACCTTCCCCATATTTTATAACAATTCTTTTAGGTTTAATGAGTTATGTTTTGGAGTAGCAGAAGCAGTTGGTTTAAAGTTCAGTACTGGGCCTGTAATGTCTGAAGATAAACTTTGCTACCTTGCATTTTGGACCATGTGCCTATGGGTTTAAAAGACAATATTGAGAAATTTTAGGTCTTTAAAGATGTAAAACCACCACACCATCACCTCTCTTAGATGAACAGAAACATTTTACAGCTGTTTATAAAAGTGATCGGGTACTGTTGATTCACTTTATATTACGATTGTAGAGCATGGGATCCTGGACTGTGTGGAACTAGAATAAATGGAACAGTGATAAGGAGAGCTGTTCTGGATTAAAGGAGGCCAAGGATAGGTATGACCATAAGAAAAAGCAGGTTGTGAGCTTGCTTTGAAGATCATTTGGGGACAATGTGGGAAATTAAAAAATTGGACTTTATTAGATGATAATATTGAGTAAATATTAAACCCTTGCGTGTGTTAATGATATTATAGTTTTGAAGAAAAATGTCCTTGTTTTTAGACTCATGCTAAAATAAGAGGGTTGAAGTGAAAGGATGAAGTATCATAGAGGTTGTAACTATTTTCAGATGGTTCAACAAAATGTGTGTGTGTGGGGGAGAATAGGAGATGGAGAAAGGGGAAGGTGAGGGTGGGCGTATGGGTGAAGGCTACATGAGCACTTATTGTGCTCGTTCAAGCTCTCTGTGAATTTATTGTTTTCATAATAAACTATGGAGAACATATAACAAAGTGAAGTAACTGGGAAAGCAGTGATATATTTTAAAAAATTTTTATTAATTTTAATTTATTGTGTTAACATGGATTCAAGTGTGCCACTCAATATAACACCCTCACCCCCATCCCCATGTCCCCCGTTACACACCCTTTACCCCCCTCCCCCTAACTGCTTCCCCCTTTCCCTTTGGGATTTGCTTTCCTGTTATCTGTATCTGTGTGTCATGTATATATAACTTTACTAATCCCTTCACCTTCTCTGACCCCATCCCTTCATCCCCCTTCCCTCTGACTGCTGTCCCTTTGCTCCCTGTGACCCCACCTCTGCCTCTATTCCATTCCTCGGTTCACTTTGTTCATTAGGTTCCACATATAAGTGAGATCATATGAGGTTTTTCTTTCTCTGCCTGGCTTATTTCACTTAGCATAATAATCTCCAGGAGGTCCATCCATGCCATTGCAAAAGGTAAGATTTCCTTCTTTTTCACAGCTGCATAGTATTTCATTGTGTATATGTACCACAGCTTTTTAATGCAGCATTGTTTACTAGCCAAGGTCTGGAAGCAGTGATATATTTTTTTAAAGATTTTATTTATTCATTATAGAGAGGGGAGAGAGAGAGAGAGAGAGAGAGAGAGAAGGGGGGAGTAGCAGGAAGCATCAACTCCCGTATGTGCCTTGACCAGGCAAGCCTGGGGTTTTGAACCAGCAACCTCAGCATTTCCAGGTTGACGCTTTATCCACTGCACCACCACTGGTCAGGCTGGAAGCAGTGATATTTTAAGGTGATTTTTCACCATTAAAAAGCTCTGTGAAAGACTACTTTGTTTTTTTAAAACTTTTTTTTTAGATTTTATTTATTTATTTTAGAGAGAGGAGACAGAGAGAGACAGAAGGGGGGAAGAGCAGAAAGTATCAACTCCCATATGTGCCTTCACTAGGCAAGCCCAGGGTTTTGAACCGGTGACCTCAGCATTCCAGGTCAACACTTTATCCACTGCGCCACCACAGGTCAGGTGACTACTTGCTGTTTTAAATGAACTTCAGCTTTCACCTTCATTTAAATATGGAAATTGATGACGAAATAGTTTTTAATTAGTATATTTTAGGTTCTAGTAGTGGAATCTGCCCATGAAATAGTTCCATAAAGACAAATAATATTAGTTTGATATTAGTTTGACAAATAATATTAGTTGATTAGATTCATAAATCGAGATTAGGAAGGTGTAAAAAGTAGAATGAAGGTGTCTGCAATCCTGTTCTGTATGTGTCCGGGGAGAGCAGAAGTCTATTTACTGATTTTGTTCCCTGGTTACTCTCAGTATGGAGTTTGGAGTATTTGATTTGTTTTAAAATGTCTAGTTCACTTTCATATTGCATCATATGATATCTTATTTCAAACTTCAATGGAAAAAAAGGTCACTGTTCTCCAAACCATGAAGAGTTCTGAGGAGAAGGGAAAGGGAGAATAAGAACATGAGTGATTTGGGGATGTATCTTGGATCCTGTACCGACAGCTTTGCCTGCAGCTGCCTCCACACTGTGGCTGCTCAGGGACGTGGTAAGTGCCACTTGAAGGGCTGAGGACTCTTTATTTTTTTTTTCTTCTTCAGTGAGAGGAGGGGAGGCAGAGACAGACTCCTGCACGTTCCCTGACCAGGATCCAGCCAGCAAGCCCACCAGGAGTGATACTCTACCCATCTGGGGTGTTGCTCTCTTGCTTAGCAACTGAGCTCTTAGCAGCTGAAGTGAGGCCACTAAGCCATCCTCAGTACTTGGAGCCAACTCACTCCAATAGAGCCATGGCTGCAGGAAGGCAAAGGAGAGATAGAGAGACGGGAGAAGGGAGGGGTGGAGAAGTGGATGGGCGCTTCTCTTTTGTGCCCTGACTGGGAATCAAACTCGGGGACAAACACACGCTGGGCCGAAGCTCTACCACTGAGCCAACTGGCCAGGGCCGCTGATGACCCTTAATGACATACAGGATGATAGTTGCCACTCACACTCTTCTCTGTGCGACCCATATTCTTCCATGAGGCAGTTAGACAATCTAAGATGATGCATTTAGAATTCTGCTAGCCCAGCTTTCTGTGTAAGGGAGACTAGGTGTCGTTCAGGAGAGTGAGACTCCGCCAAAGTGGAAGCAGTGGTTGCTGCTGGCTCTGGATTCAGTGCTCATTGTCCCGACTTCTGCAGGACACCAGGTCTTCCTTTAACCAAGACAACAAGCTTATCGGATCTTTTGTGCGTATTTCTACAAGAAAGGATACCATTCAATGCTCCCTGTCATAATAATGTCATTTGTTGCATCGTTTATTGTGTATTCCCCCTACGAACTGTAAACTCCTCCAGGGAAAGATTTTTGTCTATTTCGTGCACTGCTGTTTTCCTGGTACCTAGAACTAGAATACTGACCCAAAGGTGATAGGTACCCACTAGGTATTTATTTAAGTGAATGAGTAAACTAGAATCAGATGACCAAGCAATAGATTTATAGCTGCCCATGTAGCAAGAGTTCAGGGAGATAATCAATCTGCTAGAACCCCACACCCACAAGAATAGCTAATGGTCTGAACTGAAAAATTAGACATTGGTTTCCTGTTTAATTCCCAGTACTCCTGGGGAGTGGAAACACATTAAGCTCGCTTAGCTTAGTGGTTTGCTAACTTAGTGTGGTGATCTCAACAACCCTTTCTCTAGGAGGACCTTTGGATGAAAGGAAGGGAGAACATGAAGAAGTAGAAGAGAGTAAAGATGGAAAAAGGACAGGAAAAAAAAGGGAGATGAGGTTAAGGACAAAGTTTGAGTGTGTATCATTTTTTGAGGGCAAGGCGATTTTGCTGGTATGTCGGAAGAGAACTACATTGCAATAAATTGCACGGTACGGTCTGTCAGATTCATTCAGGGAACTGTGGGCCCAGGAATTTGTACCATGTAATCATCTGCAACTCAAGATGATCAGGGCTAGAATTTGGTGAATGCCTGCTAATTCTCTATACTGTGTGTGGGCACTAGAAAGTAAGGTTTCAGGAGAGGAAGCTGTTACTCTCCGGGGAGTGTGCTGGCCTCCTGGTTCAACATGCTGCCACCGTATGCGCAGTGCATTGTGCGTGTCTGTTAGCCTCGTGTGCCAGTTGCCTCGGGAAATGTGTTTGGAAAATGCTCACACTCTTGAAGTGTTTTGAGGAAATGTTGAGGATCAGATTCATTTATTATGTGCAGAATTCATGTTTAGGTAGTAGGAAGTTGTTGAAATCATGATCCAAAATGAAAAATTAGACTCCTTGGAGCAGCTGTGAGAGAACCGACAGCTTCTAACACAGTGTCTGACACATCGTAGTTATGTAACACCAATTTGCTGCGTGGGATGGCAGGCGAGGAGGGAGAGGAAGGGAGTTTTGTAACTGGCTCTTTGGTTGAAGTTGTGATTGCTACCCAGCACTTGGTTCTGCAGATTGTTTCTCTCCATTCTGAGGTTTTAGGTGGTGTCCTTAATAACTACTTCATCCTTTTAGATGGGTGCAACTGGACATCCAGTACACGAGGGAGAAGAGACTGACTTCCACATATTTAAAAACAAAAATTGCAATACAAAGCCACAATCAGAATTTGTGCATGGCGCCTCTCACCTCCCTGTGCGTCAACTTCCGTGTCTGCAAAATGGGCTACTAATATGTACCTCCTAGTGTTGGTTGGCGAGGATTCAAAGAGATAATCTGTGAAGAGATGTTTTTAGACAAAGCACACCTGGCAAAGTGTACTTCTCCCCTGGGGTGTTAGCTTTTAATGCCGGTGGTCACATTTACTAGATTTAAGGCCAAGGGAGAAGAGCTGATCTGAGCCCGGCAGAGGAAACACCGCACGGTGGGAAGAGGAGACCTCTCTCTTCGTAAGGACGTGGGATATTGTGGGGAGAGGAGAAAACTTGTGTTTAATTCAGGTGAAAGTCATTAATCAGTGAAAATGAAGGGGGTCCTAGGAACTGGAGCGTGCAGAGCAGAATTTAATTTTATTTGTGCTATTAGAAAAATGACTTTAGGTCCAGGAGACATGCTGAGGGGATCGAGTACAGGGCCACATTTCTGAAAGGTACGATGGAGCACATCTGGCCCACACAGTGTGAGTTAAACAGTTTGGTTTTCCTGTGAGCCTTCCTAGAATAAAGGCGCTGTGATCCCCAGCTTATCCACGTGTCCTGTCAGAATCGTGACAGGAGTGGCTCACTGCAAGACAGCCGATCGGATGAAAACAGGAGTTAGCTGGTTGTCACTCTATCCCAAATGCACTCACCGGGAGGTGGCCTTTGGGTGAGAACTATTTAAGGAACCAGGCCATTGTTAGTACATTTGGAGAACAAGTATGTGTTGTTTACTATATGATAGTAGAAGAAATGAAACGTCCAACTTAGCTCAATTGAAATATAGTAAGGGAATTATTTTTTTTTTGTTTTGTTTTATTTTTATTTTTTTTTGAAGTAGAAGCAGGGAGGCAGAGAGACAGACTCCCACATGTGCCTAGCCTGGATCCACCCAGCAAGCCCACCAGGGGACGATGTTCTGACCATCTGAGCTATTGCTTCATTGCAGCCGGAGTCATTCTAGCACCCGGGGCAGAGACCACAGAGCCATCCTTAGCGCCCAGGCCAACTTGGCTCCAGTGGGGCCTTGGCTGCAGGAGGGGAAGAGAGATAATAGAGAAAGGAGAGGGGGAAGGTTGGAGAAGCAGATGGGCACTTCTCCTGTGTGCCCTGACTGGGAATTGAACCTGGGACTTCCACACGCCGGGCCGATGCTCTACCGCTGAGCCAATGGTCAGGGCCTAGTAAGGGCATTATTAACACCGGAGAATATAATCATCTAAGACATTCGGAAGTTAAGTTATAGTAGAACTTTGGGTGATTATGATGCGTTAATAATATAGTTTCTTCCTTGGTAAAGAAAATGGTAATGTTCTGGTGAATAACGTTGATAATGGGGGAAGCTATACATGTGTGAGGATTGGGGGCATAGTAAATCTTTGTACCTTCCTCTTAGTTTTATTGGAAAACTAAATATGCCATAAAAAAATGAAGCCCTAAGGAAGTGTTACTGTAGATCTGAGAATGACATTGGAACTCATCCAGTCTCAACCCTTTACTTTGAAAGCTTGGAAACTGAGGCTGAAATTTAGGTAGTTATTTCCTCAAAATTACATTGTAAAATACAGAGTTTGTCTTGATAGCTAAGTACAAGTTAAGGTATTAGCCTCAGCAAATATTTAAGGTATCGTAAGAAAATTATTATTTTTTTTCAATCAGCTTAGTAAATTAAATTGGTCATCTAAGTGAGCAAGTAAACTTTTAACTTTAACAACCACAGCTTCATTATCATTACTTCTCAGAATTGCTCTTGGTCCTCAGATGTATCTAAATTGCTCAGCAATAATTTCTTGTCTACAACTTGTGTGGTCTCAGGCTTTAAAACCAATTGAGGTTGTTTCTGCTAATTCCTAACTGCTGTGGTATTTGTAGTAATTAAAAGCTAGTGGTTGGAGGTTTAGGGAAGATTTAAGGATAAATGGTTCCAAAAATATCTGTGTATGTTTCTGTATTCTCCTGTGTGTTGGTGTGAATATGTTGGAGTAGGAATAGGATATGTTTTGATTAGACATTTTACTTAGTCCAGAGTGCCCTTTGGGAACCCTAGAGCATTTCAGTGGGATTATAGTTTGTAATGACTAGATTCCGATAAAATCATGGAATATTAGCAACTCAGGTAGCAGATTATCTCCCATTTAGTGGTTGATTAGTGGACAGATAATTCTCCCTGTTTGAACTAGCTGCCCAGGCACCTTCTTCTGCAGTCCCTTCCATGGGGCAGACGTATGTGAATCAATAAGAAATAACCACATGTAATTTAGTTTGGAGGTGGTGGTGTGTGGGGGGTTCTGTTTCTCTTTTCTGCCTGTGGGAGATGTTTAGACGCTGTGGAAATTCATTAGCAAAGATACATTGTTGGATAATCCTGATAGCATCAACTGGCCCTTTCCTCTCCTGGGGCAGCGGGCATGCATTACTTTGTAGGGCCTGCCTGCTAGACTTGTTCCCATAGTTCAGGACTTCTGAACCACAATAGGCTGTACCAGGCTTTGTGGCCTTAATAAGCCTCCTGTTATTGGCATTTTAAATATTGGTGTACCTATCAAGCTTGGCCATGTGTCAGGAGAAGGGAGGCTTTCTTTAGAGCCACCACTGATGGATCACATGATTTTTCTCAAGAGAGCAAACAAGCACTTTTTGTTTAGGCTCAGTAGTGCTTGGCACAGAAATATAGCTGTAATTATATATCCTAGTTCTTGTTCCTCTCTCCCCATCTGAGTCCTACTTCCCCCACTCCCAACTTTATATAAAAGCCGCTAGCATTGGATCTGAAATAAATGTCATGAATGAATAATAATTTCTTTCAGTTACACAGTAATTAAACCTGTTGAATGCTGACTTCATGCTTTGCTGCACTCTAATTTGACTGGAAGATTTGGCCTTTGTGAATTCAAAGAAGAGGAAAAAAATAGAAATTAAATACCTACTGAGACTATTAAGGAGGGCATTTTTTAGAAGGGTTCTTCCTCCTCCTGTTTCTCATCTCATGTTTGCGCTCTGCTTTCTGGGATACCTAATCCGTAAGAGTTGTTCTCCAAACCCTTCTTCGGTCTGTGTGCCCAGCAAGGCACCCCCGGGTCAAGGCTGCCGGCCGCCACCACGGAGAGAAGGCCCAGGGCCTCTTCTGCTGCCGTCATCAGAATTGCTGTGGCCGGGCTTCCGGAGCACGACAGTTCTCTCTGCTTGTTGTTCACATTCCTTTCCTTCTCAGCCCCTAGAATTGCAGTTGGGGGGTTACACTTGACACCCAGGGTCCCCGAAAGTGGGTGGATGCGTTCAAGCCAGCAGCCCTTTAGGTAACTCCTGCTCTTCTGAGCTCCCCTGCCTGTGTGCAGCCTGGGTCCCTCAGCCTTCCTCCCCTTTAAGTTTCCATTTTCTCTAAGTTCAATCCAGTAAATCAAGTTGGAAGTCCAACTCTGCTATTCTTGGAAGGAAAGCATTTCCTAATACAAGGGAGTTTTTGTCTTAATAATAATAAGGAATTCATGCCTTGACCGCCCTCCTCAGGAGTCTCTGAGTTCCCTCAGTGATGGTCACTGACCCTGCCGGGGTACTGCTGGTGGTCTGGTTCATAGAGATTGCTGGAGAGGTTGTGCCACTGAAGGCGGAGCCCTGAAGGATCCCCAGCGCAGTGCCTGAGGCCTGCCAGCATGGGGGGGGGGGGGGTAGGGTAGGATATTGGGCTACAAGACGGTCTGCACACTCACAGTCAGAGGAGCTGAGCTAGCAGTCACGACCAGGTGGCTAGGCTTCTCTGAGTCTCTGAGCAGAACACGTGTTCTCTGTAGACTTGTGTGTGTGCTTGTGCATAGCCAGGGCTCCCTTGGTGGGTTGTGGAGGGTGTTGACTGGGGCTGTGGGTGTGGAAAGTCAGGCACTTAGCCACAGTCAGTAAATATTAGTTTCTTTTCCTCATCTGGAGACAAAATGAAGTGATTAAGTAAAGACTTTTTTTTTTGGTCGCGGTATCTCCTGCCATACTCCTATCCCCACCGCCCAGTGCCAGTATTTACAGGAGTATCTTCGTCCTTCCCTTCCTCCTCCTGCATACACACCTCCCTTCTTTTCCTCTCTAAACTTACACCCGACTTCTTCAGGGTAGACTTTTTTCTTTATAGAAAGTTGCAGAAATGTTAAAACTTGTAATCCTAGTATATATTTTAAATAAATAATTTTCTGCTGCATTCATTAAAATAGTTAGAAGCACGGATGTCATAAGATAAAGCTTGTTTTCTCATTAACTATATGTTCTATAGTTTATGATGTTGGATTCCTTTCAAATGCACCTTGGATTGATACATATGTGTATCAATAGTGTGTGTACACAATAGGTATATGTACAGTTTTATATATATTTATTTTGCTATTTTTCCACAGTTTGAGTGCTTTTACTTACGTGCTAGGTACCATGATAAGTAGTTTGTTATATACATTAGGTCAGTGTTTCATATAGTACTTTAAGATTCATGTAGGGCTACTTGGGGGGAAAAAAACAAACCGTATTCCCTGACCCAGCTCAGACCTACTAATCTGGGTGTTGGAATCTAAATTTTTAGTTTTCAAATCTGACTCCATGTTGAAATAACCCGGAACTAGAACACTTAAAAAAATGACTGAATCTGAACCCGAGACCATTTAAATCACCATATTTGCAGATTGGGCCTGGTCATCATTTCTGGAAGCTCCTTTGGTGAGTGTAAATGAGGAACAATGGTTGAGATTTAACAATCTCTCTAGATGCTGCTTATGACCTGACACTGAAGCTAGAAAGTGAATTGGCTCTGTTTGTTCAATCCTTCCAGTAACCTGGTGAGACACAGCTGACATTATCCCTATGTTAAGATGAGAAATTAGAAGTCTGGGAGGTATGTGGTGCTCATATCAAGAATGACAGTCCCTTGTTCTTTCAAATCTTATAATCAAACAGTATACAGTATTACCAACTCTTTGGGGATGCACATACCTTTTCATTTGATGACCACAGTATATATATGAAATACTGGTTTTGACATAAGATTAAGTTGACCATTCCAATATGCCTTGGGACGAAGTATTTGTGTGCTAAGTTCCTTTTTGAATAAACACACACCTGCAGATAGACATTATTAGTTCATTTTGTTAAGCTCAGTGGAAAAGAGAATGAGGTTGACACTTGTGATTTGTTACTGACCTATATATAAACCTGGGTGGGCTTTGAGTGCGGTGGAGAGCAAAAGAATTTAATATCTGTTGTTCTAAGAGGTTTTGCAGTGAAATATGTTGGTGTTATTTTATGAATCGTGCCTTCTCATTCATAGATTCTTTTTGAAAGCGTCCAGTATTACACCTCTTTTTCCACCGCTTGCTGTCAAGGGACTTTTTTGCAGGTGTTGTTATTACAAAGGCATGATCTGTTTTTTTCTCTGTAGAAATGATGGCCATGTGGAGAAAATCTGCCTCAAACTGTAAATATGAACCACACTTACTTTTAAAAACACTTCTTAAAATTCTAAGAGCTCCCCAGGCGGGGACCTGTGTCTAATCTTTTGAAGGGACCACACGCATGGGAAAGCTGCCCTGCCCGTCAGTGGGAGTGGATGCCTTCCTTAGTGTTCGTGTATTTGAGCAGGTTGCTTAAAGGTGCTTGGTTCTGTGCATTCGAGATGATTAATTTTATTCTGATGATGGCTTAGAAGACCATGCTTGTGCATAAATGCATATACTCCTGTTTAACAAATACTTACTGAATTACCATGTGCCAGGCACTGTTCTAATATTGGGGTGACAATATCCAAAATAGACAAAAATATCTGCTCTCATGGAATTTAAATTATAAGGGAGGATATAAGGAAAAACCAAATACATAAATCTTTTTAAAGCAATTTTTTATTTTTCAGTTGCAGTTGACATACAATGTATTGGTTTCAGATGTATATCACAATGATAAGGCATTTATATAAGTTAAGTGATCACCCTGATAAAACTAGCACCCACCTGACACCATACATAGTCATTACAGTATTACTGACAGTATTCCCTGCGCTGCACTTGACATCCCCATGACTATTCTGTAACTACCAATCTGTATTCCTTAATCACTTCACCTTTTCAGCTCATTCCCCCAAACCCCCTCCCATTTGGCATCTGTCAAAATGAGTCTGTTTCTAGTCTCCTTTTTTGTTTATTTTGCTTTTTAGATTACATGTAAGTGAAATCATATGGCATTTGTCTTTCTCTGTCTGACTTATTTCACTCAACACAATACCATCTAGGTTCTTCGGTGTTTTTACAGATAGTAAGATTTTATCCTTTTGTATGGCTGAGTATATTTCATTGTATATATGCACCACTTCTTTCTCCATTCATCTCATGATGGACACTAGGTTGCTTCCATATTTTGGCTATTATAAATAATGCTGCAATGAACATATGGATACATATGTCTTTTTGATTGAGATTTTGTTTTTTTTTGGATAAATACCCAGATGGAGAATTGCTGTGTTCTTTGTCTTTTGTTAGAGCCTTTGTTTTAAAGTCTGTTTTGTCTGATGTAAGTATTGCTATTCCAGCTTTTATACTTTTTTATTTATTTTATTTATTTTTTAATATATTAAGTGAGAGGCAGGGAGGCAGAGAGACAGACTATACTGCATGTACCCTGATGGGGATCCACCTGGCAAGCCCCCTACTGGGTGATGCTAGGCCCATCTGGGGCTGTTTCTCCGTTGCTTGGCAACCGAGATGCCTCAGTGCCTGAGGTGAGACCATGGAGCCATCCTCAGTGCCTGGGGACAATTTGCTCAAGCCATTTAGCCATGGCTGTGGGAGGAGAAAAGAAAGAGAGAGAAACAAAGAGGAAGGGGAAGAGTGGAGAAGCAGATGGTCACTTCACTTGTGTGCCCTGACTGGGAATCGAACTCACTACCTTGGTGTTTAGGGATGAGGCTCTAACCAGTTGAGCTAACCAGCCAGGCCCTATGTCTTCCAGTCTTGATTGGGTCACTTTATATAATATGTACCCTATAAGGCCCAGGGTACAGCCTTCATGGCCACCTGAGCCTGTTACTCCAGGTGTGCCTATGTGTGGGCTGTATCAACCTTCCTGTTGTAGTTGTAACCTTGGTAGCTGTTGGTGTTGGTGCATCAATGGGAGGGGTTGAGCCCCGGGCCAATCGGCTGCAAAAGTTGCTGTGCAGAGGTCAGTCTCATGAAACAGGACTTGCTTCAGTGGGGCTCTGATGCCCACTAAGTCTACCCTTTGAGTGTGTCACTTTTACACTCTTGTGGAGGTGGTAGGGTAGTGCTATCACATGGTCTGCAGCTTGCTCAAGTTCTGCTCAGGAAGTGCCGTCCAGGGGCAGCTGCTTGCTTTGCCATGTCTGGGGCTCTCTAGCATGAGCTGCAAAGCAGTCTGCTTTTGGGGCTGGGTGTGGAGGTGCCTGGGAGAGGCCACGCTGTGAACCAAGGCTGACTGCTGCTAGTGCCAGGCCTGGGGCCACTTAGCAAGAGGTAATTGACATGCCAAGGCTAGATTCTGGTTGTTTTGCATTGGTGAACCTTTGAAATAAATTAGGACACCGCACAGCATGAGCTAAGATACACCATTTGTATGGAAAAACCACTGGAATCGGATTGGGTGGGACCTCAGGGCATCACCAGGGCAGGAAGAACTGTGTTAGCTAAGGTGATGGGGGCTCAGATACGGCAAAGGCCTGTGCCTGCACGGGGACGGTTCAGCAAAGGAACAATGGCCTCTGCCAGCCAGCACTTCCGTCTCAGAGAAAACTGCCCCTCCAGCCCTCATTCCAAAGCCAGACAATTCAGTTCTTTTCCTCATGCCTCCCCCCTTGCCTTTTGAGCTGCTATTCCAGCGTTGGATCTCCGAGTGAGTGAGTGAGCCTGAGTTTGTGTGGGGACCATTTAAGAGGAATACCTGGGACTCCAGCAGCCCCCCCTGTCACTCAGCCACAATCCCCACTGGTTTTCACAGCCAGAAGCTATGGAGACTTCTCTTCCCAGCACTGGAATCCTGTGCAGGGCAGCCTGGTGTGGGGCTGAGACCCATGGCTCCTCCAAGGGGATCCCTGCAGCCCAGACATCCCTCCTGAGGATTCATCACCACAGATTGGTGCGGGGCCGGCTCTTTCTGCATCTTTGTCCCTCCTTAGTTATAGGAGTGCTGCTCAGCTAGATTTCATGCGGTTTTCAGTGGTGTTAATTTGATGTGGTTGTGGGAGGATCCTGATACCGTGGCATCTTGACCAGAAGCTGTAAATACATAAATCTTGAAGTCTTTTGGAAAGTGAATTTTAGAAAAAGAAAGCATGTGAAAAGGCAAACCTCTTTACTGTATTTGGGAAATCATGCAATTTTTCATCATGTGGTAGACTTCACTGAGGTGACTTTGAAGCAACTAGTTGTTGGAGGTAGAAGAGAAAGCCATGTGGGTATCTGACAGGAGGGCGCGTCAAGCAGAAAGCACCTGGAGTGTGAGGCTCAGCACAGAGGCCGGAGCTCTTAAGTCTGATACCGAGGTCACGTGGACCGCCTAGCTTATGCGTCCTAAGTGCCCATCGGGGCTTTCTCTGTAAAAGATTAATAGTCTCCCAAGTTAGGTCGCGTTTGTACCAAATTGTATTCTTTGATTAGTTAGATTTGATCATTAACACTTGAAGAAAAGGGGAGGGAACTATGAAACTTCCTTTAAAAACCTCATTTCTGAACACTAAACACATAAAATTTCAATATCCCATACTTTTTCCATCGTTGTTGATTCACCCTGGTCGGGTCGGTGTGTAGAAGTTTGTGGTGTCTAAATCAGAAGACATGGATTCTAGGTCGGTCCTTCCTACCACAGTTACTTGTGGGACTTGAAGGAACATTACTTAGTTTGGCTGTGCTTCTGTTTCTGCTGTCTAGATTGAAGTCAGTTCCCCATACTTGGTAAATTCATCAGCGGTGAAGACTAGCTGAAAACTGTATGTGAATATGCCTTTTTTTTTTTAATTTTTTTTTATTTTAAAAGAGTAGCAAATGTTGGCTGGAAAAGGGTGTTTTAATTAACCTCTCTCCATCTCTCCCAACTGCCTTTTGAGAGCCTACTATGTAGAAAGCCCGGTGGTGGCCCTTTAATTTCCTTTCCTGGAGTAACATGTTTCTTGTAGGTCTGATTTGTTTGTATGCTGTCACTCAAAAACTTTATCAGTGACAAAGAAAAGGAACCTAATTAAAATAGTAGTATAATTTTTCACATGTTAAATGGTTACTAAAACAAAACAAAACAAAACTACATTAAGCAGGGTACTGTGTCTTGGGAATGACCCCAGGATGGGGCGTGGAAGTGGGCACCAAAAGGGTGGCGGCTGGTGACTGACTGGGAAGGGGCGGCAGAAGCGCGTGTGAGGCGGGTGGGAGTGTGCGCACCGCGGGCGGCAGAAGCGCGTGTGAGGCGGGTGGGAGTGTGCGCACCGCGGGCGGCAGAAGCGCGTGTGAGGCGGGTGGGAGTGTGCGCACCGCGGGCGGCAGAAGCGTGTGAGACGGGTGGGAGTGTGCACACCGCGGGCGGCAGAAGCGTGTGAGGCGGGTGGGAGTGTGCACACCGCGGGCGGCAGAAGCGCGTGTGAGACGGGTGGGACTGTGCACACCGCGGGCGGCAGAAGCGTGTGAGGCGGGTGGGAGTGCGCACACCGCGGGCGGCAGAAGCGTGTGAGACGGGTGGGAGTGTGTGCACCGCGGGCGGCAGAAGCGTGTGAGACGGGTGGGAGTGTGCGCACCGCGGGCGGCAGAAGCGTGTGAGACGGGTGGGAGTGTGTGCACCGCGGGCGGCAGAAGCGTGTGAGACGGGTGGGAGTGTGCGCACCGCGGGCGGCAGAAGCGCGTGTGAGACGGGTGGGAGTGTGTGCACCGCGGGCGGCAGAAGCGCGTGTGAGACGGGTGGGAGTGTGCGCACCGCGGGCGGCAGAAGCGCGTGTGAGACGGGTGGGAGTGTGTGCACCGCGGGCGGCAGAAGCGCGTGTGAGACGGGTGGGAGTGTGTGCACCGCGGGCGGCAGAAGCGCGTGTGAGGCGGGTGGGACTGTGCACACCGCGGGCGGCAGAAGCGTGTGAGACGGGTGGGAGTGTGCACACCGCAGGCGGCAGAAGCGTGTGTGAGGCGGGTGGGAGTGTGTGCACCGCGGGTGGCAGAAGCGCGTGTGAGGCGGGTGGGACTGTGCACACCGCGGGCGGCAGAAGCGTGTGAGACGGGTGGGAGTGCGCACACCGCGGGCGGCAGAAGCGTGTGAGACGGGTGGGAGTGTGCACACCGCGGGCGGCAGAAGCGTGTGAGACGGGTGGGAGTGTGCACACCGCGGGCGGCAGAAGCGTGTGAGACGGGTGGGAGTGTGCACACCGCGGGCGGCAGAAGCGTGTGTGAGGCGGGTGGGAGTGTGTGCACCGCGGGCGGCAGAAGCGTGTGTGAGACGGGTGGGAGTGTGTGCACCGCGGGCGGCAGAAGCGTGTGAGGCGGGTGGGAGTGTGCACACCGCGGGCGGCAGAAGCGTGTGAGACGGGTGGGAGTGTGCACACCGCAGGCGGCAGAAGCGTGTGTGAGGCGGGTGGGAGTGTGTGCACCGCGGGTGGCAGAAGCGCGTGTGAGGCGGGTGGGACTGTGCACACCGCGGGCGGCAGAAGCGCGTGTGAGACGGGTGGGAGTGTGCACACCGCGGGCGGCAGAAGCGTGTGAGACGGGTGGGAGTGTGCACACCGCAGGCGGCAGAAGCGTGTGTGAGGCGGGTGGGAGTGTGCACACCGCGGTGGACGGGAGTGCCCGCGGGCCACGCAGGGAACTGAGCTTGCTGGTCAACGAAGTGCGTGCTTGTGTGTGTGTTACTCGTTCCTACACAGCTTAGTTCAACTGAGTGCGGTGTTCTGAATTCACCTAGTATCTCCTGCATATGAAATTGTACACAATCAAATGCAAAATTCATGTTATGCTCAAGTTGTTTCCTACTCTATCGGTTGCATAGGAACAAATTTATTTTTTCAAAAGAAGCTTTGGATCAGAATGAGCTGTATGTACAGAGAAACGTGATGCGTTCTTGTATAATCAAGAAACTACACTCGAAGCAGAGAGACTGCAGTATAATTTGGAAAGGATGGAATGGCAGGAGTTAGTCAAAAAGGGAGACAAAGATGGGGAGGGTCAAAAAGAGCTCTGTATCCTGTGTTAGTAGGATCTCGGATTTTGGTGTAATCATGTAGCTTTTACCTGTCCTCTGTTCTGGTATTTAAATATTCTTGAAAAGAGCTAAGTTAGATCACTAGGAATAAAATGTTTGTGGTGCACAGTTGTACGTATTAAATTTAGTCCCAGAAAACAGGAAGAAGAGCAGTGGGACATCTAATTCTAGTGAACATTAGAAAACAGCTTCGTGGTCTCACATTGCAGAGTGGACATTCGCCTTCCTCAGCTGGAGGGAGGGCAGGGTCACTGCGTAGAATGGCGAGGCAGGAGGGATAAATGATTCAGCTCTGTGTTCTCCCTTCATCTTTTTATTTGAACAGAAAGAAGAGTCTTTCTTTCATGTTCTTAATTTGTATCATTGAATACAAACAGGAGCATGATAATAAAACAGATGATTAAGGAGAGTTCCATCTGCCCTTTCTAACCTTTCCCCCCATCATTCCTATGCATGTTAGCAGATGGCACCGGCGCTTGGCCAGTGCCTCTAGTTATCCATTGCAAGGGGTTGTTCTTTTGCCCACCTCCTTTAAAACAACCACTGAAAAAACTGGTAGTGGCTATTTGCCCGTTGGCCAGGGCACCGATTCCTGAGAACTAGACAAGCTGGGCGTTCAACCCAGCCTTTGGTATCACATCAGAATGGTCTGTCTGCCAACAGAAAGCTGGGTTGATGTGAGCTTGGGCTTTTAGAGACTGGAAGGCTTGTTCAGTGATGGCTGGAAAAAGAGTTAGTGAGAACAGATCTCAAAAATCTTAAAAAAAATAAAAAATCAGAAGCAGGGGCTCTTGTAAGTTTTGTTCTGAGAATGGTGATAACTGCCAATGGTGGGTGGGGGGTGGGGTGCTGAGTGACACAGTGTCGGGTTCCTTAGTTCTAATTCTGCATTTGACCTCCGGGTAGAGCAGAATGAGCTTTAAGTAATCCTGGGAAATAAGACTTGACAGATGGGATGTAAGTTCAAGGGGAAAGAATAGATAATTAGGGAACACCTACCTGCCCGTAGAGAATGAACTTACCTTTGAGGCAGAGTGTTTTATTTTTGGCTTTAATAATGAAAACAATGTAAGTAAATTTTGTAACCTTACATTTGGGTCCTGGACATTATTTTAGAAAAGTGATAATACAGTAAGTACTGAGAAGAGAGGACAGTGCTTAGAAAGAGTCAGCATGAATTCACCAGTTCCTTTTTTTTAAAAAATTTTTTTATAAAGCAAAACTGCAGGGAGAGAGGCATATCATAGACAGACTTGATTGGGTTTCAGCAAGATTTTTCAGCTTGGTCTCCCATAATTCTTTTCTGAACAACTAGCACAACATAGGTGGCATTATAATCATTAAGATTTATGATTGTGTAACTTTCTAAGATCACTGATTAAGAAAATCTGTTACACTCCTCAGGGTCATTTTATGAACATATATCCTTAATTCTATCTTATTACAATTTTGTCCTTAGTGGGATGAAGATTTGGTTTCAGATGATGCAGAAGTAGTAGAAATATAAACATGGTGGCGTCGGGGAACTAGCCATCACCTGGATTTTGACTCTGGGCAGTGGTGAACTTAGTTAAAAAAACCAAAGTGTGAAAATAAAGACTTGAGAGAAATGAGATAGAATTTTTAGCTGATACAGTCATTGAGTCACTTGTGAGTCGCCAGTATGTATTTGGCTGGCAATAACGCTGAAATGTTTGAGTTCCTTAATGAAAATATAGAATGAAATAATTGGCATGTGACTGTACTGTGTGTGTTTGGGAAGAGGGGATGGACAAATGGAAGGTAATGTTTGCTCAGAGTCCCAAATCTTGTTAATGTTCACATTCTGCACATTTCGGCTTATTTGTAAATCACTCTTAATCTTTAAGTTCAAAAAGATCCAAATAGCTGTGAAAACTCGGTCAATTTAAAAACTCCTTTGGGAAAGAGCAAAACTGTACTCAAAGGGGATTTTCAGATAATGGTTTAAAGACATTTAATCTGTCTAATGTTAATTCTTTTTAAAAAAATCAGTTATAAGATAAAGTCATTAGAAAATTTTGAAAAACTTGGTAGTTACCTGAAAGTTGGGGTAAGCTGGCAGGACAACTTTTAAGGAGTAAGGCAAGGAGTTCCTATGTTTTATCATATTATGATTTTAAAAATTTAGTTTCATAATTTTTTTTGCTCACCATCTATGTGTATGTGTGTGTGTAATATACCACAAGCCATCAGAGATGCAGAATTTATAAATGGCATGTTTTCTACTTACCTGTTATTTTACCTAGTTACCTGTACATTTAAAGATAGTAAAGAGATGAAAGAAGTTAAGGGGATTGGAAATTGATCAGCAAGGCAGGTCAGGAAGGGTGTCAGGCTCATTCTGCTTCATTAGTGGAAATGGCAAGGAAGAACAAAGGTGGGAAGCATGTGTCTGAGGTGTGGGCAGACTTAGTTGCACGATCTTTTATAACTCATTTTTGGAAACTGCTCCTCATTACCCACTTAGAACATCTTATTCTGATTTGAGGCATTGGTTCCTTCTAGTTCTAAAATTGGTTTGGTACTTGGAGATCATTCTGACTTGTTACTTTCATCTTAGAAAATTGGGACTTACTTTATAAAGTGTTAGCATTTAATTTAGTTCACTAAGATTTATATATTATAACAGTGCTACCATAGGTCTGTGATTTCTTGGAGGTAAGGATCATATTTTATCTTTTTATTTCTTCATGGCCTGGTACAGAGTTGGCACCTAATAAATATTTATGAATAACTATTGAGATAAGTAGTCTAACTATTAAGATCAAAATCCCTATTGGACACAGTAGAAAGCAGAATCTTTGATTGGTGGTGTGACCTCGCATTCTGGAATAGACAGGAACACATACAGCTCTTTCATTGTACCAAGGAGACATTAGGTCCCCTAGAAAGATGGTGCCTAGATTTTCACAGGGGATCTGCTGTGTGAGCCTGGAAATTGACACATTATCTTTCATTCAGAGGACATTGCTTATAGCCTGGGACTCAAGGTGATGTGGAACAGGTAGGGTAGAAGGACAGTTGAATCAGGGTCTCCAGAATCTGTGTCCCCGTTTTCCTACTCGAGCGTGGCCTGAGGACCTAGAGCACACACCCATTTAGTGATGCCATCTTGGTCACATGTGAGCATGGTCTCACAGCCAGTCTGTGAGTTGCACTTGTTTTGGTGATGACACGTTCATGTGACCCCAGGTGAACTTCTGGGGTTTTTTTGACTGTTTCTTTTCATTGAGTTTCTTCATGTGGTCCTATTTTATATTAATGATTTGTGTATTGTTTTGTTTACCCAACTAAATTTACATAGGTTTTAAAAAAAACTGATAAGGTCATTCTTATATTCAAGCTTTCTTCTACGGTGTGGAAATGGGTACCAACCTGATTGTTTTCCACTTGTAGAATAATCCATTAGAATAGATAATGTGTATGCTAGGGTACTTTCAACCATGAGCATCAGAAAACCTGACTCGAACTTGCTTAACCAGTAAGGAAATTTACTGGTTCACATAACAGGAAATCGAGAGGCCGAGATTGCCTCGGGGTTGCTGGTTGATTTAGTGACTGAATGGGCTACCTGGCCTCAGAGACCCAGTTAATTCCTTCCTCATGCCTTTGAGTAGCAGCATTGGTGGCATCCCTAAGCTGTGCGTGGTTCCCAGTAGCAGTCAGGGACACATGCTTTGCTTGAATCCAATTGAGGAAGGGTGGGATGTGCGTGGGGAGGTTGAGAGAAACTGAAAGCAGCCTGACTTATCCCCCAGAAAGAGAGTGAAAGCCGCCCTCTGCCTCTCTGGATCAGTTTAGGGCATGGGTATACAAATGGATTGGCATGTCCTGATTGGAATAGGCTTGAGTTCCTGGTCAGTTGCTGGCAAGGAGAATGAAAGGACTTTGATAGGCTTAACGGGGCCTGGAGATGGAGTCAGTCCCTCTTTTCTAAGTGCTGATTATGTTGATTTCAATTGCAATAGAGCCTTGGTTGGCACACTGTGGGTCTTTGACCTCTTGAGTGTGGCTCTTCCACAAAATACCATGTGCAGGCACTACCTTGATAAGGAATGTACCTACCTATATAGTTTAAGTTTAAAAAATTTGACTCTCAAAAGAAATTTCAATCGTTGTACTGTTGATATTTGGCTCTGTTGACTAATGAGTTTGCCGACCACTGCAATAGAGCATTTCGGAAGGAGGTAATATGGGGTGATTGATCATAAGGTACTCCCCTCAAGTGAAGTTGGGATCAGTGGACAAAGCAGAAAAGAACAATTGCCAAATAAGGCTCATAAGCAGGTATGCAGCTCAGGAATATTGGACTTGTAGAAATTCAGAGTTGGGGAGGAGGGGACAGAGCCTCCCTCTCTGGTATCCCCCAGCCCCACTGGAATGACTGCTTTTCTCGCCTGCCTTGGGGTAAGTGTAGCATTTGATGACAACTTAATATAACAGTAATTTGTAAAAAATAATGCCAGTTGATAAATTCATCAAAACTCTGAGCTAGCCCAGATTCAACCTTGATTCTTAAAGCATCGTTGAAGAGAGAAGGGGGTGTGGAGAGTAGTTTGAGGGACAAGGAGACTTACGGGTGCCAAGAAGTTGTAACTGACTAACATATAAGGCAAGATGCTGTGAAAGCCCAGAGGGGCAAATCTGAGTCCGATGAATGACATACGTTGCGTGACACAGAGGAACACAATAGATGACGGGTCAGATCAGGGTGTTCGGGAAGTAGACAGTAACTGTGTAAGACCTCAGTGTGGGGAAGTGTGGCGTGTGAACTGGCCGCAGCACTGGGATGGGTGCACGGACACGGGAAGCGGAAGGATCCAGGTGTCCTCTAACGCTGGCTGGGTCGCAGGTGCCAAGCCCAGGGTAAAATTTGTAGAAAATTTGGTAGAGAGTAAAAAACCAATTAAAAAAAAAAGAATTTGGCACTTTATCTAAACAATACATTAAACAATGGTCTACATTTATTTTACTTTATTTCTTGCAAACTGCACTCTGAATAGCACTGTCCATGTGCTTGGTCCCCACCTGTATATATGCCCCACTATCACCCCTTAGAATTTACACGCATGCCAGGATCGTAATTGATGTACCTTGCCGCCTGTTGTATTTGAAGGAAGTGAGGGCCCTGGCTGGGTAGCTCGCTTGGTTAGTATGTGCTCCCGATATGTCAGGTCTTACAGGTTTGATCTCCGGTCGGAGCACATACACGAAGCAACCAGTGAATGCACAACTAAGTGGAACAACCATCAATGCTTCTCTCTCTCCCCCTTCCCCACTCTCTAAAAATCAATAATTTTTTAAAAAGCAAAAGAATCATGTTAAAATATAAAGAGTGATAGAATATAGAGCAACCCTCCACACTTCTTGTTCCCATTTGTACATAGCTGTCATGTCATGTTACCTGCTATGTTTTAAGTGGGAGGACGCTCCATGAGCCAGTTTGTTATTAAGGTGAACTACATCATGGTCTTGATATACTTGGAAGACCAACTAGGTATCTGGAAAAAAAACAGTGGATCTGGTCCTCTCCTCATTTCATTTGTTTCCTGGTATTTACTGGCTGCATTGACCACATAAACCATACTTTTCTCACCCTCATTTTTATCCTTTATAACATGGTGGTGGTTATTTTCTCTCTGACCACCGAACCTAACTTCTGTGAGGCTCAAATAAGGGAATGGGTGTGTTAGCAACGTTGCAACTGTAAAGGATAGTGAACACTTGTGTGCATATAGTCACACACCACACAGCTAGCTGTTCTGACAGGTGTGAGGTGATATTTCATTATAGTTTTGATTTGTGTTTCTCTGATGACTGGTCATGTTGAACATCTTTTCATGTGTCTGTTGGCCATCTGTATGCCTTCTCTAACGATGCAGGTCCTCTGCCCATTTTTAATTGGATTGTTTTTTTGATACTGAGTTATGTGAGTTTCTTTATCTGGAGTCATGGGCCACATACCATTTCAGTCAACAACAAACCTGATGGCGGTCCCATAAGCTTGTAAGGAAGCTGAAAAATTCCTATCTCCTTGTGACGTCGCCATCCTAGCATCATAGTGCGATGCATTCCTCGCATGTTTGTGGTGATCCTGGTGTACACAGACTGGCCACACTGCCACTTGTATGTACAGTACACGACACTTGATAATGATAATAAATGGCTATGCTACTGCTTTTTTGTATTTGCTACAGTAAACTTTTTTGTTATTATTATACTTTTTTATTGTTATTTTAGAGTGTACTCTTTCTACTTACAAAAAAATATTTGCTGAAAAACAGTAGATGGCGGTATGTTGGCAGTGGTCTCATATACTTACTGTTTACTGCCTCTTGATTATATCAATTTTTTTCTTGTGCTTGATTTTAACCTTACATTAAAATCATCATTGTCCTTAAGAGTCCAACATCCACTTCCAGTGTTGCCAGTACAAGACCATGTCAAGTGGTTGACCCGGAAACGGAATTAGAAGTGACTAAGGATTGGGTGGTGTGGATCGGTGGTGAGTATTGCTCTCCAGTCAGGCATGTCCCATGCCACCATAGGGTTATCTTGAAGAACAAGAACAATGTGACAGAAGCTGTTAAAGGATTTGTTTTATTGAGGGCAATGAGAGAACAAAAATGTGAGAAGGCCCATCTCAGGCATGGTTCTCGTGATCTGGATTGAAGACCAGACGCAGAAGCCTGCCCCTCCCAGGACCAGGATGGTCGTGGCCAAAGCAGAGTCTGTCTGCGGTGTTGGAAGAAAAGGCTGAGAACACATCCCGTTGTTAAGTGGCTCAGGGCTGTATTGTTAAGAATGAATGTAAAATCAGCTGTCTTGTACCTCCTCTTTTGTTTATCATTTCAGATCGCTATCCCTCCCTCCCTCCCTCCCTCCCTCCCTCCCTTCCTTCAAAATTTGTTATCTGTTTTCATCCCAAATTCATTCTAGATGCTAGGGATATAGCAGTGAATAAATCAGTTCAAATTTCTGCCCTCATAGAATTTAGATTCTTGTAGGGGAAGAGAGACAGTGCACAACTCAACAAATATTCAAGTCACTCGGGTGCAGTGGAGAAAAATAAAGCAGATAAAGGGAATATTGAGTGCTGGGGGCGGCGCTACTCTTTAAAATAAGGCTTCACTGATCAGGTAGTGTTGGAACATTGAGTTGGCGTCTGCGATCTGGAAGGCCCACGAGAACCTCAGGAGCAGGGCACTGTGGGCGGAGGCAGCAGCACATGCAGACCCTCGGAGGCAGAAGCGAGCTGTACAGGGGAGAGGTCCGCGAGGGAAGGAAGGAAGGAAGGAAGGGGTCGCCAGACCCTGTAGATCACTGTAGACCAGCATAAACACTCAGGACTGGGAAGCTGTAGAGGGTTTTGGGTGGAGAAATCCTATGTCTTTTACATTATGGTCACTGGCTAGTGCAGTGAGAAGAGGGACCAAGATGGAAGCAGGGATATGGTTAGGCAGCTAGCTAATGCAGTACACCTGAAGGGGAGAAGTGGAGTTGAGACCGGGGTGGGATGGATGATGAGGCTGATGTGGGAAGCAAGAGGGGAGTCTGCATCTGGCTGTTAGAACTGACCGGATTTGCCTACAGGGCTATGTGTGGGATGTCAGAGAAATAGATTATTGACCTTAAGATGTACTGTTATTAGATTAATAAAGTAATGAATACAATTTACTCTTTTGTTATAGTAGAAATTGGAAGAGCCATTAGGAAATATCTAACTTTTATTGAGTATTACATGCTCAATATTGTCCTAAACACTTAAAATATGTCCGTTAATTCTCATACAAATCGTATGATGTTGTTATCCCACTTTGTAGTTGGAGAAACTGAGGGGCAGAGAGAGTAAATAGCTTCCCCAGGATTACACAGCTAAATAGGATTCTCTTGTAAGCACATTCAGCTGTTGTGGCTGTGAAGATTTTATACGAAGGGAAGATTTGTTATAAGGATCATCCATGGGTGGCCTGATCTGTGTTTCCTGAGTGCCTTATTTACATAGTCCTGAAGACATTGACACAATGATTTTATGTTTAGGTTCCCATTGTGCTGAGAACAAGAAGTGTGTTCCATAGAAACTTTAAATTTCTGGTGTCTGACATAATAATGATTAATGTGTATATTTTGAATAATTGTCAGCATTATGCTAGATCGGACTAATTAGAAAGAGCAATAAGACATGACCTCTTCTTTTGAGGAGCTCTCTCTAAGTTGTGACAGACCTGCCTTTCAACAGAGCATCATCTGGAGGGCTGTTGTAAAATCCATTAGCAGTTTGAAATCAGGGGGAAGAGTCACTCAAAGAGGGGACTGTGGGTGCACTGGTGATGGACCCCACCTGGGCCACAAAGACAGAGCTGGCCCGACGAAGGAGGAGAGAGGGAGACTTGGCTTGGTGTGCCAGTTGTGCAAGATCACACAGGACGGGAGAGAGGCTGTTGGAGCCTGAAACAGTGGGATTCCCTAGTGGGATTCCTGTGGCATCAAACACAGTTCCAACTTGCAGTCAGTGTAGTTTTAGTATACTTATATGCATATTCCAAAGGTCGTAGAAAATTAGTTTTATACATTCAGCTATGGGACAACTTGAAATCAGAGTATTTGATTAACGTTGTATGTCAGTCCTTTGAAATTCTGACATTAGACTTGGTATGTATTTTTTATAATGCTACTTTCTTTCTGACTTCCTAAACCCAGAGTTTCAAGTGGAGAGAAATGCATGTATGTGGTCGCGTTTAGTGCAATGGGTAGAGAAGCACAGCCTGCTTTTTCCAAACAGTCAGTTTATGTATTGGGTGCTCCATCCCTGGAACACTGATCATTGTAGGTTTTAATTCCTCAGCTCCTTAGAAGTTCTGTTCCAAATCTAGTATTAATTTAACTACCAAAGGACAGAAACCAGAGCACATAGTAAGTTTTTCTTGGAAAAGGCAACTGGGGAACGTTTCATGGAGGCCCATATGATGCTATATGTCCACTTTTTTCCTTCTATGGTGGCACTCAAAATTCATTCCACATTGCCTATGAGAGACAGGAGGAGGTGGAGAGGCCTGCGCTCGATAGCTTTACATGTTCCTCCAAAGAAAGAGAGTGCTTGAAGGAAAGAAAGGCAGGCTTTCAGATGTTGTCTGAACAAAGATATGGAAATGTGAGACGAGCGCAGCAGCTGGAGGTTTTCAAACAGGAGAACACAGGCTGCACGCTTCCTTTGCCGTTGGAAGAGTGAAAAGCTGTTTCCTGTCATTTCCCATCTTGTCACTTCCAGGACCAACATCTTGCTACTTCTTGCACCAGCTGTTGTTTTTTTTCTCCCCTCCACACACAGATGGTACAAAAGCTTTGATACCCCCCCTCCCGCCCCCAGTTCTAGGGAGGTTTGCTTGTGTGGTACCTTTATAAAAGGATCATATGCCCCTGTCACTCCCTTTATCCTGTTCCCAGAGTTGGGGAGGAAGCAGGGGGAAGCAGTAGAGACTTTTAACAGTGTGCTTTTCCCACCAGAATGTGGAAATGCTTTACAGAAACCTCATTTCTGCTGGAGCAGCCATTTTGTTTCTGAGGTTTTACTCCAAAGAGGGGAAGCCGTGGGGAGAGTGAATTTTGGTACCTTTGCTTCCATGAGAGCCTGGGGTTTCCGATGGGATTTCTCTGTATTCTGAACTAATGGCGGGCGTTCTGACCTGGTTGCTTGTCCCCCTAGGTTTTAGCTAATAGAATTTGGCACAGGTGATGCTCCTGTCTTTTCACAGGGAGAGATCTTTATCTTGCAATTGCTCTTTTATACCTATTGCTTTAAATATTTTTTTTGGATTCCTCAGTAAAGATAGAAATTAATGCAAAAAATGGCCTACCCATTGAGAGGATAACTGGATGGGAACAACTTTGGTTTTGTTAAATTTTATTTCATTTTATTATGAAATAAAAATAATAACCTTGAGGGAGCTTTTCCTTTTTTATTTCCTTTAAAATAAGTTTTTTTTCTTTTTTTCTTTTCTTTTTTTAGGAAGTAACATGTGCTTTATAGAAAACTTACAAAACCTATTCCAGAAAAGGTATAAAATCATTCCTTATTCTATAATAAGCACTCTTACATTGGGTATATTTCCTTATAGCTTTTTCTTCAGGTTCTAGGTATATACATTTCTTTTGTATACCTATGAGCTTTAATTAATACTTTGGTTATTTTCTAGAATGGGTTTGGTGGTAGTGATGATGATAATGATAAAAGCCAAGATGTATTGGACCTTGGTTATGTGACATCATTGTAATAAATGTTTTACATGTCTTACATATTTGAATTCCCCTATCAGCCCTCTGAAGTGAGGAATGATTTATCTTTACTTTATGCATGGCAAATGGGAAACTGAGAAATGTTATTTACCCAGGGTAACACGGTGTATGTGAGGTGAAGGTGGGATTTGAATTAAGGTAGTCTGTCTTCAGAGCTCATGCTGTTTACTGTTTATCCATGCTTTAAAGTTTCTGAATATTTTTAATACTCTTGATACTTAATTGTCCAAGATTTCCTATCAATGTTTACTTTCCACAGGTCATGAGGATTCTTACTGCACTCTTGCCATTCCCACATACACTCACGTGTGTTTTATCTTCACAGGTGTTTGGAGTGAGTGGTCGCTCCCTTTCACCTCAGTCCCTGTGGTGTTACTAGAGAGGGGCAGCTTGCTTTCTTACTGACCATTGTAAGCCATCTGTAAGTGGCCCATGTCCTGTGCGGCTGTTTTCATTGACCAGTTAGTTTTTTATACCAATTTATTGTATGTTAGATATATTAATCCCTGTCATGTTTGTTTAAAACATGTTTCCTTCTGCTTTCTTACTTTTGAACAAAATATTTGTAGGAATATTTTCAGTATGTAGACATCTATATATTTTTCTTTATATACCTCTCCCACAGATCAGTGACATAGGCCTGTGCTTTCCTTTATTTCGTGGTTTTCTTACTTATAGCCAACCCTTTAATTCAAATCTAGAATTATTTTAATATATGGCATGAAGTCATACCCTGATTTTGTTATAAACTGATAGCTAATGCTTTTTTGTCTTTTTTTTGCTAATCCATTTTTAAAAAATCATCAATCATATATTTCACTCTTGCAGGCGTCCCCAAACTACGGCCCGCGGGCCGCATGCAGCCCCCTGAGGCCATTTATCCGGCCTCCCACCGCACTTCCGGAAGGGCCACCTCTTTCATTGGTGGTCAGTGAGAGGAGCACTGTATGTGGCGGCCCTCCAATGGTCTGAGGGACAGTGAACTGGCCCTCTGTGTAAAAAGTTTGGGGACCCCTGTATGGTGTGCTTTATTATATATTTATTTCTTTTATCCAGTAGTATCTGTTTAAGCTATCTTTTCTGTGTTTGCGATCAGTCTGTTCTTATGCCCACAGTACATTTCCATTTGTATAAGTTTATAAAATAGGCATCATTTTTATTGAAAACACCCAAATCTCTGCATAAGAAGGCCCATATTGAAAACCTCAATATGGCCTCATATTTGCTTTGTGACTTGACTGTGTCTCTCGTTCACATTCCATCAGCAAAATATGTGGATTCAGAAAATTTTGAACTTTGAGATTTAAAAATATTGAGGTTTTGTGGTTGATTCCACAGCTGCATCACTGAAATTTCTGCAGTTTTTTGAACTTGTTAAATCTATATAAACATGACATGGAGCAGTAGTTTTCAACTGCTGGTCCTCAGATCAGTGCTAGCCCACCAAAAATTTTGTTCTAGTCTGTGAAAGAGTTAAATCACTGTGATGTATGAAGATTATAGCCATCCGCGGACCAGGGATTAAAAACCACTGATTTTAGGCCCTGGCCAGTTGGCTCAGTGGTAGAGCGTCGGCCTGGTGTGCAGGAGTCCCGGGTTCGGTTCCCGGCCAGGGCACACAGGAGAAGTGCCCATCTGCTTCTCCACCCCTCCCCCTCTCCTTCCTCTCTGTCTCTCTCTTCCCCTCTCGCAGCCAAGGCTCCATCGGAGCAAAGTTTGCCCGGGCGCTGAGTCTGGCTCTGTGGCCTCTGCCTCAGGCGCTGGAATGGCTCTGGATGCAACAGAGTGACGCCCCAGATGGGCGGAGCATCGCCCCCTGGTGGGCATGCCCGGTGGATTCAGGTCGGGCGCATGCGAGAGTCTGTCTGACTGCCTCCCCGTTTCCAGCTTCGGAAAAATACAAAAAACAAAACAAACAAACAAAAAAACCCAAAGAAAAACCCCACTAATTTTAGAGTACTTTGATATTGTCAGTGGTTTTTGACTTCTGTGTTTAAACTGTTTTACTCACACTTTGACACCAGTTGTATGTGTGTGTGTGTGTGTGGGGGGGGTGTTTTCTCCTCTGACACCAACTTTCCATTCCTCTGGACACCAGCTGGGAGCCCTACTATTCGGTCCTGGAGATAGCAGACTCCACAGGTTAAGGGCTCCGTCCTGTAAAGCTGTCCTCCATTTCAGATGCTAGTCACAAGTTCCAGGTTGCTACTTGCACTTTCTACGGACCAGCTATACATTCTGGGATTCCCACGACCCCCTCCTCAGGTTCCATAATTTGCTAGAATGGCTATAGGACTCAGGAAAACACTTTAGTTGCTTTTGCTGTTTTATTACAAAGAATACAACTCAAGAACAGTCAAATGGAAAAGATGCGTGGGGCAGGTATGGTGGAAGGGTACAATTTCCATACCCTTTCTGGGCACACCACCCTCGCAGCCCATCGTTGGCCATTGGTGATGGAATACAGCCTGCCTCTCCTCTCCTAAACTGGGCTGAGGGTTCCAACCCTTCATTCATGCCTTGGTCTTTCTGGCAACTGGCCGCCATCCAGAAGCTGTATGGGGGAATCAGCAAGAATCCTCTTGGAATAGAAGATATTCCTATCACTCAGGAAAGTCCAAGAGATTTAGGACCTGAGGACAAAGACCAACTGTATATATTTATCACAGTTTTATATAAAGTACTCAATTTGTAGCAAATAAATAAGCAGGTATATCTGGTCCATATGGATAAAATGTTTTTATCTTTTACTTCTTTTGAAATACCTGAGGTTTCACTGGAGAAAAGAAAACACAACATAAATTTGGCAACTTCAGGTGAAATTTTCAAGGGAAGAGTGATATTTGTTTAAAGTCAGCATCAGAACTGCAGTGGTTTAGCTTCCAGCACCGCAAAGCCTGGCAATGGCATTGGCTTCACACGTGGGCTGTCTTCTTCCTTTGGTATTGCAGCCAGCCTAATAGTAACCTGGGTGTTCTCAGACGGTTACTTAGACTTTATTTAAGGAAAGAAGTGACTGGCCTCTGTGGTTGTATGCATGTATTAGTACAGCTACTAGTGACAAAGGTCTTCTGTAATAAAAACTATGCCCCTTTATTTTTAAGTCCTGTTTTATAATTTGAGGAGTGTTGAGGTATATCCCTTCATTTTATCCACATAATAACCTTACACAGTAGCTTGGTCCAAGATAATTATCTCCACTTTACATATGAGGAAAACGGGACTTGTACTAACTAAAATTTTGCCCAGGGTCACATGACTTGTAAATGGTGGGACAGGCCTCTAGCTTAGCTCTTAGGAGACCTGCCTTGGTATTATTTTGACATGATGAATTTTAACCCCCCACTTTTTATTCTTAAACAGAGATTTGTGTGTCTCTCTCCCACCTTAAAAATGTTGAAGACTCTATTTTAGGAGCCTGCCCAGAGTGACATGTGTCAAAATATTTTTTTTTTTAACTCAAAAGCACTCTTCAAATAAATGTAAGGCATTTTCTTTGTTACTCCCTGGAGACTAACCTGTCTTCCCTGTTCAGTGTCATGTGATGGTAATTAACAAAGTTGTATTATATGTGAGCCCTCTTTAAAAAAAAAATGCCTCAGCTGTAATGGAGGGCATTTTTAACTAAAAGGAGACACAATCTTCATTTGTCCTTGTGTAGTTGAAAGTAAACAATACTCGGGGCAGAGTTGTCAAATTTGTCTTCTAGTCTCTGACTGCTAATTATGATTTTCCCCCCATAATCTTAAGGTATAGGGTAAAAAAAAAATTGTGCATTTCAATTTATAGTGAATACGTATTTTGGAGGTTTCATTCTCAGATGTATTTGAAATAGTGCCACATGTTTCGGTGGTCCTTACGGCTGTCTGCGGGCACTCCAGCTCCGTCTCGCTCTCCAGGCGCCTGGGCCACTCGTACTGTTGACCTTTGGGTGGCCGTGACTGGGTTTTGCCAAGGAAATGTGCATGTGATTTCTGGGCGTGTACTTCACCACACCTTCTTTTCCTCTACACGAGAGTAAGCAATATTCAAGATGGTGACCACTCCATCAGCCTGCATCCCTGAATGGCAGATGAGAAGAGCCTCCACGGACTCATTGTGGACACACAGTGTGAATGAGAAATAACCCTTTGTTGTTTGTAGCCACTGAGATTTTGAATTCCCTAACTTATCCTGACTGAGGCAGATCAGAGGGTTTATTATGCATCATCCATATCTTTTGGTCGTTTCAATCTAAAGATCTAAAATTGGACCCAAACTGGATACTCTCAAGTATCTCTAAGTAGGATGTATCCATTTTACAGTGCTCACAAGACAGGATTTCAGTTCGGGAGGAAAATAAGGAGTAGTCAGCCCTGAGGAATATATGGAACAGTTAGTACTGGGGAATATATGGAGCAGTCAGTCCTGAGGAATATACGGAGCAGTCAGTCTGAGGAATATACGGAGCAGTCAGTCCTGAGGAAAATACGGAGCAGTCAGTCCTGAGGAAAATACGGAGCAGTCAGTCCTGGGGAATATACGGAGCAGTCAGCCTTGGGGAAAATACGGAGCAGTCAGTCCTGGGGAATATACGGAGCAGTCAGCCCTGAGGAAAATACGGAGCAGTCAGCCCTGAGGAAAATACGGAGCAGTCAGCCCTGAGGAAAATACGGAGCAGTCAGTCCTGAGGAATATACGGAGCAGTCAGACCTGAGGAAAATACGGAGCAGTCAGTCCTGAGGAATATACGGAGCAGTCAGTCCTGAGGAATATACGGAGCAGTCAGTCCTGAGGAAAATATGGAGCAGTCAGTCCCGGGGAAAATACGGAGCAGTCAGTCCCGGGGAAAATACGGAGCAGTCAGTCCCGGGGAATATACGGAGCAGTCAGTCCTGAGGAATATACGGAGCAGTCAGTCCCGGGGAAAATACGGAGCAGTCAGTCCCGGGGAATATACGGAGCAGTCAGCCCCGAGGAAAATACGGAGCAGTCAGCCCTGGGGAATATACGGAGCAGTCAGCCCTGGGGAATATACGGAGCAGTCAGCCCTGGGGAATATACGGAGCAGTCAGTCCTGAGGAAAATACGGAGCAGTCAGTGCTGGGGAATATACGGAGCAGTCAGCCCTGGGGAATATACGGAACAGTCAGTCCTGGGGAAAATACGGAGCAGTCAGCCCTGGGGAATATACGGAGCAGTCAGCCCTGGGGAATATACGGAGCAGTCAGTCCTGGGGAATATACGGAGCAGTCAGTCCTGAGGAAAATACGGAGCAGTGAGTCCTGAGGAAAATACGGAGCAGGCAGTCCTGGGGAATATACGGGGCAGTCAGTCCTGGGGAATATACGGAGCAGTCAGACCTGAGGAAAATACGGAGCAGTCAGTCCTGAGGAATATACGGAGCAGTCAGTCCTGGGGAATATACGGAGCAGTCAGTCCTGGGGAATATACGGAGCAGTCAGTCCTGAGGAATATACGGAGCAGTCAGACCTGAGGAAAATACGGAGCAGTCAGTCCTGAGGAATATACGGAGCAGTCAGTCCTGGGGAATATACGGAGCAGTCAGTCCTGGGGAATATACGGAGCAGTCAGTCCTGAGGAAAATATGGAGTAGTCAGTACTGGGGATCAAAGCCACTGCTGACCGACCAAGGGAGTGATTTACTTCCGTTACTTGAGTAACCTTTGACACACACCTGACTTGATATTTTGCCATAAAGGACTGCCAGCTCACTGGTAACTTACTGGAGATACATCTTTAAAATAGGAGCAAGGCTACCTGTGTGTTGATTTGAAATTAGGATACGGGCTAGATTTCTCCCAGGCGCATTTTTTAACCATGACTAAATAAAGCATGAGACAGTGGGCAGATTGGGGGAGGGCTACTGAGGATGGAAAAGGTCGCCTTAGTCAGTTGGCTGATGAAAGAATCAAATGAGAGTTATACTCAGTTGCTTAGATCTGCAGTTGACATCCAACTCTGCTTGAAAGCTGAATCTTAGCAGAGCAGAGTTAGCATGGCCCGTCCCTCATGCCTCGGGGTCTTCTGGTGTCCCCCCTCCCTCCCCCGTGCCCTCGTGTCCCCTCTCTCATTTTGCTTATCCAGGTCTTCCTTATAAAAGGTGGTTTGTAAGTCACTTATTTGGAACTTTGAAACCAGAATATTATGTCCCAAACTAGAAAACAGATTTAACCAACTGTGTCGTGAAGTTAACGTTAATAATTACGCATTAAAGGACGTCCTGAGCCCCACGGAAACCTTAGCTGCTTAGAGGATGTGTTCTCGGGGAGTGGGCGATGTGGGCCTTCGGTACTGGCAGCATGAACCACTAGCACTGGGCTTTTCTGTCATTTCATACGTCGGAGCAGTTCTCTGTATTTCAGGTTCATCTGACCATCTCTGATGTTTGAGCTCCAGAGTGGCCTTGAACCTTAGTCTTTGCTGGAAGGTGGAACCTCCATGCCTGCTGGTGCTGAGGGTATAGAAAGGTCTCTCGTAGCCTCCTCAGTCTTGGCACCATTGTCCTCTGTCTCCTGCCTTTTATACATGTGGGGGTGGGAGGGTGAGGTGAGGATTCCTGCAGTCCTTTCACTGTGAGGCAGAAGGGACTGAGGCTTGCTTTCTTAGGGCTGCCATTCGGGGAGCCAAGTCCTCCTCCTGCCTGTCCTGACCTTCGCCACCCTTTGCTCTCTGCAAAGTAATGTGCTGGCTTCCAACATGGACCTGTGTGAGGGGAGGCACAGAGAGAGCCCCTGATAGGCACTATCTGACCGCCTGCCTGGCTGCACGGGGCAGTGGATAGAACCGGGGCACAGGCAGACAGGAAGGATTAGGTGGAGAGAGAGTGGTTACCAATCCACCCCCACCCCCACCCCAGCCCCCAGGCCCTGGCATCTAGAGTGGTTCCTTTCTGACTGCATGGTCCATATGTTTAGTTCTCTATGAAGAGGCCCTCTTTATAAACATGCCAGTTTCTTCAACTCACACATAATTTTAACATCCATTTTCTGGAGCACATCATGTGAAAATATGGGTCTTTATGATCTTGAATGCTCTGAAGTCAGGAATTTTCCATACTTTCTTTTGTTTTTACTTCCTTGCATGCTCTGACTTGCTTTACTTTCTCTGACTTTTGTTCTGTCTTTCTCAGGTGAAGTGAAGGGGGGTGGAGGAGAGAGGCTGTCACTATCCCTTACGGGTCATTGTTCACCGAGTGGCGGTAGGAGAGTCTAACTTTGTCTTCGCCATCGGGAAGATCAGATTAAGCTTAATATTTGAAAGCATGCCATGCCGGCGCTGAGGAAGCGTCTTGCCTGTGCACCTCACTTGAAAGAAAGACTGTGATGTGATCTGTATGTGACGATGGCTTTTCAGATCAGATAGCTGATTGTATTTATAATTTAAGATATTTCTGCTATGAGCGTAAAAGAGAAAACAAATGCTCGTGGAGCTAGCAGGTTTCCTAGCGTTTGGGTTACAGAGAAATAAGTGCTTGTGAATAGGACAGTTGTGTGTCTGTGTTGCATTTTGCCAGCACAGAGACAGGAGGAGGAGGAGGAGAAAGAGTATTTTATACAGAAAATTTCCATCTGGTTGCTTTTTATAGGAGCTAGCAGTTCAGTGAAAGCACATGTTCCTGGAAGAGTTCAGTCCTCTTTAAAGTTTGGTGCAGCGAGGGTGAAAACGTGGGGACGCAGCTGGAACTGAGCGCATTTGTGCCGCAGGCTTGCAGCTGTGTCTACCTGCGATGCAGGAATGCAATTTGAAAATGAATCCTTCTGTGACTGAAAGCTCCCTTCCCTTCCTAAGGCTCGTGGCAACAATTTACTGACTGTCAAAACCTGGAGGACTAACTTGGGTTGGGAAAATAAATCCTGTCTCTTGAAATTCACATCTTGTTAGACTCCAGGCAGCCAGTGGAGGAGGTGAGATGGAGCTGGCCGGGATGCCGGGCGAGAGGAATTCCATGGAAGCCCCACACTCTCACTTCCAGCTCTCCTGAATCCCCTTGTGCGGAGGAAGGACTGTCAGATTAAATGGTGGCAGAAAAACTGGCCTGGCTTCATTTAATTTCCCTCGTCCCATGCTCCCCCACCCACGTTTGTCAGTGAGATCCACTCCAGGCCCAGGAGAGGGGAATGCGAGGTGGACAGAGCTGAGAGTATGAACGTGGTGAGTTTTCGGTTTCTCAGCTTGCTGCTTCATGATACCTGAAGTCCAGTACAACCAGCTTACCCTTGCCAGTTTGGAGTCTCATCTCATTTATTCAGCACATTATTTTTTAAGTTGACTAGTTTTGCTTTTGTATTTCCTGCATTTCTTTAAAAGGAAATACTATGCCATGGAAATAAACAGAAGGCAAGTGATATTTGCCATAAAAAAATAACTGTGACTATATTTATATTTAAAATATCATGGAATTCTACTTAGTTAGATACAGTTCCTTCTGGAAAGATCTGAACCAGAAGCCATCTCTTCTCTCAGGTTCAAAGGGAGTTTAGAGAGATAGACATTTTAAATCTAGTGAAGCACCCAGTGAGACTTTTTTTTTTTTTCTGAGACGTTTTTCTTAACTCATTGGAAGTATTATTAGAAAGGAAAGGTCTATATCCAACCCAAACCAGTCCTCTTAGCTCTTATTTTCCTGGATGGTTTTAAAAGTGAAAATGAAAAGATAACAGTTAAAAATAAAACCTGCCTACTCGAGTAATTACGGACTTCTCACTCACTGTGGTCTCCCCTGGTGCTCAGTGCAGTATTTCGTCCACTGCTCAATAGGTTACTTGTTCAACGAATGAGGATTTGAGTATTGATGTCTAGTTTCATTGGCCCTTCCCCTAAGTACTATATTGTTTTATTGTTTTTCTTTCTTCTGCCCCCTGCTTTTTTGTAGTTCCCTTTGATGTACTCACACAAGGGGCTTTGCTGCTTTTGTGTGAACGCACACAGACATGCACACCTCATCAAATGACGCGTGATTGGCCATAGGCAAGATGACAGGGTGTGTCGTCTGGGTAATTAGGTGTTTTTTTCCTTGGTGTTGGCAGAGCATGTTTAAGTATTTACTTTGCCCAGCCTACTCTAGCTGGTGCAGTGGAATTGGCATGGGCTAACTTTCCAGGGCTCATACCTGTGAGCGTCTTCAAACAAGCTGCGTGTTGTTATGTGGTGTCTTTCTCTTTAAGCATCTGCAGTTTATGTAGCACTAAACTGTTGCCATTTTCTTGGAACTAGACAATTATGAACATAATGTTTCTTTTACGTATTTGAGAAATTTTAATATTCAGCTGTTGTGGTGGTAGCAGTTGTCAAGTGCTTTATGGTAACAGGAACAGCACCATGTCAGGTGCAGAGAGATGACATTTGGTGACTTACCTCTTCTGCACCATGTCAGGTGCGGAGAGATGACATTTGGTGACTTACCTCCTCTGCATACTCTCCCTGAAAGTTCTCTTACATTCACTTTTGTTTTTCCTTTCCTTCTTTTTACTAACCAATTGCTAATCTGGCCATCTCAGCTGGAGAGGGCAAAATCTCACTGGACCTCACATCCCCTGTGCCTGTGACAGTGCCTGCTGAGGGTCAGTGTCAGCACTAAGGCGTGAATGTTTCGGGCACTGCTCACCACAAGCCAGGTACTTCCCTTTCCCGGCACGGTCTACCGTAGTCCTCACAAAATTCAGCGAGGTAGGTAATGTCACATCCCAGTCTTGACAGATGCAGATACACAGAAGTTTGAGGTTAAATAATTTCACAACCTCTCACAGCTGTTATGTGGGGCTGAGCTGGGATTGAACACAGGTATATCTGAATGCTGAGCTCGCTCACATTCGTAACCACTAAATAAATGTATCATGGTGTAATAACTTTCTCAGTAAATGACATTCCTTTACTTAGAAGCTTTACAAGGACAATAAGAAAAGAATTAGTTGAGACAACACAACCTGTGTTGTGAGAGGATTATTGTCTTCTTCATTCATAGTTCATGCAAAGAAACACAGCAGACTGTGAATAATACATCAAACTAAATGAAATGTTATTCTTGAGTGAATTATTTGTATCTCCTTTTTAAGAAAAGTTGGTAAAGCATTTAACTGGTCATGGCTCAGGCAAACATCTTTATTCTGGTTCTGTCTGCATTTTACTCTACAAGCAGTCATTTTTCAGCATCCACTAACCACCTCCCACCTCCTGTACTTACCCATGTAGGGCTACGTTCCGGCTTGCAGAGAAGTCCCAGTCTCCCTGTCTGCGGTTGTTCAAAATTCAAATTTTAAATTCAAACAAATGTTGATACTGCATCTGGGGAACTGGGACAGGGCTACTTTTTTTCAGAGTGAGGCTATTGCTTCCTACAAGGCATTAAATTTCTGTAGAAGGTAGATTCCAGTGTATTAAAATACTACACAAAGATTGTAAATAAAAACAGAACTCAGCTCTGGCTGATTGGCTCAGTGTTAGAACGTTGGCTCAGTGTGTGGATGTCCCAGGTTTGATTCCTGGTCAGGGCACACAGGAGAAGCGACCATCTGCTTCTCCCCCTCTCGCTCTGTCTCTCTCACGTGCTAAAAAATGGCTCAAGTTTCAATGGAGCAGTGGCCTCAAATGGGCCAAGTGTCGCGCCCTAGCGGGCATGCCCAGTGGATCCAGGCGGGGTGCATGCGGGAGTCTCTCTGCCTCCCCTTCTCTCACTAAACACACACACACACACACACACACACACACACACACACACACACACAACCCCCAAAAATAAACAGAACTCATTCTAAAAGGAGTTATTAAATAAAAGAAAGGAGAAAGAATAAGCAGTAGTTTCAAGGGTCAGACAGATCTTTTCTAGATAATTGAGGTGATCTGAGTTGACTGAATGCAGAAGGGAATAAGGTCATATTAAGAGAATCAGTTTGACAGTTCTAAATATTCTGAGTTAACTTCATGTCATGTAATTGGTTATGTTACTGATGGCTAAGGGAACAATATTTCTTCTGTAGTGTCTCATCCCCCTTTAATATTTATTCCATTGTGTCACCGGGGCTGTGCGGTGTTGAGGAGGTGATTTGGAAGATGAACCGTGTTGGCTGCTTTGGGGCCTAGCATCAGTCTGGAGAGCATCGCAGAAATAAGGGGTCAAAGAGGGGGCTGTGGACAGTTTATCTTGTTTCACTTGCTTCTGTCACATGGTTCATTCCTGTAACTTCACACATTGTGCGGGTCACCGCTCAGAAAAAGGGAAGTAATTGTACATTTCCTTGACAGAGTTTTTGAATTATTGTACGAAAGACTATATGGTGCACAAGGAAATGTAATCAACTTTGATCTGTTTTGAACTGGTGTAGGTGATGAAGACTGACCAGGCAATGGCACGGCGCCTCAGCCATTGGAGATTTCACAACCTCTGGCGTGGGCAGCAGTCTAGATTAAATTTCAATACTTTTCAACACTGGTAACATGGCCATGTTTAGCCAAATAAAAGATTCTGTTAACTTTGCTAAAATGAATGTAAATTTTTTCTGTGATATTGTCCATAAAACATACCTTTATTTTGGGGGGGAGTGGGGGGGATTGGGAATGGTCGGGTAGGAGAGTATTGTAGATTTCAGATTATATTGACCAGAACCAACTTGAGCTTGCACTGGTATGTAAATTAGAGATTTGTGGTTGAGTGGAATTGATTTTGCTGAGACTAAATTAATCACAGTGCTTAATCACTGTAACCTTTAAACATTACAGTCTTGGTCACAGCTGCAGGGCAGAGTGTCCCTCTGAGCTTTGCTGTCATTTCATGAAAGGCCGAGTGCCCATGACTTGTGCAAACAAGGGTTCCCGCGTCTCCGGTCAGAGCAGGTGTGGGCGTGCCCTGCGGAGGGGTGGCTGGAGCGTCTCCCGTCTCCCGTCTCCCGTGGGGCCCGGAGGCTGCTGGGGCCCCGCCAGCTAGAGAGGGCTTTCTTCTCACCAACCGGTGTGTTCAGCTTTCCTCCTCTGGAAACGTCAAACTGCCGTCACTGTCAAAGTGCCCACAGGAAGGCAGGCTTCAGAATTAGAATTAGAAACACTCAGTTATATCATGATCTTTTAAAAGTACAGTTTTAAAGACATTTTGAACAATTTGGAAGGGTGAAGTGGACAACTTGGAAACAAATTCTAGGTTGGAAAGATTAACTGACCTTTCAGAACTCATCCTGACAGCCCATTTCTTTCTTTTTCTTTTCTTGTTTTTTCTTGATGTTCATTTTAGTTCCTTGGTCTTTGTCTCATGCATCCTCCTGAATCAAACCGTCATTAAGCCTCCCATAGAAATGCAAATTACTTTCCCTGTTTAGTCGGCATATCTGAAAATAGATTTGTGTTTTTTAACCCCTTTTTGGGGGGCTGTCCTGAAGTTTGTCAGTATAGTATTTTTTTAAATGTCATAACTATCATCCTTTATATAAATCTGTAAATATCTTTAAATATATATAACAAATATTTATATATAAATATATGTTGATCAGTATATTTTATGTGCTGGGTTTTACATTCACAATTGAAAGATTTCAAGCATAAGGCCCTGGCTGGTTAGCTAAGTTGGTTAGAGCATCTTCCTGAAACAACAAGGTTCCAGGTTTGATCCCTGGTCAGGGCACAAATGGGAAGCAACCAACGAATGCACAGCTAAGTATAACAACAATTGAATCTCTCTCCTTCTCTCTCCCTCCCTTCCTCACCCTCCTCCCTTCCTCCCCCTTTCTCTCCCCTCCTTTCCCCTTTCTCCTCTCTTCTAAACCTCTTTTTTCTCCCTTCCCCATTCCTTCCCCCTCTTTCTTTCTTCTTTCTTTTCCCCCTTCCTTCCTTCCCCCTTCCTTTTCCCCTTCCTTCCTCCCCCCTTTCTTCCCCCTTCCTCCCTCTTCTTCCCCCTTCCCTCCTCCTCTCCTTTTCCCTTCCTCCCTTTCTACTTTTCTCCCTTTCTCTCTTCCTCCCTTCCTCCCCTTTTCTCTCTCTCTCTCTGATTAATCAATAATAAAAATAATTAAAGCATATTCAATGTACTAAAGTACAGTTGGGCTAGTCATCTTCAAAATAGATTTCACAAAGTCATGCCTTATTAGGACTAAAAATGTATCAGGGACTTTCTTCAGTCCCTTGGTTTTTTAAGTCAGGAGACTGAGAGCCATGGGAGTGAAATGACCTGTTGAAGATGACTTCTACCCAGGCCTGAGCTGGCACTTACCCGATTTGATTTCCTGTTCAAGACTCTTCTCTATGTCACTGACTCCTCTCTACAAATGTGATCCTGATTTTCCAAGTGCTTCACAATCAGACTCCTTATAAATAGCAAGTGGTGCTCAATAAATCTGGCTTGACTTGTGGTACTGTACTTTCCAGTGTAAAACGAGCTTTATCTGTTATCTGCTTGAGTGAGTTGCTTCCTTCTCCATTACACATTGTTTTGCCTAAGTCCATTTACATTTGTGTTTTTGTTAAGACAATAACATTTATTACAAAAATATTTTGGTAATGGAATGTAGTGGTTTGAACACAGGCTCCGAAGCTGGAGCTTCTGGGTTCAGGCTTGGCTCTGCCACTATCTTTGTTACCTTGGTGAATTTGAAGAACATTTATGAAGTAAACAGTTCTACCTATGTTCTGTTGTTGTGGAGGGAGTCAAATGAGTTCATAAACTTTGAGTTCGTAGAATAGTGCTGGAGAAACGTGAGTGTTCATTAGATGTTAGCTAATCTCATTGAGGTTGTTATCTTGGTTTGATTTAAGAAAAACAATCTAGGTGGTTTTATGTGGTTTGCAGGGGATGTATCAGCATACTTTGGATCTCCTAAACCATTGATTCTGTTACAGCTCCTCTCCTAATGAATGTGATCTGGTTGCTAATGTATCCCATTACTTAGTTGTTGTTTGTTTTTTTTTAATTATTTTTATTTATTTATTCATTTTAGAGGAGAGAGAGAGAGAGAGAGGGAGAGAGAAGGAGGGAGGAGCAGGAAGCTTCAACTCCCATATGTGCCTTGACCGGGCAAGCCCAGGGTTTTGAACCGGCAACCTCAGCATTCTAGGTCGAGGCTTTATCCACTGCGCCACCACAGGTCAGGCCCATTACTTAGTTTTAATGCTGGCTTTTCCCCCACTTTGTGGTCACATTTGGACTATGGCATACCCAGATCTGGATATGTCCAAGAGAGCTAGGGATAAAAGAGTATGTTAATGCAACTTGATTGCAGAGGAATATTTTTCTGTAAATATTTGTTGAATATTTGCTATTTGACAAACCCAGAGGCTTGTTGATGTACATGATACCCACTTGAGATGCCGTTCCTCTAGCTAGGACCTTTGCCAGTTTCCTGCTACCCACTTATTCTTTCCCCAAACTGACACCAAATGTTGTTTTAGAAAGGCATTTAATAGAATGTAATATCAACAAATAAGAATTGTGGAGTTGCCTCTTGAAGAAACCTGACCTCCAGTTCCATCTTCATGTAGGTCAGGAGCATCTTTTAAGATCTGCTACCTTGAGCCTGACCAGGCAGTGGCACAGTGGGTGGAACGTCGGACTGGGATGCGGAAGACCCAGGTTCGAGACCCCGAGGCCGCCAGCTTGAGCATGGGCTCATCTGGTTTGAGCAAAGCTCACCAGCTTGGACGCAAGGTCGCTGGCTTGAGCAAGGGGTCACTCGTTCTGCTGAAGGCGCACGGTCAGGGCACATATGAGAAAGCAATCAATGAACAACTAAGGTGTCGCAATGAAAAACTGATAATCTATGCTTCTCATCTCTCTCTGTTCCTGTCTGTCTATCCCTATCTATCCCTCTCTGACTCTTTCTCTGTCTCTGCTAAAAAAAAAAAAAATCTACCTTGAGTGTTTTCAGAGGTGGTTGTTTAAATCTTCTATTGCAATTGCTTTTTTTTTTTCCAGACTCCCCCAGGAGAGAGATTGTCAGTTCATGAGGGTAGTGACTGTGTTTGGTTCATCATTATACTCTTAATACTATATGTTGCACAAAGAGACATTATTTTTTAAATGCCTCTTGGGTATTTCCAGGAGGGTAGAATCCAAAGGATCTCTGTTGAGCCAGCACTCGGGTGGGGGGTCCCTACTCCTCTTTCTCCTTCCCTGCACTTACTGCCCCTCCCCCTGGGATTTTGCTCAGTAGACGATGCTTTAGGCCCTTTCCCTAACTTCTCTTTAACTCTTCCCCTGGAACTTTCTTCTGATTATCTGGATTTTAACTTTATCAGAACTAATCTGTTTTGAACACTTCTCTTATCTGGAAGATGATGTTCAGAGGAGTGGGAAGGCTGGGCAGAGCAGGGGAGGAGAAGTCATTACAACTGGACTGAAGAGGCCCCACCTGCTCTCCTAGCCTGGCATCCCAAACCCATCACTCACAGCTCTCCTCTGTGTGTTCTTTAGGCGGTAACTTCCAGACAGAGCAAATGCCCCACATACTGTAGTACAGTAATGTGAGAAGGGTAGAATTACTGGGTGAGGGTTGAGGGCAGTTAGGTGATTTCATAAAGCTGCCATGCCCAGACTTAACTGCACCTCCTCACTGCTCCTCAGTGGGGCTTTCCTGGGTCACTATCTCCTGCTGATACTTAATTCTGTGTAATTCTTTCAAATTGGTGTGTTTATTTTAAGATTATCCAAATTTGCATAGGGCCTTCAGCCCTGCTTTGAATCGGCATTTCCTCTCCTTTAGGAAAGGAAATGTAGACTCAAATACACAGGTTTATCACTCTGACCTTTAGCTAATTATTAGATTGAGATAAATGTGTGTGGGTGACAAATTGCCCCTAATGACATTTAATCTGCATGATGCCATGAATGTCTGGTTAGTGTCCCAGTTCCATAGAGGCAAAGAGCATGGACTTTTATCTTAATATGACCTATTTAAAAGGTGTTTGTGGTGAAAGTCAATTTTTGATTAGCGTAATAGCATGTTTTACATGGAAAGCAATCAAATATTGATGTAGGAAGAGACTAAGAGATGACAAATTTCCCAGTCGGCCATAACTGGCCAGAAAAGCAGAGGACAGGGAGTGGCTGGTGAGGGAAGCTGAGTGGCCACCTCCTGGCCGTCTGGAGTCCGAGACTAATGAGGGGGTCAGTGCTCTCTGGGAGAGGGCTCCTTGTTACTGTTTGTTGCCACAGAGGCTGTCCATTGACCTTTTGTGGCTGTTAGGCTAATAGATTTTTAACACCTTTTTGATTTTCTAAATCACATCAAAGGAGCAGTTAAGTAATCCAGCCAATCAATGACTGGCCTGAAAGGCCTGGGAGGTAACACTCATTGTGGGCCTCAAACTGACGCTTTGCCTTTTGATTTCTCACTTAACTCCTAAGAAAGCATTGGTACAGGCATCCTTGTAACCGGTGATTTCTTGATGCATTTCGGGAATTGTGTGTTTCATAACTATCACCGATAATAAATGCATCTTAATTCCTAACCAGCTGGAGAAACGGAAACCTGACTTGAGATCATTAGCAATGTTCTTCAGCTTCTAAGAGCCAAATGATGGCTTTGGAAGTTCTCAGCATTAAAGACAGCTCTTCCTGGTCAGTGTCATTTTCTTTTTCTTTTTAAACATTTTTATTTCTTAATGTTTCTAGATAGAGGGAGAGAGAAAGAAAGAAAACGTTGATCTGTTGTTCCAGTTAATCCATTGGTTGACTCTTGAATGTGCCCTGACTGGGAACCAACTCCTCAACCTTGGGATGTTGGGACAATGCTCTAACTAACGGGGCTTCCTGGCCAGGGGAATGTCATTTTCTTCAATTCCTTTTAGAGATCGGGTTGGGTCTGTGTCACTCTGTATGCTTCTGTGGGCTGAGTGGGCAGTACATTGAAGGGACGCAGGCTTTGGACCTTGGTAACCATGTGACTGTGGCCAACTTCCTGAACTTTGCTGTCCCTTGATGACCTCATCTAGTGAAAGTGAAGCACTCAGAAGACTTCCTGGCCCATTGAAATATTGGAAGGAGCATTCACTAAACTAAACACTCTCAATTCACTAACATGGTTTCTGAGTGAAATAATAAATATAGCAAGGGAGACTCTTAACTAGGGAATAACTCTGGATTGACTCTTAACTGGGTGTCCATTGTGCTGCAAATCCAGGCCAAAAAAATGTAATTTCTGTACAATGAAAAGGTTGTTGACCTGTAAAAAATGTAAGTCAGAAATCCTTAGAACTTCCTGTCCAGGCCCTATACTCCCTGATGTAGTATATAATACCTCAAGAGAAGCTTTCGTTTCTCTATTATAATAGAAGGGAGGGTCAGAAACTGCATTTAGGTCAGAAAGGATGCATTAATCATTCAAGGACTAATGAAATGGGGAGGGTAGGTCTTCTGGAAACAGACAAGAGTCCTTTCAGGAAGGAGTGCTTGGGCATTGTTGCCAGCCCCCCCCCCCCCCCCCGACCCTGGACAATTCTAGAGTATCAAACATTTTCATGACATTTTTGCTTAGTAGAAGACCAGGGGCTGGGCTGAAGAGGCAGTTCTGGTCTTATTAGAAACTAAGGTACTTAAAAGGTAGTCCATGCTAATTATGTCTTAATTCAATTTTGATGTAGCAGTCTGCTTTTAAACAAGAAGCAGGGACTGGGTGGCAACATGAAAAAAGTAGGCAAAGTAGTGAATTGAGATGAACATGTATTTAGTGCAGTTACAGTCAGACTACAAACAATGGAATGGAATGTTGCTTTTCAAGTCCTCTGAATGTTGGTTGACATCATAGGGCAGTGCTGTGAACATTTCCATTAATCACAGAGTAATTACAGAGGGAGCCCCAAGCTCTTTAAATGGTTCCACCAAATTTATGTTTTCTTCTCCTCTCCTTTTCTGTCTCTTTGTCTTTATCTCTTTTGGACTGTATATCTCTATTTCTATCTCTGTATCAGTTGGGGTTCTCCAGAGAAACAGTGTGTGTATGTGTGTGTGTGTGTGTGTGTGTGTGTAGAGCGCGTGTGAGAGAGATAGATATTTATTTTAAGGAATTGGATTGCTTAATTGTGGGGGCTGCCAAGTTCAAAACTGGTAGGTCAGACTGCAGGGTGAAACTTTGCAGTAGCTGATGCTATATAGTATTGAGGTGGAATTTTGCTTTTCTGGGAAGTCTTAGTTTTTGCTCAGCTGGGTGGCTGAGGTCCACTCTCACTATTGAGGGTAAACTCCTTTTTTTTTTTTTTTCCTTTTTTTGTGTGTGTGTTTTTTTTTTTTAATTTTAATTTTTTTTATTTATTCATTTTTTAGAAAGGAGAGAGAGAGGGAGAGGAGAGAGATAGAGAGAGAAGGGGGGGAGGAGCAGGAAGCATCAACTCCCATATGTGCCTTGACCAGGCAAGCCCAGGGTTTCGAACCAGCGACCTCAGCATTTCCAGGTCGATGCTTTATCCACTGCGCCACCACAAGTCAGGATTTTTTAAAATTTTATTTATTCATTTTAGAGAGGAGAGAGAGAGAGGGAGAGAGAAGAGAGAGACAGGGGGAGGAGCTGGAAGCATCAACTCCCATATGTGCCTTGACCAGGCAAGCCCAGGGTTTCGAACTGGCGACCTCAGCATTTCCAGGTCGACACTTTATCCACTGCGCTACCACAGGTCAGGCCAAACTCCTTTGTTTGAAGCCACTTTACCACATACCTTCACCACAGTGACACCAAAATTGACGTTTGAGTAAATAACTGGCTACTCTAGCCTTACCAAGTTGATACAGAAAACTGACTGTCACAGTCATGCTTCCTCACTGTATTTTCTCTGTCTCACCAGCAAAGGAGTTTATGAGACATCCTTACTGTTAACGAACTTGAGGTTACAGGTTAATAATCATAATGATGTCTAGCAATGATAGAGTTAATTAGGTGCCCTATTGCATACTTTATGATCTCAGGTAATACTCTTAACAATACCACAGATTACATAGAATTATTTTTTATTTTACGAGTTAAAAAGAAAAAAAGAAAAACAGGCTCAAAGAGCTGCTAGCTATTTATTTAGTGGTTGAGTTCAAGATTCAAACTCTGTTCTGTTTTTCTTCCCTGTTCATGTCCTGTCTTCTGTACACTCTTGTTCCCCTAATTGTTCCTTATTATCACCATTGGTTATTTTGCAAGTGTTTAACTTGCCTCTAAAATAGGACACCTTCATAGTTTTGTCACCAAGGCTTATTTTTTATTTTTATTTATTTTTTTATTGAGCTCAAGTTTTATTCATTATAAAATTCATATAACTCCTCGTCACTGTCAAAACTCTCATCCATTTGCTTGTCCTCATCTGTATCTGACAAATCACTGTCTTCATATATTGCCTCGCCCTCAGTTCCATCTATGGCATTTGAAATGCCACACTTCTTAAATGGCTTGGTTGTGTCTGATGACAAATCACTGTCTTCATATATTGCCTTGCCCTCAGTTCCATCTGTGGCATCTGAAATGCCACACTTCTTAAGTGGCTTGACAACCAAGGCTTCTTTTTTAAATAGGCAGCTGAAGATGGTGACTGAGCAACCCGCGTGTCTAGAAGAGACGAGAGCAGAGTAGGTTGGCCATCGTTTTGCTAAGTGGACAAAATCATGTCCGAACTGGCATGAAAAGTTGTAAAGAGGGTCACCTTCCGGTGCCCTTGGCCTGTTTTTCTCACTGATGGATTGCTTCCTTATCGGCTGCCAAACCCTTAATGTTCTGGCTCAAGTCACAGACAGATCAGTCACCGCGAGTGGGCAGTGCAGCCGCGGGTCTGGCACACGAGGCTTCGGGTGGTGCCTCCTCCTTCATCTGCAGCCAGGTTTCCACTAAAAGGAAGGCAAGACAGCTTTCTTCTCTCCCACCCAAGGAGCGGGCCTCTTCTACTCTTTCTGCTCTTAGAAAGTAGTTCTAATAATATCTCTCCTTTCTCGGTGGCTCCTGTCATTGTCTTCCATCTTCCCTTCCCGAGTTTTAGTCGCTGCCAGCAACTTCTGCTCAGCTGCCGGCACGTTACACCGAAAGTGGACGGACAGGGAGAGAGAGCAGCATGTGCGTTCCCCTGGGGAGGTTGGCTCCTTACGGCGCACATTGGCGGCAGCGGCACTGCTGAAGGATGTAAAAACATGCGCGTGCTGAAAGGACTTACTTCTTGTTCCAAGGCCTAATTGGAGATCTAGGTTAGCAATTTCCTGCAGCTTGGCAAGCAACAGTTTGAGTGTTTATAGATGGTGCTTGACTCATATCATGCCAACTTGAATTCTGGCAAATTAGCTTCAGTGGCTTTTGCCTTGACAAGTTGGAAATGTTACCCAACTTCATATGGCTGTGTGGACCTTTGAGGAGCTTTATAGCTAGCAGGTGAGGGCTGCCACTTTAAAGGCAATAGACATTAATATTTTCTTCTTTAATACATTTGAATGGATATGCCTATGTGCTGCTTTTTATTTTGTAAATGGGCAGGGCGGAGGGAAAGATACAGAGATGGACTTGGCCGGAAGATGGAGCCCCCGCAGATGCCAGGGGCTGGCTTGCTGATGCTGTTGATCGGTCAGTTCTACTGGGGTAGTATGTATTCACCTTTGAATTATTGACAAGTCTTGTGACAGCATCTTTCTTGAACTTGCTGCTCTTGGTGCTCACGGTTTCAGCCTCGTCTGGTTCTTCTTGTACCGCAGAAAGTACTTTGGGGAGCTTTACTGGCCTCTCTCCCTTCCATATCCCTTAAAGCAGCAGTCCCCAACCTTTTTTGGGCCACAGATCGGTTTTATTGTCAGAAAATATTTTCACGGACCGGCCTTGAGGGTAGGACGGATAAATGCACAAAATAAAAGTATGCGACCGGAGTAAAAAACTGTGGTATTTTAAAATATAATTGTCGAACTTACGAGACAAGCATCAAGTTTGAGTCTTAGACGGATGTAACAGAGGGAATCTGGTCATTTTAAAAAAATAAAACATCATTCAGACTTAAATATAAGTAAAACGGAAATAATGCAAGTTATTTTTTCTTTCTCTGCGGACCAGTACCAAATGGCCCACGGACTGGTACTGGTCCGCGGCCTGGAGTTGGAGACCACTGCCTTAAATGCTCACATTTGTTGGTGTTTCTTTCTGACTCCCTCCTCACCTGTGTCCTTGGACTTGCCTCCACTGCTCAGTCTTTGTGCAGCTCCTATTAGTGATTCTCCAAGTGTGGTCCTTGGACCAGAAAGCGTAGCATGACCTGGGGAATGGTCTGAAATGTGTGAGCCAGACAAGAGGTTAGGTAAAAAAGAATGTGTATTTTACATTTTGATGTACATTGTCAAAGACATGATACTGATTTCAAGGTATGTAAGAGTGTTGTAAGGCATAGTTTAAGTAGGTCAGACCTCTGCTCCTAATGGATACATTTTTATTTCCCTTAGGAAATGGAATATTATATGATAGAAATCGGATTATTATTAGTCAAATGAATGAGAAAGACTATAAATGCTGTCCTTTACTTGAGCCTTGTACTATAACCTTAGGTAGAACTCAGAGAAATATGGGAAACCGTGTTCTTTTTCTTCTGGCTTGATTAGATACAAGGAACCACAGGCTATTCTAACTGCTTTAAGATTTCTTTAATAGTAAGAAAAAATTTAAGGTGGGGAGCCTTATTTCAGCAGGACATCATGTGAAATGGAATCAACTCAGTTGTATTATCATTCTCTTGTGGCTTGGTCTTGATCAATTGTTAGGTTTCATTCTTATCTTTCTTTCTTTTTCTACCTCTCTCTCTCTCTTGCTCTCTCTCTCACTCTCTCTGTCACTCTCTTTTTCACTCTCTCTTACACACACAGACACACACACACACACACACACACACACGCGCGCGCACGGCTGTTATTCATTCATTTTCATTTCTTTTTCACCTAGTTTCCCCTCACCTCACTTTGTATCTTTTTGGCTCCCCTTTAACTTTAGTTCATACAGTAATGTCTTTCTATAAACCTCTTAAACCTTCTGACTTTTTTTTTTATCATTTGTCCCTTTTGCTAACAGTGTCGTCATAACAGTTTCATAATTCAAGATTTCTCATAGAAAGTCCAGGTGGAACAGTACCTGGCCACCAGATGGCAGGCTTGGTGACCTGGTAGATTTCCTTAGAAACTGTGCTTGGAGAAGGCCACCTCCATCTGGGAAGCTGAGGACCGTCACCTCTTCTTACATCGCTCCACGCTTTGGTATTAAATGAAGCTTCAGCTCCAGCATGGGATTTCTGACGCCCCGGCTCACTTCACATTAAATTTTTATGTCCCATGTCCTGTTCACCTTTCCTCCCCACAGCAGAGCCCTCTGTCCTCGGTTCCGTGGGTGCGCCCGACCTCCTGCGTGCCTGCACTCACCGTCTCTGTGCTCACTGCCCCCCCTCCCTCAGCCCCCGCCTGGCCCGGGGTTTCCTCCTCTCTCTGTCCCCCTGTCGAATGCTGTGCTGCTGCCATGTTAGCTCTTACCTCGTTTTTTTGTTTTTTTTTTTTTGTTTTTTTTTTGTATTTTTTTGTATTTTTCTGAAACTGGAAACGGGGATAGACAGTCAGACAGACTCCCGCATGCGCCCGACCGGGATCCACCCGGCACGCCCACCAGGGGGCGACGCTCTGCCCCTCCAGGGCGTTGCTCTGTTGCGACCAGAGCCACTCTAGCGCCTGGGGCAGAGGCCAAGGAGCCATCCCCAGTGCCCGGGCCATCTATGCTCCAATGGAGCCTCGGCTGCAGGAGGGGAAGAGAGAGACAGAGAGGAAGGAGGGGGGGAGGGGTGGAGAAGCAGATGGGCGCTTCTCCTGTGTGCCCTGGCTGGGAATCGAACCCGGGACTTCTACACGCCAGGCCGACGCTCTACCACTGAGCCAACCGGCCAGGGCCTCTTACCTCGGTTTTTTAAGTCTTCTAGATTCAGTTAGTCTCTTCATCTCAGTCAGAATAATCTGCTTCTGTTTTCATTCAGCATACCTCTCAGCCCTGAGGAAAGTTCCCCAGGGCCCCCACTGCCTGTGGATTGACTGCAGACTTCCTCTGCCTGACGTTCAAGCTCCTCAGTGATGTGCCCCCAGCGCCCCTTCTCAGTTCTGCCAGCTCCCAACACTGTCCTCCAGCTAAATGGGACTAATTACCATTCCCCTCACAGTCTTTTTTTCTTAGCTCTCGGCCTCTGTTGTTCCTTTTAGGATGCCCATTCCATCACAGCAGGAAAGGATGGTGATAGGAGTGGACTCCGAGCCAGACGGGCCGTCTTAGCCCTGCGGTGCTTCGTCTTTCTGCGCCTTGCTTTCCTCACCTGCAAAGTGGAGATGGCCATAGTATCTACCTCACGGGTTATTAGCAAACACGAGGCACGCAGACAGGGCCTGGCAGTGTAGTAGATGCTCGAACACATGTATGTTCTCAAATAGTTGTGTTTTCTCTCCGCAAAGTATTTTTTTTTTTTTACGTGCACCTGTCGTCATAGCGTCTCTCAGATCATTTGTGGATCTGAGCTGCCTGCCCGTTTTTCTTTGACCTCCTCATGGATGGAGATGGTATTTTATGCAGACTCGTGCTGTGGCACGTAGCGAGAGCTCAGTCAGCACTGGTCGAATTGGATTATATCCAAAAGGTGCTGCCGCTGAAATATTTTAGTTACTTCTACCTGTTCTTTGAATGCTGGTATTCTTAGACAGGAGTATAGTTCTTAAAACTAGGTTTTAAGCCTTAAAAATAAAATAAAACTTTTGTTACTGTCATGTAAGCATCTTTAAAGTAGAGTATATTGGTTAACTATTAAAAATAAAAATAACCAGGTATGAATCTGAATCAAGGATTGACGACCCCCCTCCTCCCTGGTATAGGACCAAATAGTAAATATATTTGGCCTTGCTGGTCACATTGTCTTCATTGAAATGTTTCATTGTGGATGTTATAGCCATAGATGCTACGTGAATGGGGAGCCATGGCTGTGTTCCATTAAAACCTCATTTACAAAAACAAGGGAGCTGTCATTTTCCTGTCTCTGGCCTGTGTCCCTACTGTGCAGACCACTCATGGTTTTGAAATGCTTTTGACTACAGACATTCCATGTGCCACATCCAAAGGCGGAAGAGCCTCTCTCTCTATCACCTCGTCAAGTGTGAGGAACCCTTTCCCAGGAGACCTCAGTGGATTCCCTCCGTGTTTATGGAGCCACACTATATTGCATTCTTACGTCTCAACCGGTCACTGATAACGGAATGGGGTCCCCACGACTGGCTGGACACACGTGGAAACGTGCTTGGGGAGGGGGCCACCTCGCTGCATCGATCGAGTGGCCATGTTAATGAGGTACTTCCTTTCGGAGGGATTACCGTTGAATCACACTTTGAATTCCCTTCTTCTTATCTTGTCCTCGTCAAGTCTTTAACAGGTTTGAGGGTTCTTTGTTGAATACTCAGATTTGATTTAAATTATTTTTGTAACATGAATAAATCTTTATATTAATGAGCATAGTGACCTTAGATGAGCATACCTGGTTTGCTCTTTAGGCTTCTAATTTTGGTAACCCAAATAGGCAAATTAGAGAAAACAGCCATCGTCCTACTTGAAGGAAATAATATATGGAAATGCTACTACATAGCTTTCTCCTTCTGCTTGAAAAAGGAATCTTGATCCTCGGGAAACACTGTAAAGACTATTCACCCTCTCATACATGATTAGGACAAGACGTCTTAGTATTTGTCAGAAACTACAAATTAAATGAGATTGCTGTCCATCTTGTACTGAGAGCTCTATTATATATGTAATGGTGAAATATTTTTGTTTCTAAATCAGACTTAGGGACCTTTGGTCTTCAGAATGCTTTAACAGCTCTTTGGTTATCACAGCAGGACCTAGTCTCAGAGGGGTCTTAGACTGAGCTAATTGTCCTGGTCACATCAGTAGAAAGCGATCCCACTACTGCTTGTCTGAGACTGCATTGTCATCCTGGATTGTATGGGACTGTGGTACAAACGGCCTTACTGTTTTTCTGCCTGGTTTTTCTGCAGTGTAAAACTATCCTCTGGCAACTACAAAATGCTTTTCTTTTACTCGTTGAAAGATTTTAAGAAAGAAAGAAAGAAAAAGGGAGAGCTGCAAGGGAAAAGAAACCATCAACATGACATGTTTCCTGTCCCCGTCCAGCCACAGTCTAACCTTTAAGGACTGTGTTCCTGTTGGTTTGCTGAGAGAGCATTTGAGAAGCCCTTCCCCTTGGTCATATCTCAGTTTACACTCTATAAAATTGGATTAGACAATGTTAATTCAATTAATGACTGCACTGAAAGTTTGTCTTAGTGTGCAGTAAAAACAGTAGGACTGCCTCTAATAATCTATGGATTTAATGACTGCAACTTTGAAGAGTGTTAAGCTGAAGTGAAGTTCGGAATGGCTTGTTAACTGGGTTTATTAGCTGTTGACCTTCCCTTTCAGTATAATAGTGGCAGTCCGACTGCAGAGAGCACTAACGTCCTGATTAGCATTTATCTAAAGATGGGCTGCTGCCTGTTCCACAGTAAATTAGTTCAATCAGCCATAAAGAGCTTGAGAAACATTTTCTGCTTTATAAAAAGAATTAGATGTTAGAACAGTTCAGCTGGCATAGTGCCGTGAAGATGGATTGAGCCCCTGGACGTGCTCATTTGAGGAAGGCGCTTTGAGGATATTGAGTAATTGAACAGATTTTCCCACAAGACTGATCAGGGGCCCTGGATTCCCTGCAGAGAGGGATGCCCTAATTTTTGCCTTCTAATAAGAGTGCACCACATCTGCTCCTGTTTCTGTTTATTCATTCATTGAAACGGAAAACCCGTTTCTTTAGGACCTACTATGCGCTGTGCACCACTGAGGAAATAAAAGAAACAGGATCAGAGAATCTGTGATTTGAGGAGAGGAAAACTAGAACACTGCACCCCCTGTCACCGAAGTTTCACTGAAGAGAAGGGGCTGTTTTAATGACAGCTGCCACATTTGGTATGGAGATCACCTTATAAAATGAAGCATCTTTTCCCATAGAATCAATAGATTAGTTGGGGGTAATGTTTCTGATCAAGGTTCAGCACAAACTCAGTTCTTCTCATAGTGAGTCATAAAAGTAAAGAGGCAAAAATTATAAACTTTTCAAATTACTTAAAAATCTTAAATTATGACCTAGGGTTGTTTTTAAAGGGGGGCATAAATGTATTATACAACTGATTTTTATGAGGCCCCCCAATGTACTATAAAATATACGTAGAACACAAAATTCTAACTCTGTTGTATCATAAATTTGATCTCACCGAAATGACTAGACTCACCACAGAGCAAACACTAATGAAACATGTAATTAGCAGTCCCTCCACCTGTCTTTTCAGTGTTTAGAAGGGCTTCCTGGGGACTATTTTGGTGGCAGAGATTTTCAGAAAACAAGAGAATAAAACCTTTGCATGAAAACTGATCTCTTTATTTCCTTGCAGTAAATGTTTCCATAAAAATATTTAGTTTAATTAGACTGGTGAACCTGAATGATGATACCATCCTTTAAAGAGAAAAAAAAAAAAAGTTGTTGATAACAGTTTAAATATGTGCTGACCTAACTGAGGCCCTCATCTGACCCTTTCGGCCTCTGTGTACACACGTCATGTGCGTTGTGGCAGCTCCTCCAGCTAAGTCCAGGGGGTGCTTTGGAGGGACCCTGGGTAGTGCAGCGTGTGGATGGGCTGTAGGTCCGCAAGCTGCAGACCCTTGAATGGACTGTGGAGGGATGCTCCTCCTCTCTAGCCACCCCTGTTGTCATGTGGCTTTCCTTTATTGCCTGTCCCTCCAGGGGTCATCAGGAAGACAGCTAAGCAAGGATCAAGGCAGCTTAAAAATAAAAAGACGACGAATATTATGCTAAGTGAAAGAAGCCAGTTACAAAAGACCACATATTGTGTAACTCCATTTATATGAAATGCCCAGAATAGGCAAATCTGTAGCATTAGAAAGTAGATTAATGGTTGCCTAGGGCTGTGGAGCATGTAGGGGGCGAGGGGCCAGAGTGACAGCTAATGAATACGGAGTTTTCCTTTTGTTATGATGAAAATATTTTAAAATTATATTGTGATGATGGTTGCAGGTATCTGAATATACTAAAATCCATTAAACTGTATACTCTTGAAAGGCGTGAATTATATGGTATGAAAATTATCTCTCAGTAAAGCTTATTACTTAAAGGAACCAGGTACTAAATTTCATGTAGTCAAACAATGTGACCAAAGGGGAAAAGGTTTTAAGCAGTGGGCATCCCTTACAGCGTGACTATGTATATGTTTGTATGACTCTAATATGTGTGATCCAAGTGTGTGCAACATTGTGCTAGTTATGATATGTGCATACATTGAAAAGAAAGAGGAGGGACCTTTTAAAGGAGGCAGTATCAAGTGTTTGGAAGCAGTGTGGAGCCAGATCGCTGTGGCTCGAGCCTGGCAAGTTCGGTTGCAGCCGGAGCCCCCGGAGAGATTGGCAAGTATCTGGTACTGCACAGCAGAGAAGGAACTACAGCCCAAGATGAGAGAGGTGATGGAAGTCGAGGCTCATCTGGAGGGAGTGCGAATCCTTTTCACTGGAGTTAGCAGTCTAGGTACATACAAAGCGGAAAAATAGAACAAAATGAATCGATCCTCTAGGTTTTATGTGGAGGAGGTTATTGATATCGTAGGGTGGTTATGGTGAACAACAGAAGCAAACCACAAAACGTAAGTGTCGATTTTCTTTCAGCGGTTTGGTGCTTACCTGGTGCCTTTCTGAAAAATCGGTGCCACGTGAGATGTAACATCCCCACGAGCACTGGACGAGGAGCTCTGTCTCTGTGTGTGTTACACTAAATAAGTACCTCCGTCCTGTGCGGGGAACGGCGAAGGAAGGAAGAAGAGCGCCCAGGAAGCTGTGAGTGATGGGTAATGCAAGTGCTGGAACTGGCTGCCTCACTCCCTGGGCGTTTGGTGCAGGCTGTGAGAACAGTAATCATTAGCGCAGTCCTGCCACTGCTCTTGCTGTCTCTGGCAGATCCGTGGCACGTTTGGAGTTGCCCCTAGCGTCACGATAGTGTTGAGCCTTGCGCCTAGTGACAGTTTTGGCAGTTGTTAACAGTTGACAGGGTTGCAAATAGAAATCGGGCTCATAGAAGGGAGGATTAGTCTCCATGTCATGAGGAAGTCTCTGCTGAGTGCAGCCAGGACACACACTGCAGTTGCGCTGTCTTGAGTCTGAGTGCCCTACTCAGGACAGTTTACCTCTGATGACGTTTTTCATGTATTGGCATTGTGTTTGAGGTATCATTTCTTTCTTTTTTTTTTTTTTCTTTTCTGAAGCTGGAAACGGGGAGAGACAGTCAGACAGACTCCCACATGCGCCTGACCGGGATCCACCCGGCACGCCCACCAGGGGCGACACTCTGCCCACCAGGGGGCGATGCTCTGCCCCTCCGGGGCGTTGCTCTGCCGCGACCAGAGCCACTCTAGCACCTGGGCAGAGGCCAAGGAGCCATCCCCAGCGCCCAGGCCATCTTTGCTCCAATGGAGCCTTGGCTGTGGGAGGGGAAGAGAGAGACAGAGAGGAAGGAGGGGGGGTGGGGGGTGGAGAAGCAAATGGGTGCTTCTCCTATGTGCCCTGGCCGGGAATCGAACCTGGGTCCCCCGCACGCCAGGCCGACGCTCTACCGCTGAGCCAACCGGCCAGGGCCGTATCATTTCAGTCTAACAAATTGCTGCTATCTGTGGCATCAACAGTCGTCTCCCCAGTGGAAAATACGAAAACAGAACACTGGCAATTCCTATCTTATGCTGCCCACTAAAAAATTTCAAACTCATGTAGAATGTTTTTGATGTGAGTTGGAGGCCCTCTGTGAAGAATTTGCTGCATATTAAGTTATTGTTTGGCTTTTAAATCCCATTTGTTATCTGGGTTCATTACTTATGAGTTGTGTCAGATTAGGCAAGTTCATTTTCCTCCCTGAGCCTCCTGAAAGTGGGGGAGGTGGTGGTGTGGCCCTGTGTGCTGTATGCTATGCGCTGTGTGCTGTGTGCTGGGGGAGGTGGCGGTGTGGCCCTGTGTGCTGTGTGCTGTGCGCTGGGGGAGGAGGCGGTGTGGCCCTGTGTGCTGTGTGCTGTGTGCTGGGGGAGGAGGCGGTGTGGCCCTGTGTGCTGTGCGCTGGGGGAGGAGGCGGTGTGGCCCTGTGTGCTGTGTGCTGTGCGCTGGGGGAGGAGGCGGTGTGGCCCTGTGTGCTGTGTGCTGTGTGCTGGGGGAGGAGGCGGTGTGGCCCTGTGTGCTGTGTGCTGTGTGCTGGGGGAGGTGGCGGTGTGGCCCTGTGTGCTGTGTGCTGTGTGCTGGGGGAGGAGGCGGTGTAGCCCTGTGTGCTGTGTGCTGTGCGCTGGGGGAGGAGGCGGTGTGGCCCTGTGTGCTGTGTGCTGTGTGCTGGGGGAGGAGGCGGTGTGGCCCTGTGTGCTGTGCGCTGGGAGAGGTGGCGGTGTGGCCCTGTGTGCTGTGTGCTGGGGGAGGTGGCGGTGTGGCCCTGTGTGCTGTATGCTGGGGGAGGAGGCGGTGTGGCCCTGTGTGCTGTGTGCTGTGTGCTGGGGGAGGTGGCGGTGTGGCCCTGTGTGCTGTGTGCTGTGCGCTGGGGGAGGAGGCGGTGTGGCCCTGTGTGCTGTGTGCTGTATGCTGGGGGAGGAGGCGGTGTGGCCCTGTGTGCTGTGCGCTGGGAGAGGTGGCGGTGTGGCCCTGTGTGCTGTGTGCTGGGGGAGGTGGCGGTGTGGCCCTGTGTGCTGTATGCTGGGGGAGGAGGCGGTGTGGCCCTGTGTGCTGTGTGCTGGGGGAGGAGGCGGTGTGGCCCTGTGTGCTGTGTGCTGTGTGCTGGGGGAGGAGGCGGTGTGGCCCTGTGTGCTGTGCGCTGGGGGAGGAGGCGGTGTGGCCCTGTGTGCTGTGTGCTGTGTGCTGGGGGAGGTGGCGGTGTGGCCCTGTGTGCTGTGTGCTGTGTGCTGGGGGAGGAGGCGGTGTGGCCCTGTGTGCTGTGTGCTGTGTGCTGGGGGAGGAGGCGGTGTGGCCCTGTGTGCTGTGTGCTGTGTGCTGGGGGAGGTGGCGGTGTGGCCCTGTGTGCTGTGTGCTGTGTGCTGGGGGAGGAGGCGGTGTGGCCCTGTGTGCTGTGTGCTGGGAGAGGTGGCGGTGTGGCCCTGTGTGCTGTGTGCTGTGTGCTGGGGGAGGAGGCGGTGTGGCCCTGTGTGCTGTGCGCTGGGGGAGGAGGCGGTGTGGCCCTGTGTGCTGTGTGCTGTGTGCTGGGGGAGGTGGCGGTGTGGCCCTGTGTGCTGTGTGCTGTGCGCTGGGGGAGGAGGCGGTGTGGCCCTGTGTGCTGTGCGCTGGGGGAGGAGGCGGTGTGGCCCTGTGTGCTGTGTGCTGTGCGCTGGGGGAGGTGGCGGTGTGGCCCTGTGTGCTGTGTGCTGTGTGCTGGGGGAGGAGGCGGTGTGGCCCTGTGTGCTGTGCGCTGGGGGAGGAGGCGGTGTGGCCCTGTGTGCTGTGTGCTGTGTGCTGGGGGAGGAGGCGGTGTGGCCCTGTGCGCTGTGTGCTGGGGGAGGAGGCGGTGTGGCCCTGTGTGCTGTGTGCTGTGTGCTGGGGGAGGAGGCGGTGTGGCCCTGTGTGCTGTGTGCTGTGTGCTGGGGGAGGAGGCGGTGTGGCCCTGTGTGCTGTGTGCTGGGAGAGGTGGCGGTGTGGCCCTGTGTGCTGTGTGCTGTGTGCTGGGGGAGGAGGCGGTGTGGCCCTGTGTGCTGTGCGCTGGGGGAGGAGGCGGTGTGGCCCTGTGCACTGTGTGCTGGGGGAGGAGGCGGTGTGGCCCTGTGCGCTGTGCGCTGTGTGCTGGGGGAGGAGGCGGTGTGGGCCTGTGCGCTGTGTGCTGGGGGAGGTGGCGGTGTGGCCCTGTGTGCTGTGTGCTGGGGGAGGAGGCGGTGTGGCCCTGTGCGCTGTGTGCTGGGACAGGTGGCGGTGTGGCCCTGTGCGCTGTGTGCTGGGAGAGGTGGCGGTGTGGCCCTGTGCGCTGTGTGCTGGGGGAGGAGGCGGTGTGGCCCTGTGTGCTGTGCGCTGGGGGATTAAGTAAAGCATTGTACCTGTCACCCAGCAGGGCTCCTTTTGGCTCAGCAGTGTGGAAGGGAGATAACAGAAGCTCTGAGGTATTGATGTTTTTGTCATTTCACAGTGAAGTTTTTGTTCCTCATTTTCTTTTATCACATTCTTTGTCTTCAATCTCTAACCATTTTTCTACCCATCTTCTGCAATCCTTGTGACCATCTTTATTTTTTCCTGCATCCTAACATGAGTCACAGTGTACCTACTAGGAGGCCAACAGGATGGTAGGAGCCGGGCAGGTGATGTTGAGAGCTATACACATGGTTCCTGTACTAACGAAATTTGCAGTTTAGTGGGGAAGCTCAGATCACACAAATAAATAATAATTTAAAAATACGGTTAGTGCTGTTACAGAACAGGAGAGCTGACCCAGTTTAAACAGTTTTCCTCCAAGTGAGTTTCTGAGAGCTAGAGGAGCTGGCCGGGGCGTTGTGAGGAGCACAGCGGCATGGCAGACAGAGACCCGGACAGCAGTGAGGTGAGCCGCTCTCTTGAGCTGAAGGCGGGGTGCCCAGGGCTGTGGTGAGCCGGACAGCACTCCGGAAGCGCGGGACTGGAGGGCGTGCTGTGTTCGATGCCAAGCTGAAGATCCTGCATTTCATTTTAAGTGCAACAGGAAGCCTATGATGAGTGTTAAGTGATGTTAAGTGATAACAAGATGGGAATCTTGCTTTAACTTGATTAGAACAATTAAAAGCTGTTTAGAAAAAAAAAATTAATTTTATATTTATATTAACACAGAAGAGTATATCATGCCTAAACTGAATACAATTTTAGGCTGGGCAGACTCTTATCTTGTGGACAAAGTGTGCACGTTGATATTGTGCCTCTAACAGAGAAGGAACCTTGGTTTTCTAGAGTTTTCTGACTCATTTTTGTAATCTTTTTGTCCCACTCGGATTCCAGCCACCTCTTCTGTGCATCTGATCACTTCTTAGTCCTCGCCGCAGTCCGTGGGCCCTTAAAATGCTGTAAGAACAAGTGCTTGCCATTCTTAGACCTTCAGGTGGCAGGCCCGCCTCTGACCTATGGGTCTGGGGCTCTAGAGAGCTAGAGATGACAGACGAGGTGGGAGAGAGAGCCTTCCCTGGTCTTCACGAAGAATGCCGCCTCCAGCAGACATTTCGAGTCTGGTCAGCGAGACTGACACCTCAGGTGCAGCAGTGCGGACACTGAGAGCTTGACTGAACTGACCCAACTTGGAACATTCCTGCTAATTCCTGTGCAGATCAGTTAGCTGCACTGATGAGGCGCATTCATTATAGGTAACCGTATGTTAACATTCGTGGGGATACAGAGGGGCAAAGGATGTTAAAGGCAAGTAGACAGCTTCTTTCCATGTAAAACCTACATCAGATTTGGTAAACAAGACATGTACCTTTGGGAGGTTATATTGGCTGTAGTCCTGGTAAATATGTGACAGCTTATACTTTTTAAAATATTTTATTCGAACATATTTTTAAATGAGGATAAGAGAGATTATATCTGGGGCAAAATGCCATAGAACATTGTTTTTCAGAGTGTGAACTGTGAAGTTTTACTCTCTGTTGGTCTTCTTTACTTATTTGGCTAGGCTGACTTGGTGACGGAAGCAGTGTGCGGATTTTGGGGTTTGGGGTCAGGGAAAGGATGCTGTCTCCAGGCTCTTACACTTTGACCAGATGTAGCAAAAAGCAGGGTTATCCCTGGCGCTAGGGCCAAAGCTTGCTCTGGCAGAATGGCACACTCAGTTAAAATTCAGGAGCTAGCAGAGCACCATATCCTCTTAGGAGAAGGTTCTGAAGTCTACCCAGCAAGTTTCCCTGCCACAACCCTTGCACCAACAGGGCCCTCAAATTCATTATACTGAACGTTCTTATGGTAGTGCACCGAGAGGACTCATGGTGCCCCCCACCCCCTTCCAGAGTGGTGGCCAGACTGAGGGATATGAAAGAAAAGGACTCTTAGAGGAGACACAAGGACAGCCTGTGGGAGGGTAGGCGGGGCTCCTTTGCATGGATGTCTGGGATCTACCTGCAGAAGGGGAGGCGTCTTTGCTTTTCCTCTCAAAGCTGGCAGGAGCTCCTCCCGGGCTTGCCACCGCCCAGCCCTGGAGCTACGAGCGTCCTGCCATTGGCACCTTCCTTCTCTGGCAACACTTCCTTTATAAATTGTCAAATGGAAATTCACTATTGTTGTTAGCCCAAATTGGGAACATATGGAGACAGAGGCATTTTGATAATAATGGCTAAAGACACAGGCACCGAGTTGGACAATTTAGATCTAAACCCTACTCAGGGGTTCATGTCTCTGTTTACTCGTCTGTGAAATGAGGATGATAGTGTTCTCTTCTTGATGTTAGTGTATGATTAAGTAGTACATTGCTTATAAAACCCGAGTACAAAGCCTGGCAGATATTAAGCACCTAATAAATGTTAGCTATTAAAAATATATAGAGTACGGCTTTTTCTTTCAAGAACTTAATCTATAAATATACTTTTAATACTCTTCCCACCTTGATTTCCCTTGAACTAAAGCCAAGCGGAAGGGTAGTGAGAGATGAAACTGAGAAAGCAGGCTGAGGAGAGAGAGCCTTCTTTAGAAATGACGGGTCCTGAGCGATGCCCCTTGACAGGCGCAGTTCTGACGGGCGGCTGTGGTGACTGCACTGTGGTGCGGAAGGAGCAGGGCCGTGCTGGTTAATGGGCTCCTGCAGGCAGCTGGGCACAGCCCGCCTTCAACGTGGAAGCCGAGTGTTACCAGTCACTTAGCTTGTCTCTTCAGCCCATCTTTCCAGCAGTCACCCTTGCAAATGATTGAGTGACTAGAGTGTGTGTGTGTGTGTGTGTGTGTATATATATATTTGTATTTTTCTGAAGCTGGAAACGGGGAGAGACAGTCAGACAGACTCCCGCATGCGCCCTACCAGGATCCACCCAGCACGCCCACCAGGGGCGACGCTCTGCCCACCAGGGGGCGATGCTCTGCCCCTCCCGGGCGTCGCTCTGTTGCGACCAGAGCCACCCGAGCACCTGGGGCAGAGGCCAAGGAGCCATCCCCAGCGCCCAGGCCATCTTTGCTCTAATGGAGCCTCGGCTGCGGGAGGGGAAGAGAGAGACCGAGAGGAAGGAGGGGTTGGGGGTGGAGAAGCAAATGGGCACTTCTCCTATGTGCCCTGGCCGGGAATCGAACCCGGGTCCCCCGCACGCCAGGCCGACGCTCTACCGCTGAGCCAACCGGCCAGGGCCTAGAGTATATTTTATTTTCTGAGGACTTTTTTTTTTTTTTTTTGGTTTATAAAGAGACAATCATAACATTTTGATAAGCACATCCATAAAACTCTAAAAATAGATCTCGTAAGTTGGGCATAACTGGTTATGTGCAGAGAAAACGGTGACCTGTGACCTGTGTCCTATGCCATCTGCTACCAGACACTCTAACTTAATTGTGCAATCTAGCCAGGCTTTTATTTTTAGTTGGTTCTTTTTGTTATATTGATTAACTGTTGAAGAACATAACATCTCGGTTTGGTGGAGAAGTTGCGTGTCTATAAAGAAAACCCCTGCCACCACTTCCTTGTCTCTAAATGGTTTCGGAGTCCATACGGCATAGGGTTCAAGCCATAGGCTCTGCGGTCAAATAGACCCAATTCAAACCCTGTCTCTCAGTCGCTGTGTGAGCTGGGAAAGTCGAGCGCTCTCTGAGCCCTGGGTTCCTTGTTTATAACGTGGAGTTATGATGCTCTTGTGTCTTACCGGAATATTCTAAAAATTGGTCAACAACATGTGAAAAGGGCCTCAGTACCGTGTCTGGCGCTTGGTAGGCACTTCACCATTCTTATCTATTGTCATCATTGTTCAGATCACCTTTATTTAGCTTAGTTGTAATGGGGATTAATTACAAAGGGAATTCATAGTCCAAAAGTAATACAGAAATGATATTTAAAAAGTCACTATAGGGAACATTCTTCGGATTAAGAGTTTCTAATTGAGGCTCAATTTTAATGATTGATTTTTAATAGTAAATTGTTTAAAAGAGATTTTCCCCAGTCCCTACGTTATTACCCATAGTTTCAAAATCTTCAAGTTAATATATAGTGGATTACCCATGTGCAGGATATGAGGGCGAGTTGATTATTTGAGGTATTGATTTGATGAGTTCAGTACAGTAGCCTACCAAGTCTTGGTGGACGCAGGGAAACAGATATCTGAGCACCATGTCTTCTCTCAAGGAACTCACAGCAGAACTTCCTTGAGTTGTTCGGGGGAGGGTTGGAGTTTGCAGAGGAACACACATCCAGACAGCATCTCTCCTCTTGAACGTACACTGGGACTTACTTGAAATGGTGTCTTTGGCAGAGGGAGGGTGGTTTGCATTTTTGTATCTTCCTATTTTTTGCTTTCTACCTGTATGAAGGCCTTTTGAAATCTAACCATGCCTTTAAAAATTTAAAATAGGGGAAAATATAGTTAAAGCAATAACTGGAGAGGGATTTTCTTTCTAAGTTTTCAGCATTTTAAATTTCTTACATGTATTAAATACTGGTACTCCCAATCATAACCTTTTAACAGATTTCTTATTGAAACAGGAGACTTTAGGAGGAAATAATGTATATTCAAATCAGTTTCAAATGTTACACTTTTGGAGTAGCTGAGGACTTTCAATATGAAAGGTGGTCTTACTTTACCTATATGATTGAAAACCTATGTCCACACAATAAACCTTCACACAGATGTTTATGGCATATTGTTTTTTCACTATTGCTAAAACTTGGAAGTAACCAAGATGTCCTTCAGTAGGCGGATGGATAAACGGTGGTATATTCAGACAATGTAATGTTATTCAGTGATAAAGGAAAAGAGCTGTCAAACCATGTAAAGACATAGAGGAATCTTAGATGACAGAAGCCAGTCTGAAAGAAACCATATGTTCTGAATGATTCCAAGAAGATGACATTATGAAAAAGGCCAACATGGAGACAGTAAAAAAAAAAAAAAAAAAAAAAAAAAATTGGTGGCGCCTGACCAGGTGGTGGCACAGTGGATAGAGCATCGATCGGCCTGGGATGCAGAGGATCAAGATTTGAAACCCCAGGGTTGCTTGCTTGAGCATGGGCTCACCAGTTTGAGTGCAGGGTTGTAGATATGACCCCATGGTCGCTGGCTTAAAGCCCAAGGTTGCTGGCTTGAGCCCAAGGTCGCTGGCTCGAGCAAGGGGTTACTTGCTCTGCTATAGCCCCCTGGTCAAGGCACATATGAGAAAGCAACCAGTGAACAACTAAGGTGCCATAAAGAAGAACTGATGCTTCTCATCTCTCTCCCTTCCTGTCTGTCTGTCCCTATCTGTCCCTTTCTCTGTCACTGTCACTGTCTCTGTCTCTCTCTCTCACACACACACAAAGTGGCCATCAAAAGTTTGAGGGAGAGAGGATGACTAGGCAGAGCTCAGAGGATTTTTAGGGCAGTCAGACTACCCTGTACAGTATTATGACAGTGATACATGTCATTATAGTTATCCAAATTCACAGAATATACAATACCAAGAGTGAATTCTAAGGTAAATTATGGACTTTGGGTTATAATGAAATAGTGTAAGTTCATCTATTTTAACAGTTCTACTGTTGCAGAATGTTGATAGTGGAGGAGATTCCCCCCTCCCTCTGCGTGTGTTTGTGTGTGTGTGTGTGTGTATGTACACACCTATACTTTCAGCTCAATTCTGCTGTGAAGTTAAAACTTCTCTAAAGAAATAACATTTACTGATTTTTAAAAATGGTCATTTTTGGAACTAAGGTAAACCATGTAAAGAAGATGGTTAGTTAATCTTTTACCAAGTAGATGTGATTTGCTTTATTCAGGTGTAACATAATGATGTTCAAAACATGTATTTAACAGCCATGTTACAAAGGAAGCACATATTTTACAAGGAGATTTCACTGGACTCTCAGGGTGCCCAGGTTTGGAGGTAGAGCTGGCTTCTAATTCCTTCTGCCACCAAAGGGTTTTGTGACCTTGAGACCATCCTAGAACCCTGTGACTAAATTCTGTGTAGACAAACTTAAGACAGTATTATAGCGTGCTATTTTTACATAATTTTGTTGGGCTAACTGGGGTGTGGGTGGGCAATTGCTAAAGAGCCTAGGAGACCTAAAGCAGCCCCGGTCACTCGGCTGCGTGTCTGTGCTCTGGGCCAGTCACTTTCACAGCCGGTAATTGTGTGTGTCTGGACGTACAGGCGCACAAGAGGAGATATTTCCCTGGCTTTTTCACCTCGCCAGTTATTTCATTTCCTTCAGGAGGTGCCTGTAGCCAATGGATTTTAAACATTGTTTATGTAGCAGTTTTATTAGCATTTCTGTTTTCTAAAGAAAGCAGTCCATGTATAAGTATAGGGTTGATTGTTGAGAAGGTGGGATAACTTCTCACACTCCTCCGTCCCCTCAAGCCTTTCGAGGAAAGAAATAATGTGAATTAGTTTCCCTTAGTGATAAACTGCAAGTTTTCAGGCGAAAGAAAAACAGGTTCGTAGCACCATCTACAGGCTACTAAAGAGGAAAACTTTCTGTGTAGCTCTTAAATGCTCTTAAAAGGATTTGTGGAAAAAGGAATTTTAAAAAGCCTCAGATTAAAAAAAAAAAAAAAAGTATTACTTGTAAAACAGCGATTTCAGTATTTTTGTTCTTCACCACCACAACTTCTGCGTGCCTGTCTCAGGATGTCCCTGGGTATTGTGAACTTGGAATACATTGACATAATTAGCTTTGTGTTTTTATTAGGATTCTTGTTTCCTCCCCATGCTCACACGTTTCTCTCTCTACAGTAATGATAAGGGCAATACTCTGTGAAATTCATATGGATTCCAGCAGGTTCATTTATAACAATTCACATTATAAGGTCCAAGGCATAAAGCCTGCCAGCCAGGGACATTTTATTTTAGCTTTTCTGTATACTCAGAGATTTATTGCATCATTTACTTCCATTCAGAGAAGAAAAATGAATGCGGGCATGTTCAGCTTGTTTCTATGTCTGTGAATATGTCTGTGTTTACCTTTTTATTTTCTTTTAAGGATGAAGTCCATCTATTGTATCTTTGGTTCAAAATAGTCTCTGAGTTTTTCTGTCCCTAAGAATCTATGATTCTGTAATCAGAAATATATTGTAGCATGAACTATTATTTTGTCAGGTAGCCTGGAAAACTTGTCTCATAATGGTAATAGTAATGTAGCGTTTTCTTTCTGAGATCCCCTAGTTTCTTATCTTAGTTTTGTTTTCCCATTGGTGAACTGTTATCATCGTTTTTGGCAACCTAGGAAATTTTATTGGATTCTTTGTATGACTGTGTTGTTCAAAATATTAGCAGAATTGCAGTGTTTGTTTGTTTTTGTTAGAAATAGCCCATTAAAATTAACTTAATTGCCCTCCTTATAAAGTGTTGGTGAACTTGCTGTTTCATTATACTGTGTCTATTATTGGCAAGCGGTTAGGAGTTTCTGGACTGCACAGAGAATACCATTCAGCAAAGCACTGACAATTGCAAGACACCCCCTCAGAAAACAGAGCAGGCTGAACGTAAGTTGCAGAGATTAGAAGAATAGTACTCAGGCAGGGTTCTATAGAGGAGGCACATCTGACTCGAGAGCACGCTAAACCGAAGAGAAATTCAAAGGATAAAAAACAATTGATAACATTATTAAGGTACCTATTGAAACTGATGAGGCAGATCCTATCAAAACTGGCACCAGGAGTGATCATGGTTTTTAAATTTATGTTCCTCAATTGCTGGTAGTTTAGGTTGATGGAAATTTTTGTAATGTTTCCATTAAAAAAAAACAACACCTCATTCTTTTCAATGTGTAAGACAATAATTGTGCATGAAACAGGAGGGCCTTTCTCTGAAAAAAGGTAAAGCACTAATTCTAATACAGGCTGAGGTAAAATGAGACGTTGCCTTGTGGATCCAGCTAATATTTTCCCGTTTTTTCTCGCACCAGATGGCACTGTTTAGTTCTGTTTCACAGTCTTGTTCTGGAAGTTTCTCTGGGAGAATCTGTTTTAACCTGGGCTACCGGCGACACCTCTGTATTAGGCATGAAGGCTTTACGAATACTTCCGAAAGGCCATTGACTCAAAAATGCAGCTGTTCATTTGAGGTCCGGTGGTTCTTTCTGGCCGCACGTCTGCTGGGAGGTGAGCCTAATAAGTCGGCTGGTAGAAGGCTAGAGGCTTCTCTGGGAGGTCAGCCAGCATTTCGCTTGGACATACATTGCAGCAATGTGATTTTCCACATTCTCACAGGCCAGGCTAATTATCTGACACATCTTAGAATTATTTTATTTATGAAAGAGGAGCTACAATCATAGGGACACACACTCGTTTTTTAAAAACATTTCAGAGATAAAAGTGCTTCTTTGTCGTCTGTTGAACTTTAAATTCATCAAATTAAGAAAATAAAATGTAAAGAACTTTTATTGACTTTTCCTTTTATTCTCAAGGCTGATTTAGAAAGAAATTATCGAAGATTTCTGATGTCGTTATGTGTGAGTGAGACGGGTTCATAGCCAGGCCCTACTCTTTGCTGCTGATAAAAATAAAATGTCTCTCCCGAAGGGTAGAATTAGCTTTATCTGAGAAAAAAGCCAGAATCGTACATTGTAAGGCTTATCTGCCTCTGAAGCTTGTTTTCTTCCTTTCCTTTCCCCTTGCTCTTCCTTCAGAAACATAGAACATAATTACGGGACACGTTTCATCAGGGCTGCTTCTCCATTTACCATTGTCTTGTATGAAGAACAGTGTGTTGGCGAGTGGTAGTGAATGAATGCTGATAAGATACTTCATTAAAGCAGCTATCAGAAAAGGTTAAGGAACCCTAACGTTAAGAAGGTAATGCAGTTCCCTAGACATAGTCAAGGGCTGAAGTCAGGTCTTTTGTGGCGGGGCGGGGGGTGGTGGTGGAGGAGTTGGAAGAGGGTTTGGAAAAAGAATCATCTGCTTGTTCGCTAAGCCAGTTTACCAGACAGAGCCCTGCCTGATTATCACTGGGGCCTCTGTACACGTCAGCCTACATGGATCTAGCTGATTTTATTTTAATAGTTCTTTCTCTGTGTGTCTGACGATGCGTGAGGCGTCATCATTTTATTCTTAACCAGCATATTGTTTAAGGAGGGTAGGTAAGTTCTGTCTCATTGTTTGACTTGGAAATTTCAGAACTTCTTTAAACCCTGCCATTTCCTGAACCTTTCTGCTTTGGTGTTAACTGCTCCCGCCCTGGCATGTTACTGCCCGTGCTGGAGAGTGGGGTCCTCTGTAGATGAGGGCAGTGAAGTACCATTCCTTCCTGTCTTTAGAAAGAAAAAGATGAGCATCTGTGGTGTTTTAGCTTACCCTTCCCCATGTGAAAGGACACACACACTGCAGCCCCCACCCGGCAGACCTCGCCTTCTGCAGCTGGAGTGGGGGTGGTTGGCGGGGGACGGGGGTCCTGCTGGGTCCCAGGCGCAGGTCTTCCATGGGAGCAAGGGGACAAGCCGCTCTATAAATCAAGCCCTGGGTTTTATTAGAGTGTTTATGTAACCTCAGTTTGTGTGCTATAATTCTTCACTGTGTAGCCTTGAGTAATTCCCAACGAGGATGTTTGTTCTTTTTCCTTGTAAATTTTCTAGTATAGGCTTTTGTTTTGACATTCTCCTTCCCTCCCTCTGCCTTCTGCCTTTTGGGGGTGTCACTAACAGTTGATGACTTTGAGTGATCCAGCAAAGGTTAGATTCTATTTTTTACTAGTTGTTACCCTTCCTCTTAAGTGGGAGGAAAAAGCATCTTTTGCTCAGATGAATTTTTCACCTTCTCCAGATGAGAGGGCGGTGGGGTTAACATGTACTTAATTGTTGAGCCAACGAAACGTAAGTGGTAAACACAGGCTCTGCTATCCAGGGGAGCCCCAGCTCCCACACCCCTATCCGAGCCAGTGCTGATAGAGTCAGAAGGACTGCTGACAGAAAATCTAGACTGGGAATTTAAGGTGAAGTCGACTTTTACCTGAAGAAAGTGTTACTGCAAGAGGACCAGATTCAACTGTGTTCCATGTAGGGAAGTACCTCGGAAAAGAAATGTCCTTTGGGAATAGATGCCCTCCCTGGCTTACCTAAGTCATGTTTTTCAAGAAGTAGCGACATATTTCTAATTCTGGATTCCTTGTTCACACCTCTTGTTTGGCCCCATTGAGCAATGAGGTGAGAGTCTTTGGTGAGGAAAGTGTTACTGTAGCAGTTCAGAATTGCATACTGTCTGAGAGCATGTGTCAGTTAGCAATTACTGTGGTCACCCCCCAGTCTGATGGTATTACCTAGGTGTGGTCCTTTCTTTCCAGTTCAGAGAAGATAGACATGGGGGAAAGCTGAAGGGTGTATGTGAACAGAGGCATCTTTTTATATAAGGTCTACCAGAAAGTTCTGTCCGTTTCTATCACAAGTTTCAACACATAAGCACATGTTTATTTGGCGCATGTGTGCCTCTCTATTTTTATCACTTAATGTATACATACTAACGTAGCAAATTAACTAAAAGTTGATTCACGTTAGTCTTACGTGTGAAGCGATAGTGTACCCATGGCTACTGATAAAGTTCATTTACGCCACTGTAATTTTTACGAATTTCAACAAGGAAGAAATGCTACAGAAACATGGCTGTCGTATCCACCATATTCCCCAGACTTAGCACCCTCCAACTATCACTTGTTTTTGCCTTACATAATTTTTTGAAGGGCAAAGAATTCAAAAATGAAGAAGATATCAAACAAGCACTGATTCAATTTTTCGCATCAAAAGATAAAACATTTTTCAAAAATGGGGTATACAAATTGCCCTCACGCTGGCAAGAAATCATTAATAATAATGGCAATTATATTATTTAATAAAGTTTATTACGGTAAGGAAAAATTGTATTTTGTTTTATTCCAAAAATGGACAGAACTTTCCGGTAGACCTTATATTTAACTGTTTAGCTAGATATGTGTTCTACAACTGTGCTGTTTACTACACACATGTTTAATAGCACACATAGCTATTGAGCATGTGAACAGGGATTGATCTCTGTGAGATGTGCTGTAAGTGTCAAGTGCACACTGGATTCGGGAGCTTTAGGATGAAAATAACAGTGTAAAGTATATCTAATAATTTATATAGAGTATATGTTGAAATAATATTTTTGATATGCTGGGTTAAAGAAAATATATCATTAAAATGGATCTTACCTCTTTCTATATTTTTTAATGTGGCTACTAGCAGAATCTTAAAATTGCAAATAGGATTTGCATTTGTGGCTTCCATTATTAATGGTTGGTACTGTTTTAAAATGTTGTCCAATGGAGGAAATAACAGACAGCGTATTCAGTAAGGCTTTCAGAGTTGTACTTTTGAAAGAAGATGCTATGCTTTCCGCTAACATATTAGTACTCCAAATTGGTGACAAAAGATGGATGAAATGGGACAGGAAATATTGACTAGAATGCCCTACGCTGAATTACTCTCTTTATCTGCCAAACTTCCTTTTTAGTACCCTTTTTTTTTTTTTTTTTGGAAGTCAAAGAAATGGAGTTTATTGAAGAACTTGTGCACAGGGTTTTTTTTATCTATTTATCTATATCTATATAATTTTTTGTAGCTAAATGGAGAGGTCTCATCTGTTAGAGTGTAGAGGTTTATAGAACAACTCGAGGGTAGATTCCCGCCCGGCTCAGCCACTTATACTCTGCATGAGTAAAGTAGGTTATGTAGTCTCCCTGTGCTTCAGTTTCTCCATCAGTAAAATAGAAATAAAATAGGACTTCCCTTAAACAGCTCCATATATTAAATAAGTCAAAACAGTAAGCCCACACTGGAACTTGCACATATTACATAGGACTATGTAAGCATTAGCTATTATAGGGATACATCTTATCATCTTGTTAAAGAGTGTGCAACTTTGATAGATTATTCAAGCTTAAACTTTCTTCTCAAGCAAAGGAAGCTGTTGGCTTTCAGCAATCAGTCTGATATGTTTTTTGAAACCTAGAAGCAGCAATAATTAAAATTGGGAAAATAAAGGAACAAAAGGGGGAGGTCATTTATTGGAACATAATAATTAGAATACTCTATAAAAATGAAAGTTGTGGTAACTGTAGATTAAAGCAATTTTCCTTTAGATATAAATTCAGTAGTACTGTACCTTTTATCATATTTCCCTACCACAAAGTTTTTGGTGAACAGTTTTGAGTATTTGAATGTTACCTTTGTGTTTCTTTTATTTTGTGAAGAAAATGATAACTTCATAATCCTGTAGTAGAAACTGTTCTATATTGTCTTAGAACTGTTTGACTTTTAGGGCAATGTGTATGCATGTACATACAAGCCAGTTTAATATGTCATTATAGCATGTTCTTTAATAGGACTAAATAACCTGAGAGTCAGTTGGTTTTATTTTGCTGATTAAAATTTGTGGTCTGGTTAAGACCCCAGACAGCATTCTAGAACAAGTCCCGTATGCTAACGGGTAATCCGTGCTGCTGGTTTTTCATAGTGACGTTGGTGTTTGTGGTGGACTATATATATAATGAGACTCACCCACGAAAGGACCAATGTAGGGTAGAGGATGGTCCTTAAGAAGAAATTTATCATAAAAAATTTTACACAGGCCAGTACTGCCACTATAACATACATAAAACTTATCTTTTTAAATACCATGTCATGTGAATTGATCACGAAGTTTTACTTGGCAAAAAGTCATCGACTTTGTCAAACAAGTTTTTGAAGACCTACACTATTCCAGGCAGAATGCTAACCCTTAGAGAGCTCTCAGGGGTCTCATCCTATGGGATACATAGTTCAGTACAGCACGGTGCTGTTGCAGGGGTACACACTTCCTCGTGTATTTTACTTATTTGTGCTCTTCCTCTTTGACTTTATGAAGTAACCTTGACATAGATCTGAACCAAGTGGTAGTATATTAAGAAACTCCTGTATATAAACTGTCAGTGTATTAAAAAGCTGAAGAGAAACATCACTAGCAAGCAGAATTTGACTTCACATTTTATGAGGGAGGCAATAGGGAGCACCCTGAGACTTTGAAACCAGGGAGTGGAGTGTTGGTTTTGGTTATTTGGAGAGATCACTCCTAGTAACAGTCATCTGGTATGGCTGGTAGATGGGCAGAGAGGGTTAAGAGAATGAAGTGTCTAACCATAAAGAAGAGGAGAGGTGCTCAACAAAGGGGTGAGAGCTTTGAAAAAATTCTCCAGCTTTTATAATATGGGCTTGTGATTTATGTTTAAGGAGTTAATGAAAAGTTTCTTGTGGAACATCTTAAATTTGAGGGAAGTGTTAGATTTCATGGAGCATGTGGTAAATAAATGATTAATATTCAGTAGGGAACACGAGTCTGGTGTGCAAGAGAGAGTGTCTGGGCTGGAGACGTGACCCAGGGAGCCCTGGTCTAAGGTGATGGCTAGAGCCCTGAGAGGTAGAGAAGATCGTTCTTACCTCCCTGGTGATACAAAGTCACACGCTTTCCAGATACCTGAGGATGCCTTCCAAGGCCTTTCAGGGTCTCTCTCCACTTTTTAAGTGTATTTTATAGGAATTTCTGCTCTCACTCCATGCAGCATGCATTCTTATCTCCCCAGCAGCGTATTGGTGCCCTCACTTCTCACGTTGTTGTGTATCTTCATGACATCACACATGCTGCTCTTTATATGTCAAGGCTTTGCTTTTCTTTTTCCCGCTAACAAACTGTATTTTTCATTAATTCCTGGTCTCTGAACCCCCATAGTTCAACTGTAACCCCATAGTTCAACTGTAACTCCATTCTTGAGCACGTAAGATTCTGTACATATTTCTTTTCATTAGAATTTTCTATTCACCAAATAAGCAATACTCATTGGTTACTATTGTCTCATTCTCCACAGACTGTGAACTCCTAACAGAGAAGTACCTGTACTTTGTGTCTGCAGGCATAGGAAAGCGCTTAGCAAAGAGGCGTCAGTGGACTTTTTATTAAATTAGTTCAGTTGTGTGTGAGCCACAGGTATTACATTAGTGATCTTGGATTTGTTTACAGGTATTTTTAAACTCTAAAGAGGTAGTGGCCCTGGCCGGTTGGCTCAGTGGTAGAGTATCAGCCTGGTGTGTGGATTTTCCGGGTTAGATTCCCAGCCAGGGCACATAGGAGAAGCGCCCATCTGCTTCTCCATCTTCCCCCCTCTTGCTCTTCCTATATTGGAGCGAGTTGGCCTCAGGCACTGAGAATGGCTCCATGGCCTCTGCTTCAAATGCTAAGAAGAGCTTGGTTGCTGAGCAATGGAGCAACGCCACAGATGGACAGAGCATCGCCCCCTAGTGGGCATGCCGGGTAGATCCCGGTCTGGGCGCATGCGGGAGTCTGTCTGTCTGCCTCCCCTCCTCTCATTGCATATATAAAAATAAATATATATGTGTGTATATATATAATATATATATAATATGTGTATATATATACATATATGTAGTCATATGCAAAATTTCAATCTGTTAAATGTAAGAAGGAATAAGATGAAACGTAAGGCCCTTATCAAAAGCACTTATTCTTATTGTGGAGTCAATATATATTTCTTGTAGAAAACTTGGTTAACACAAATGCACTAAAAGAACGAAACTTAAAATATCCTTATCTCACTGTCAGTGATATCTTGGTTTAAATGTTTCAAGTCATTTTAAGAGTGTGTACATAAGTAACAGATACAGTATTAATCTGTGCATATCGTTCTTGATAGTGTTTATAATTTACTGTCTTGTTCATCTTTAACACTAAGTAGTCATTTGTTAAATGGCTAGATAACAACTATATTAACAATTCATCGTGTTGTTTATTTATTGAATCCCATGCTGTTGTACTTTTAGTTTGTTTGAGATATTTCACTTAAATAATTGTACTGTAAAGAATTTAGTAGTTTTGTCATTTCCATCTTGTTTATATTTTTAGCCCATTTTTTTTGTAAAAGAGACTGTATATGTATATTTTAAACCCTATAGTATCAAATTGCCTCTTGGAAAAGCCTGTACCAATTTACCACTGGCTGAATTCTTTTCACTGTATTTTTAGGTTTAAAATTGCCTAAAACATAAAAATATATGAAGAAAACCCAGCTTGCTGACATAGGAATGACCAACTTAGGGTCAAGAAATACAAAACCGAAGATTTTTTTGGAAATGTGTTTTTATAGAATATTTAAAAATGGGTTTTTATGAATAATGCCAGGGTTTTTAAGTATGAAAAACCTGTTTCATATTCTGAGCGAGAGGTTTTAGATGATAGGATTGGAGCTCCTGACCCTCCTGAGAATAGACTGTGGGTGGGGATGTAAAAGGAAGCCTCCTGGCCCAGCTCTGTCGTCAGCCAGCCTTCCTGAGCCTGTCCTGTGGCTGCCTCCCAACTCCAGCCCAGAGTTCTGTGAGGGTGAAATCTTGGATTGAGGCCATTAAGTGTCAGTGGCTGAAATGAGGGTTTTGGATAACGTCTGCATATTTCTAACTTCTCTTTGCTACTACGGATCCTTTTTATCTGTACTGCCTACAACGAAGAACAACGTTGAGTGATTATTCATAAAATAATAACAAGCACCTTTCCCAACCCCCGACAGGTTCTTTTTGTTGAGCAAATGTATGTCAACTCATTTTGAGCAACTAGCCAGGCCTTTGAGTGAAATGCCTGCCTAGAATCTTTAATTCATGCTCGGTAATTTGCTCATTTTTTCAGACTAATTTGCACAGTCTTAATCAATCATTAAAGAAACGAGAGAGAGGCAGAGTGGTTACCATTGGTCTTAGTGCCTTACAGCCTAAACTGACCTTGCCGTGAGGAAACGGGGCTTCTTTTCTATAAAAGCACTGTTGTCTCCTAAATAAGTCTGTTTCTGGACAGACTACCACCGTTCCAACCCCCGCCTCCACCCCCAAACATCAGAAAGAAACACAAGAGAACCTCAAGCCACAGAAAGCAAATCATGATCGGAATAAATACACTCTTTTGTTGGCAAACTTAAAAATTCACTTGTGGACTCTTAATAGCTGTGGGCAAGAGGTATTTACTGCAACCAGGATTTAAGTGTGGTTTATTATGTTCATGGAGTAGTTTAATACTACTTTTTTTCAAATGAGTTTTTAATTTAGAAAAAAGGATTCAGATTTGTTCCTGGAGTAGATTTCTGAACATCATGGGAGTGGTTGGGACTTGGGGTTTATGTGGGTAAGATTTCTATGTACCCATTATAGTCATTGCTTGGATTTAAAAGCTTTCCCAGATGGAATTTATGGAGTGAAATTTAAACTTAGTGTCCTGTGTACTACAATGCACGGTTCCAAGAGGCAATCAATTTAGAAAGAAATGGATCGGAGAAAATACAGGTTAAATGATTAGCATCATGTGATGCAGTGGGACAGGCAGGGAGCAAGCTTTAACAGTCAAGTGCTGTGTCTACGTCCACCTTCTATAATACAGTCCCAGGCAATGCCTCCGTCCTGGAACACATTAACTGCTTTCAGTGGTAGAGGGTTATCCATTCTTAATAAGAAGTTTCAGGGATACTGACCATATAGGTGACTGACCAAGGGGAAGAATAGGAGTGAGGGTAGTTGGCCGAGGTGGTGGGTAAGGGCTCTCGTTGCCCAGAGAAGGCACTTCTTTTCTTATTTATGCGGAGTCCTGCATAGGCCCACTGGAGTCCTCCTTGTAAGGCTCATTAGTGGCTGAGTTGGGGATTGAACTGAATCCTCTGTAGCTCCAGAAGTTATGTCATTTATAGTGAATGATGCTGCCTCTTATAAGAGGTACACTACATTATTTCTCTTTCAGTCTTTTATTGTTTCCCTCTTATAAAAACGGAATTTATTCTGTAAAATGCAGAAATGACATTGAGTGGTCTGACGTTGTTTGGAAACAAATGTGAGGTTTTTATGTCCTTGGAAAAAGACTAATCATTTTAACTTGGGGGGGGGGGGTGGCAGAGGTCATACTAAGTACGTTAACTTATTTGATAAACTCTCTCATTTTTCTTGTTTCTTATAACTATATGAATAAATATGTGTGCTATGTTCAACGTAAAGGTCCTATAGAGATTTATTTTGATGTAGAAATAGAATGAAGAATTTTCTCCACTAGTCTCTACTAGAAGGACTTGAAATATCTGCAGGGTAGATAGGACACTCTTTTGTATTGTAACAATTAGAAATAGCATTGGCTTATTAGAAAACATACATTGAGGACTTCAGATTTTGAGCCAATCTTATGGTCATTACCTGACCAAGTATGTGAGTTAACTTACTCAAGGTAACTCAGAATTACCTATCCGTAAAGCAAAATACTTAAAAAAAAAAAGACAGTGTTCCTAGTTTCACTCCTTGCAGTGTTGCCTTGGGACATCTTCGTGCCCTGCATCTGACCTCAGCCTGAGGAGGCAGACAGGAGTAGGGGAGAAGCCTTTAGTTCAGGGCTAAAGAATTATGGAGGTACGTATGTTGATAAACTCTGAAAGGTTTGTACTGAAGTCCTGGTCTAAAGGCTTTCTGCAAATTGGTTTCTTTCATCACCATCTTTTCCAAACTGTCTCCTCTAAAATCCCCTGGTGGCTTCCTTGTTGTGAATCTTCTGGTCTCTGGCAGAGACATGAACATTCTAAGAGTCATGGCTAGGATTAGAGTGGACGATGCTTGTTACAAGTCCTGCATGCTTTCTGTATGAGATGATAACCAAAAGATAGTAAAAAAAAAAAAAAAAAGAATTTGAGAAAAACAGAATCACTAGACTGAGATTTTTCTAGCACACCTTATATTAATTATTCACTGGCTCTATGCTCAGCGATGTGGTATTTGCTTGAAAGGATGCAGAAATCTTTGCTTTCTAGGAAATTACAAATCAATAAGGGAAAATAAAATCAATACATATTTTATAATATAGAACTATAGAAATTGCAGATAACAGTAAATAACACCAAGGTACCCTTTTTAACTGGGCATGTCCACATTTCTTTACCTTGTGTTAGTTCTCTTAGAGGTCACATCCAGTGTCCAGGTTGAGGTGGGAGAGGCTGTCCTTTCTAAAGGACCCCGTCTCCAGAGGGCCTGCCTGCTGGCCTGCGGTTCCTGCAGTACTCTTCGGTTAGCCTTAATTAAAGAGTTTTCTCTCTAAATTAAAAGCTTTCCTCTGTAGCCATCCCCCACCACCTCAGGCCAGGGACCACAGGGATGAGCTATCACATCTAAACCAAAAGTGCATCGTTGGCATTTGGCATTTCGGTGAGGTGTGTGTGTGTTTGTTTTCTGTCTAGCCACCACTGACCTTCATTTTGGCAGCCACGGTTTTTGGTGCTTTTGAATGATAAGGAACTGTGTAGTAACCAGGCTCCAAAGTTAGCAAAAATGTGAATCATATGTGCTTTTGCGATACGGTTTATTTATACTCCCAACATCCAGTGAAAGGAAAGCAGACGTCATCTTCCGTGTCTGGGGAAACTGTGCCGCTCGCGGAAACCGGAGGGAAAGCCTCCTACCGGCTCGGTACTGCCCAGCAGCGCCCAGTCGCACTTGCTGCGCTGATCCGTGAGTTCAGTCCAGGAGCCGCCAGCCACGTGGGAATGTGCTTGCATGTGGTGGTGGTTGTTGAGGAAATGACTTTTGAGTCTTATTGTATTTTCGCTAATGTAAATTGTCACCGCCACACGTGGCTAGTCGTCCACCATATTGGGTAGCTCAGGCCCTTCACATGTTGATTCTCTTTGCGGCTTTTGTTTGAAGTCCCCACTGAGTTGACTCGGCCCCTTCCGTGTTCTCTTTCCCACTCCGTCTTCTCTCCTAGTTCCTTGCTTCTCCTTCCCCCCACCTCACTACTCCCCTGGTCTTTTTTCCCCTTTCCCTGCTGCTGGTAGGCTGACAACTAACTTCCTGGATTTGAATAATTTATTACGGCCTTTCACCTAGTTATACTTGCCCACCCATGTTCTCATTCCCTCCACAAAACTGTGATCCAAGGTGGCCATTTGCCAAATGTAAGTGTTTACACCACAAGTGTCTGATACATATATTTTTTCAGGTAAATAAATAAATAAATGAGATTTTCCTGACAAGGTATTTTTTTTGGTGAACTCTTACTGACTCCTGAGATCATTGCTTCTTTTTAAATACACAAAAAGACTCCTTTGGTAATTCATTCTAGGATCTTTTACAGAGGTTTATCAAAATCAGTGACCTTAAAACATCTTAGGCCTAGGCTCCATAGTCCGATTTGCAGAACTGTGGACTAACTGTAATCCATATTACTGGAAGCTGGAAGGTGGTGGGTCTCTGGATTGAATAGCCTCTTCAGCGTTCTTCTAGTTTGAACACTTCAGTTCTAATCTTACTAGCTTGGTCCTCCTCCTCTTCCTATTCCTCCTCCTCCTTCTCCTAATATGACTGATTTCCTTTGTGTTTAAATGGGAATGCCATTTGTCTCTTTCTAGCTTTAGGACTTTTCTCTGCCCCATTTCTTCCACTTTAATTCACATAAAAGTACCAAGGAGATTATGTAAACACCCGCTTGACATTTTTCCTATTCCGTTAAGTGTTTTCTCTATTCAGAACTAGGATCTTTATCATATTTTAATTCTAGATTCTATTTAAGCCTCAGATATTCTATTTAAGCCTTCAGTGATGATAATACACATTTTTAAGAGCCCTTGTTTGGCTGTACTGTGATACTCTGTTATACTGAGAATGCCCCAAGTTGTAGCTTTCCAGTGTACTGGAGACCTTTAGCTTTTTCCAGTTCCCAGACCGAAGCTGTGGTCACTCATCTAACGGCACTAGACATAAAAGCAATTTTTTTTTTTTTTTTTACCTCTAACGGTTAAGTGGGTTTTCACAACCACTGGTCATGGAGGTTTTTAAGTTGGGCATTGACAGGATTTGTTAGTCAGATATGCCAAGACCTTTCTTTCCGTCCTTGAGTTTTTGCAGTTGTTATTCTGAGGGCCAGAAATGGCCCTTTGCATGCCTGGATATATTTCAACCTTTCTGCTTTAAATATCACCGAGGATGATTTCCGTGTGCCTCATCGCTGCACTCACCACGTGGTCCCAGTGTAGCGCTGTCCTGCAGCACTTGCTTCTGTCTTTCTCCGTGTGTTTTCCTCCCAGCGGGAGTGGACGCCTTTCCTCTCACTCGTCCTGTGCTTCACCCTTCATTCCGGGACAGAGCTGGCAGGTGGTGGCTGCTCAGCGAATAGTTGCTGAATGTATATGTTTCGGAAAATACCGAGGTGAGGGATAGATTTGTCAGGTGGGGACTAGATTAGGGAACTATTAACTATTACTAGAGCTAGGCAGAGCGTTCCTTATCTGCATTCAGACCCTGAGTGTGAGGAATAGAAAGTTAAAGGAAGTGTTTTAAAGGTGGGATTGGTGGCTGACCAGGCGGTGGCGCAGTGGATAGAGTGTCAACCTGGGATTCCTGAAGACCCAGGTTTGAAATCCTGTGGTTGCTGGATTGAGCATGAGATCATAGACATGACCCCAAGGTCACTGGCTTGAGCAAGGGGTCACTGGCTCGTCTGGAGCCCCCCAGTCAAGGCACATATGAGAAAGCAATCAAGTGCCACAACTATGAGTTGATGCTTCTCATCTCTCCCCCTTCCTGTCTCTGTCTATCTGTCTCTCTCTCTCACTTAAAAGAAAAAAACAATAGCAACAACAATGAAAAAAAATCAGGAGCACAAAATCTACTCTTTGAATGGGATGCTCTGTTCCTGCTTCTGTTTTACAAGTTCTCTGGGGCCGCCCAGCCCATTGTTCTCTGGTGCCATGTCTTGAAGTGCATGTGCCTGCGTAAGAGGAACAGCATCCTTGGCGGGCAGGGTCTGTGAAGAGCTCACACAGCCCTTGGCACATGCTAAGTGTTCCAGACGCCACCACTGTATCATTGTTATCATCAGCCTGCGCCCTCTAAGTCTCCCACCATCCACAGAGTTAATAAAACTGTACGGTTTCTGCTGTTTAAGAAGTGATCTGACTGTTTCTACCACAGTACATAAAAGGACATCAAGAAGACATTTAGTCATGGGAATAAAGCTAAGGAAACACACATTCCATTGGAATGGCTTCTATTAGAGACAGAACCTCCCTCATTTTTTAATACTTCCCAGATGAAAGATTTTGCTGAAATTTAGGCATTAATGAAACTTAACATAAGCCATTCGGTGCGGTGCGATTTTTTTCTTTTTTTAACTTTGTGACTTGAGAGGCATATGCTAGCACAGCTGAGCAAGACCTTCACTGAAGTGTCTGATGAAACCAGCTGTGTGCAGGGACCAGTCTGGCTTCCCCCTGTAAACTGCCCTGTCTGGGAGTCTGCAGAGCCATCCAGGACGTGGCTCTACCAGAAGCATGGCATTGAAGTCCCAGGGAAAAATAAAAAAAATAGTAACTTGATTCTAAGGTAAATTTCCCTGGAAAGTATAAAAAGAATAGAAGGATTCCATGTGTCCCCCACTCCTACCTTAGCAGATAGCATTATTTGAACTCCAGGAAGCATGGGCAGTTCACTTCTATGCAGACTGGAAAGAAGTTTGAAAAATCCTCACCATCTTAAACACTTTTGAAGCAGGAGAGAAAGAAATACTTGTCATTTGTCCTTCAGGAAGAAACTTGCTGCATGCTGGTTTTCTCTTTTTGTGCTATCTGGAATCTAGAGTCTCAACTTCTTACAGAGCGTCAAGTCTTTCCATGTTAAGAGTAACCAGTTTATGGAAGATTCAGTTACAAGGATGATATTGTTAAACACTGGTCCAGATGAAATCAGACACGTGATCTAGATGGATAGACAGATAACCGTATAGATACAGGGTGGGGCAAAAGTAGATTTATAGTTGTGAGTGCATGAAACATAGAGTCTATTCTTGCATTATTTCTTACTAATTTATATCATTTTTTATACAAATAACTGTAAACCTATTCTTGTCTCACCATGTATATACAGTGTGTCCGTAAAGTCATGGTGCACTTTTGACCGGTCACAGGAAAGCAACAAAAGACGATAGAAATGTGAAATCTGCACCAAATAAATGGAAAACTCTCCCAGTTTCATACGTATTCAGTGCAGTTCGATGTGGGCTCATGCACAGATTTTTTAGGGCTCCTTAGGTAGCTGTCCTGTATAGCCTCTACAGACTCGTCACTGACTGATATGTCCTACCAGAACGGGGTTTCTCCATCAAACTGCTGGTTTCCTTCAACTGCTTATCCCACCGAGTAATGTTATTCCTATGTGGTGGCGCTTCGTTATAAACACGCCGATATTCACGTTGCATTTTGGTCACAGATTCGAATTTAGCGAGCCACAGAACACACTGAACTTTCCTCTGTACTGTCCACATCTCGACTGGCATGGCCATGGGCTGCTCTGCTTTATACACGGTGTTACATCATCATCTGCGCATGCGCACATGCTACCACATCATCCTACAGAAACTGGGAGGGTTTTCTTTTTATTTGGTGCAAATTTCACATTTCTATCGTCTTGTTGCTTTTCTGTGACCGGTCGAAAGTGCACCATGACTTTATGGGCACACTGTAGATATACTTTATTTTTTTTAGAGCAGTTTTAGATTCACAGCAAAACTGAACTGAAAGTGCAGAGAGTTCCCATGTACTCCTTGCCCCCTCCCACTGTGTGCACATATTCAGGACTATCAACATCCCCACCAGAGTGGTATATTTGTGGAGTCCTTGAACCTACTTTTTCATCACCTGAAGTCCTATCTTGTATTACGGTCCATTCTTCATATTGTAAACTTACAGATTTCAAAAACTGTTTGATGGCATATATCTACCATTATAGTGCCACACAGAATAGTTTCATTGCCCTAAATGGACTCTGAGCTCTGCCAAATCATGACTCCTCCCCCCTAGTCATTGGCAACTCCTCATTTTTTACTGTCTTCGTAATTTAGCCTTCAGAATGTCATATAGTTGGCATTACACAGTACGTAACCTTTTCAGATTGGCTTCTTTCACTTAGTGGTATACATTTAAGTTTGCACCGTATCTTTTCATGGCTTGATAGCTCATTTCTTTTTAGCACTGACTAGTAAGCCATTGTCAGGGTGTACACTGTTTTATTTACTCATTCACCTACCGAAGTTCATATTGGTGGCTTCTCATGTTTTGGCAGTCATGCCTAAAGCTTCTGTAAGCATCTCTCTGTATAGCTTTCTGTGTGGAGACCTTAATATTTATATGTGTAACTTTTTAAAAATTTCAGATTTCTCAATATAATAGTGTTAACTGCAAGAATAATACGAGAATTGGGTCCAGAAATGCTGTGAAAGAGGTGGCGTCTGACTAGTACCTGATAGGGTAGCTTAGCTTGGACACACAGATTGGAGCAGATACCTCTGTTGTGATGTGAGCAGTATGCGATGCTCTATTTGCCTGGAGAATGTGGTAACCGCAGGCACGTTGCGGATGATACACTTTTGGTGCCTTTAATGTCAAGCTGAAGAAGATGGGCTTTCTCAGAGAGGCCATGGGCGCCGTGGCCGAGTTCTGAAGCAGAAGGTGACAGGTACCGCCATTCATTCAAGCAGTGAGCTAAGCCTTTGCTTGACCTTGTTTGAGTCAAGATCATTGACTTAAAAATAATACAATGAAATTTATTAAGCATTACTTTATTTTACTGTATTTTTTAATTAATTTTAATGGGGTGACATTGATAAATCAGGGTACATATATTCAGAGAAAACATCTCCAGGTTATTTTGACATTTGATTATGCTGCATTTCCATCACCGAAAGTCAAATTGTCTTGTCACCTGCTAACTGGTTTTCTTTGTGCCCCTCCCCTCCCCCAAACCCCTCCCTCTCTCTCCACCCCCATAACTACCACACTCTTGTCCAGGTCTCTGAGTCTCATTTTTATGTCCCACCTATGTATGGGATTGTATAGTTCTTAGTTTTTTCTGATTTACTTATTTCTCTCAGTATAATGTTATCAAGGTCCATCCATGTTGTTGTAAATAATCCGATGTCATCATTTCTTATGACTGACTAGTATTCCATAGTATATATGTACCAAAGCTTTTTAATCCACTCGTCTACTGACGAACACTTGGGCTGTTTCCAGATCTTCGCTACTGTGAACAATGCTGCCGTAAACATGGGGGTGCATTTCTTCTTTTGAAACAGTGCTATGGTGTTCTTGGGGTATATTCCTAAAAGTGGGATAGCTGGGTTAAGAGGCAGTTCGGGGCCCTGGCCGGTTGGCTCAGTGGTAGAGCATCGGCCTGGCATGCAGGAGTCCCGGGTTTGATTCTTTGCCAGGGCACACAAGAGAAGCACCCATCTGCTTCTCCACGCCTCCCTCTCTCCTTCCTCTCTAACTCTTTGCCTCCTGCAGCCAAGGCTCCATTGGAGCAAAGTTGGCCCGGGCATTGAGGATGGCTCTGTGGCCTCTGCCTCAGGTGCTAGAATGGCTCTGGTTGCAACGGAGTGATGCCCCAGATGGGCAGAGCATCGCCCCCTGGTGGGCGTGCCGGGTGGATCCCGGTCAGGCGCATGAGGGAATCTGTCTGACTGCCTTCCTGTTTCCAACTTCAGAAAAATACAAAAAAAAAAAAAAAAGAGGCAGCTCGATTTTTAATTTTTTGAGGAATCTCCATACTGTTTTCCACAGAGGCTGCACCATTCCCACCAGTAGTGCAGGAAGGTTCCCCTTTCTCCACATCCTGGCCAGCACTTATTCTGTGTTGTTTCGTTGATGAGCGCCATTCTGACTGATGTGAGGTGATATCTCATTGTGGTTTTAATTTGCATTTCTCTAATGATTAGTGATGTTGAGCATTTTTTCATATGCCTATTGGCCATCTGTATGTCCTCTTTGGAGAAGTGTCTATTCATTTCTTTTGCCCATTTTTTGATTGGATTTTTTGTCTTTCTGGTATTGAGTTTTACAAGTTCTTTATAAATTTTGGTTATTAACCCCTTATCAGACCTATTGTCGAATATGTTCTCCCATTGTGTAGTTTGTCTTTTTATTCTGTTCTTATTGTCTTTAGCTGCGCAAAAGCTTTTTAGTTTGATATCATCCCATTTTTTTATCCTTTTATTTCACTTGCCTGTCGTGGAGATAAGTCGCAAATATATTGCTGCGAGAGATGTCAGAGAGCTTACTGCCTATGTTTTCTTCTAAGATGCTTATGGTTTTACAGCTTACATTTAAGTCTTTTATCCATTTTGAGTTTATTTTTGTGAATGGTGTAAATTGGTGGTCTAGTTTCATTTTTTTTTTTTTTTTTTTTGCAGGTAGCTGTCCAATTTTCCCAACACCATTTATTGAGGAGGCTGTCTTTATTCCATTGTATGCTCTTGCCTCCTTTGTCAAATATCAGTTGTCCATAAAGGTGTGGGTTTATTTCTGGGTTCTCTGTTCTGTTCCATTGATCTATATGCCTGTTCTTATGCCAGTACCAGGCTGTTTTGAGTACAATGGCCTTGTAGTATAACTTGATATCCAGAAGTGTGATACCTCCCACTTTTTTCTTCCTTTTCAAGATTGCTGATGCTATTCGTGTTCCCTTTTGGTTCCATATAAATTTTTGGAATATGTGATCTATATCTTTGAAGTAAGTCATTGGTATTTTAATTGGTATTGCATTGAATTTATAAATTGCTTTGGGTAATATAGACATTTTAATGATGTTTATTCTTCCTAACCATGAGCATGGTATATGCTTCCACTTGTTTGTATCTCCCCTGATTTCTTCCTATCAATGTTTTATAATTTTCCGAGTACAAGTCTTTTTAATCTCCCTGGTTAAATTTATTCCTAGGTACTTTATTTTTTTGGTTGCACTGGTGAAGGGGATTCCTTCCTTAATTTCTCTGACACTTCATTGTTAGTGTATAAAAATGCTTCTGATTTCTAAGTATTAATTTTATATCCTGCCACCTTGCTGAATTCATTTATCAGGTCCAGTAGTTTTTTGACTGAGATTTTAGGGTTTTCTATATACAATATCATATCATCTGCAAATAATGATAGTTTTACTTCTTCTTTTCCAATTTGGATGCCTTTTTTATTTCTTCTTCTTGTCTGATTGCTGTGGATAGGACTTCCAGAACTATGTTAAATAAGAGTGGTGACAGGGGACACCCCTGCCTTGTTCCTGATCTTAAGGGGATTGCTTTTAATTTTTGCCCATTGAGTATGATGTTGGCTGTGGGTTTGTCATAGATGGTTTTTTATCATGTTGAGGTATGTTCCCTGTATTCCCACTTTGCTAAGAGTTTTGATCATGAATGGGTGCTGGATTTTATCAAATGCTTTTTCTGCATCTGTTGAAATTATCATGTGGTTTTTCTCCTTCCTTTTGTTTATGTGATGAATCACATTGATTGATTTGCAAATATTGTACCACTCTTGCCGCCCAAGAATAAATCCCACTTGACCATGGTGTATGATTCTTTTCATACATTGCTGGATCTGGTTTGCTAATATTTTGTTGAGGATTTTAGCATCTAAATTCATCAGGGATATTAGCCTATAATTTTCTTTTTTTGTTTTGTCTTTGCCTGGTTTTGGAAAGAGAATTATGCTCACCTCATTAAAGGAGCTTGGAATTCTTCCTTCCTCTTGAATTTTTTGAAATAACTTGAGAAGGATAGGAGTGAGTTAGTTCTTTGAATATTTGGTAGAATTCACTTGTGAAACCATCAGGCCCAGGACTTTTTTTTGGGGGGAGTTTTTTAATAACTGTTTCTATCTCATTTGTTGTAATCGGTCTTTTTAGGTTTTCTGATTCTTCCAGATTAATATTTGGATGATTATATGTTTCAAGGAATTTGTCCATTTCACCTAGGTTGTCTAGTTTTTTGGCATACAGTTCTTCATAGTATTTTCTTACAATATTTTATATTTCTGTTGTGTCAGTTGTTATTTCTCCACTGTCATTTCTAATTTTATTTGAATCCTCTCTTTTTTTTTCTTGGTGAGTCTGGTTAAAGGTTCATCGATCTTGTTTACCTTTTCATAGAACCAGCTCCTGGTTTCATTGATCCTCTGTATTGTTTCTTTAGCCTCTATGTCATTTATTTCTGCTCTGATCTTTATTATTTTCTTCTACTACCTCTGGGCTTTTCTTGCTGTTCTTTTTCTAGTTCTTTTAGATGCAGGGTCAAGTTGTTTATCTGAGCTTTTTCTAGCTTCTTAAGATATACCTGTAATGCTATGAACTTCCCTCTCAGGACTGCTTTTGCTGTGTCCCATAAATTTTGAGTTGATGTATGCTCATTATCATTCATTTATAGAAATTTTTAAATTTATTCTTTGATCTCATTGTTAACCCATTTGTTATTTAATAACATGCTATTTAGCTTCCAAGTGTTTGAGTATTTTTCAGTTTTCTGTTGTGCTTGATTTCTAGTTTCATGCCATTGTGATCAGAGAAAGTGCTTGATCTGATTTCAATCTTCTTAAATTTGTTGAGACCGCTTTTGTGCCCTAACATGTGGTCTATTCTAGAGAATGTACCATGGGCACTTGAAAAGAATGTATATTCTGCTGCTTTAGGGTGAAAGGTACTGAAGATATCTGTTAAATCGAGTTGATCTAGTGTGTCCTTTATGTCTGCTGTTTCTTTGTTAATTTTCTTTCTTGAGGATCTGTCTAGTGATGTTAGTGAGATATTGAAATCCCCTACTATTATAGTATTGCTGTTGATCTCGCCCTTTAAATCCATCAAAGTCTGCTTTATATATTTGGTGCTCGTATATTAGGTGTGTAGATATTTACAATCTTTCTGTTGGATTGCTCCCTTTATCATTATATAATGACCTTCTTTATCTCTTACTATAGTCTTTGTTTTTGTTTATTTATTTATTTATTTTTACAGTGACAGAGAGACAGACAGACAGGAATGAAGAGAGATGAGAAGCATCAATCATCAGTTTTTCGTGGTGACACCTTAGTTGTTCATTGATTGCTCTCTCATATGTGCCTTGACCGTGGGCCTTCAGCAGGCCAAGTAGCCCCTTACTTGAGGTGAGCCTTGCTCAAACCAGATGAGCCCGCACTCAAGCTGGCGACCTTGGGTCTTTAACCTGGGTCCACCGCATCCCAGTCCGTTGCTTTATCCACTGCGCCACCGCCTGGTCAGGCATAGTCTTTGTTTTAAAGTCCATTTTGTCTAATATAAATATTGCTACCCCAGCTTTTTTTTTAATTTCCATGAAATATTTTTTTCCGTCCTTTTATCTTTAGTCTATACACATCTTTTGTTTTAAAATGTGTCTCTTGTAGACAGCATATGTATGGGTCCTATTTTCTTATCCACGCAGCTACCTTATGTCTTTTGACCGGATCATTTAATCCATTTACAGTTAAAGTTATCATTGATATGTAGTTGTCTATTGCCATTTTATTCTTTAAAACTGTATTCCTGTTTTGCTATATTCTTTTTCCCCTTTGATCTGTTTACAACAGGCCCCTTAGCATTTTTTGCAGTATTGGTTTGGTTGTAGTGAATTCCTTGAGTTCTTTTTTTTTTTTTGGTCTGGAAAGCTTTTATTTCTCCTTCAATTTTAAATGATAGCCTTGCTGGATAAAGTCGTCTTGGTTGTAGTCGCTCTTGTTCTGCACTACTTTGAATATTTCTTGCCATTCCCTTTTGGCCTCAGGTGTTTTGGTTAAGTCTGAAGTCATCCTTATGGGGCTCCTTTGTAGGTGATAGCCTTTTTTTCTCTAGCAGCTTTTAATATTTTCTCTTTATCACTTAACTTTGGTATTTTAATTATGATGTGTCTTGGTGTAAATTTCTTTTGGTTTCTCTTTAATGGAGTTCTCTGTGCTTCTTGAACTTGTGAGACGTTTTTTTGCCTTAATTGAGGGAAGTTTTCAGCTATGATATGTTTGAACAAAGTCTCTATTCCTTATTCTTTCTCTTCTTCTTCAGGAACCCCTATGATGCGGATGTTATTTCTCTTCATGTTGTCACAGAGCTCTCTTAGAGTTTCCTCAGACTTTTTGAGTCTCTTTTCTTTTTTCTGCTCTGCTTCCGTGCCTTCATTTATCTTGTCCTCTAACTCGCTGATTTGATCCTCAGCTTCGTCCATCCTGCTTTTAATTCCTTCCATTGTGTTCTTCATTTGTGATATTGTATTTGTCATTTCTGACTGATTCTTTTTTATTATTTCAATGTCCTTTTTTATATTTGCTATCTCTTTATTTAGGTGTTCATAATGACCATCTATTGTTGTTCTAAAATCTTTGATCATCCTAACAATCGTTATTATAAACTCTCCATCTGGTAATTTGGTTATATCTGACTCATTCAGGTCCTTTTCTGGGGATTTCTCTTGATTCATTTGTGTTGCATTTCTCTGCCTTCTCATTTTGTCTGTTCTGAGTGAAGACTCCACGCAGGGAAGCGCAGCTCAGGTGCCTCCACAGACTCACGCCACCGCAGCCAACTTGCGGACCTGTACTGTATTTTTTAAGTGTAATTGTTCACCAGTTTCGACGACCCTTCTGTGTAGTTGGTCCAAGTGAATGAGATTTTACTAAAATGGGAAAGAGAAACAGTCCAGTGCAGTATCTTCTGTCCTGGTATTTGGGATCATTTCTCACATCAAAGTAGAGTTCCACAGAACTTAAAACCATACTTTTTGGCATTTAGGTTTCACAAGTTGTAATCACATAGAACTAGGGATCAAATTAAAAAATTTTTGTTGTTGTACAATCTCTCTTTGCTGTGCTCCATCTTTTCTGTTTGAGCAAACAGCCTTAACTTCAACTTAGGCAAAGAAATGCTAGCTGGAAAGGAAAACATTATGTAAGGTCAATTAATTGGACAGGAAGCTGTGCTTCTCAAAGTAGAGAGGTTTTTTTAAGTAGAGGAAAGAGCTATCAAAGCAAAACCATGGCAGCATCAACTTTCCTTGGGAAGCTCTTAGAAGTGCAGATTCTCAGACTTCACCTGGAAACTCTGTGGGCAGGGCTGGGGGCCAGCCACTACTCGTTAGTGAGGACCACTGATGAGAAGGCGTTTTGGGAAGTGGAAGTTATGGCTATTGCTATAAGAGAGAAGGGACAAATTGTATTAGCAGTGACTGTTTATTGACCACTTACTTTGTCAAGTGAATTTTACAAACATAGCTCATATAATCCCAACCCTTGGAAGTCTTATTGTGTAGATGAGAAAGAAGACTAGTTTCAAGTAGCAGCACAGTAAAGGTTGAATGCAGACCTTTCTTTGACCTTTGAACTTTGTCAAGGCATCAAGGTGTGTAGATTGTCTCCCAGAAGGCAGTGGTGGGGCTCAGGCAGCCCCCCTTTTGCACTGTGCTGCCTGTGCTCCGGCTGCTGCTTCCCAGCCTGTCCAGCGTGCATGTAGGGGAAGTCAGTGTGGGCTGCTAACGAGAACAGGCGGGAGCAACCGGAACCTGCTGCTGCCAGCTCCCTAACTTCTGTGAACAAGTCTTGTGACTCTAGGCCTGTTCTTTGGCATCTTGGTGTCTCATTTTTAATCATCTGTAAATGACAAGTTAGATGGGTCTCTAGGATCTTCTTGAATTTTATCTGGATCTGACACTTAATTCGAGGCACACCTCGAATTTTTGAGGGTTCATTCTGGTTCAATGTGGAGAGCTGTTTGGTGTTGGAAATCATAGTTTTTTGCATGTTTGTAAAATGGAGACAATTTCTGGCGGTGGTGTGATGTGGAAATGAAATCGTTGATAAGTGCTGGACATTAATGACAGTTACTTAATAAATGACAGTGCCTCCATCCCCAGAGCAAAATAACCTCGTTTGGCATTTTCCTTCCATGAATTTAACAGATTAGTATTTTAATTTTTTTTTTGAGAGGGGAGTAGAAGATGTTAGATTTGAATTAAAATATTAAGTTAAAGCTTCCTGTTAATGTTTTAAGACAAAGATAAAGAATGGAGCAATATGACCCGACCCAATAAATAAAGCAAATAGGCCATTATATTTGCAAAAAAAAAAAAAAAGTGTTATTCCTTGACTATTGGTAGTGTTTGTAATAATAGTAGTTTGAAAGATATGTAACAAATAATATAAAGACATAACATAAATATAAGATATTTTAGGAAATATTCTGCTAAATATATTTTAGACATGGAATACTTAATAATTTTAATATTGTAGTTTGGCAAAAGAAACTTTCTAGTGGATTAGCTATTTATCTTATGAAGTTAACTTGGGGCCAGAATGTGGGGTAGAATTTCAAGTTATTTCTTTCCTAATTTCTTACACAGTCTCTCTATTTATCTAGAGGAACTGCTTTTACTTGTCATTTGAAAAATTCTTACTGTTCTTTTTTGTGAAACCTTTATGCAAATTGTTACTTTATGTACCTTCCATAGAAATAAGACATATTTATCCCAATATATATTTTTTATGAGTTCCAATTTCATTTCCAGAATAGGTTTGATCATTCCACAGTGACAGTTATCCCCATTATGTCATTTAAAAGCTATAGCTGGCCCTGGCCAGTTGGCTCAGTGGTAGAGTGTCAGCCTGGAGTGTGGAAGTCCCGGGTTCGATTCCCGGCCAGGGCACACAGGAGAGGCGCCCATCTGCTTCTCTACCCCTCCCCCTCTCCTTCCTCTCTGCCTCTCTTCCCCTCCCTCAGCCGAGGCTCCATTGGAGCAAAAGATGGCCCGGGTGCTGGGGATGGCTCCTTGGCCTCTGCCCCAGGCGCTAGAGTGGCTCTGGTCGCGACAGAGCGAAGCCAGGGATGGACAGAGCATCGCCCCCTGGTGGGCGTGCCGGGTGGATCCCGGTCGGGCGCATGCGGGAGTCTGTCTGACTGCCTCCCGGTTTCCAGCTTCAGAAAAAAAAAAAGCTATAGCCCAGCGATTCTCAACCTGTGGGTCGCGACCCCGGCGGGGGTTGAACGACCAAAACACAGGGGTCGCCTAAAGCCATCGGGAACCCCGCGGGGTCGCAACCCACAGGTTGAGAACCGCTGCTATAGCCCATCTTTCTTGCATTCGATGTGCTCCTAAGTTCTTGGAACCTATAAAATAGCTGGCTGTTGTAATACTTAAGAGAGTTTAGACTCATCCCCACTGCATTGTGCTAGTAACAAGTTCTCTGTTGTTCTGGGATAAGAGGTCAGTTGAAGTACACCTGGGTAGAAGTTGGAGCGGAACTGGGTTATGGGCTAGAAAAAGACCCAGACTGTGCCCTTTCTATGCCACTTTCCAAACTGCCCTCTCCAGTCTTTCTCATTAGGTCATTTATCACGTATAATATCTTCTCTTCCTAAGGGTAAGAGATGGCCTTAGTTTCCAAACTCTGCTAAGGAGGTCTGTGATTCATTGCTTCTAATGTGAAGGTGAGTTACGGCTGCGTGAGCTGTGAACTGCTGAGTGAGCACTTGGAGCCGTGGCTGTGTCTGAGAGTCCACACCACTAGAGGCTTCTCTTCAGCGTGTCCGGCATCCTGCCCACGACCCCCATTTCCGCCGTCACCACGGGCACCTCGAGGGATGCTGGCAGTCATGCCATGCTCAGCATTTCCATCAGATACGATCATCGAAAATTTGAATTTACAAGATAAATAAATAAAAGGGTGGTTATTCTCCTTGCTGGTGATTTTTCTTCTTCTTCTTTAAAATGGTTTACCCTAGGGGTCCTTCAAATAGTAAGTCACCCTGCTGGATTTAAATGGGATTTGATAAATAGAAATTCTGTTTACATCCATAACCAAGTGTTATATTTGTATAGCATAGTGACTCAGAGCAGGATTCTGGCACCTTCACCTTGAGTTAGGCTAGGATCCTAGATCCCGGTTGTGTAGCTTACGGGCAGGGTGGTCACAGGCAATCTATATATTTATTGTCTCCTGGCCTCCGTGTCCTTATTGGTACGCCAGGGGCGACAGTGTCTCTTAGATAACACTCGGTAGCGTGTCTAGGCACAAACAGGACGTGCTCTGTAGAGACAGCACCCGCTGTGTTAGGAGAATCCTAGCGACCTGACAGTGCACACCTTGCAGTGCTCCTTGGGAGGGTCATTTTGTCTGCTTTTGTGTGTCACTCCTCCCTTTTTTCCTTGGGGTGCGTTTGTAAATTTATTAAAAATACCACAGGAAAGCGCTCAGGCTCCTGCTCGGCCACATCTCCTCTGCTCCGTGCTGTGGTGTGATTGCTGGTCAGGAGGGCTTGAGGAAGAGCAGACCACGAATCACCCTGCACTGGGTAACGGCACGGTTCACTGGACACCTTCCTAATTTTTTTTAATCTTATTTTTATTAATTTTAATGCAGTGACATTGATAAATCAGGGTACATATGTTCCGAGAAAACATCTCCAGATTATTTTGACCTTTGATTATGCTGCATACCCCTCACTCAAAGTCAAATCATCCTCCGTCACCTTCTATCTGGTTTTCTTTGTGCCCCTACCCTCCCTCCACCCCTCCCTCTCCTTCCTCGCACCCTCCCCACCCCTCCACCCCACTCCCTGTTACCATCACATTCTTGTCCATGTCTCTGAGTCTCATTTTTATGTCCCATCTATGCATGGGTTCATATAGTTCTTAGTTTTTTCTGATTTACTTATTTCACTCCGTATAATGTTATCAAGGTCCATCCTGCTTTGACTTTTCTGTTCTCCAGGCAGCAGAACATGGGGTGGTTAGAATATGCCTTTTAATGACTAAGTTCTGTATTCCTGGGATGAATATCATCTGATTTTCAGGATCAGACTAGGAGGTGTCACTTGACTACAGAAGAGCCAGCACTTGTCCTGGATAGATGTCGGTTCTGCAGTGCATCTTGAGCCTAAGGAATGAGGCTCTGGATTTAGTCAGTGTCTACGCTTCAGCGTCCACTCTTTATCCTTTTAGGGAGGCCCATTTGTCTGTCCTCTGTCAGGGGCTCGTGTGCACCATGCTGAGTTAGTGCTAACCGGGGAGATAAGAAATGCCTCCCCAGTGCTGTCAGCTGACCTGCACCAGGGTCTGTGTGCTCTGCCCATCTCCTCCGAGAAGCTCACCCTCTGCTCTGCTGCTCACTCTAACAGGCAGCAAGGTTCAGCTCACTCCAGCTTTTGTGGGGGGGTCAGCTCCAGAAATATCTCCTTTAATACAGTGATAGAAGCAGCACAGACTCAGCAAGAGGACAGTGTACAATGGCTGCATTTACGTAAGCCTTGGAACAAAAGAAAGAGGTTTATCTTTTCTGCACAACACTACTAATTCTATTTCCTGACATTTACCAGAGAGTTTATTATTCCTGGAGGCCAAGGCCTAGGTTTTCTTTACTCAGATACCTTCCAAGTGGGACTGTTTGGTGTACCGATAATTATTTTCACCCAGAATTGTAATTTAGGGTAATTTGGTCATATAGACCAAAGGGTAAACATGGTATTTGTTGAACTCTGGATTGGGATTGCCTCCCAACACGAATGGTAAAAAATCTTTTTAAGGGTCATAGCATTGGAGGAGGATATCCATTGTGAAATTTTGTCTTGGAGCTTAGAGTTCGAATGCAGGCTGCCATTACACCTCTAAACCTACATGAACTTCAGTTGGTGGTGTCATGAGTTGTTTCATCCTCTGTTCCTGTTTCTCCAGACAGCAGTGGGTTATGTGCCTTTCTTCTCTAAGATGCAACCTGGGGATTAGTCTGTTCATATGTTTAACCCTGGCGTTGATAGTCGGTATTATTGTTAAAAAAAAAGTGAGTGAACAAACAAATGATTGAAGAAATGAACACATAGGAGGCATTTCTTTCTGTTTAACGTCTTTGTAAAGAACACCTAACATAGCATCTGAGCAAATCAGTTTCGGAAACTTACTCTGTCCATTACCTTCATCAGCGGTTTCTTCCCACCCCAATGAGTGGGAAGTCCTTCCCTCTCCAGGACTCACTTTGGTAAATTATCACATTCATTTTGTAATTCCCTGCTCCCACCTCCAAGATAAAAAAATAATAATAAATGGCCAAACCAGTGCATTAAAGGAAGGTCTAATTTACATTTTGTCTACCAAAACTGAAAGAAAAATCTTGTTTGGGCTGAAAACTTTGTCAGCCAGAACCTTTTATCTATTTTGAATAAGAAGAAATTAAATCTCCTAAGTTCACTTGAGTGTCAGCAGTGATGTTACACATAGATCTTTGCATTCTACAGGAGGAGTTGGTGCTATAATAAATGAATCAGTGTAGATTGTTTTGCCATAATTTATAAGCATTTTTGTATAATCATGGTTCAAAACCACATGTGCGGTGTCTCACCAATTTTTACTTCAAAAGTGCATACTTAACAAGGTAGTCAAAGTTACTTTTGACTAGTTTCTCAATAGTGATTGATCATAAATTGCAAACTTTTCACTAAGATTTGTTTATAAAGAGATCCCTTGAAAGTATTTTCTGTTTTATTTTGGAGATGAATAGTTCTTTCTTCCTACCTGGTTCTTGATTTTCATTTTTCTCAAGGGAAGACAAATATTTGAGATTATCTTTGATAGAGGAAATAAATGAAAACTGGATGTTTCTTTTCTCTGTGTAACAACCACCTTTCTGACCCATCTGAAGTTTCACTGTATGATTTCACTCATAGGAGGGATATAAAACTGAGACTCATGAACATAGATCAAAGTGAAGTAGTTATAGGGGGGTGTAGGGTAGGGGGGAGGGGGGAGGTATAAAGAGGGACAAATATAAGGTGACAGAAAATGATCTGACTTAGGGTGATGGGTATCTAACAATATTAACAGTTCAAATGTTATAGAAATGTTTGCCTGAAACCTATGTATTCTCATTGATCAGTGTTATCCTGTTAAATTTTATTTTTTAAATAAAATTAAAAATTTTTATTGATTGCTTTTAGAGAGAGAGAAGAAGAGAAAGAGAGAAATACTGATTTTTTATTTCACTTACTTATGCACTCATTGGTTGGTTTTTGTATGTGCCCTGACCGGGGAGCAAAGCCACAACCCTGGCATCTAGGGATGGCACTCTAACCAGCCGAGTGTGACTAGGGCTGGGACTAAACATTTTGAAGCTCACTTTCCTTTTCTGTCTGAGATCTATTTAAGAATCTCTGTAGCACTCTAGAGCAGGGGTCCCCAAACTTTTTACACCTTGGCCAGTTCACTGTCCCTCAGACCATTGGAGGGCCGGACTATAAAAAAAACTATGAACAAATCCCTACGCACACTGCACATATCTTATTTTAAAGTAAAAAACAAAACAGGAACAAATACAATATTTAAAATAAAGAATAAGTAAATTTAAATCAACAAACTGACCAGTATTTCAATGGGAACTATGGGCCTGCTTTTGGCTAATGAGATGGTCAATATCCAGTTTCATATTTGTCACCGCTAGCTGTAACAAGTGATATGATGCGCTTCTGGAGCTGTGAGGCGTGCGTCCCGTGTCACCGGAAGTAGTACTGTATGTGAGCGACCACCAATGAAAGAGGTGCCCTTTCCAGAAGTGTGGCAGGGGCTGGATAAATGGCCTCAGAGGGCCGCGTGCAGCCCACGGGCCGTAGTTTGGGGACCCCTGCTCCAGAGTATGGCAGTATCTAAGTCAATGCAAAGTCAGTCGGGAGGCTTGTTAGCTTATGTGATGTCAGGTTTGATACACATCTTTCCCACTTAGACACTTCATGATCATTTCTTATTTCTTTAAGAAGAACTACTTACTGGGGGAAAAGAGATGAAAAGTACAGTATGATTAACTTATGATACATTTTCACTTGCTTCCTTTTAACCAAGACAATCATCATCAAAACTAATTCCACTAAAGGCTTATGTCATTTGCCTTCTCTCAGTCAAATTAGCTCAGTTTATTGTCAGTCAGTAAAGTCTGGTTTGGAATGAGAATGGGAATTAAATATCTAAAAATGCAGTATACATAATAGTTAAAGAAATGCAATTAAAAGTAGCAAGGAGGTACCATTTTTCCACGTATAAAATTAATAAAGTTTGTAGAAGTGAGACTAGTCATTTTTGGGAAAAATAAAGTGGGTCAGTTAGTTTTATACAAGACATTTTATAATGTTTTATGATTCTTTAAAATGTTAACACTTTGACTTAGTAATTCTTCATCTGAACATTGTGCTAAGATAGTAATCGGATGTGAAGTAAAACTTCGTACAATCTACTCCATGTCATGCCAGTGCGACAGGTCAAGTGATACTTTCAAAGAATATTTATTTCAAGGGAAAATAGTTACAATAAGTTAATTTTATTCAAAAAGTGTATGCATACACAACAGTATTATTTGATGTTTATAGAAAGAGACAGTGAAAACAAGAATAAATAAAAACTAGAGTAAAATGCACCCAGATGTGTACAGTGATTATCTTTAGATTGGCAGAACACAAGTAGACTTACCTTCCACAGGAAGTATCTATTACATTTTATAATCAACAATGATTTTGTTTCTGAGGGTATTAGATAGATGCTTTGGGTTCCTTCTGTCATTAGAGCCATAGTGGCAGCAACTTGTCAGGATACTATTGTGTATCTTCAGAGTGAATTGACAGTACTATGTTTGTTGAATAATGAATGTGGCTTAACAAAAGAAAGGCAGCCATCTCAACAAGGTGATTAATATAATCACTCGGCTTTCCTATCAGTTCTCTGGCTGAGGTGCCCTCTTACCAAAGCAGGAGTTCTTAACTCACCACAGAGAAATGTGCAGACATGTCAGAATGCAATCCACGTGATCTCCTGTTTTGCCATGGGCATCAGCACTTTCTGTGGAAGTATGCTTTCTTAGTCTGAGACCTTTCGATAAGTAGCTGTAATCCAGAAGGACCGATGTGCAGTCATCTTGGCCTAGGGTTTCCTTTTTACCACTAAGACATTTCACTGTCATCTTAATGCTTTCATGTCTCTTTCTGAAGCAATGGGGAGCTAACTAAAGTCACTTTGTCCTTTTAAGTATGTGGCCAGCTGATCCTGAGGCCTTCCAAGGCCTACAAGTGATTAGGGAGGGATTAACAAGAGTCCTGACCTCTCTGGAGGTCAGAGAGGCAGGAGTTAGCCTCCGTTGGGGGGTCCTGGGAGTTTATTCAGAACAGAATTCCCGTTCTACTTGGGTAGAGCGGGGCTAGCGAGGCCTCTGTCCTTTGTGGTGTGTGTGAGCCAGAGAACGCTTAGTTCAGAATCCCTGTCTATGAGTGCTACTAAAGCCCACCAAGTTCTGGACACTCTCACACATTCATTTATTGATCATTTGGTCTTGTAGGACCGCAGCTTCACCATTAATTCCTAGTTATGTAATGTAGGATCATATGTAATGTAGGATCAATTAGGTCAGACTCTTCCTTTGTAATTAATCCTAACTCTCCAGGCTAGTTACTAATAAATGTATATCCCAGTAATCCTGCCCTACATTAGACTTCTTTATGTGAGTCTAGTTTGTGAGAACTATCAAATGACATTATTTTAGATTAGCTACTTTCTCTGTAATCTTTTATTCCTATCAGTAGGGGACAATAATCTTGACTTAAAATCACAACTTTTTTTTTTCGTCTGAGAGTTTCTCTGTTAGCTTTTATCAAAGGTCATTTTTTTAAAAGTTGAAAATCCTTATTAGTGACTATTGTACCATTTAAAAAATTGTAATGTGCGATTATCACGATAAAAAATATTAAATATGCTGACTCAGTACCAGCTTTTTGAGTATCATTGGGGACTATTCTGTTCTAATAGGAAAACTTTTATTTGGTATACTTTTTTGAATGTAGATGATTTTTGTAACTATTATAGGGAGTAAAACATGTAGAATAAACAATAATTTAAACACAAGTAGAAAATAAGTTGGCCCTAGCTGGTTGGCTCAGTGGTAGAGCGTTGGCCCAGTGTAAGGATGTTCCGGGTTTGATTTCCCATCAGGGCACACAGGAAAAGCAACCATCTGCTTTTCCCTTTCCCCTAATCTTTTTCTCTCTTTCCCCCCTACCCTTCCTGCAGCCATGGCTTGATTCCCAAAGTTTGCCTGGGGTGCTGAGGATGGCTCCATGGCCTCAGGTGCTAAAAACAGCTTAGTTACCAAGCAACAGATCAGGGTCCAGCTGGGCAGAATATCACCTGGTAGTGGGTTTGCCTGATGGATCCCGGTTGGTCGGGGCACATGCAAGGGGAGTCTGTCTCTGCTCCCCATCCCTCACATAATGAAAAAATAAAAGGAAAAGAAATGAGAGTAGATCTGCCTGACCAAGAATTAAGTCATAAACCTCTTCATTTTCTATTTCTTTCACTCCATGCAGGGTTAATGCCCAAACTCTTATTTTTAAAGGGGCACCTGATCTGTAGACTTTGGCTTTTGGCAGCACCTTCTGTAAGATCGTGTTTTGTCTGACTCGCTGTGCCCTCCTGCAGTAGTGTGTAAGGGGGGAGGGGGGCATCAGGACTTGTGGGGTTCCTATGCTGTCCACTTGAGGGCACATGGAGGATGCTGGAGGAGGGCCAAGGATACGTGTGTTTCTTTTTGTTTGACCAGAAAGTATTTAAATGGTTTCATAGGAATTCAGGAGGTACAGTAAAACACCTTAACACTTGAGAATATGACATTTAAAAAATAATTTAAAAAACAGTGTGGATTGTTCGAAATATAATACTACTCTGAGGCAGTTAGAAGCATTCTTAAGACCTATCTTGGTCTCTTCTAGACGTATTAGTCTATGATAAATTCACTGTTTTAGTTCAATCGTCCGTCGACTTCAGTTTTCCATCATCTGCTCAGAAAATCCTACCTGAGGAGCCTCCTGCCACTTGGGAACCCTGACTAGAGGCTCTCCTGAAGTCTTCATACAAACGAGGGCAGCACTGCAGGGCTCTCGTCTGTGGCTGGTCCTCTATAGGGGGCAGGGCAGGAGGCAGCCCTCTGTGCAGCCGTGCCAGTGGGCTGGAGGGGGCTGCCGATCCCTGGTCTGTGGTGCAGAAGTCAGCACACCTTCATGTCTCCTCGGAAACCCGCCTGGGCAGGCTCCTCCTCCTTTCCGGGGTAACGGGGATTTACTGATGGCAAACAACACTGAGTGCGCCCTCTAGTATGAGGAACTCCTGCCACTGCTCCCTCCCCTCCCACCGCCTGGGAGATGTCACAGAGAAAGTGCCTATCATCAGCACAGTAGTGGGGAAAAAAATGGGTTCTTGTTTGCAGGTGACTTGGTGGTGATTGGCTGTCAGCATGCTTTTTTTCAGAGTGGCTTGTTGCTACAGGGTCTGATGCTGGCAGATTACAACTCTGTAGCTAGTCATTTTCGATTTATTTGAACCTATTTCTCCAGTCTACTGAGCTTTCACTGGCTAACATCAATTCAGACACATTGCAATTCCTCAGAATCTCTATCCCCATCAGATGGTTCGATCTGCGGAGAAATTTAGCTAGAGGCGTTTAGACAAAAAAGAAATATTGTGGCTGGGGAAGCATTTAAGTTAGAGGAGGCAGCCAGGGCTGTTTTATTACTTAGGCCTGTGTCACCTGTGATGACCCATGAGAGTGGAGAATATTGATCGCTTGTCACTCAAGGCATTCAGCAGATTGCATTGACAAAGCTTGGCAGGTCTCTAATAGCAGGGTTCCTGGCCTTGGCGGAGGCCCAGGGGAACAGTCTGCAGGCCCTATTACTCGGCGGCCTTTAACTCTCAGAGAATTGGAGGAGAACACTGACAAAAATGGGGACGTGATTTTATGGTTACAAATGGGTTTTCTTCTCCCCCTTTTTAATTCCACTTTCCTTCTATTCCTTTTCTGCCTATCTCTTCTCCCCAGATCCCTGCCAGCCCTTTCTTTCGTATTACTGATGATCATGGCAGTATTGTTTTTCCAGAAGAAAAATGAGAGTGTGAACTAGGGGAAGCTTAGACGCCCCAGTGGGAGGCCCAGTTTCTTTCTCCCATTTTGGACAGCGTGTGTCTCACCACCCTGTTCAGGTGGCGGCATGTGTCTGGGTGTCTACACGTGAATTTGACGTGCAGGCCATTCTCAGACACTGGCCGAAGAATTGCCATTTCCTGACAGGCGATTTCTTCCTCCCTACTCCCTAGTAGCCAGGCTTGGTTTGAGCCTTCAGCGATACCTAGACCAGAGGTCCAGCTCAGAGGGACGTTCTGACGTCAGAAAGGCCCTGGTAGTAATTTACCAGAATGATTTTAAAGAACAGTAGGAAGAATTTCATAGGCACTGTCTGACTGCCCCAGGGATTCAGATCATCGCCATTATGACAGTGTCGTTCCTATCACTGGTTGGCCTCCAAGGAGACACTCTTGAGTAATGTGCCTCTCCTGTATTGCTGCCATTCGCTTCATAAAGCAAAATTTGGAATTTTTTTTTTTTTTTTTTTGCATACCTTTCTCCAAAATGATCTTGTTTGTTATCTCCTTTCTCTCTCTGAGGTCAGGAAAGACAAACATTAATCCCATTTCAAAGAAGAGTTGATATATAAATATTGCCCTAATCACTAGTGATTTCAATGGTAACTCAATATTCTCATTAATATATATTTCCGGTTCTTTAGTAAATCAGATATAAGCAGTCAGTGAGCATGTATGTACTGTATGTGAACCTCTAGTGTTTTTTTTTTAATGAGTTGAATTTATTGGGTGATACTGGTTAACCAAATTATACAGGTTTCAGCTGCCCAGTTCTACAATACATCTCTGCACAGCACCTAGTGTGTTCACCCCCAAGTCACATCTTCGCCCATCCCCATTTTATCCTTTCCTTTTCCCCACATTTCTGTCACATAATTTCTTGGAGCTCACCCCTTTGCTGCTTCTTCCTTTACAGTGCTTTGGGCTGGCCAGTATCTTTCCTCCTTGAATTAGTGCCATGCATGGTCATTGGTGGCAAAGAGATCTCTGCTCTTAAGTTCCTCTCTAAATACATGCATTTGATGTCTAGAATTGACTGTAGGGATCGGTTTTCTAGGTTCTCAAGAAGGGATACCCAGCCTTGAATATGGAAGATTTTATTGGCTTTGCATTTATATTCCTGCATATACAATCAGGGTGGGGCTAAAGTAGGTTTACAATGAGGAGTGCAGGAAACACAGTTATTCTTGTATTGATATTATTATTTATTGTATTATTTTCCATATAAAAAACTGTAAACCTACTTTTTTTCCAACTTGTATTTGTAGGAGGATTACTTAATCCTTCTGAGCCTCAGTATCTTTATCTGTGAACTGGAGGGATAACACTCTATGTCAAAAATAAATGAATATTGTAGCATGTGAATTATATCAACTTTTTTAAAAAAATGAATTGTGAAAAGTTTCTAGCATAGACACTTATTTCTTTCTTCCCTTCTTCCTTAACAACTACAGGCTCAAGAAAGCAGAATAAGAACTAACATATGTAGGCCCGTATTTTGGGATAGGTGGCATTGTTGGAGACAGAAATGTAAAAGTATTGCAAGAGGCTGCGGGCCTCTTAATAGTCTATAGTACTTTGAGCCACTTCGAATTAAAATACTTATCTCTGAAAGGTTTTATAATTCATATGACCTGAAATAATTTACACCTAATTAGATTTTGTCAACTGAATAATTCTGTCTCATGTTGCTTCCACAGAATAATTTAAGCAATTGCATTTTATTCTCAAAATAGCTGTAAATGTCAAATTAATTTTGTTGACATGATCAACATGTAGAAGAGCTACTTGGCAGAATTGTTTGTCAACTGAATATGTTATGAGTCTCTATAAAGTATGTGGAATGATTATGCTTTAGCTGACTTTTGCAGTTCCCTGCTGCCCGGGAAGAAGCCCCTGGCAGTGGTTACAGAAACCATTAGGGCATCTCTGCCCGCCTGGTTAGACACTCTTTGATATCTGAGAGTTTTCCCTTCTTTCATTGTGCATACAGTGTCCTTTTGCAAGTTACCTTTTTCTCTGGGTAAGACTAATCCCATCTAATTACTTTGGTGTTTATTATATTCCTCATTAATGCCGTGATGCCCTTAGTTGATGCTGGCCATATATAAAATTATTACTCAGTCTCATCCTATCTCTAGTTTGTACCATGCCTTTCATTTGGAAAGCCTCTGTGTCCTCCTCTTTGAAAAATCTTAAGATTAGTGTCCTTGTGGTTTATTTCTAGCTTGCTCTTATTATCCCGTTTACTCCAGAATCCTTTCTCCACTGGGTCATTCCCCACCTGGTCCAGGCTTCTAACTACTAACACTGAAATCCTGTCATCTGGTGCTTCTCAGCTCTTGTCTTACCATGTACATGTAGAAAGTGGTATCTTTGTACAAGCACATGGCAGTCAACAGACAAGTCTTCTTAGTGCTGGAGGCAGCTGGCCCTACATTGGAGAGGATACATAAATCGGCATGCACTCTGTTCTGGAAATTCTGGCTTGACCAATTCCCAAATTAGAACTAATACTGTCAGGGATTAGAAATTCACTCATTTGGTGGTATCCGGAATTAATCCATTTTTGAATGAGCTCAGTGCTCATCTGGTGTACTATGAAGATATCTCTGAGTTTTCCTTCAAATCATTTCTATTTGTATCTAGTCATCAGGAAGCTGAGATTTCTTCCTTGACCTCCTTGGTATGCTGACCCACCTGACATTCCAGTGTCTCTCCTGGGGAATAGACCTGTATTTTACCTTTAGTTTATTCTTAAGAGCTCGATTTTTCAGAAAAATTGTGCACCTCCCAAACATCAAAGGATTACTGTCCCATTGGCAACAATATGAACACAGCCCAGAGATTACTATTGACTATACTTATGCCCCTACAATAATTTCGAGCCCTTAAAAGAGTGAATTAGTCAGTGTCCCATTGAATTCAACTCATTAGAAATTCAGACTTTGCACGGTAGCTTCTCTGGGAGGGATGACCCAATGCAGAGTTGGCATTGCTAGCCCTGTTAATATTTCCTTCCAACTTTTTCCAGTCTCTGCTGACCTGCTCTTGATGCCCAACATGCCTTTTAGCTAAAGGCTCTTGGTATTGTGTATATTCCATGAATATGTAAAGCATGTGCAGTATATGGAAAGATAGACTACAGATACACGTATGCCAATGTTGCCATAAAACTTATTGTCCCAAGACAATGTCTTTCAATGTACAAATAAAGACCTGAATACTTCTGACTTTATTAAGAGAGAGGAAAGGGAATCTTAGAAACCACCTAGCAGTAAATTGACCCAGGAAAGATGGTGGAAGATGTTACTAATGTACGCTTTCTGAGAGCTTGTCAAAGCAATAGTCACCCCTAGGAAGCAGTATGGGTTCACATAAATGTTGTGCTCTGTGAGATGGTTTCCTTCAGAACAGGGACTGGCGGAAGTTTTCTATAAAGAGTCAGATGGTAAATATTTTAGGCTCACACAATCGAGGTTACAACTACACATGTGCCACTGCAGCACAGAAGCATTCACAGATGACATGTTAATGGATTAACAGGGCTGCATCCAAGAAAACAAAGACTGTTTGGCCTGTGGGGCCATACTTGTCTGATCCCTGCATTAGAAAATGTCTTAGATGAGGTGTACCTGGATGTCTTCAAGAATTTTACAAAGCCTTTCAAAGTCTTTGTAGAGGACACAGAGAAACCTGACCGTGAGAATGGTGTAGTTAGGCAGCATTATGACATGGTGAATAATTATGTGAATGTGAAGGGTGGCTCGCAGGCCTGTGCATTTGATTCAGTTTTATCAGCATTTTTATTTGTGACTTGACTGAGATCTGGATTGGCTTGTGGGTCATATATGTGGGTAGCCTGATGGAGAGAGATTGCCTGACTGGGTGACAGGAGCAAAGTCCTAAAACATCCTAGATTGGGACACTAGTTTAAATCTAGCAGATTGAAATATTGAAATCTAGCAGATTGAAATATTATACTACATGTTAGTAGTATAAATACAAATTTTAAATAAAAAAGCTGTGGTACATTTACACAATGGAATATTACTTGGTCATAAAAAAAGAAGGAAATATTACCTTTTGCAACAGCATGGATGGACCTGAAGACCTTTATTCTGAGTGAAATAGCCAATCAGAGAAAGACAATGAGCACATGATTTCACTTACATGTAGAATGCAATGAACAAAATGAACTAACAAGTGAAATAGAGACAAAGAGAGGGGTTGTGGGGAGAGGTGGGGGGGCTGGGTGGGAATAGTGGAAGGATTGAGCAAAAAGGGAAAAAAGAAAACAACTCATGGACCCGGATAACGGTGTGGTGATGTCAGCGGGTGGGGGGAGGTAGAGGAGGGAATAGGTGTAAATGAGGATGGATGGGGACTTGACTTGGGGCAGTGAACACACAGTGCCGTGTACAGATGATGTGTTGTGCAATTGTGCACCTAAAATCTGTATAATTTTGTCAACCAGTATCACTCCAATAAATTTAAAATATAAAACAAACACAGATTGTGAAAACATAGCTTAATAACAACCTGTTTGAATGAAACTAGGAGAGTGCTGAAATTGGAGTGCATGCAGAGGAGGGGTTATCTGGGTGGTTGAAGAGGCTCAAAATCATGTCCCATTAGAAATGGTCGATGACTTGTTCAGTCCCCGGTCACGGCACATACAGAAACAGATTGATGTTCCTGTCTCTCTCTCCCCTTTCTCTTTTTCTAAAATCAATAAACTTTATTTTTTTAAGGAAGTTTAAAAAAAAAAAAAGAAATGGTTGAAAGAACTGGAGATAATTTAGCCTGGATGGATATATAGTTGTATAATAAATAACATTCTTCAATTATCACTGGGGAACAAAATTTTTGTTGCATCCACAAAAACACTTGTTCTTACCTAATTCGAGTGTGCTGATCTCAAGTATGACATTAGTTTTTCTCTGTAAGCTACATTATTTTTGCAATTCAAGATCTTAGGTTTTCATCATATAAAATTTTCAACATTTAGCTTAACATAATGAAGTAGAATGTCTTCTTGGGCATCATCTTTGTAAAAATATAATAATTTATATAATGCAGTAAATACAAATAATTTATATAATACAGTAAATACACTAAAAGATATGATTGCATCAGAATTTGTCTACAATTTTGAAATAGAACATATTAAAACAGTTATTTTAATCATATAATTTGCGCAAAACATTTAAATTCTATTCAGGCAAAAATTTGCATTTGTAGCTCTTGTGTTTGTGTACTTGTTGAGGACAATCTCATTTGATGCTCCAGCAGTAGTCTGCTCATCATTAACAGCTCCAAGATTTTTGGGAAACTTATCAATGTGACTGTTCAGGAAGTGAATCTTAACACTCATGTTACATCCAATGTCGCAGAAAGCCAACAGCATCCTTTGAACCAGAAGTTCATAGTTTTCTTTTTTTTTTTTTTTCTTTTCTGCTTTTTTGTTGCCACGGAAGTTCTTTGTAACTGCCACAAAAGACTGCCATGCTGCTTTCTCTTCCTTATTCATCTTCCTGGCAAATTCTTCATCACGTCTGAGGATTCAAATTTGAGGTCCATCGAATACACCTGCTTTTATCTTCTCGAAAGACAAGGCAGGAAAAGCAGAAATAATATGTTGAAAGCATTCACTTTCTCTATTCAAAGCCTGAACAAACTGCTTCATTAAGCCAAGTTTGATGTGAAGCGGGGGGAAATGATCCTGTCTCGATTAACTACAGGTTCATTCACAATACTTTGCATCCCTACTTCCAGAGCTTCACGTTTCGGCCACTCCTTCTGTGTCCAGTGTTTCTCCCGAGCTCGGCTGTCCCACAAACACAGAAAACAAGGATACTTCGTGAAACCTCTCTGTTGTCCTAGCAGGAAATTTACCATTTTAAGATCCACACAAATGATCCAGTTATGCTCCTCATACTTCAGAAAGTCGAGGACAATTTTTATCTCATTATAATCTTCTCACAGATGAGTTAAATAACCAATTGGAACCGCTGCTTAAGCATTACTATTGTGTAGGAGAACACATTTCAGACTCTGTTTAGAGCTGTCAAGAAACAGCCACCATTCTGTTGAACTGTAAGTGATAACACCTAGCTGGCTGAGAAGACTACTGATATCATGACAGTAAACAAAGTGTTTGTCTTCAGAAAAAAAGTCCACAAAAATATGTTCATGCTTTCTGAAATGGGATACTTTAGCTGACCAGTGAAGTACAATACATTCTTTTCTTGAAGTCTGGAGGCTAATTACTCAGCTACTTTCTTTGATAGACCCAAATCTCTTACTAAGTCATTCAATTTGGGTTGGCTAAACTGCCAAAGGGTTAATGACTGCTTGGCATCAGAAGAAGACCCTTCAGATTCTACAACCATTTCCTTATACATCGTATCAAAATACACTTGATCACCATGTTCACATTCTTCGTCCTTAGAAGAAATAGAACCATTGAAAACTGGAACCGTAGTGTCTCAGAATGTGGGATAGGTCTTATTGCTGAAGGAATATTAGGATATGCGTTCATATGCCATTTTTTCTTGCCGATGCCCTTTGTATGGATCAGACAGAAATATCAGTCATAGCTGTGGTCCTTAGGTTCACGCCAAACCATGGGAATACCAAAAAGCATTCCTTTTGTCCAGTCGCGAAGCATTTTCTCACAATTATGACACACAATATGAGGAGCCCAATTCTTGTCTTGATCGCCAAGGGGAACTTGAAAATAGGCAATATATGCACGTGTCACAAATGATGAAATATTGCACCTTTGATGTTGAAGTGTGTAACAGCCACATATATAACAGAAGGTGTCAGGACTATTCTTACATTTACGCCTACTCGAAGAAGCCATGATTCAATCTTAAAATAAGAGGGTGTTTTATCAGATAATAATATTTTACATTTAAAAACAACTATAATTATGTAAAAATGATGTTTGTAAAACATTAATTGCGTGGTAGTTATGTTCATTCCAAGAGTCGTTGCCCTTTAACTCCAATTTAAAAACCAATGCATGCCATTAACTATAACAAAACGAAATTAAAATCGCATAAAAACTGGAGCATGCACCATAAAGCGGATTTCAGATTTGGAATCAGCGATGCAGAGATATATAGGAAAAGTTCTAAAACCTCATGCAACAGAAAATGAAAAAAAAAATTGTTCCCCAGCGTTATTTAAAGGGCTGTCATGTAGAAAAGGGATTGGACTGATTCTAGGGGGTGTTGGTAGACACAAGTAATAGCAGTGGGTGGAAGACACTGGTATGTTTTGAATTCCCTGCCTTGTTTATATGGTTCACATGCTGAATGTACATATTCCTTCTATATGTGTATCTGTACCTGTCATATTCATGTGATTGGTCAGAGACCCTGTCACATTTATCTTCGTCACCTGTCCCATTCTCTGTACATAGTGGGAGCAAAATAGGTGCTTGAGAACAAGTGAATAATAAATGAGGCATATCCACATGTCTTACTTTTAGTGATGCTGGTTCCATGTAAAAGCCCCTGGGAGATTAGGGAGATTGTCAGAAATCACACCTGTGGGTTGGTAGTATGTTGGCACTCAGACTCTGTGCCTTTGTTTCTGTGTCATATATGCACAGAGGCCAGTCCGTCAGCGTCAGCAGGAGTGGAAGGGATCAGGCTGAGCGCTCGCACCAGGATCGCTTTATCTCCTGTGGGTGGTTATGTGCCGCCCCTTTCTGCTCTTCTGCTTCCTGTGCAGGCCTTTCAGCTAAACTTCACTCTGGACCCTCACATGTCTGGGATATATTTTCCGGTCTTTGGAATACTATATTCCTGAAACAGTCATCTGCTGCCATCATAACTCTGGAAGATTTAATGCTGAGATCTTCAGTGGGTCTTCCAAGGTCTCGTTCTTTGATGTTTTATGCTTAGGTAAGTGGTCAGGGATCGTAGTCTGTTTATCACTACATTCCCCACAGCCCTTCCTCGGGGTCAGGCACATGTTCACTTGTTCACTTCAGCAGAACTCTGGTTAGTCTCTCCTCCTGTTCCAGCCTAATGCGCTCAAGTCTGCTTCTTCCCCAGGCAGCGTTCTCTTCCTCTGTGCCTACCTCGCTCTCCCCACCACGTGTCTTCATCATCTTCAGTGCTGTTTCCAGCTGTATAAGTAACACTTTCCTCCAGGGTGGAAAGGGGGCAAGGATTCAGTGGTGGGATCTCTCCCAGGGAGGGTTGAGCTGGGGAGGAAGAAAGGGAGGAGGGGAGGAGGAGGAAGAAAGGAAGTGAGAGAGGGAGAACAGAGAGGGAAGCATCCTGCTTAGACCGAGAAGACTTTGGTGTTGAAGGATTTTGCCTCTGTTATTGCTGGGCATCTTGTGCGTCCCTTTCTGTAATCTCGGGTCTGTTCCCATGTTTGCATTGCATTTTGTGGGTCAGAGTTAAGAGAGCCTTTAGATAGATCTCTATTCGCAAGTAAAGTAACTGTTAACACCAGGACTATTTCTTTCCTCCTTTCCCCCTCCACTGGTTGACTCAGTTGGTAGAAAACCTGGCTTTGGGGTTAGCTTTGCTGGAGAAATGTCCTTGTCAGGCCAGATTTGTAACCTTCAGGGAGGACAGCCTGGCTGTGAATGACCTTGTGGAGTTTGTAACCCACACACCTCTTGTGCACTGATGGGAAGAACCCAAGTACTATGTACACAATGATAGGGAGGCAAAAGGCTAGCTTTTTTCACGAAAGAATTGTGCTTTGGTTTGCTGGAGCTGGCTTGTTAGCAACACACAGGAACCAACTGTTAAATTTTCAGGAAATTTGTAAGCCAGTCTTCAGCTTTTTAAAGAGCCTTTAGAAAAATTAAGTTGCATAAACTTATCTTTGCTTTTAATATAATACACTTAATTATAATAAAATTTCAGAACTCATTGCTTCTCAATTACTTTGTTACATGTTACGATAATCTATGAGCTGGATGGAGGTTACTGTGTGGTGGAAATGCTACATAATAATGTGCTCTGAAGCATCTCTTCCCGACCCTGGATAGTGACATCACTTCTGTAGCTTGAAATTAGCCATGATTGGCACATTTATACCATAGAAGTTGGTAAATAGTACAGGATCCAGACTTGACTCTTGTTTTGTTGATGATCAATAATTTTTTTTTTTTTTTTGTATTTTTCTGAAGTTGGAAACGGGGAGGCAGTCAGACAGACTCCCGCATGCACCCGACAGGGATCCACCCGGCACGCCCACCAGGGGGCGATGCTCTGTCCATCCGGGGCGTCGCTCTGCCGCAATCAGAGCCATTTCAGTGCCTGAGGCAGAGGCCACAGAACCATCCTCAGTGCCCGGGCAAACTTTGCTCCAATGGAGTCTTGGCTGCAGGAGGGGAAGAGAGAGACAGAGAGGAAGGAGAGGAGAAGGGGTGGAGAAGCAGATGGGCGCCTCTCCTGTGTGCCCTGGCTGGGAATCGAACTAGGGACTCCCGCATGCCAGGCCGACGCTCTGCCACTGAGCTAACCGGCCAGAGCCTAAGAATTTTTTTTTAAATGAAGAAGAAAATGTTATTAATACAATTAAATTTAAAAGTGTGTAATATTTGCATTCATTACATTGTGGATTGTACAAAAAATAAGGAAATAGTCTACCCATGTTAAAATATCAGTTCAACAGAAAAGTTATTCATGTCATTGACAGGTGAAGTTCTGGCATGTATCTTAGTTCCACTTCAGTTTTACGGGTTGAAAAGAGCAGTCAAGCTTCACATCAGAATTAATTCATCTCCAGTGGCAGCCATAGACTGGCTATAGATATTGGAGTTCCTGATGTGTCAACAGAAGCATTCTATGAAAATCAAATGTCTGTTATGTTTCAATTTACAATAAAAAATATATAATAATATACTTTGTTATTACTTATAAATTATTTGCTACATAGCCTTATGTCAGGAAAATTTGTAATAAGTGTATATACATATATTCATGCATTTATCTTTTCCTAGGGAGCTGCTTGTTAAACATTACTATCTAAAATCAAATGGGGAGAACCTGGCTAGCTCATTTGGTAGAGCATCGGACTCTTAAAACCCAAATGGGATTTTATGTGTAAATGGTGAGATTTTTGCTTACAACATTGTAAAAGGGTCAAATGCAATATTAGAAACCTTCCTGATTATAGGCTATGAAGTAGGGGTTTTGAATACCAGCTACTATAGAGCACTTGAAGGACAAAGTGTTCATTGAGTCTTTAAGCATGTCTACCATATTCAAAATTACAAAACGTGATAACAGAGGTGTTAAGTATCATTAGAACCTTAGCAAGGCTTTGGAATCCAGTGGATTGAAAGATAATTGAGTGAGAAGGAGCTTTGGACACAAAGCAGGCAGTTTAGTTATTCAAAGCATTTATGTCAAGTAGCAAATGCTTGAGGATTTATTTGTTTGTGGTTTCCTCTTGGAGACTAATCCATGAGGAATAGGGAGCGAAGGTAAGGTGGAGGCTAGCCTGTATTTTGCCTTGCTCTGAGAAGTAATGCAATAATAAAAGAAATTTACTGTTCTGGAAACATTATTATAAATGAAAACTCCTGAAATATGAAGACAGAGTTTTTTTTGTTTTTTAAATAGGTTTAGAAATTCAAGCAAAATGGTCTGTCTCTTTCACCTTAACAAGCTAAGACAGCTCAAGTAAAATATGTTTTTCTGAGAGAATTTTGGTTATATAGAAGTTGTTTTTATTCATCTGTGAGACTCAGTGTTAAAGAATATTATGTGTAATCCACTTTAGCAACAAACTGTGCTTGTTCAAGTTTGTAGTTAGACCCTTTAGTAAATGGAAATTAGAATTTTGTTAATGTAATGGTAAATGTGAAGAATTGAAGAAATGAGAATCAACTTCATGACAGTTTAATGTGAACTTTCAGGAAAAAAATTTTGGATATCCTTTTGATATACATATGTATATGTGTTTTATTTATTTATTTTTAAGATTTTATTGACTTTACAGAGAGAGGAGAAGGGCAGTAGTGAGGAGAATCAACTCAGAATTGCTTCACTTTAGTTCATTGCTTGCTTGTCATATGTGCCTTGACCAGGCAAGCCCAGGGTTTCAAACTGGCAACCTCAGCGTTCCGTGTCCACACTTTATCCACTGTGCCACCACAGGCCAGGCAGTGTGCCTGTGTTTTAAAATGTTGATTTCTCTGTCTGGTGTTTTGTTCTTCATTTGCTTTGTGTATGTGTTTCAAAGGCGGAGGTATTGTTAACATTGCAATTCCCTGCCTCCACATCTATTCCAAAAATAATTTTATTAATCCTAAGACTGTAACTGAGGAGATAAAATGGCTTTTTAATCTCAGGTTGACTACGTGCCTACAATGTTGACTTGCTAATACTTGGAACTTCCAAATTAAATTTTATGGTATATGGATGATTTATTGTAATCTTTCCTATGAGGAAATTCCTCTTTAAAACTTTTAAAAATCATTCTCTCTCAGGGAGGGGAGAGCATTTCTAATTCAAAGCAGGAGTCTGTCTAAGCTAACATGTCTCCTTAGAGGAAAGGGGAGGTTTTACTTGTTGCATATGTTTTAAAAATATTATAGATACAGCTGGACTTTTAGTACTTCTGAGTTTAATGATGGAATTCCCAAGGGACTGAAATTGTTCCAAATGCTCTGAACCATGTAGGAAGTTCAAGAATAGTATATAGTGGTTCTAAAAACTTTAATTTTCCTTGGAAATTTTGAATGGGGAAATGACTTTTAGTCCTTTGTTTCTTGAATTTCCTGTTAACAGAACACCTTCTTGCCTCCAATTTAGTCCTTAACCTATGCAGACTAACTTTGATTTTCTATTAAAACATTTCTATATAAGGTTATCAGTAAATTATAAATAATAAAATTTAGTGGTTTTGTTTATTTCTCATTGTCTCCAGTGCCTATTATGTAAGGTGTTGCTAAGGTGCATTGGCAAACAAGGTAGATACATTCCTTTACAGTGAGGGGCTTTCAGTCTTCCAGCACTGTTAACCTGCCTCCCTCAAACTTCGTGGAATTATTGACCTCTGGTTTGTGAAATCATTGATTATTGGATTTTCTTTTAATGAGGATTCCCACCTCCACCTCCACCCCAGTGATTCTATTCCTGGCCCTCTCTTTCCTTGATAATTTATTTTCTTGATACTTTCTGAGTGATTTCATATGGCCATGGTTTTCCAATTACTGCCCAAACACATATTGCATGCATGCATGCATACATACATGCATACATACATACATACATACGTACACACACATATTTGTGTGTATATATATTATATGAATGATCAAATTAACTTCTTTATATACAATTGTAATTGTAGACTATTGTGTTTTGCTTTAGTTTTTAACAGCCTCATTGAGATATAATTGACGTATAATGAACTCATATTTATGCAATTTGGTAAGTTTTGACCTATGTATAAACCCATGAGACTATTACCAATATCAAGATAATGAACATATTACCCACTCACAAATGTTTCCTTTAGTCCTCTCTTAATTCCTCCCTCCATTATTTCTCCATCCCCACCCTTGCCTGTTCTTAGGCTGTTACTAAATTACTTTCTGTTACCATAGAGTAATATGTACTTTGTAAAATTTTATAAAAATGGAATCAAACAGTATGCATTGTCTTCTCTTCTCTTCTCTTCTCTTCTCTTCTCTTCTCTTCTCTTCTCTTCTTGTTTTGGGGAGTGGGCATCTGGCTTTATTACTCAGCATATTTATTTTAAGATTTAGCCACGTCATGATATACATTAATAGTTTATATTTACCCTGGCCATTGACACAGTGAATAGAGGGTTGTCAAGGAGCACCGAGGTTGCTAACTTGATCCTGAGTTCGCCAACTTGATCACAGGATTGCTGGCTCGATCCTGAGGACAACTGCTCAATCTTGAGGGCACTGGCCCAACCCCAAGGTCTCTGGTCTCAGCCCCTGTCAGAGCACGTGTGAGAAGCAATCAAGGGGTACACAACTACGTGGAACAAGTTGATGTTTCTTTCTCTCTCCTTCCCTCTCACTCTTTCTCTCTCCCTTTGTTTCTCTCAAATAGTGTTTTTTTGTTACTGCTTATATTATTCCATTCTATGACTTGATCATAGTTTATACATTCACGTGTTGGTTTGCTTTCAGTCTTTTGTTATTATGAATATTTGCTTTCAGTCTTTTGTTATTATGAATATTTGTGTACAATATGCATTTTCTTCCCTTAGGTAAATAGGAGTGGAATGACTGAACAGTGTGTTCGGTGTATGTTAAATGTTTTAAGACAATGTCAGAGTGGTTATATATGCCCACCAGCACTGTGTATGTGTTGCATGGCTTCCATATCTCTCTACTACTTAGTATGTTTAGTCTTGCATTTTAGTCATTGAAATAGTTGTATAGAGGTACCTAATTAGGGTTAGGAATTGCATTTCCCCAGTAACAAATGATGTTAATCATCTTTGTACGTGTTTATTTGTCATCAGTGTATCATCTTTGGAGAGCTATCTGTTCAAATCTCTTGCTCATTTAAAAAAATTGTGTTTTCTTAAATTAGTGTTGAGAGTCCTTTATTCTGGATACAAGATCTTGATTCAGTTTATGATTATCAGATGTTTTCTCCCAGCTTGTGGCTTGTCTTTCTATTTTCTTAATTGTGTCTTATAAGAGCAGAGTTTTAAATTTTGATGAATTCTAATTTATTAATTTTTAATAGATTATTCTTTTGGTGTCATATCTAAGAACTCATGTTTAATCCAAGGCTGCAAGGCTTTTCCTGTGTTTTCTTCCAGAAGAGTTACGGTTTTAGATTTTACATTAAGGTCACTCTCACCCATTTTGAATTAATTTTTGTATGTTATGAAAAGTATTGAATTCGTTTTCTTTTTTGCATATATATACAATGGTGGGATTCAGTTGGTTTGCAGTGGTTCGGCAGAATCAATACTTAATTTTTGTTTAGTTCGGCAAACCGGTTGTTAAAATGGCACTTGTAATCAGGGTTCTCTCTAAGAGGGTGCCTGGGCAGCCACCCAATGTGGAAATCACAAATTTACATTTACTCTTTTTTAACATTCATCTACGCAACAGCGTATTCTAAGTGCGCATAGTAATGTTCATTCTATCCATAGGTGAAAAAATTGCAAGTGAAGACCCCAGTCAACAAGCAATATGGAAATGTCACAAATAACAGTTTTATTGTTTTTTTGTCAGGTATTAGCTAATATTTTTTCACTAATATTTTAAAATTCTTATAATCTAGTTTTGTGTACCTCTTCCATTGTTCTTATTTAAGCATTAAATGCATGAAATAATAGACTACCATTCAGTATATCTTTTTTAACACTTAAAACGGTCAGTAGGGCATTGTCTCAGCACCATTTGTTGGAAAGACTGTCCTTTCTCCAATTAATTACATTTGCATCTTGTGTCAAAAATCTGTTGTTCATAAATTTGTGGGTTGATTATTAGAGTCTCAAGGATAAGCTAGTGACCAATTTGTTTATCTTAAGGTGGCAAACTCAGGCCTATGGGCCAAATACAATATGAAGCCTGATTTTTGTATAACCAGTGAAGCAAGGTTTTACGTTTTTGAAAGTTTTGGGGTGGGGAAGAAGAGAGAAGAAGAGGAAAAGAAAAAAATGTGACAGATACCATATGGCTTCTAAGACCTAAAATATTTACAATCTGGCCCTTCTCTGAATAAAGCTTCTTGAACTTGGCCTATCTTCATACCAATACCACATGCCTTGATTAAAATAGTTTTATAGTGTCTTGAAATCAGGTAATGTTAGCCTTCCAACTTTCTTCTTTTTCAAAATTGTTGGCTCTTCTTGGTTCATTGAAATTTCATTTGAGTTTTAGAATTACTTGGTTAATTTCTTCAAAAAAGTTCACTGGGATTTTGATTTAGATTATTTTGAATATGTAGTTCAATTTGGGAAAAAATTGGCATCTTCAGCAATATCTAATCTTTTGATTCTTGACATTATATTTCTTTATTTTCTTTAATTTTTCTCAGAAATTTTTTTGTGGTTTTCAGTATATAGAAGTTTTACATCTTTTATCAGATTTATCCCTATGTGTTTTTTTATGTTGTTTTAAATGGTATTTTTTGTTGTTTCATTAATGTCAGTTTATGATGGTTCCTTGCTAGTATATACACATTCAGTTGATTTTTGTATATTTATTATGTATCCTGTAATCTTGATAAACTCACTTGTAGGTGCTGGGCTATTTTGTGAATTATAATCAACAGTGTCATCTGTGAATACAGATTTTTTTATTTCTTCTTAATTAACTGGAAGCCTGTAATTAATTAATTAATTTCCTTTGTGTCTCTCTCTCTCCCTCTTTTTGTCATATTGTACGTCTAAAATCTCTAGTACAGTGTTGAATAGAAATGGTGAGAATGGATGCCCTTATCATTTTACTGATCTTATGCGAAAAGCATTCAGGTTTTCACCATTATGTAGGAGGTTAGCCTTAGGTTTTCCATAGATGCTCTTAACAAGTAAGAAAGCTCCTTTAGATTTCTAGTTTGCTATGGGATTCTTTTTCAGCACTGGATACTAGATTTTTGTCAAATACTGTATATGAGTCTATTAAAATCATATGCTATTTTTTCTTTTTTAGTTTGTTAGTATAAGTTTTACTGATATTTTCAAATGTTAATCCAACCTTTTATCTTCGGATAAGCGCCATTTCGTCATAATGTATTGTTTTGTATATTGTTGAATATGATTATTATATGTAGTTTTATTTTCTTTCAGTTAACTTTTGTTTTGCTGGCATGGTAATTATGGCATTATAGAAAGCCAATTTTCTGAAAGAATTTGTGTAGTGCTGGTGTTTTTTCCTTAAATATTTAAGGGGGTCTATCAGTGAAGCTGTCTGGACCTATAATATTCTTTGTGGAAAAAGTTTTTACTGCAGTTCATTTTTTAAAAATAAATAAAGGACTATTCACGGTTTCTGTTTCTTTTTGGTGATCATTATTATTTTATGTCTTTCAAAGGATTTGTTCATTTCAGATTTATTAGTGTCAAATTGTTTATAAGATTTCCTTTATATTTTTATGTATTTGGTTAATATTTTTAGAATTGGCTCTGATGTGACCTTCATAATTTTTTATATTTAAAAACATTTTTTTTACTGATTTTTTTAGAGAGAGGAAGGAAGGGGAGAGAGAGGGGGAAACACTGATTTGCTGTTCCACATTTTTTTGCATTCATTGGTTGATTTTTGTATATTCCTTGACCAGGGAGTGAACCAGCAATCTTGACGTATCGAGATGACACTCTAAACAACCAAGGTACCCAGCCAGGGTTGTGATTGTTGATATTAATAATTCATTTTTTTCTTTTTTCCTCTTGATTAGTCTGGTTAGAATATATCAATTTTATTGATTTTTCTGAATGACTCATGTTTTGGTTTTACTGATAATTTTTTTTTTGTCTTTCAGTTTTTCATTGATTTCTGGCTTTATTTTTTTATTCTACTTACCTTTGCTTTTATTTTTATTTTTCTAGTTTGTTTATCGTGTAAGCTGAGGGCATTGATTCTGCAACCTTTCTTCTTTTCAAAGAATGATGGTGCTATAAATTTCTCCTTAATACTGTTTTAGCTTGATTCCACAGGTTTTGATATGCTGTATTTTAATATCCATTTAACTCAGAATTCTTTCTAATTTCCCCTATAAATACCATCATTGTCAGAGAATGTACTTTGTAGTACTTGAATAGTTTTACATTTATCAAGACTTGTTTTATGGCCCAGGTTTCTGTGGTTTATCTTAGTAAATATTCTTTATGTGTTTGGATAAAATATGTATTCTGCTGTTGGAGTTTTCTATAAATGTCAATTATTGTTGGTCATGTTCTTCAAATCTTCTATAGCTTCCTGATGATCTGTTTATTCTGTCAATGATTAAGAAAGGGATATTGAAATCTCTGTCTATATTTATGCATTTGTCTATTTCTCCTGTCAGTTCCATCAGTGTTTGCTTCTTTTATTTCGAAGCTTTGTTATTAGATGCATAAACATTTAAGATTGATATATCCTCTTGATGAATTGACTATTATTATAACATATTTTTTCTCTGACATGTATTTTGTTTTATATTAATATAGCTACTTCCATTTTTCCCTTCAAATTAGTATTATCATGGTGTGTCTTTTTTATCCTTTTGATTTTAACCTATTTTTGCCTTTACATTTAGGCTGTTTCTCTTAACATATATTTTTGATTTTATTGAGTCTGACAATCTTTACCTTTTTAATTGTGAATATTTTGACCATTTGCAATCTGTATGATTGTTCTTATGGTTAGTTTTAAACACTTAAATTTTATCGCCACTTTTGGCCTCATGGCTATGCTATTTTTACTTGTTGCTTTAAGATTAATAGAATATCTAGGCCCTGGCCGGTTGGCTCAGCGGTAGGGTGTCGGCCTGGCATGCGGGAGACCCGGGTTCGATTCCCGGCCAGGGCGCATAGGAGAGGCGCCCATTTGCTTCTCCACCCCCCCCCTTTCCTCTCTGTCTTTTTCTTCCCCTCCCTCAGCCGAGGCTCCATTGGAGCAAGGATGGCCCGGGCGCTGGGGATGGCTCCTTGGCCTCTGCCCCAGGTGCTGGAGTGGCTCTGGTCGCGGCGGGGCGATGCCCCGGAGGGGCAGAGCATCGCCCCCTGGTGGGCAGAGCGTCACCCCTGGTGGGCGTGCCGGGTGGATCCCGGTCGGGCGCATGCGGGAGTCTATCTGACTGTCTCTCCCCGTTTCCAGCTTAAGAAAATAAAAGAAAAAAAATTAATAGAATATCTTTAATTTATTGCAGTTTCCCTTCAAGTGATACTACATCAATTTCTATATGGCATAAAACCATACAGTAGCATACTTCCATTTCTGCCTCCTCTTTGTGCTTCATTATCACACTTCTGTTACTTCAAAGTATGTTATATACTCTGTACTACTTTACTATTGATTTTTAATTAGTAAATTATGTTTTAAATAACCAAACATGTTACACACTATTTGTGGTGTTCTTCCTTCTTTACTGATCTCTCCTTCTGTCTGTGGGACATCCCTTAATGCTTCTTACAGAGCAAGTCTGCTTGTGACTTATTCTTTCCGATTCTATAGTTCTGAACATGTCTTCATTTTACTTTTGCTTTTGAAAGGTATTTTAATTGTGTATAGATTTGTGGGCTGATACTGTAATTTTGTTCTCTCAGTGATTTAAAATGGTCCTGTCTCTTCTCAATTGCATTTTTTTCTATATGAAAATCAGCTACTCTCTCTCTCTCTTTTTATTTCTTCTGTATATAATGTCTTTTTTCTCTGGACGCTCTATGAATAATTTGATTATATTCTGTATTGGTATACCTTTCTTTGTTTCTGGTGTTTAGGTTTCTTTGAACCTTTTAGATTTGGCTGTTTATAGTTATTTTTTCCCCAAATTTAGAAAAATGTTAGGCTATTTTGATTATCCTCAGCTTATCATTTCAGTGACTAATAATTCAGTTGAAATATATACTCCAGGTTCTAATAATGAAGAGATTTTGAATATTTCACAAAGAAGTTACTACCAAGAATCTGATGTTTAGAGTGACACAATCTAGTCTCAGTTCTTGTATGTCCACCAAAACATTGCCTGCTCTCAGTTTTTTGTTTTTTATGGAATTTTTTTAAATTTTATTTATTCATTTTTAGAGAAGAGAGAAAGATAGAGAGGGAGAGAGAGAGAGAGAGAAGGTGGGGAGGAGCTGGAAGCGTCAACTCCCATATGTGCCTTGACCAGGCAAGCCCAGGGTTTCGAACTGGCGACCTCAGCATTTCCAGGTCGACGCTTTATCCACTGCGCCACCACAGGTCAGGTGCTCTCAGTTTTAAGCTCGGGGATTGCCGAGGTTTTTAAGGAAGCTCAAGTACTAGAACCTCTGCCTTTATTGTCTTTTTTGGCTTTTGTACCACCTGAAATTCTTGGAAGTTAGGTGAGAAGTAAATAAATGGTCTTCAAGCCTGACATGGTGGTCCCTGTGGGTCCTGTGGTGGTCATCTGAGCACCAGCTTCTCGCTTGGGAATCAGTATCAGCATTTCAATGTCTGTCAGGCTGTCTTGCTGCTGCTTTCCAGTGTTGAATTTATATGAAGCCTGCTATTTTTTAGAATGCATTTATTGCAAAGATCCATAGGTGTGCGCTTCGTCCCAGTCCTGTAATTTGCTCTGGTGGTGTGCAAGGGTAAAGGGACAGCTTTAAATATTCACCTGCCAGTTATCACCAAGAGCAGATTAGTCTCTTAATCTTATTTACATTCTACTATAGCTTTAGCAGGGAAAGATTTCGCAGTCAACAGCTAAATTTCCTTAATCATGTGGGTGTCCCCCTTACAGGTCTGTGACTAAGGAGATGGTGATACAGAAATCATACGCTGCTCACAAAAATTAGGGGGTGTTTTATGGCTTCCATATTCATTTTTAAAATATCCCCTAATTTTTGTGAGCAGTTTAATTTCAGCAGTCCAATTTTATTCTCTTTCTTTTTAATAAACCGGCTCTGACAGCTGAAAAGAAATCTGTACCATAGCTCAGATTTCCTATATTAGGCATATTTGAGCCATAAACTCAATTATCACAAGAATTTTCAAATGACTCCAACTTTTTCTGCACTTGGTACCAGAGGATACCGAGTTCTATTTTTGAGCTGATAAAATCCTCCTTCTGAAAGCATTTGTTTATTATATTACAGCTTCACATGAGCTGAGCTCCATCCTGACCCCGTGTTAAGTGTCTGTGGTAGATTTCATTACATCCATATACTGGAAGTCCTGCCAATATACTGGCAGCAAAATCCTAGTGGAAAATAAATGGCAATAAAAAAGAGAAATGATCGCCTGTGTGAGCGGTGAGGAGCACAGCTTTATTGAGCCTGGACAGCCCCAGAGTAGTGACTTGGCACGCAGACACGAGCTTAAGAGAGTGTGAGTGAAAGCTGATATTGGAATAGCGACTCTGTGGCACAGACATGGGAATAATTTAATTAATTGCACTGAAATTTCTTTGATGAATAGTTATGTGGTGATAAGCATGAGGTCGAACAGCAGAATGAGTTTCAGCTTTTTAATGGGCCAGCACAGCTGCAGTTTTGGATGTCTTCCCACTTTATTTTTCCCTGCAAGCTCTCCACTGCTTGACTCATCCACTTCTCTCCACTAGTGGGGCTCCCTCTCCACGTCTGCTGAGTGGAGGGGCAAGAGCATTTGGCCACGGAAAGCAGGCTGGTGACTGCTTTGAAATGAAAACAAGATCAAATGAAAAGTGTGGATGGTTTCCTTAGGATGGCCGCACCTCCCGTTCTCCCCAAGTCTCTAGGATGCTTTTGCAGTCTTTGCTGCTAAGTTGTGTAAAGATTTTAATAAAAAAAAAAAAAATTTTTTTTGTCCCCGAGAAAGAGGCATGTCTTTGTTGTCAGAGAGCTAGAGGGAAATGAGCAATGCAGCCCAGCTGGAGCGCGAGTATTAATCCCTTGATTCGTAGCCCGTATTTTCAGACAGATCAATTACTTATGGCTGTAACCAATCTCCAACCGTTTTCTTGCTGTGCAGGGCTCCATTTCCAGGCTTGGCAGCTGACATAACCTTCCAACCTGATAGAACATCAGCTGCAGGTCCTCGGGTCTGCTGCCTCCATTCAGCAAGGTTACACAATGAGTTGTTCAATAAAAATCAGAAATCAAAAATTGTGGACGGTAATTTCCGCTTCGCTCAGCAACACCCACCCATGCAGGCCACAGTTGCAGTGTTTTTCTTTAGACAAGATGAATGATACAGCTGTCTCATCTTCCTCACTTTTATGGACAGGCTTTGCATGAGAGAACAGTCTGCTCTAAAGGGAAGAAATTATCCACAGTGGATGCATTTCTTATCAATTTATAAGTTGAAAGATTAACTCAGAGTGGAGAGAAAAGAGATTATGAGGAGACACAAAGGGCATGTGCAGGTGAACTGTGTCTAATGCGTTTCACACAGAGCACGTCACCCCTTTTCAGCTGTGAAGCGGCCTCGGCTTACGGCCAGGAGATTCTGGATCAAAAAGAAAGAAAAGTGACCCTTGCAAATGCCCAGGTGGCAGGGAACATGTAAGCCGTTTATAGAGTATGTCGGGGCGTGAATGTAGAACTGCTGTCAGCTCTCAGTCCACCAGCCTGGGAGGACTTCACCCAGGATTGATGCAGTGCCTGGAAGACATTACTACTCTGTGTGTGCAGGAGCCTTCACGGCTAAGTCAGGACAGGTCAGCCTTCCCGGGGAGGGCGATTTGGGGCCAGCTGAAGGAAGTGACTGGATTCTGTGGTCTGACTCACTTTGGACACGCAGATGTGCAGCTGTTGGTACTGCACGAACCGCCTCTCGCCTGCTCTCTCCCGCCTCATTGTCCTGCCATCCTTTCCATTTCTCTGACATGCAGCCCTGTGAGGACATTTCCATTCTCCCCAGGGGAACCCACAGGAAGGAGAAAGGAACATCTGTCCATCTAGAGGAGATAAATGGTTTCAAGTTCCACCTAGGGGGATTTATGTATTTGCAGCCACATTTGTGTGTGTGTGTGTGTGTGTGTGTGTGTGTGTGTGTGTGTGTGTGTGTGTGTGCGTGTTTGCCGCCAGTGCTTGTTTTGTATTTTCCAGAATGTTCTGCAAGCGTTGTCCTACTTGGGGCCCGTTGGAGGTGTCCTATGGAACCTATTTTCATGAACTCCTTTAACACTTAACGAGGTGAATCCCTGCTGGTACCAGTTGGCAGCCGCAGATTCCCCTTAGGCTTGTATTACTTTGGATTGATTCTGAAGAAGCAAAGGAAACGTGCAGAACATACTTGTTTGATTTGAAAGTTGAAAACCTGTCTGTGCCTGTTTTCCTCCCCCTTCTTACTCGAGCTGTTCCTGGGCATCCCGACGTGGACAGTAGAACATAAGTCACGCAGTATGTGCGGCGAGGCGCTGCCCCAGCTCTCGCCCTGTTCTGGTCTTGGGTTTTTTGTGGATCTGTATTTTATTATGATTCATTAAGTAGTATGGAAACGACTCATTGGTAGCCATGCATGACAGTCCCCCACCCTCAAAGTCTGCCAACAAATGAAAGTTTGAGAGAGTAAGAAATAAAAGGGGGGGGGGGTTGAGATTTATAGCTAGTGAGTTCAAGTTGCTTTTTTCCTCCTTGGAATATTGCCCATCTTATTAGGAGTTCTTTCGTGAAACAAAATGCAGTGGCAGCTTGGAGAAATCATGGATACTTTCCAGCAGCCGTGGGGGCGGGGGGCTTAGGAGTCTGTTAGCCTCTCCCTTGGTTGCAGTTAGGAAGCCAGTTGACAGTATAATAGGCTTTTGGAAGTGGGTGCAATGGTTTGTGTGTTCTGTTTGATGTTGCAAATACCAGGCCCTCAGGGAGATCTGCAAAGAGGATGTTCTGTTCTTAAAGAAAGGAAAAGATTAACCTGAAATGTGAACTGAAAAACTCCTGAGTTCTAAAGGACTTAGGTGCAACAAAGGAATGATCTCATTTACTTCTGTGGGAACAACATTTGGCAAGCTGCCTGCTACAGACAAGCAGAGGGCTGGGCAAATATTTTTTAATGATTTTGATTAATGAAAGGCGGTCACCAGTAAATCTGAAAGGATTAGCTCACAGATGAAGGGTGTGTGTGTGTGTGTGGTTTATGTGGGTAAGGCTCTCTTTGTAGACATGTGCATACTCATATGCACGTGAAAGTCTTATGAACCACATGGACTTCTTGGAGCCGGCCTAATAATGCTTTCCTTCATATTCTGAGACAGTGCTCTGCAGTGCTCATTATAAGAAGATACGACACTTCTTATTTTAGAGATACTGTTAGGAGTGGTAATGAATGGGCATTAGGCTAGTTCTGTCATTCACAAATATACAGGGTATGGCAAAAATAAGTTTACAGTGGAGAGTATGCAAAACACAGTTTATTCCTATATTATTACTTATTAATTATTATAGCATTTTCCATACAAACAACTATAAACCTACTTTTGTCTCACCTTGTATGCATTCATTTAACAAACATTTATTGAATACCTATTATGTGCCAGATACTATGCTAGGCACTAGGGATATAATGGTGAAAAAAAAAGAAATGCAGTCTTGACTGTACTGTAGTTTATATGCAGCTGTACAGACAGACTGAAATAACCATGCAACTATATATCCACTTACTGTATTGGCTTTTAATAGAAGTTTATTAAACACTTCCATATGCCATAAACTCTGTGATAGGCCCTCAAAAGAAAAATTACCTTGCCTAATTTAGGTTGGAGTGAGTGGTTTGCAGTTTTCCCATGAATAAAGTGGCTGGGTTGGTTATGGAACTGAGCAAGCCACCTGATCCACATAGCTCTAGTTCTAAGAACAGCAAGGTAGCATTCCAGCAGAACATTCTGTCAAACACAGATAGACCCTGGTGTATTGACTGAAGATCCTGTTCTGTTGTCACCTTCATTGGTATCTACGCTACTCTGGGGTCTAGAACTGGCCTGCTTTTCCTAGTTATGTGGACTGGGATGACTAGTCAACCTCTTTGAACAAAGTTTCACATCTGCAAATTGGAAACAGTTGTACTGGTTTGTGGAATTGTGAAGGTTGAGTGAAATCATATATGGGGAAATTCTTTGTAAAGAACTATTCTCATGAGTTTGTGTTATTTTCACTGTTACTACTTCAGGTTTTCCAGAGGGAGTAATGTTTATTGAGGCCAACCAAAGAAAATCAGAGGAAAGATCATTTTGAAGTTCGTGTACAAACTTGAAATGATCCCATCTTTGTCTCTAAGAGTGTTCCAGAAGAATTAGAATATAACATTGAAGTTAGGGTAGAAATGTGGTTTTAACTGGTATCACCATGTACACTTGGAATGTGACCTGTGGTGGCACGGACACTTAGCTCTGCTATCATGCATCCTCTTTTTTATGTCTTCTGTCTTGTATTATTTGTTTCCCCAGAGAGGGATGAAATCGAAAAGAATCATTACAAATGCATTCTCAGTGACGGGGTTCTGACACCTGGGCCAACAGGTTCATACTCTGCATGATTGAACAAAGTGCTATAATTAAAATAAGAATCAGAAATGTGAAGCCGCACAAGAACTGTCGTTAAACGATGAACCTTCATGCGAGATTACACTGAGTGATGCTAATCTGTGAAGTTGTATCTTCTGGGGGGAAAATCAATATGACTGAAATGAGAACTCAGTGTGCATCCTGCAGTGCACATTGTATCTGCATGAACTGTGATGTGATCTCTTGGCCTTTAGAATCATTTTGTTTAAAGGCCTTACTTATCTCGATCATTCTGTCCTGGGTGGTGTGTGACTTTTTCCTAAGCTCCTGTTTCTCCACAGACTAAATAGAGAAAGCGTGTGCATGCCTTTTTATCTTTACTTTGTGCTATGTGTATGTGCACATATGTGAACAATAAAAAGGTCATCACAAGAGGAGACTGGGCCACTTAGCCCTTTTCACTTAACTCCACATGTTAGGGATTGCATTGGAGAGCATTTTTCGTTCTCCTTTCTTCAGCATTGATTTCTAATACGGAGAAGATCTGTGTAATTAATAAAAGTGTGATAGCTTAGGATCATTTTGAGTATTTACTCCTCTAAATACACATTGCCAGCCCCATCCCCAGCAGATGACAGGCACTTGCCATCGAGGGGAAACTGTGAATGAGATGTGCCTTTGCTCCTGTTCCTTCCTACCGCTCTGTCTTCTAGTTCATGCAGGCCTACGCGGCTTGCTGGTAACCAGGAGCTAACTTGAATGTTCATCCAGGGTCAAGCTCTGGGCCACACGTTTGAGGCTCAGCATGCTGCACATGGTCATCAGGCGGCTCCCTTCTAGAACCAAGTCTGCAGTCTAGAGAGCACCTCACTCCAGTAGGCAGAAACGTTGGTGAGCCTGTACAGAACAGATCAAGTTGCAACTACCTGAAAGTATTTACTAATGGAAACACTGGCTAAAGCAGTATCTGAAATAATAGTAGAATTGGCATGCTGTCTCCAAGACATGTTGCAGCATTTATTAGCAGGGCGTGAGCTAAGGTAAGCAAGCTCCCATTAAAAAAAAAAAAAAAAAAAAAAGAGTCTTCGTAATGTTTAGCAAGGGCCCTGTATAATTTAAGGTATTCTTTGGAGTTTATAAATATGGCCTCATAAAAAGCCTGAATATAAGGGAACTGTGACTTTAAGTCATTAGAAGCCCAGTGGTTTGATAAAATAACAGGAAACAGACAATTTATTATGAGCAGCCTCAGTAGCTCTGGATTATCTATAAAACTTTTACGGCCTTCCCCAAGTGGCAAGAAGCCATAAAACTTGCCTGAATGAGGGACTTGTTAATTTACTTGTTAAAGCAAATTAAAAATTTATAAGTGCTTTTAGGTAAATGAGATCCTCTCTCACTGCTGCCCTTGCGGGGCCCTGGAGTCCTAGGCGGAGAGAGTGGCTATGCTCAGACACCACTGCAGAACAATAAAAGCTATTAAATTGTTCCAGTTTATTACAACAGAGCCGTGCAGCTGTTGCCATGGCTGGCTGTGGGGTATGAGTGGCGGACAGCTGGGGGTTTCACTAGGTTTTCTGTCTCACTCAAGTAAAAAAGAAAAAAAAAACAAAAAAAAACAAGGAAAATATATTTTTTTACCTTTGCAATTCTCCAGTAGTTGGTGGTCATAGACCATGTCTTTTATTTTTCCTTGACCTCATGAACCCAGAGGTTTTAAACTACTTTTTCCTATTTCCAGATGTGTTTTTCTTTATTTCCACAGAGTGTAAGCATTTTTAAATTCTTACCTGTCATCATGCCTTTGAGCCATTTATTCCGTGGACAAAGGTCCAGGCCATGAAGTGTTTCTGTAACCTCATCAACATAAAAAAAACCCAAAACAAAAAATACCTCTTTTTTCCTTTCCTTTTTCTAGCCTGGAAATTAGGAGAAGGAAATAAGAAAGAAAATCCCTCGTATATAATCTCAACTCCAAAAATTATGTATAATCCATACTTTTGGTGGAATCCAAAGTTTAAAGGTAAAGGTTAATTTTTGTGTACTGTCCTTTAGATGAAAAATCAATTGAGGTTGAAATTACTGGATCTAAACATTTTTCTTCCCTGTTTTCCACCTGGTAGATTTCTTCTAGAGGGAACTCTGGAGTGAAGTGTTTCTGAATAGTGGCTTTGGCTGTTGGGTCCTCATGTACCTGCTTCTCTTACCCCTGCTTCCTACCGGACAGTCTTCTCCCAGCCTTGGTGATATCCCGGATTGTGGGAAGTAGGAAGTAGCTAATTCTTTCACAGACATCATAAATTCTGATTTGAGATGACCTTTGGTATTTGTAAGGGGCAGAAAAAATATGTTCTATCTCAATGACAGACCCTACTTAATAGTAAATAGAAAGGATGGCAATTTCACAATTATATTTAAATTTAAAAGATCTTTTTAGGGAAGTCAGGTTCTGCAAATGCTTCCTTCTAACATTCCCAGTCACTACCGTAATGAGATGCATTTCATTAACTTGAATAAGAACAGAGATGATGAGCTTGACCTGCGGTGGCGCAGTGCATAAAGCATCTACTTGGAACGCCGAGGTCGCCAGTTCAAAACCCCGGGCTTGCCTGGTCTAGGCACATACCAGAAGCAATGACATACTGCAGGTTGATGGTTTTCTGTTCTCTCTTCCTCTCTTTAAAATCAATAAATAAAATCTTTAAAAAAAACCAGAGATGATAAAATGGTATAGTTGATACAAGTATTTGCTCTTTTGCAGGATTACCACTTCATTTACTTACATGTATCTCCACAGGCTCTGATTTGGATTTCATATGAAATTGTGTTTGTAAAGCATATTAATTGGCAAGTAAAGTTTAATGGAAAATGGGGGGGTAGAGAAAAAGCAATTAAAAATTGCAAATAAAAATATATTTTAAATAGGATTCCAGAGGTTTGGAAAGCATCAGCTTTCAAACAAGGAGATTTCTTAAGGTCACAGTTTGCTTCGGTAGAGACTCTTCTCCTGGTCACTGTCTCGATTACTCAGAAATGTCACCGCACGCCACTGCCATGCTTATCGTACCTCTCGCTGAACTCTCTGGGCCTCTTGTTGTTTTGAATCCTAGTGTCTTCTGGAGTTGTCTCATCTTCATTTAGAGCCTCAACAAAAGTGCTTGGTTAGATCCATCTTTGCACAAATTATGCCTGCGTGATATTTTCTGGGTTTGGTCTTCCATCCTTATGGATGGAACTTGGAGTGGAGCCTAAATAGATCTGTTCTTACTGAATTACCCCACAGACCTGACCACAAAGTCTGTGGATGTAGAGAGCTGTAAGGGCTGAACAAGAATTCTTTTCTTTGAGAGGACCAAACTGAATTTCATGTACAGAAAAAGTTGGTAAATTTTCAATATTTTGAATAGAAAAAGCAGATGGCATTGGGCCACAGGTCAACTAAGGAGTTCCAGAAAGGGCTTCTTTCCCGGAGGGCGGAGAAGTGCTCTTGCCCCCAGGACCGCTGTGGTGAAGTTCTGACTGACCTTCCCTGGGAGGACAGCAGTGCTCCAAGTGCTTGTTTCTAACTGAGTTCATGTTAGAACTGTTGTGTATCTGCTCGCTCGTTAGGAATATTGATACATGTTGTATAATGATTGCTTAATTGCTAATTTTCCTATGCTAATTGATGTTTTTCTATAAAACTAAATTCTTTACCTCTTTGCATTTATTGAATGCCATCTGGCTTATGAATTTTTATAAGAACTTTCAAAAGAAAACAGGTACAGACCCATCCCCCCGTTTCTCCTCAGTAAATAGGGAATGGGGATCCGGGTGACTCTCAGTCTGTCTGTAGGGATTTCATTTTTGTTCTGTGTATCATTCTACTAAAAATATGTCTCCCAGCTAGAATTTTCTTCCCATATCATCAGTAGTTACTGCTGTGACAATATATTGCCTTACTGTTTCTAAAAATATTCTCCATATTATGACTCTGGGCACATATTGGGCAAATACTACATTTAACATACTATTACTGATTGCTAGGAAAATATCCAGTTGTTTTATATTTTTAAAAATAGATTTATGTATTTATTTACTCAGAACAATCAGCTCAAAGGCATCATTAAACTTTCGTTGTACAGTACAAAGAAGAATGAAGTAAGTACCCCATATAATCTTTTTCCATTGCACTGTTGAATATTTTGGGTGGTTTTTTCCCAAGCAACCAGCTACCATTCGGCAGCATCTCTGTGTAGATAGTTCTGATGATGTAGTTTCTTTGTTGGCTTGGGTGACGTGTATGTGCATGTACAGCTAGTGCTCGACTTACAACCATGATTGGTTCCGACAGACCAGTCGTAACATGATTTGGTCGTAAGTTGAGTAGGCTGTATGTACAGTACTGTGAAATGATGTTATAAAAATATTTAAGTCATATTTTATCATAATTTTCTTTCATTATTGTTATATATCATAATTTTCTTTGTTCATTTTATGCCATTTGTATAATCTCTACACCATTTTGTTTCTTATTTTTACATTCGTTAGGTTTAAGTAAAACACTGCATTACCAGTACAACTGGTTTAATATTTGCAAAGACAATTTCCTCTTGGTAGACATCTTGGGAGGGGTTTGATGAAAAATAACCAAGACACAAAACACAAATTGCTGTACCGAGTCTGGGATAACAGTTGAAATGGTGCACGCGGAGATGGTAGTGCTGCCGGAAGCTGGTCTGCACTGCCATATGCCCAAATGGGCAATGCTTGCGCTGCCAGACACGGAGCAGTCGTGGCTAGCGATTGTGGTTGTAAAGTCGAATGGTCGTAAGTTGCATAGGTCGTAAGTCGATCAATATTTGTATGTGTTTATGTGCATTGTCTTAGTGAGTTCGGGCGGCTGTAACAACATTCCATAGACTTGCTGACTTAAAAACAACATGAGTGTATTTCTCATCATCCTGGAGGCTGAGAGCTCCAAGCTCAAGACACAGACCAATTCTGTTGGCTGAGGGCCTATTTCCTGGTCCCTCAAAGGTGGCCTTCTGCCCCCCTTATCTCACATCTGACATGGTGGAAGGTGTGAGGGAGCTCTGGGGTTTCTTTTGTAAGGGCACAGCCCCACTCACTAGAGCCCTATCCTCATGACCTAATCGCCTGGCAGAGGCCCTACTTCCTGATGCCACATTCAGATCAGGTTTCAACATACATACACAATTAAGAAGAACACAAACATTCAGTCTGTAGCAGACATAGAATGAACATGTCTTATATACATAAGCACTGAGGCTTTCCAGAGCTTTTTGGATAAGTTGGCTACTCTACATGCCTTTCTACTTTTTGTTAATGAATGAATTAATTAATTTAGTGAGAGGCACAGACAGGAAGGGAGAGAGATGAGAAGCATCAGCTCTTCGTTGTGGCACCTTAGTTGTTCATCGACTGCTTTCCCATATGTGCCTTCACCAGGGGCTACAGCAGAGTGACTGACCCCTTGCTCAAGCCAGTGACCTTGAGCTTCAAGCCAGCAACCATGGGGTCATCTCTATGATCCCACGCTCAAGCCAGCGACCCTGTGCTCAAGCTGGCAAGCCCACGCTCAAGCTGGGCACCGCAGTGTTTAGAACCTGGGTCCTCCATGTCTCTGGCCAATGTTCTATCCACTGAGCCACTGCCTGGTCAGGCTCTCCTTTTTTTTCTTTTTAAATCTTATACTAAATACCCAGAGCTAAGAGTAACAGCCAAGTTATAAATTGGCCAAGAATTGCTTGGCACCTATAGAATTAACTTCAGTTGATTAGAGTGCTTTTTAATTTCTTCAAAATGAATCTTAAGTTTCTTTAAATGGCTAAAGTAAGTGAAATTGTATTCTCAGTTACTTGTCTGGGCTAACGTGATGAAAAGAAAAAAATTCTGTATTAAAGAGTGTTTCAATTGCTAATCATTCTATGAAGAAATTTGAGGTAGTTTTATAAAATCAACTTTCTAAGTTAATACATTTAATGTATTAAGATTCAGCCTCGTTAGATTATGTGTTACTTATTCATAACTGAGAGACCTGTTTTTTAAAAATAACCAAGCTATGTGATGGCATTTATTTCTTTCACTTACAAAAATAATTACTTATGGCTAATTTGCTAATGCTTACCCCCCAGATATTTTTCACTAAATCACAAAGTGTTAAAACTGCTCTTGGCCTGGAGGAACAGACACACTGCCATTGGTTAGGCCACGTCTGCCCTGCCCATGAGTGACGACGAGCTCTGGCGGGGAGCATGCAGTAACACAGACTCTGGGATTCAAGGCCTGTCTGTTTAACCTGGGGTTACCATGGGCCTCCACTTACTTAGCCTTCAAATGGTAATAATTACATGTACCTCACAGGTTGTTGTGATAAGAGCCTATGGCTCAGTGAAGCAAATTGTAGTTGATGTCCCCAGGGCACTGAGCAGAGCATTCAGCTAGGGACCAGGGACCACTTCTAGCTCAGCTCACCGCTCCCCTCTTGCTGTCTTAGGTTGGGTCATTCATCTATGAATTTTAGTTTCTTTTGCTTACCTCAGAAGATTTATGTGCTAGTTAAATAAGATACATTATGCATTTATTAGGAAAGTGTAGAGCAGCAAACACATGTGTACATCATTGTTAACATCATGAAAATGAAAGCAGCTTCATGGTCCCTGGCCATCCTGTCTTAACCCGCCAGCTCCGAGGTTGTAGTCTATCCGTTGTCCCTCACAGGTCTCGTGATTGTTGCCTTTCCGCCTTGCTGCCCTAGTAGAAGCTGCAGTAGGGTATTGTTGGCCGTCTGAGTCTAAAGTTAGCTGCCTCATTAAACACACCTTTTGAACTTAACAGCTCAATGAGAGTTTCTGTTGTACACCAGAGGGCTCATGTGGCATGGACATTTTGGGGGAAACACCTAATTAGAAAGTTGGATCTGTTCTTAAATTGCAAATGTGTGTACATCAAAGCCATCATAAGAATAAATTTAAGTCTGATAGTGTACATGGTTTCAGTATACATTGGCGAAATAGCCTGCTGACTGCTGATTGAAAACAGTTGTTAATTCTCTACTTCACTAAATTCAGAGTGGAAAAACTTTCCTTAATAAAGAACAGATTGAGGAGATCCAAGACCTTACTGTGTGGGAATTAATGGCAGATGCATATACTGGTAGTTAAAATGTTTCATTAGATGTTAATGTCTTGCTGTGTTTTTAATTGTTCAGGAATTAGCCTCCAGAATATTAAAACCATCTGTTTGTTATCATGATGAAACAGAATGCTTAAATAGTTATTAATTTGTGTTTCTTGTCTTTTTTTTTTTTTTTTTTGAGGGATAATCTGTAAAACTTTGATCTGTTCAGAGTTTAGGGAATTTGGAATGTGGAAGTGAAAAAGAATTTTAAAACACACCAATGTCCCAAATAACTAGCTTTTTTTTCTGTACCTGCTGTGCATATTTTATGTGTATTGTTTTTCACATTTTTTTAAAAGTAGGATGAATTGGCTTTTTTTCCCAGATATGGTGAGACTGATAATAGAGGTGGTTTAACGAGTGATTTAAACTAAGTCGACCCTTGTAACTGATAGATATATGAAATTCCAACTGCCCTTTTGTTGTTCCACCTGGCTACCTGACCTCACCCTTACTTACTGGACAATTGCCCCTGAGGCAGAAAAGTTCCAGGAAGCTGGTCAACCTACCCCAAGAAGGAGCATTCCATCGTAAAAGGGAACATACCAGAACTTTTGACTCAGAACCCCCCTCAGGCTCTCCCAAACCCTATAAAATTCGCCCCTAGTCTGTAACCGGTGCTCTTCTCCCTGGAGAAGTGCCCGGAGGGGTTCCTTTCTTCCTCTCAATAAAACCTGTTACTCTGGTCTTTTTGGACTCCCATGTATTCCAACAGTAACATACTGATTATTTTACATTCAAGGTCAAGATGGAATTTAGATATTTGTGTGATGAGGGGATGCTATAATTTTAAATCCTAAGGACATGTTCTTTCTACAGTACTTACTCTGTGTAACAACTAGAGGCTGTAGTCTCTATACAGAGTCAGCCCGGCATTGCTTCTTGTCAGCCTCTGCTGTCTGCCTTCTGTGACTTTGCTCAGATTGTGTGTCTTTTCAGCTTTGGCTTCCCATCTGTACATTGGGAAATGCAATGTAATTTACAAAGATTTTGTGTTTCTTAGATATGTTATTTGTTCTGTATCGTAGGACTGTTCATTGCTTTCTTTCTTGGTTACAAGGAGCCAAAGAGGTATTTTGAGTGCCACGAAGAATATATGTTAGCACTATCCCTGCAAGAGCCAGGAGCAGACCCTTCATTTGCTAGCCCTGTGCTGACAGCCGGACATCGGTGTGTTTAAGTTCTTCAGGCTCTGGCTGTGTGGCTCAGTGGATGAAGCATTGTCCCAGCACAGTGAAGTCATGGGAGGCACTTCTAGTCAGGGGAGATACAAGAAGCAACCAATCAGTGCACAACTGAATGGGCCAACTAAGTGGAACAAAGAGTTGATGCTTCTTTCTCTCTCTCCCTCTTCCCCTTTCCTTTCCCCTCCCCCTTCCTTTCCCCTCCCCCTTTCTTCTCCCTCGCCTTCCTTACCCCTCCGCCCTCCTTACCCCCTCCCCCTTCCTTACCTCTCCCCTTCCTTTCCCCTCCCCCTTCTTTTCCCCTCCCTCTTCCTTTCACCTCCCCTTCCTTACCTCTCCCCTTCCTTTTCCCTCCCCTCCTTTCCCCTCCCCCTTCCTTTTCCTTATTCTTCTCCCCCTCCCTCTCCCCTCTGCCCCCTCCTCCTTCCTCTCTCCCCTCCCCCTTTCTCTCCTCCCTTGCCTCCTTCCTCTCCCCTTCCCCCTCCTCTTTCTCTTTTAAATCAATGGAAAAATTAAAAAAAATTCTTATCTTTAAAATGAAAATATTATCTCTAGTTAATTGCCAGATGCATACCATGGACAGAGCTAATCTACCTTTGCATAAGATCCCAATTTGTGTTTCTAAGAGGCTTTCTTATCTCTTGAGTTTGGTTAAGAAACATTGACAAATTCTTTTTTTTATTATTTTAATCATTTTATACAAATCAGCAAAATCATGCCAGAACTTTGGAAACCAGAAATTTTGAGTCTCCATCTTGTAGAAATGGCCAGTGTTGAGACTAAGAATTTCTTATAGTTGGAAATTAACGGTTTTCTGTGTAAGCTGTCTTTATCCCACCCGCCCTTCATTCAGAATTGGCTAACCCCACTCCCGGTGCCTATTCGTCCAGGATGAAAATGGGCGAGGCTTCGTAACTGTGTCTTCTGGAGTCGGGAAAAGCACCTGCGCTAACCAACACGTTAAGTTTGTTGTAAAGCCTGAGTCTCTGTCAGGCTCCTCAGAGGCCAGGCAGATGATGCGAATAATTTATGCAGAACAGTGTTGGATGTGGGGACCTCCTTGGCATGATGCTGAAGTGACCCTGCGTAGCTACAGAACTGACTCAGCCAGAGCACCTTTTCTCCGTGCTGTGGGTGGGGGCACCAAGGGTCATACAAACCATTACTTTGCCGAGTGACAGAAACTGACTGATCCATCTCCCTAGAAAGTACCTTCTCATTAAAGAACGTACCTGGGAGAATATATTTATTTTCGTATCACACTGGGTTGCTTTGAACAACCTTGTTGTTATTAATAAATCAGTGTTTGGTAGTACACGTATTTAATGTTTCTGCCTTTGTGTGCAATGCATTGAGAGGGGGTTTTTCTGGATTGATTTTTAAAAAAATGTATTTTTAAAAACACTTGTTAGGAGATTACATGCATAGGATTTTTTAAATACTTCATATTATCCAAATTACTTAAAAGTGGCAGTCTCATAAATGAGCGTGTATAAAATTGTACGAAGAGAGCTATGAACTTCTCTTGCTAGTGGTTTTTGACCTTTTGCTGGAAAAGTACTTTTAAAATTCTCAAATGCCAGTATGAAGATTTATTAAACTAATTACATGCCACTTTTCATTTTATAATCCCGTACCTGACTATCTAAAATATCTTAAATTACATATGATCACTGTTTCAAGAACAGAATTAGCAATAGCACTTTTTACAGGATAAGGAATCCAATGGCTGAAAGTCTGTGATCACCAGCCCACACAGGCACTAGTGCACCTGCGACTCTTTGTGTCACCACTCAGCTTTGGTGCTCTCCTTACTGGCCACCCCTAGAGGGCTAGCTTTCTGGGACACAGTCACTTTTGTTAATAGCTGCAGTGGCCTTCTGCGGGAGATCTTATAGTCCGCCTTCCACGTTTTGGACCTTAAAAGTTTGTGCATGCTAGTTAATTAAGCAAATATTTACCGAGCACCTAGTAAACTCTAGGCGCTGTTTTAGATTCCGCAGATAACAACAGTGAGCAAAACGGATAAAAATCCTGGTTCTCATGTGTCTTATAATCTAGTTGTGATATGATTGAGGGGCCGGACGTTTGGAGGGGACAGGGAACAAATGAAAGAAGTAAGACATATACTACTCAGAAGGTGTTAAGCAGAGACAGGGTAACAATTATAAATAGGATGATCAAGGAAGTCCTCACTGAGAAAGTGACATCTAAGTCAAGATCTTAAGAAGGGGGATAGTGAGCCTTGTGCCTTCAGGTGCTGAACATTTCAGACAGAGGCTCTGAGGTAGGAGCATGGCCGGCTTAGGGAATCATGGATGAGGCCCATGGGATTGTCGCAGAGTGAGCAAGGCAGTGAGGAGTTGAAGGTTAGGTGGGAGAAAGCATGGGGGAAGCAGATGGCGGGAAGAGTCCCTTGTTAGACTATTCTGAAGACCTTGGTCTTTATTGTGAAGGTGATAGAAAGACTGAGGAAGCTGGTGAGGAGTACAGGGCATTAACTGACTGACTGACTTCCAGGAGCACGCTAGCCCCTGGGAGAGATGCAGGGACATCGAGGGCACAGGCACAAGCAGGGAGGTCAGACAGGAAGGTACCGTCGTAATCCAGCAAGAGGCGATGGTAGCTGCGAGCGGAGTGGGGACTGTGAGGCCAAAGGAGGTTTTTGCTGAAGCAATTAGAAAGGTAACGTTGCTATTAACAACAGTTGGAAACATCGAGAATATTTCCTCTGTTAGTTTAGGTCTGCCACGCCTGTAAGACATGTAAGTGAAATGGGAAGGTGCAGCTGGATTTAGAAGACTGGAATTTTGGGAGGAGATTGCGGATAAATTGGGCATCACCAGCACAGGATAGTATTTAAAAGAACGAAAATGGAATGGGATTATGAGAGGTAGTGAGTATAGATAGAAAAAAGAAGAGAGCCAAGGACCGATCCTCGGGGAGCCTAACTTTAAACGTGGGGGGACGTGACGAACTCATCAGAAGACTGAGAGGTGTGGCCAGAGAGGTTGGAGGAAAAGGAGTGGGCAATGCTTCAAGGACGGCCAATGAGCAGCGTGTCAGAGGGTACAGTTAGATCAATAAGATGAAGACCGACAGTTACCTCTGTGTTACCATTTGTAGGTTGTTCATGTTTGCTTTTAAAGCCAAGCAGGGGGGTGTACAGTAATGGGCCCTGCTGTGGCCTTCTTTAAGCTATGCCCTTCACCGAATGGAGTTCCAAGGGCAAGGACATGAGCCCACCTAGAGCTCACGCCTCCTGTTCTGCACCATGCTACTGGTTCCCTGGGACTTCAGAATCCCTAGCCCTGATATCCTCCCTCTGGCTCTGAGGGTTTATTTCCAAGGTTCATCCACCTGAGAGCGGACTGCACCACAGCTGTGCATAACCCTAAGCCTGGACTGGGGCACTGCAGGTGGGAGTTGGGCAAAGTGGGTGATGGAGGCGAAGCCTGGAGGATGGGTTGGGATGGTAGCATGGGGGCAGGTGAGGCTCCTGGAGCTGTGGGACAGAGCTGTAGGGGGGAGAGACCTGTAGGTGGGACAGAGCTGTAGGTGGGAGAGACCTGTAGGTGGGACAGAGCTGTAGGGGGGACAGAGCTGTAGGTGGGACAGACCTGTAGGGGGGAGAGAGCTGTAGGGGGGAGAGACCTGTAGGTGGGACAGAGGTGTAGGTGGGACAGAGCTGTAGGTGGGACAGAGCTGTAGGGGGGACAGACCTGTAGGTGGGACAGAGCTGTAGGGGGGAGAGACCTGTTGGTGGGAGAGAGCTGTAGGTGGGAGAGACCTGTAGGTGGGACAGAGCTGTAGGGGGGACAGAGCTGTAGGTGGGACAGACCTGTAGGGGGGACAGAGCTGTAGGGGGGAGAGACCTGTTGGTGGGAGAGAGCTGTAGGTGGGAGAGACCTGTAGGTGGGACAGAGCTGTAGGGGGGACAGAGCTGTAGGTGGGACAGAGCTGTAGGTGGGACAGAGCTGTAGGGGGGACAGAGCTGTAGGTGGGACAGACCTGTAGGTGGGACAGAGCTGTAGGGGGGACAGAGCTGTAGGTGGGAGAGACCTGTAGGTGGGACAGACCTGTAGGGGGGACAGAGCTGTAGGTGGGAGAGACCTGTAGGTGGGACAGACCTGTAGGTGGGAGAGACCTGTAGGTGGGACAGAGCTGTAGGGGGGACAGAGCTGTAGGTGGGACAGAGCTGTAGGTGGGAGAGACCTGTAGGTGGGAGAGAGCTGTAGGTGGGACAGAGCTGTAGGTGGGAGAGAGCTGTAGGTGGGACAGAGCTGTAGGTGGGACAGAGCTGTAGGTGGGAGAGACCTGTAGGTGGGAGAGACCTGTAGGTGGGACAGAGCTGTAGGTGGGAGGACCTGTAGGTGGGAGAGAGCTGTAGGTGGGAGAGAGCTGTAGGTGGGACAGAGCTGTAGGTGGGACAGAGCTGTAGGTGGGAGAGACCTGTAGGTGGGAGAGAGCTGTAGGTGGGACAGAGCTGTAGGTGGGACAGAGCTGTAGGTGGGACAGAGCTGTAGGTGGGACAGAGCTGTAGGGGGGAGAGACCTGTAGGTTTTACAGAGTTGTAGGTGGGGCAGAGCTGTAGGGGAGAGAGACCTGTAGGTGTGACAGAGCTGTAGGTGGGAGAGAGCTGTAGGTGGGAGAGACCTGTAGGTGGGACAGAACTGTAGGGGGGAGAGACCTGTAGGTGGGGGAGAGCTGTAGGTGGGAGAGACCTGTAGGTGGGGCAGAGCTGTAGGTGGGACAGAGCTGTAGGTGGGAGAGACCTGTATGGGGGAGAGACCTGTAGGTGGGACAGAGCTGTAGGGCGGAGAGACCTGTAGGTGTTACAGAGCTGTAGGTAGGACAGAGCTGTAGGTGGGACAGAGTTGCACCTGTCCAGGGCCTGTGGCTTCTGCTCTGTCACATTCCATCAGGAAACTTCAGGGCACACAGAATTCTAAATTAAGACCTAGTCCTGATAGTCATTGTGACCATTTGTTTAAGCAAGATCAGAGAGTAAGAAATTTTCTTTAATGTTATTTTAGCTTAATTTACAACTTTTATCTATATAGGCACAATTTTGTGTAAAGAGAATGAAAGAAATGGGTAAGTTTCTGAGTGTCTGTGTTTTGTCATGATTCATTGTGTTCTCTTCTAGCGGGAACAAGAACAGCCGGGAAGTTTGTACCCAAAAGAAAAGGATTACATTAGTGCTCTAGGGTGCCTGTAATAGAATACCACAGAGTTGGTGGCTTAGGAAACATTTGTTTTCTAACAGTCCTGGAGACTAGAAGTCTCAGCTCAAGGTGTTGTCAGGCTTGGTTCCGCCCAGGCCTCTCTTCTTGTCTTAGGGTTGGCCGTCTTCTCACTGTGTCCTCATGTGGCCTCTTCTCTGTGCGTGTGTATTTCTGGTGTCTCTCTCTATGTCTCAGTCTCTTGGCCAAATCATAGGAGAGTTTTGGTTCTCTTGATACGCTGTAGAACAGTAAGTTCTGCTATCTGGGTGGAGTGTGTTTATTGGAAGCATATCAGAGTTCATCAGATTGTTCTTACCTGTCTTAATTGCTTCTTGTTTATGTTTATGAGGCCATGTAGTTAGATTGATTTTGGCTTATTTCCCCCTCTGTATTTTATTAACTTGCAGTTTTTCCTACCGCTGCGAAGCCCACTGAGCTCCCTTCAACCTTGAATAATATAGGTGACTGGCACGTGAAAGCGCATCAGTAGTTTCCATTTTTCAAGCTTATGACAGTCGAGGAGATCTGATCCGTGCAGTTCTTTAAGTGTTTATCTGGGAACATCACTGACACAGATAAATGACACTCCAAAGGCATATCCGGGAACCCTAGTTTATTTTACATTAATGAAACTTCCCTAATTTCATTGGAGTCAATTTTATGGTGTATGGATTTAGAGGCAGTTTCTCCTTTTCTTACCTTGGTAAGCCCACTACAGGAGGCGGGATCCCGAGGTGGCCTTTCAGATGCCGGCCCCGGTTGAGTCCCGGGCTGAGGTTCTTACACGGCACCGCTGGCTTGAAGAACGTGAGCTGTCTCGTGTGGGCCTGAGCCTTCCTCCCTTTTGGACTCAGAGATTAAACGGATGGGATCTTTTACTTTTTTTTAAAAAAAAAATTAATTAACTGCTTTATTGAAATATGTTATGTTCCATAAAATCCACTCAGTGTAAACGTATAATTCAATGAATTTTAGTAAATTTAAGAAATGCGCAATTATCATCCTATTCCAGTTTCAGAACTTGGCCAGCGCCTCAGAATTTCCCTTGTGCCCACTTGCAAATTGATGGACTCATATTCTTGTGAAAAATTCTGTTAAATAGTATTATTAAATTCAATTTATTACATTACATCAAATTGTAGCAGCTCTTTTAATTAAGAATATTGCTCCACATTTCCCTTTTTGTTTTGTTACCAGATTTGGCCACAGTTTAGCTTTATGTATTTTTTACATGCTCCGAATCAAATTTTGTTAAGTTTTCTTTAAAATTTTAAACTGTGTAGACTGACAGGTGGTGGCACGGTAAAGAGAGTGTCAGCCTGGGATGCTGAAGACCCAGGTGTGAAACCCCAAGGTTGCTGGCCTGGGTGTGGACTCATTCGGCTTGAGTGCGGGTCGAAGGTTTGAGCGTGGGATCATATATGTACTTGACCCCATGGTCGCTGGCTTGAGCAAGGGGTCGCTGGCTAGGCTGAGCCCCTGCTCTGTTAAGGGAATGTATGAGAAAGCATTCAGTGAACAACTAAGGTGCCACAACTATGAGTTGATGCTTCTCATCTCTCCTTTCCTGTTTGTCCCTGTCCACCTCTCTCTCTCGCTGAAAAAATTAAAAATAAAAAAATAAAAAATTAAACTATTTGATTATGATTTTGACATTATAAAAGAAAGGTACCTATATATTTTAAGTATAAATGTACCTTGTTATATTTTATAACTATAATATATAAATGTACCTGGTTTGTAATGGTAATCACATTATTATATTATTATCTTACATATGATTGTATTATCACATTGTTATATAAATGATATCACATTATTGCCATTTTTGGCTTTGATCTTTTTTTTTTTAGATTTGTAAGAGGTTTATCTTTATCTTTGTGGATTTTGCTCCCAATTTTACTCTAATTTATTAATAGCACAATATTTTAATTTTCTATTTATTATGTAGTTTTAATTTTATAATTACCTTCCTCTACTTTTTGCTATAGTTGCTTTTTTGTCTTATTTCTTTTTGTTCCCTTTACTCTATAATTATGTTATTAATTTGTATTATTTTTATTTAATGAAAATACATAAATTAACCTCTTGCAAACATTTTTATAGGTCCTGTAATTTTTTTAACTTACGTGTTTATAATTTTAATTTTAAAAATATAGATGGTGTGTTTGTGATTTTCTCTTTGCCTCAATTTGTAAGTGTGGGAGGAGAATTTTAAAATACCTTTTGAAATAAGATTTTTGAAAAATCTGTAGTTTATATGGCTATTTAGTTTAAAATGTGACCATTACTTTTCACCAGAGAGAAGACTATTTATGTAATTTCTACACTTTGAAATTTATTCTGATATTTCTTATGAACTTAAACATCTTTACTTGGTGGTAATGTCCCATGGATGCTTTAGAAAGTGTGGTCTCTGCGTGTTACCAAAATTACCATATTTTGCCTAAGTCAAACTGAGTGTTTTAACCTCTGAGTTTTTTTTTGTATTTTTTTTATCTCACTTCCTCATGTTTGGTGGGATGCTAAAGTCTCTCATCTTATGTTGATTTCCTTTATTATTTAAAATATTTTTTTACATTATATACTGGCATATCAAAGGTTTATAATTTCTTTAATATAAAGTAGAGCAGTATAGGCCCTGGCTAGGTGACTCCTTGCATAAAGCATCAACCTGGCACGACAGAGGTCGCAGGTTCAACCCCTGGTCAGGGCACATACAAGAAGCAGTCAGTGAGTGCACAACTAAATAGAACAGCTAAGTGAGACAAGGAGTTGATGCTTCTTTCTCTCTCAAATCGGTGCAAAAGTTTTTTAAAAACAGAAGTATGAAAGGTAAAGACTGCCTTTTACGACTGTAAAGTGGCTATTTTTAAAATGACAATAATCTAGCCATTTTTTGGTAGTATTTTGTCTTTTTTCTCTTTTCTAAAATTTGAGAGACCTTTATAACTCACAAATAGTTGGATATTTATTTATTTTACTCAATACAAGCTGATGTCCTTGCCTTTTCTTAGAAGTGGGGGCTTAATCCATGTATATTATTAGAACCAATACACTTAGTCCTATGTTTTTGCGTTCATGCTAGTTCCTTTTTCTTCATTTCTCTATTGATTATTATTTTAATCCTTTTACATTTGATAGTAATTTATAAGACCAGTATTTGTAATATCTAAATTTTACTAATGGTTAACTTCAAGATTTTCAAATTCTTACTTAAAACTCCTTGTTAACTGTTGACATGGCAGGATAACTTTCATTTTGATGATCTCAAGAAATTTTCCACATATTTCTTGCCCTGCCCTAGTTTCCAGAATTTAATTTTTAGCATTTTGGTATAACTTGTCACTGTACTTTTAAAAATATGTTATTCATTTCTTAAGAAAATGTGTTTTTTTTCCCTATTCAGCTTTGTCATTTTGTTTATATCAGTTATTTCCTGTTAGCTCATTTTGACGTCAGCTTTTTTATTAAGTTCTTGAGTTTGGTTTTGTGTCTCTCATCTGAAATACCTTTTAAAGCCAGAGGAATAAAAAAGTACAGATGCTGCCCGATCTATTAAACTTTCCCCATTTATGGACGGTTATTTTTTGAAAGCAGAACAAAACGAAACAAAAAAAAAAATTTATGAGATTAAATACTTGCTGCTTTTATGAAGGTGTATTACAAAATTCCTTTGAACGAAAGAAGGTTCTGTGCTTACTGACACATTTTAACAACCTGTGAGAGTTCACTTAGCTCCCAACAGGAGAACTCAGCAGTGGGGAGATAGGATTTATGATGCTTTGAGAAACCCCAAGCTGTGGAATGCTCTTCTGTATGGCTCTGCATAATTCACATCATTCCTCTAGTACCAGGCATAGATACCTTCCCTGCATCCTTTATCTTCTTTCTTTTTTTCTTTATTTTTTTGAATTTTAATTTATGTTTACATAGATTCTAGTGTTGCCCCGAATGCATCCCCCCTCCCCTGTATTCCCCTCAACATCTCCCTTCCCCCCTCCCCATAGTACCCTCCCCCCTTCCCTTCAGGTTTATCCCATCCTATCATCCCCTTTCCCTCTGTCCTCTTTTCCTCTGGTCCCTTTGATCCCTCCTCTGTCTCAATTCCGTTCCTCAGTTCACATTGTTCCTTGGATTCCTCAAATGAGTGAGGTCATATGATATTTTTCTTTCTCTGCCTGGCTTATTTCACTTAACATGATAGTTTCCAGCTCCATCCATGTTGTCGCAAAAGGTAAGATAGATTTATTTCTTTTTCACGGCCCCATAGAATTCCATTGTGTATATGGAGCACAGCTTTTTAATCCACTCATCCACTGACGGACACTTGGGCTGTTTCCAGATCTTTGCTAATGTGAACAATGCTGCCATAAACATGGAGGTGCATTTCTCCTTTTCAAACAGTGCTCTGGTGTTCTTGGGGTAAATTCCTAAAAGTGGGATATCTTCTTAAATTTTGTTTGAAGGGTTAATGACACCTGCTGAGCAGCTGGCATCTTGGTAGAACCCTCCATTCTCGAGCTGGAGAGAACAGCCTGCCTGGCGCACAGATCTTGGCGATGTGCGCGGAGTTGCTCTGCCTTCACCCGGGGTGTCGGGGCTCTGTCACACGTTCATGAGCAGTGATAAAACCATTATTTTCCTAATTTGCCGTCAATAAACAGTTAAGTCTGTGATGAGGTCACAGTTTCAGAATTTGAAGACTATATTGTTGACAAATCAAATGAAAAAAAAATGAAATGGCTTCTTATATTTATAAAAGATGTTAATCTTAGTGATAGAATTACTTCCACTTGTACCAGATGCTACTGTCCTTTCATTTTGTTTGTTTTGTTTTTAATTCTAATGACTAAATATATACATAATAGCATGATGGGAAGAGAGTTCTGGAACTAGAGAATGAGTTACAGCAATTTTTAAGTAAATGAGGTGCTGAAGTATTTGCAGGCTGATAGTAAGGAATCTTATAGCATCAGTTACAACCAACGCTTTCTTATAACAGAGCTGCCATGGATGCTAGAAAAAAATCAATGTAAGCAGATTGATTTTTCTTAGGTCTTTAAATGTTTAAGCCAGCACCTGGCCTTTGTAATGCTTTTTGGTTGTATGTAATAGCTGGGAATTTCAGATGAAGGATCACAGCTTCTGAGTTAGTTATGCTACCCCAAATGATCCTTTGGATGTGGCTGAAAATGCCAGTTTTAAATGTATTCATGGGATTAGGAATGAATACTTCTTTTGCCTGAAATCGTGTGGTTTAGCTTTAGTACTTACAGTAGTCAATCCATTTCTTTGAAATATTGAGCTGTCTGACAGCTTAAAATCCTAAGTTTCCTTTAAACTTGAGCCTGGCTTTGGAGGAGAAGGGGGTAATGTGGGGGTGGATTTTATGTAAGACTCTCTGAAGGAAAAATGTGCTGAAGCGCTGTTGCTGGTGGGGCACAGGGAAGACTCGCAAACCGCTTCATGTCGGTCTGTCCTGGGGTTCGCCCTTAGCCCACGTCAACATCTAGTCAGATAATTGACTTCAACGCCGCTGGAGTCTATGGTTGGGCCTCGCATCATTTTCCTCCCGTGGAAAAACATGGCAAACCTCCAGATGTGAAGTCCACATTGTGCTGAGCCAATAGGGTAGCAGGAGAGATCTTCACGGCCGGACACCCATTATCCCGTGGGTGCTTGTTTCTCATCCTAGCTGGGCGACTGAGTTCTTATAAACATCTCTTGATCGAATATCACTGTGTAAGGTGCCTTTCTCCATGAATGCAGTCAGGTAGCACAGATGTATTAAAAATATATGCCATGGAGATACTAACGTACAGCACACTCAGCATTTCTACACGGAACATAAAATGTCCACGGAGCACTAAGAATTGAATGGAGTGAGCAGTATGCAGTGGAGACGTGGGTTTAGTCCTAGAATTCATGCCTACCTCTGAGCACATCATGGGTTTATTTATTTGTGGGGTTTTTTCCATCCATACATTGAAGGTAGCTCCACCTACCTTTGTGTAACTCAGAGGTTCAATGGGATAAGATTTCCGACATCGCTTATGAATTAGGGGGCCCTCTCCACCTGCCTTTATGTAACTCAGAGGTTCAGTGGGATAAGATCTCCGACATCGCTTATGAATTAGGGGGCCCTCTCCATGTGACGATTTTATCATTAGTATAAATACTGCAGTCTGTTTTCATCTAGAACTTACACAACTGAATGATATGCTAGCTATAATTGTGAGGGCATGTGTTAAACATACATATAGAAAGAAAGAGTTCTTCAGAGACCATAGTGGAGGCTATACTGTCTGAGCTTTAAAGAAATCTTGACCTGAAGAGCACAGAGAGAAGGTGAGGGGGAGCATGACAGAGAGGGCATCCCGTGTGAGACAGTGGAGGGCAGAAATGGACAGGACATAGCCAAGAAATGGAGAGAAAATTATATTCATTTTACATTAAATCCCCTTTTATTATAAGTATAAAAATGAGAAGTTGAAGAGAATGACAATATTCTGAACTTTTGTTCCATAGTAATAAGAAGAGGCTCAGAGAGCTTGCATCTGAATTAACTGAGAATTAGCTTTAGCCGTGACTTAGGAGGAAGCTAAGTACTTGAGGGCTCAGGAGGATACAAAGTAAAATTAGCATCACTTTTGGGGGCTCCATTTGAGAAGACTCCTGGAGAACACCCCTGCAAGCCTTTTTTTGGAAGGAGGTGATAAAAGTGGCCTTGTGGAAAGGTTGAAAGCCAAAAAGAATGCTCTGCATAGTGGGGATCCGGAGATAGCTAGTTAGATGGTATGATCCAAAGCCAGGTCTGAAGTGCACTCTTGAAAGAAACACATTAGGCCCTGGCCAGTGTGCTCAGTAGACAGAGTGTCGACCCAGTGTATGGACACAGGAGAAGTGACAATCTGCTTGTTTTTCCCTTTGTCTGCGCCTTCTCTCTCTCTTCCCCTCTTGCAGCCAGTGGCTCGATTGCTTCAACTGTCAACCTCAGTCACTAAAAATAGTTTGGTTGATTCGAGCATTGGACCCAGATGGGTTGCTGGATGAGTCCCGGTCAGGGCACATGCAGGAGTCTATCTTACTACCTCCCCTCCTCTCAATTTAAATAAATAAATAAAGAAGGAAGCACATTAAAGGTACAAGAAATGCTAATACAGATTCATTCTCCATTCACCTTGGTTCATCTTGCCCCTTGGCCCCAGAGACATATGAAAACCTGCAGACCAATACTTTGCTTCCTGTTACCTCTTCTGCTTTATTGCCCAGAATTATGGGGCTTGTGTTGTGTTTAAGACTGTATATGGTCCGTTCCATGCACCCCTCTCTAAGATTTTTGCCTATCCCCCCCCCCCTTCCAGAAGGACTCTATTTTCTAGAAGACCCTGATTATTTCCTGGCAGGTTGCTTTCCCTGCCTTTGCTCTCTGCCTTTCTCCCATCAGGAGTGTCTTCCCTCCTCTCAGCTGTATGAGCTCTGTCCTCTTTGAAAATCCATAGCTTCAGAAATCACTTCTCCTTGGAACGTCACTGGCTACTCTTTGGTTTTCATTGAGTAAGCATGTCCTCGTGGTGTTACACTGTCATGTCTCACACTTTCTTTTGCTTGATTGAGAACATTGTAAAGGAGCTACATCTTGTAACCTGCATCTGATTCTTGGGATCTCTCCAAATGCGGTTGGTAGTGACATACATCATAGACTGATCTTCCATGTGTGTGTGATTAAATCACATAGACTGATGTTTGCAATTCTCTGTGTTTGTTCATTTTTAAAGTGGAAAACCAGAGCTGCATAAACATGTAGAAATGTCTAAAATGTAAGCTTAGTCAGATCAGAGACTTTTTTTTTTTAAGTTAGCACCATATCTCTAGTGCTTATTACCAGGTTCTTGTTGACTTAATACCTATTTGTTGAATCAGTGCTGTATTAATTACTTCAACTGTGGGTCTTAATCTGGTACTTTTAACTCTCTAGCATTATTAGATCTACAGAATGTTGTCACAGCAAACAGGGTAGCTAAGTGTCTTTCCAGTGGTTCAAGGATACCATTCAGCATCTCATCATTTTCTCCAAGGATAAGTAAACTTTGGGTTTTGTTCTGTCTCGTTGTTTCTTGTTTTCAGAAGAGGACATAAGAAATAAGGTGGGAAATTATTGTTAGTGTAATCTGGCTTTAGCTTATTCAGTGATTTGGGTCTTTGTATTGTTGACCAAAAATCCACCATGGAATAGAGGGAAAATCTGAGGGAAGATGACTTTCCAAGATGTATGGACCTTTGTTGACTTTCCAAGCGTCTCTCTCTTTCATCCCCACCAGCATTTTATGGTAAATGTTTTGCTTGTCCTTCCCTCTGCGTTCCTTCCTGTGGCAGCTTGCGGGGCACTGCTCGGAAACCGAGAAGACTGTTAGTGATCACGACCTTCAGTTGCCCGCTTTGGTCAAGGCTGAGGGACGGGGATGGAGAAGCAGTCCTGCAAGGGGACCACTGACTCTTTTCTGTTTCTCTTTTCTTTTGTCTTCAGCTCAAGCCAGGACAGAACAGCTGCAGGGACAGCGACAGTGAAAGCGCCAGTGGAGAGTCCAAGGGCTTCCACAGGAGCAGCTCTCGGGAACGGCTCAGCGACGTAAGTATTAAAAGACAAACACACAGACAAACCCACAAGAACCACACATTCCCCAACTCTGTATCCCTCCGTATCACTTTGTATATCCAGATGCAACAGCTTACCCATTCTTGATGCCGTTCCATTTTCTGATTGGGCCTAAAATGTGTTTTGACAAATTATAACGTAGGTGGGTGTTATTTGTCACCTTAGTAACAGTCAGGAAATTCAGTTCCTGCTCCTGCCAGGTAAGTGGCTGGTTAGTCACCCCTTCCAACAGAAATAAAATGACAGAAAGGGATTATTGCCAGTCTCATGGGTGAAGAAATAACAGATGGCCTGTAGTCAAGTGATACCAGCTCCCGTCGCAGCGCTGCCCATTTCCGGGGCAGAAACCCTGTGAGAACACACCCTGCCTCTTGAGGGAGCTGTCAGCTCTCCAGCCTCCTGCCCACCGGTGGGCCTGATTCCCCTTCTCCACTCCGAGAACTACCAGGCCTCCTGTGGATTCGCTTGTCTTCTCCCTGATGTGTCGTATAACAGGATTCTGAGCCATCTTTGCCCCTCACAACCACACTTAGAAACTTTCTTGTAAAATAGATCAAGTAGGTAGAAATTTTTATTATCGATCCCAACACAGGCACTTTAACCGATTAACTAGACAATACTCTTAAGGAAGAAGACTGCAGTTCTGTCTCTGAGTTTCTAGAAGAAGGAACAGAGGCAGGATGTGTAATAGGAGCAAACCCATCGCCTCTTGTCTTCCTCTTTTTTGTCTAAAGTAATTGCCTTCATTTTAATGTATAAGATGACCCAGTGCATTATTAGTACTTATTTTTTTTTGTCCAAAATAAGAAAGTAAACTTTACTAATACCCAATTTAATAAGCAGGGAGTAGTTCTTATCTCTAAGTGATAAACACACTTATCTTAGGAATGTGCTCAAAACTTTTTAACTGAGATGTGTTCACAGCATAAAAAGTTGGAGACCATTGCAGCACATTGACTCATTCCTATAAAAATCTTTTCCCATCCCTTTCTCCATCAGCCAAGGTGGACAGCCCCAAGCATCAACCACCTTCTTACACCTCTCAGGAAAGTTTGTGAGGTTTAGGGTGATGTTTGATATATGGAACATGGAATTCTTACAAGAATTAAGTGGAATAGCAGAGGATAATTATTTCTGTAGTACTCTTCATATCTTATTTATATATAATCACCTCTTCTTCCTTTAATATTGAGTAATATCAATTAACCCTTTGAGTAGTGAGTTTTTTTCATGCTTGCTGACCCCCAGGAGTGAGGTTTGTTTTTTTTTTTTTCAAAAAATAAAATTAGTTCCAGGTACTGTTTTATTAAGTTAAAATCATATTTGTTTGATAACCAATTTATGGAAACAAGAAGAACATACATTTGCCTCTTTTTAAATGTTGCCTTACACATTTTTAAAATAAAAATTTTTGTTACGATTGTACTTTGGATGGTCAGGAAGCACGAGAACATACATGAATGTTCGTACTACTCAAAGGGTTAACTCAGTCCTTGATGTATGCATATGTGTATATAACGATATATCTTTGTGTTTGTTTTATTAATTTTGAGATAGAACTATAAATTATAACAAAACTATAACAATGTTTATTACCTATGTTGTTAACATTATTTAATAAGTATACTGCTCACAAAAATTAAGAGATATTTCAAAATGAATATGAAACCATAAAATATCCCTTAATTTTTGTGAGCAGTATAGCTGTTCTGAGATTTTGTTTTGCTTTTTTTTGGTATTTTTCTGAAATTGGAAATGGGGAGGCAGTCTGACAGACTCCCGCATGCGCCTGACCAGGATCCACCCGGCACGCCCACCAGGGGGCGATGCTCTGCCCATTTGGGGCGCCGCTCTGTTGCAACCAGCGCAATTCTAGTGCCTGAGGCAGAGGCCATAGAGCCATCCTCAGCGCCCGGGCCAACTTTGCTCCAAAGGAGCCTTGGCTGCAGGAGGGGAAGAGAGAGACAGAGAGGAAGGAGAGGGGGAGGGGTGGAGAAGCAGATGGGTGTTTCTCCTGTGTGCCCAAACTCGGGACTCCTGCACACCAGGCCGATGCTCTACCACTGAGCCAACCGGCCAGAGCCTTGTTTTGCTTTTAATATATGCTCTTACTGACCCTCTAGATTTGTCCAGGATTAGTCATAATTTCATCACAGAGTAGAGAAATGAAGGCCACATGATTAGGTCAGGGGGTAAAAGTACAGCATTATACAGTCATTGAGATCTTTTAACTGGTTGCCCTGAACTTATTTTCTATTAGACCAAAAAAAAAAAAAATTGGCAAACAATAGCCTATGTTCATATGTAGGAATATTTAATATTGTTATAATGCCAGTACTACCCATAGCAATTTACAGATTTGATGCAATCCCTATGAAAATTTCAATAGTCTTTTTTTTTTTTTTTTTTGTATTTTTCTGAAGCTGGAAATGGGGAGAGACAGTCAGACAGACTCCCGCATGCGCCCGACCGGAATCCACCCAGCACGCCCACCAGGGGCCACGCTCTGCCCACCAGGGGGCGATGCTCTGTCCCTCCGGGCACTGCTCTGCCGCGACCAGAGCCACTCTAGTGCCTGGGGCAGAGGCCAAGGAGCCATCCCCAGCGCCCGGGCCATCTTTGCTCCAATGGAGCCTTGGCTGCGGGAGGGGAAGAGAGAGACAGAGAGGAAGGAGGGGGGAGTAGAGAAGCAAATGGGCACATCTCCTATGTGCCCTGGCCGGGAATCGAACCCGGGTCCCCCAGGGCCTCAATAGTCTTTTTTTTTTTGCAGAAAGGGCAAAGCAGATTCTCAATTACCTGACTTGAGGTCCCTAGCAGAAAACACAAAGTTGAAAAAGATTAACAAATTTAGTAGACTTATTCTTCCTAATTTCACATTTTACTGCAAAGCTGAAGTGATAAACAGTACGGTAATAGCATCGGGGTAAACATATAGACTAATGAAATAAAATCGAGAGCCCAGAAATAAACCCGTAATCTCTGCCCAAAACACTGTTGACATGAGAGCCTAGTGCCTCCGGTTGGGAAATTTTCCCGTCCACAGATGGAGCTGAACAGCTGGCTTTCCCTGTGCAAAGGCTGAAGTCGGGCCCTGCATTGCACCATGTACAAAAACTAGCTCAAAATGAATCAATGTCCTAAGTAGAAGAGTTAAAACCATAAAACTCTTAGAAGAAAACATATGGGTAGATATTGATGACCTTGAATTTGGCAATGGATTCCTAGATATGACACATAGCCATGAGCAACAAAAAGGACAATAAAAACGTTTCATTCATGTTATCAAAATTAAAAGCTTTTGTGCATCAAAGGGCATTATTAAGAAGGTGAGAAGAAAACCTACATATTGGGAGAAAATATTTGCAAATCATATAACTGATCAATGTTTACTATCTAGAGATGTCAAGAACTCGAACAACTGAATAACCAACAACCCAGTTCACACATGGGCAAAGCACTTGCATAGACATTTGTGCTAAAGAAGATACACAGTTAGCCAGTAAGCATATGGAAGATGCTCATCCTCATGAGTCGTCAGGAAAATGCAAATATAAACCATAATAAAAGATAGTTTCGTATCTACTAAGATAGCTTTAATTATTTTTTAAAAGAGGGAAATGAAATTGTCGGCAAGGTTATGGAGACATTGGCACTTTTGTACATGCTAGCGGGAATGTGAAATGGTGCAGCCCCTGCGGAAATTACGTAGGCAGTTCCTCAAAAAGCTAACTGCAGAATTACCACATCCCCACCAACTCCATGTCTAGGATATGTACTGGAACAAATTGAAAACAGGTTCTCAGATGTTTATATGCCAGTTCATTCCAGCCTTACTTACAATGGCCAAAAGGTGGAAACAACACAACTGTCCATCGACAGTTGACTGGATAAACCAAAAGTGGCACATCGGGGGAGTGGAACGTTATTCACCCGTAAGAGGAAAGGAAGCTCTTGTACGTGTTACACTGATGAACTTTAAAGCAAATATTGTATAATTCCACTTAATCTGAGGTATCTAGAATATGCAAACTCCTAGAGACAGAAAGTAGAATAGGAGTTACTAGGGACCAGTGGTGGGGGTGGAGGTGGGGGAGTTATTGCTTAAATGGTTACCAAGTTTGTTTGGGGTGAGGAAATAGTTTTACATGAGTTGTGAATAATTAGTATCACTGAATTGCACATTTAAATAGGTTAAAATATCAAACTTTATGTTATATATGTATATATTTTGGCATAACAGAAATAATGTTAAAATATTAGGGTTGTAACAATCCTTCCAGTCTACAAAATACTTGGAGTTCATCATGCTTATTAATTATTAAAATTCATACTTTTGCAAAGTCATTATTAAAAGATGAAAGGAAATGTAGGAACGGCCTTTATTCCATAGCTAATATTCCCCAGTATTGAATACTCTGCCTGATTCTTGATGGTTTTACAAGGTTTTTCCACTCTGGGTTTGGGGAATACCAAGGACTCCTTGCCCTGTGGGAGCTCTGGGATGGTTGTACCTGCTCCTGTTCAGGGGTTTTCTCCTTGGCCTCAGTTCCTTTCCGCCCACAGATGTACTCATGTGGGCTCAGGTAGAGCCTGGACGGGAACCTGCTTCAGGTTCTGGGATTCTCTATGAAGCCTTCATCTCTCCCGTCTCCTGTTTCGCCTATTCCAGCGCCTTGGCGTTCTCTGATTATCAGCTCTATCAGGAGCACTGCTGGGCTCCTCAAGGGCCGCCCCCCACCCCCTCTGTGTAGTGAAGCTCTCAGGCAGTAACTGGGGGCAGTTGTGAGATCGCTGTCCTGCACTGTCCTGTTGCCCAGTTTCTGAAAAAAATGTTTTTTCATATAGTTTGTCTGGTTCTTCAGTAACTTAAGCTTCAGCTACTGAGAGTAGATTCAGTCCCTGTTAGTTCATCAAGCCCATTGCTGGTTTTCCAGCTGAGATAAAAATTCCCAGAGGTCTTCCACTCATGTTTAATGATATTGTTAGAAGCTTTGGCAGTTGAGACTTACTCGCAAGTGCAGCTAATAAAGATACTGTATTAGTTCAGCCTTTTTTTTTTTTTAATTAGGCCAGAGGAGTAAGAATAAAGAGTTCCACTATAGTTTAAGGATTTGACCTATGTGATAAAACTTTAAAAACCAAATGTGCTTGGCTTTTCTAAATTATGTATTTCCAAGCCGTATTGCTGGGAGGGAATATTTGTCTATAAGGACTTTCGGATTGTCCACATCGGGGATGCATAGTAACTACTATATTAGTCACTAAAAAAAATGTCAAGGGGAATACTGGACTATATCAGTGTTCATGATGAGTTATTCAGGAGGAAAACACAAAATTATATGTATAATTTTGCTGCTGAGGAAATAGTCAAAACTTGGGGACTAAATTTATAATCTTGGTAAATAAATCAAAGTCTCAAATTATGAAACGATCATGGGCATTCGTTAAAAACACATCAGGTTTTAAACGCAATTTAGCTCTTTATCTGTGTGACCTTGAGGTAAGCGCTTGCTCTTTCTAAGCCCTAATTTTTTCATCTGTGAAATGGATGTCATTTCACCTACCTGTTACTATGTATTTGAATCAGTAACACACTGTTCTTGGTGCTCATAGCACATCCTCTGTGCTCAAAAATATTCATCCTCTTTCTTTTTTGCATCTTAGAACTTCCCTTACAACCTTCTCTACTCTTTTTAATTTAAATTTCCTTGTAACTGTCAGCTTGACAAGATCTGCCTACCTCAGTCATGACAAACGTGAAGCTACTCCCAAGCAAAACCCTCATTATCCCTGTGTCTCCTTAGGTATCTTTTCTCGCTCTGGAACTGTCCCTGGTGTCTCCCTGTCCTGGTATTGGGCAGTCCCAGAGCTAGTATTCTTAGCCAGGCTCTGTGCTTTCCTCCGCGTCACTTAGCCTGTTCACTTGGTTACTCTCCTTTCTCTACTGATCACATTTCTGAAGAGCTGTTTGGATGTGATTATCCTCGTCTTGACACTAATGATACTTCCAGTGCTCGCCATTTGCCTCACAGATGATCTCTGTGTTTTCTCTCAGTGAAGTCATCCGCCCAGTGTTTATTTCCTTTGTGCTGTGCTCTACAGCAGTGTTTTTCAACCGCTGGTCTACAGACTGGTCCACTAGACATCTCATGCTGGCCTGCAAAACAGTGAGCCTCCCTGACATTGTGTGAAGATCTTAGTTGGATTCGCTTAGTTGGATTCCAATGATCTTAGTTGGATTTGCTTATGCTCAGGGTAATTTTTGCCTTAGCAGTCCCCGAAATCTCCTATTTTCACCAGTCCCCAAGTGTAAAAATATTGAAAACCACTGATCTACAATGCTTCCAGGGTTGTTTCCCTGAGAGTCAGAGCTCACAGTTACACTTTCTTGTGTATGATCTTTTGTACAAAGTCTACACTTCTGAGGATTATCTGCAGAGCTCTCCAAGAGGAAGGACGAAGCTATCTTTGCCCCCCTACTTCCTGATCTTGTAACTTATATGGAGTCTCCCTGGACCACTTTTGTTGGCGTAAATACCACACACTTTCAGGTTCTGCCTGGGTTGCTTTCGTTTCCTCCTCTTCTTTTTCCTTTGTCTTTGCCTCTGCCAGCCCCAATGTCACGTCTTACAGCAAACCCTCCCCACCACCCTGTGGAAGTAAACTCACCTAGTACTTTATTCAAATTAGTCATATGGATATGACTCTCTCTTTGAGAGAATTCTGAGTCAGGTTTCTGTTATGAGAAAGAAATATATTTAGCACTTTCTAAGTGTTCAAGACCTTGAAAGAGTTGTTTGAAACATTCCAGAGAAGAGTGAGAAGGGATTGGATTCTCCTAAGTCTTGTGCTAAAGCAGGGGTCCCCAAACTACAGCCCGTGGGCCACATGTGGCCCCTGAGGCCATTTATCCGGCCCCCGCCACACTTCCAGAAGGGGCACCTGTTTCATTGGTGGTCAGTGAGAGGAGCATAGTTCCCATTGAAATACTGGTCAGTTTGTTGATTGAAATTTACTTGTTCTTTTATTTTAAATATTATATTTGTTCCCGTTTTGTTTTTTTACTTTAAAATAAGATATGTGCAGTGTGCATAGGGATTTGTTCATAGTTTGTTTTTTTTATAGTCTGGCCCTCCAACGGTCTGAGGGACAATGAACTGGCCCCCTGTGTAAAAAGTTTGGGGACCCCTGTGCTAAAGAGTTCTCTGCTCTCACTGGTCTGTAGCTTTTTAGTTCCTTTAATATGATCACAGTTGATGCATTTTCTCTGCTTTTTGTTTTCTTTTAGGTTTTAGGGGTTTTACTGATTTCTCTATCTCACCAGGCCATCTTTTGTGCACCCAGGCAAGCGTCTGTCTTCCCTTCTCCCGCAGCCCCCACCTGTGTAGAGGTGTTGCTCTGGGCTGTGTCGACCGGCTGCGTTCAGGGGGGAGCAGAGCAGGCAGCACCACCAGTGAGCTTCCCTGTAGTTTAGGGGGAAAAATCTAAAACCTCTGAAGGAATATTGCTATTCTCTTTTCTTTTTTCCTCTTTATTTTTATCCAAGCCGCATTTTTTCCTCTCTAAAAGTTTGCATATGCCTTTTTCCTTTCCTACGCCACATATGTATGTGTTTTCCTGGAAATGTCAACGTTTTGACTGTGCAGAAATATTTCTCAGTACCTTTTACGTGTCGGGCCCAGTTCTGGGCACTTGCGGTTGAGTGGTGACCAGGATGAAGTCACTGCCGTCCTGGAGAGTCTGTTCTATTGGGGGAGGCAGGCAACAAGCCCGTGAGCAAACAGGGAACTTATTTCTGATAGAACTTACTTTATGAGGTAAACACAGCAGTAATGAGGGGTGGGCCGGTGTGTATTGCTGTTTTAATTTAACTAGGGCGATTGGATTAGTCCTTTCTGTGTAGGTGACGTTTGAGCTGAAGCCTGAATAAAGAGGAGGAGGTAGCCGTGGGGAGATCTGTCGGAAAGACGTTGCTGGCAGTAAGAACAGGCTCTGGGCCCTGCATCAGAGCGAGCGTGACATGCTTGCCGACCAGAGAAAAGGGCAGTGTGCAGAACAGGCTTAGGGGGCTCACCACAGGCCTCACTGCTGCTGTGGAGGGAGAAGCAGATACCGGCTCCACCAGCAGTGAGCTGCTCTGTATTTCAGAAGAAAATCAATCCAGACCTGCGATGAAGGCCTCTGTCTCTCCCTTGGCCTGTGGTAAGGAAGCTAGTTATCATATTAGTTCCCTGGGTTGCTGTAATGAGTGACCACAAAATGAGTCGTTTAAAACACCAGAATTATATTATCTCATAGTTTATAAAGCAGGAAGTTCAGCGTTAAGGTGGCAGCAGGTCCGTGATCCCTGTTCTTACCTCTCCTAGCTTCCGGTGGCTTCTGCAATCCTTGGCATTCCTTGGCTTTTCACTGCATTGGCCCAGCGTCTGCCTCTGTCTTCGCGTGACCTTCTACTTTGGTTGTAGCTTTGTGCATCTTCCCCGCCTCAGTAGCGACCAGAGTCATTTGATTTAGGGACTACTTAATTCAGTATGACCTCCACTTAAAGACCTTCTAAACAAGGTCATTGTATCAGTCCAGTATTTCAGGAGGAACACGACCAGTGAGATGCACAGGCATCCACAGCTGTGGAGGCTGACCAGTCTCCGGCTCTGCAGTCCGGCAGGCAGAGACCCAGGAGAGCAGATTAGTTCCAGCCTGAACACTGAACTGCTTGAGACCCAGGAAGAGTCAGTGTATCAGTTTGAGTCTGAAGGCAGGAAAAAACTGATGTTCCAGCTTGAAGGACAGTCAGACAGAGGAATTCCGTCTTATTCTGAGGATGATTATTTTTTTGTCTTTTATTAAAATGACTGGATGAGGACCACACACATTCATGAGGGGGCAGTATACTTTATTCAAGTCTGTCTATTGAAATGTTAGACTCATCCCCAAAACACCCTCACAGTACCACCCAGAAGAATGTGTGACCAACCATCTTGGTACCCAGTGGCCTAGTCAAATTGACACATAAAATTAACCCTCACAATCACAAGAAGTGTGACCAAACATCTTGGTACCCAGTGACCTTGTCAAATTGACACATAAAAATTAACCCTCACAATCACATTCTGAATGATAAGGGGACACTGTTCAACCCACTATAACTTATTATTTTAAGAGCCTCTTGAAAATGTTTAAAGGAATGTCGTTATAATTTTTACTTTAAAAATCTGGGCCTCTTACATGAAAGACTGCAGATAAAGAGTGAAATCAGCGAGGGAACCTGACAGGCCTTCGAGTATAAAGCTGATGGCGGCTGAAGCAGCTATAATAAAGGGTTGGAGAATTGAGGCTGGAAGCAACCAGATGCCTCAATGCCTGACGCTGTTTCTCCACGTTGTTGCCCTCCCTCCATCTTGACTTGAATTTTCCCGGCAGCTCCTTTCCCCAGCCCGATACACTGCTTTGCGTCTTTGTCGGCTGTTAGTGACCTGATCCCGAAGACGGGTTTCTTAGAATTAAGATTTCAGGCTCTTTTAATTGTCACTGTTTCCTAAAACACTACAGAAAATCCATAAATAAGCTTGCTTCATGACCTTTGCAAGAAATGTACTTGGCCATATAGTCCTTGTGCTTTTCACTCCCAAGAGAGAAAAGCATTAACGTGGGGGTGGGTAGGCAGGGATGTCAGACACAATTGGTGATTTGGAACAATTTTAAATATTCTATTTAAATTAGCCCTAGGGCCAGAGCACACATCTCGTCTAGGGTGGAGCACACATCCATTTCATACCCAGAGAGCTGTAACAGTAGCTGTGGCCTCTCTGTGTAGATCTCTAATGAATGGAGCACATCTATTTTAGATGGATAATCAATTTTGAAATCCCTTGTTGTAGGTAAGCTGTTAACACAGAAATGTTAACTTTGCGAGTTTAATGAGTAGCTTCAATGATAGCTCAGTGACAGAGATGGAGGGAAAGTCAGATGGGGGGCAGTGAGAAAGAGGAGAATGAGCATTTAATGAATATCCACTTGCAGACTTGAATGTCAGCAGCAACATTCTCCCTCCTGGAAGATGTCTTTCAACTGCGCATCCTATTACAATTCCAGCAGCCCAGGGTAGCTTGGAGATGGAGGCAGAGTGTGTTTGTGAGAAAGCTCTCCTTTGCTACATAATGAGATCGAGGTGGGTAATTTGCAGAGATTGCTAGAGCAGTGGTCAAATCTGCAAAAAAGAAATAACATAGCAGAAAGAAAAGGCCATGTTAAACAGGAGATGGCTTATAATGAGCCCAGAAACCACGCATCACACAGTCAGCGGGCTGGCATTTTCTGATATTCTTGTCTTCTAATGCAAACTGCTAAACACTTTCTCCCACTCTATTTTCTCAGTCTCTCTATACCTCCAATTTCTACCTAGTGCCTTGCAAATATGAATGAACTGGCAATCCTTTCACTTGAAGACATAAGAACAAAGGCCTTTTCATTATTCAAAGGAAGAATTTGCCTAAACATTGGTCTATGTTATTTCAAGTGCTGTTGTATGCCTTTGTTTGTTGCATTTTTTTTTTTTAATCTCTTTTCAAGCCTCAGTTTGGACTCATGGGCTTTTCTAGATTCTCTGGGTACTTTTGCTATATAGTGTGGACAGATGGCTTTCTCTTTTTAAGCAAGAGAAACGAAGATCCCTCCTCTTACTAGAAATTGTTGAGAACGACTTTATTTCATCCAGTGGTTCAGGGGTCAGGGTTAGGCCTTTCCCTCTGGTTACCCGCCTCTGTTTCTATGACATGAGAAGGCAGTACCAATCTCTAAATGCACATCTGTAAACACATCACTGATGGGACACCTGTCAAGTAAAAAGGTGTTTCTAAACATTCCATTTTTGTAGCATCACTTATTGTTGCCCATGGTTTGGGGTATTCATGGAACTGTGACTTGAGGAAATGTTAGTGTTAACAAATATTTGCAGCTATCTTTGGGCCCAGGCTGAGATTAGGCCTATGTGACCAAGATCTTCTGGGCCTTCTGGAAAGCAAGGCCCCAGGGTGCAATGCATGTCAGGAGCTGTCATTGAGCCCGACTCCTGCCCTGTTGCTGGTCTCAGACCTTGTTACCTGTATTTCACGGTGATCCTTTTATCCAGGAGGGTTGGTGTCCCACGGAGTACAAAGCCACAGTCAGGTTCTTGGGAGTGTGGCACTGGACAAGGAGAAATCTTTTTCTTTCAGAGATGTTTCTGTTAAAATTCACCAGCTATGATTGAAGGGAGCTGGCATTCGGCCAAGAACAATATGGCCCAGAAGAGTGTAAGAGGGTAGGAAATGTCAATGCCATGGCTATTTGGCAAAGGAGATTTAGAAGAATATTTTTCTACAGGGTTTTCTGCCAGGTCCCGAAATCACAACTTATTGCCACAAATTCTTCTCCTATTTAAAAAAAAAAAATTTAAAGTGAGTGCAGTGGGTTGGAAAATGTGGGGAGTCTCTGACTTGGAGGTTCTGTGTGCTTTCTAACAAACGTGGAGACTCGTGGACCTGCCCTGTGAGCGAGGGTCTGGTGCCGGGATCTCTCTACGGGTCCGATGTGTGTGTGTGTGTGGGGGTGTAAAGCAGGGTCCTTAAATGCTTTGTTGCATTATGTTAATTCCTCAGCAGTGCAATCAAATTCATGTCCTAATTAAAGCTGTCAGTCGGAAGGCAAGCCAATCGCCACGAAAACACAGCATAACAAATGAAGTGAAATGATTCTGCGTGTAGCTATACAATGCTTCGCCAGGCATGAAATTAAATAAGTAATTTGATGTTGACATCAGAAATTGAAATGATACCCACTGTTCCCTCATTCAGTCAGACCTGCATAAACAATAGCCAGAACAAATATGCACAACAAAGCCCTCTCCTCCATCCAGCTCCTTGAGTAATGCACAATATATATGCAAAATGAGTATAACAGAGCTTCCGGAGACCTAATGTATGTAATTTTCTTTGGTATACAATAAGATGATATGTGCGTGGGGGGTGGGGAGGTGGGTTGGAGGGTTACTTCTACTGGGATAAAATACATTTGCAGGAAGGGGGAAAAGAACCCTATGAAATAAACAAATTCCATGTTTTCTCTGAGTAATTCATCCTAAAATGATTTTACCTCCCAGGGGCATGACTCCCGGCTGGTGGAGACCTAACCTGGTTTTTGCCTTCCTGCACTCCAAGCAAGGCTGTGGGTGCTGAAAATAGGTGATGCTGTCACATGGCTAATCACTGCCGTGAAAGCTGTCTCCATGACGACTGTGGATCTCCCTATGTACCATTTATGGGATCAAGAATGCGGCAGGATTTTTTTAAACCAAGGCCAGTGAGTGAGATCACACATCTGCTGTCCTTGATTCTCCTGAGCCTGTCTGAAACAGGGAGGTGAAGAAACTTAGGCTTTGGGAGCCGCGTTTAGGAATGCCCAGGAGCACACTGCCCCTGTGTGATACGAATGCCGTTTGTACTTACAGCACTACAATTCCTTCTCAGGAGCAGTTGACAAGCAAGAAGAAATACAGCTACTGTATTTTTGCAGCTATTAAATTCACCATTTCCCCCTATACAATCCATCCATTCATGTATAGATTCATTAATTCAATCACTACTTTTTAAATACATCCTGAGTGTAAGGCATTGTGCTCAGCTCTGAGGAAGCAATGATGAGAAAACCAAATGGTTCCTGCTACCTGTGGTTTGCAGAGCAGGGGCATTTAGGTGGAAGAGCGGCAGGTGAACTGAGTCACACTGCTGCCACGGAGTGGGAGTCGGGCCACTGCAGGGGGGGCACAGCGCCCAGCTGGGCCAGTCGAGGAGAAGGCCTCCCTTCTGTGAGGACCTCAGCTGGTTCTTTTTGTTTCAGACTTGCTTGGGACCTGTATTTTTCACAAAAGAGGACCCTAAAAGTTAAAGAATTTGTACTGAGATGTTGTAGGAAAATAAAGAAGCAAACCTACAACAAAGAATCATGAGCCAGTCGCAACCACAAGCCACATTCTGTTCCTGGCCTCCTTCCCCGAAGAAGCGATGCCCTACATACTGTTTTTCAGTCTCCACGTGTCAGTCTGTGGAAGTCTAGATGGGTAATTCTTGGGACTGAAGCCTTGAGAAAAAAAACGGTGCTTTTTACTGCTTTCCTTTACCCACACATTCTTTGCATTTTCGTCTACTAATTATGTTTACAAAATGTCTCATTTTTGAAAAGCGCTCTGTGTGTACTAACTGGTGCCTTTAGGGAATAAACTGGCAAGTAGGTCATACACTGGAAAAGTCATCCAAACCCACCGGGCTTTTTTATTTTCAATTCAGTCTGGGCTTTTTCCTCTTGCCTGCCCCTTTGCGGCCACAAAACTGCGTAGCTTGAGACCAGGGCATTGAATGTCAGCAAGTCAGAGAGGCAGGCTGATGTGTGTCTGTTTAGTCTCAGCGCAGGGCGAAATGCCATCATTAATTCATTACCCAGCTGCCTGTCAAATAAATTGGCAATTACGTCCACCGCAGAAGCTTGGAATTCAGTAAATAGCACGTTAGCATCTACGAGTTGTTGAGAGATGTAAAGGGGAAAATTAAGCAACACGGTGTTTGTATCAGGAGCAGATGACAAGGGGCAGCACACCCCGGCGCTGTGACGGAGCGATGAAAAGCCGGCGAGGGGCTGGTAATGAGCTGTGTGGGTTGGAACGTGTTAAAGACCATTGCTGATTTTCCACTTTGTCTTTATGCTTTATTGCAGAGTTCAGCTCCTTCCAGCTTGGGGACAGGCTACTTCGTAAGTGTACCTCAACTTCCACACGCGCGCCTTGCCTCGGCTTGCTTTACTTCCACCATGTGTGCCCATTAGGATGTGAAAAACGTCTAGGAAATTTCCTCTCAGTCCTAAAGAGCACACTGATGACCAGCCTCTTATTAAGAATTGGTTTATTTTTTTACTTAAGTAACTCGCTGGGCTCCCAGGGATCATCTAGTTGGTCTGCAATGTCGGTCCAGTGTCCAACATGCAGGACATTTGCTCCTTACCCGGCAGCATGAGGGGACACAGGGAAACCTGACTGGCTCAAGCCATTCCTCCCACACAGCTGTTTTTCAGTGTGACATGTCATGAGGAGAGGATGGAATTCAGATTATGTATTAAGGTTTTTAGTCAATGTTCAAATCTCTTGGGAAGAAGCCCCCCCCCCCCCACCCCCCAGTACAATCAGTCGCCTTGAAAGTGTTAATGAGAACTGGTGTTTTCATGGATGGGTGTTTCCCTTCACAGTCTAACTGGGTGGCCTTTTAGATTTCTTTTCAGCGATCATTAAACTCCTCATTTTAGCAAAGATAGGTGTATTATTTTATTTCTAGACTTCTCTCTGTCCTTTGGGAGTGGTGGGGATGGTGGCACACCTCAGGTATTGTCACCATATTTGTCACAAATAGTCATTTCATTTATTTATAGCAAAATTGCCCTTTTGGGATGCAACAATCCTTTCTAAGATGTAAACAGAAAATAGTCACAAAGAGGTATCATTGACAGAACGGGACAGCCTGCCAGGGCAGGGCCCGCCGTGGGGTCGAAGGGCAGCAGCTCTGTGTCCTGACCCATGCTCACAGTTCAGCATTTTCTGAGCAAATCATGGGATCATGAGAAGAGAAGGAAGTGGAAGATAATCACTGATTCAGTCTAGTTGCCTTTACGTTGCTTTCCCATAACATGCTAATTCCTCTGGTTTTCTTTGCCCACACATTGCTCTTCATACATTTACAAAAACTGTGTGAAAACCAGCATCATGTTGTTGAATAGCAATTCTTTTTCAAGCGTGGTGGATGTAGTATTTTCTGAATGTTGATTTTTTTTTTTTTTTTGGTATTAATCTATGATGCGAGAAAAAGGATAAAGACGTTTTAGTACCTGCTGAATGCAGTCAGCACACTTACCCCCCCCCCCCCATCCATATTGTGGCTGAATATTCATGCTTGCAGAGATGAGCAGGATGCTTCAGCAGCCGAAATAACAGAAGTAATCCCATCTGCCATCTCTTCACACCAGGCTGGATGTGGGCTGTGATGTTCCAAGTGAAATCTGGAGACTGCCAGGATCGATTCTCTTTCCAAAAGCTAAATTCTCCCTCTGTGCTCTCTTCAGCAGAGCATGGCCAAAGCCACTAACTTAGCCCTTGATCGCTTCTAGACTGTACATTCTATTATGATTTTATTGCCAGTATGCTCACCCTGAAAGAAAAAAAAGTTGTCTCTTAAAACATCAAGAATTTTATTATGCTTTTTGTCACTTTTTTTCTCTCTGATTTTATGAATGTTTATTTTTATTCACTAACAAACATTATGAGTGAAAGAGTCTGCACTTACAAACCTAGAGGTTTTTACATTTACACAATGTTGGATAAGTATAAAAGTTTTTGCATGTTTTGGTAAAACTGTTCTTCATATTGCTTGGCTTTCATAAAAACATTTGTAGTCATATTAACTTACATGGAGAAGACACATACCAGATGTATGCTCAGCCCTCAACTATGGCAAAAGACTCTACTTAGAATGTGTTTCCAATGATGGGATTATTACCTTATCAAAGTGCAAAATCCACTGATACATTGCCAACTCCTCTTCAAAAAGTATCTTCTGTTGCAGTTTTCATTCCAACACTGTCACATGTAATACTTAATTTCAGGTACTGGCTTCAACTTTGGTGAGTTTCACATTTCTAAGTGGAAATGGTATACTCACAACGTACAGTAGTTTAGTGCCAACATATTCTGTGCACTGTGCTTTATGACCTCTAATGTCAAATAGTATTTACTTATGTATGTAACGAAGTGTCAGCATCAGGTAAGTAAAGGATGATATTTTTCTCTATCCTTAATCCTCTTCATCTCTTTGAACTGTGGACAGAAGCAAATCAGCTGCAGAGACAACGAGCTATTAAGCATTTGAATCATAATGTGAATTCTGGGATCAGAAAACTCAAGACACTCCCCTGTCAGGTTAAACAACCTGGAAACGTTTTCTTACATACTCTCCCTGCCCCAACATTACTCCAACTTCAGAATCTTCTTTTGTTTAGATTTTTATGCTCCTGTGGAGCTTTGAGTGAACTGAAGTAAAATGCTGATAATTGTGTGTGCTAAGAAAATAGACACCTGCACTAGTCTGGGCATGTGCATGTGTGTACACACACACACACACACACACACACACACCCTTATCCACAGTCAGTATGTTCTATTTGCACTTAGTAGTAGTGGTAAGGTAAATGGTTTAAAGAAGAATCTTTTGCTTTTGATGACTTAAGTTATATTTGTTTATATTTCCTTGGTTTTGTGTTCCAACGATATCTGCTTAGGTCTGTCACTTTTCCAATCCATTTCTAAGCTGAAGATTTGAAAAAATGAGAACAGCAGCTGAAAGCAGTATTTACATAAGCATATTGCAAAGAATTCTTTAAGAAGGCAAAATAGAGAAGGATTGGAACAAACGTTTCACATTTTGGGAGCTTTTGAATAATGTGGGTGTTATACACACAGGCACGCACATGTGCGCGTGCGCGCACACACAAACCCACACACACACATTCATTACATACTCATACCCAGCTCATATTCTAAATATAAATGGAAGTATAGACTAGTTGGAATCTATTTTCTTTTCTTTAATGTTTTTTTTTTGGCAAGAATACCAAAACTTGTTGGAGTGTATGGGCTTCTTATTTTTCTTTTTAACTGTTAATGCAGTGAACACGCTTTCTTTTCAATTCAATGTTTATGAACATACTCTCTTCTTATATATGTATTTGAAATTTTATTTTGCATCCTTTATAATTAACTTAGAGACAGAATGAACTGAAGACTAGTAGTGTGACTTAAGAGGGTTTAATATCCCTGAGACTTGGGCATCAGCTACACCTACCTAATAGAGTTGTGAATATTCAGTGAGATAAAATACTTAATGTACACAGAGCAGCACTCCATGATAGCAAGTAATAAATGTTGTCTTCTGTTATTCCCACAGTAGTATGTGACGGAAAAAAGAACTTGGTTTCACTAAGTAGCTTGCAGAGATGTGCTAATAGAGCATTACCATCAGAAATTTTGAGACAAAAGTAAGTTTTGCAATTTGCCACTGTAGGATGGGATTATTTTATTCTTGTTACAGTCTTATACCTTTCTCAGGAGCCTAGTGTTCTGTGTTTGGTCAGCTGTATACCTGTTTACTTTGTATGTAACTGTAAAACAAATATGAAATTTATTTTCTATGGTCGTTTATGATCATGGTTATGTTGAAATGAACAATTCTAGAGGATGTATTCTATAACGCACATGATTGAAGGTTAATTTGTCATTTAAAGTTATTTGTTTATTTTATTCCTCAGATTTGAGGTATTTAAAGATGGCTAATAGAGGTTGGGCTGTGAGGTTAAGTAAAACCTGTTCAGGCCGTGGCCAGTTAGCTCAGTTGGTAGAGCTTGGTCCCAAAACACCAAGATTGTGATTTGATCCCCAGTCAGTGCAGATGCAGGAAGCAACCAAAGAATGCACAATGAAGTGTTAACAACAAATGAAGGCACTTTCTCTCACTCACTCTCACCCCCACTGCCTCCCCTCTCCTTTCCTCTCTCTGTCTTTCTAAATAGCAATCAATCAATAAAAGCCCTGTTCTCAACATATTCACGTTTTATGAGGTTGTGTCACCTGTTTGCTGTTTGGTTGCCCCAAAAAGAAAAGTGGATGCCCTAGGGTGTCTGAACGAAGTGACTGAAGGCAGTAGAGGGAAGAGACCAGTGAAAACATCTCATGGTTGCCAGGGGTCTGGTGTGTCATCACAGAAAGTTCTGGGCTCATTCTTTGCAAGCACTTGACTCCATATGGCAGCCGGGACCTACTGTTGGTGCATGGGTGAGGGGCTTGCCGGGCTGCACTTAGTTCCTGGTACTAAGGAGATCCTGTCCTGTGTTAGCATGGCGTGTTCTGCCTGCTCCTCTGGGTGACTGCCAGGCTTCTTCCAGGTTGGGATCTAAGTATTCTGGGCCCATTGTCTCCAATAGCTCGGATCCTGCTTTTGTTCAAGTTCGGTGATCCAGAGATTTTTCTTTTCTTTTCTTTTTTTTAAACCATATAAAAAGCACTTTTCTTTATGCTTTTGAACATATCCTGATGTAAGAAAATACTTAAACCTAACATTAAAGACAATGTTTAATTTAGTTAATTAAAGTAAAAAGTAAAATCCCTTTTTTTAGAACATTTTTCATTGAATTTATTGAGGTGACACTGGTTGACAAAACTAGACAGGTGTCAGGTGCCCAATTCCACAGCACATCTCTGCACACTCTACTTGGTGTTCACCCCTCCTGAGTCAGGTCTCTGTCCACCATCACTTATCTGCCCATATCTTCCCCCTTATCCCTACCCCCGTTCTTAACTAATACTGTTCATCCTTAATTAGATCAAGTCTAGTAATGTGCCTACTTTAAGATCATCAAGGAGATGAGCCCACTTCTTTCTATGTAGTGACGGAACTACCGCATTATGTCATAAAGGGGAAGTGTGTAGTGGTACACATCTTTAAATGAGATTTGTATAGTTACTGTTTTTATGTGCAGTTGAATAACCTAAGTTGTGTTGATAGCACCGGTCACAGGTGGGGGTGCCAAAGCCTGACCTGTGGCTTTCCCTCCAGAGTTCTAAGGTCAGAAAGAGCTTCATTTTTTACCCTGATTTTAGTTTTTGACTATAAACCCTTGAAATATCTCCTGTTCTCCCTTGCTGTAATTTGTATAACTCCTAAAACTGATTTGTGGTATTTTGTATGACCACAGTTGCTATAAGTAAGTAAGTAAGTAAGTAAGTAAGTAAATAAATAAATAAATAAAGTCAGCCTGAGCAGGCAGTGGCGCAGTGGATAGAGTGTCGGACTGGGATGCAGAGGACCCAGGTTCAAGACCCCGCGGTCACCGGCTTGAGCACGGGCTCGTCTGATTTAAGCAAGGCTCACCAGCTTGAGCCCAAGGCCATTGGCTTGAGCAAGGGGTCAGTCTACTGGAGCTTTCTGGTCAAGGCACATATGAGAAAGCAATCAATGAACAACTAAGGTGCCACAACAAAGAATTGATGCTTCTCATCTCTCTCTCTTCCTGTCTGTTTCTGTCTGTCCCTCTTTCTGTCTCTGTTACAAAAAAAAAAAAAAAAATCAGAGTGGGGTTTAATTGTTACGCGAGAGTAGAGTGAGCTTCTTTAAAAAGATCAGGCCTTTTTTTTTTTTTTTTAAAGCACAATTGTTAATTTGATAGACTGGGCTTTTCTTTAAACAGACACTTCTGTCTTGTTTTTTTTTTTCTTTTTTCCGAAGCTGGAAACGGGGAGAGACAGTCAGACAGACTCCCGCATGCACCCGACCGGGATTCACCCGGCACGCTCTGCCCACCAGGGGGCGATGCTCTGCCCCTCCGGGGCGTCCAGAGCCACTCTAGCGCCTGGGGCAGAGGCCAAGGAGCCAACCTCAGCACCTGGGCCATCTTTGCTCCAATGGAGCCCTGGCTGCGGGAGGGGAAGAGAGAGACAGAGAGGAAGGAGGGGGGGGGGTGGAGAAGCAAATGGACGCTTCTCCTATGTGCCCTGGCCGGGAATCGAACCTGGGTCCCCCGCACGCCAGGCCGACGCTCTACCGCTGAGCCAACCGGCCAGGGCCTGTCTTGTTTTTAAATAAGTAGTCACACCTTCTCGGTCAGGTCCTGCTCTAGGTGATGGGTCATCCACATCCTCTCTTTCAAGGAATTTAGTCTTTCCTAAACCCACATCTTTTCCTTTGTAATGTTCTTAAATATTTTTGACACACTATATATAAATGAGAAGATTTGGGCTCTTTAGAGAACCTAACAGGATTTATAATAGTTATCTGGGCCTCAAGTTTAAAAGTTCGGATACATCAACCTGGCCTTGACTCCAACCCCATCTGAAGCAGAAGGAAGTCTGTCTCCCCACCTGCCCGTTCTGGCTGGTGATGCTGAAACAGGACTCGTTCATCACTTGCTGAGTGCTTACACTTCAGATAAATAAAGCTGAGTAACGTGTCTTTTAAATAAGACTCTAACATTTATATTTATTAGTATTTAATTTGAAATGAATGTTTAATTCTAAATGAATTATTGGTCATTATTTACTGACCAATTTTCATTATAATGAAAATATTTTTTTTTAAATTGAAATTCCATTTGGAGTCCCATCAAGGGTCTACAGTTTTTATTGGGACATTTGGAATCATTGGTAAAGACTGAGTTTATAACAGCTCACCAGATGGAGATTTCACTTCATTTTAATTCCTAAGAATGTATTAAACAGCTCTTCCTAGTCCTTAAAATAAATAAGATGGCCTGACCTGTGGTGGCGCAGTGGATAAAGTGTCAACCTGGAAACACTGAGGTTGCCGGTTCGAAACCCTGGGCTTGCCTGGTCAAGGCGCATATGAGAGTTGATGCTTCCTGCACCTCCCCCCTTCTCTCTCTCTCTCTCTCCTCTCTATAATGAATAAATAAAAAATCTAAAAAAAAAAAAAAATTAAAAAAGATGTAAGGTTGGCCCTCAAGTCCAGGGTATATACATAACTGAATTTGATATGAGGCAAACGAATCAATCCTAGATAAATGTACGTAGAGGACTTGGGAGTGTATATTGTGGTCAGTTAATTGTAGGAGGCTTACATTGTGTAAAAATTGCTTAATGTTTATATTTTCAACATAATTTGAGGCAAAAGGAGCAACAAAGGCAAGAACACAGAGAAATAGCTTAGAGAGTGGAGATGGTTTGACTGTATACCCTGTTTCTGGGGAAAGGCCAGACGTGGGCTGGTTAGTTATGGAGAAGCTAGAACAATGCCAAGGTGAAGTTGGGTGAGAGGAAGGGATGGCTTAGAGGTAGACGCAGACTCAATTTAGTGACCTGTTAAAGATGAGAGCAGTGTCAAACCAAGGGTTGATGAATATGGTGCTTCCATTCCTTGGACTAGGAATCCTAGGAAGAAGGAATTCGATTTGGGAAGATAATGAATTTGGAAAATAGATAGATATCTGTGAGATAATCAGACGGGAAAGGCTCATTGGTGTCGCCTGGTGCCCCCTTCTCTCAGCTCTGCTTTTGTTTTCTCTCCATTATGTGAGGGGACAGGCTAAGTGTTTTTAATACTTACTACCTGCAAGAACCTTTGTGATTGGCTGTTGTAAACTCTAATCAAGGAGCTGAGATGACAGCCCCTGTGCTCCCAGTGAATGTAGGGTAAATCTGTGGCCCCGTCTCCCTCCCATTCCCCCTTTGTGGCCCCTCAGATTTGGAGAAGATAAATCATTTTGGAGGAAAGAAAAGGATTTTGCCAGCTCCTGGACCCGATAATTGCTGAAGGGCCTTTGGTTCAAATATTTCAAGATCCATTATTTCAGCCACCTTTTTCCTAAAAATGTCTGACACTTGGGACCAATGCTTTCAATGGCATCCCTGCCTTTCTGAGCTGTTCTTTGTATCATAGAAATGCGAGATCATTGTCCCCTTGCTGCTTAACAGACCCTGCCTCTTCAATGTCAGTATTGAAAGGTCAGATTTCAATGTGTGGCCAGGTCGGTCATCTTTGAAATTAATAATAATGAATTCTGCGTTCTTCAGTTAGGGTTAACACTGAGAAATACTGAGGCTGTAGGCTTATTCTGTCCCATAGTTAGTATGTCCAGTTGCTTATGGATACAATGCAATGAAGTCCTTAGCTAAGTGCAATGGCAGACCCAGAGAAATGGGCGGGTCATGTCATGATCATCAGAAAGTAACTTGATTTCCATTTTTTTCTTTCTGTTCTTGACTCTGGCTTTAAGGAAGGTTGGAGATTTTCAAATGGCAGAAATGTTGGATTAGGTAGTATGAGCTATATAAAATGAGCCATGGGCAGTGTCAAACCCCAGAGATTTTTTTCTAACTATCCACACAACCTTTGATAGATTTATCTGGCCTGGAGTTTTATGGACTGTCAGCCAGCATCTTTCAGATCAGGGGACTCGGTCCTTTGCTTAACTGCTCTAAAAAAAATTATTTTTCCTGAAATTGTAAATTAGATGCCTCCCAATCCATTGCATAGGAAACTTATAGCTTGGTGAAACACCAAGAGTATCATTTGAAAAGAGGTTAAAAAATACAACCGGGACTTGTTAAAAAGGAAGAGTGCTCTTTTAGCTCTGAGTGTCACATTTTCATATAGTCAGCTTGAGCAGTAAACAAGAGTTATTGGAGACTTAGAGGGTTTGAGACACTTCACTGATCTCCCAGCACTTGACTTCAGAAGCCAAACATTCGAAATGTATTTTGCTCTTGGAAGAATGTTTATGCATTTAAAATACAAATGTCATTTTAACGAAAGCACCCTGGTGACAGGATATAGCACACTTAATAAACTGTCAGGTCCTATATACATATACTTGAAAAGACCAGCACAGTTACCCAAGGGTTGGCATTATAAATCACTGTTAACAAACCTCAGTTTGCTTAGTAGGCTAATGAATGATCTCTAATTTTCTTGTAGTAATTAGCTTCACTAACAGTTATGTTAAAGGAACCTGCCTTAGACTACATCAGTTTCTGCTCTGAAATCTTTGGTACCTGGTTTGCAGGTTGAAAACAAAACAAAATGAAGGGGGAAAAAAAAGGCAAGAACTATCAGTCTCTATTGACAACTTCCCAGTAATAAATCCAGACTGTGGCCATTCTCGAGTAAAAGCACAGCCAAAGGTGACAACTGTCTATTAGGGCTTATGAACTGTAATGTACTAGCAGATTTGCAATGGAGTGATGAGGCCAGATAATTGCAGTGTTTCCTTTCTAAATGTGCTGCTGTGTATAGTGGCGTCTGATTTTGAGGAGCCATTAAAAGTGTAGCAAGGCATAACAGCTGCGGTTCCTAGTATACTACTAATATATCATATGTTCATCACATCTCAAAATCTGTCCAGACCAACAAATGACTATATATGCAGCTAGACTGCCCCAGAAGGAAACTGGGGGAATCTGAATTACAGAGGCCCACCAAGAATTTATCCAGTCCTACACTGTGTGATACATTTCTCTAATTACTCCCAAGATTCCTCTACTTTTATTTTCGTCCCTAAAGAGAACATTCACGTTACATTTTGCAAGAGGGTCTAATTAATAACCCACTTTTTCCGACCTCTGTGGGAGATAGGTCTGACTTTTCCAAAGGAAGGGAGGGCGTGTCCTGTCCAGAGAATATGATGGGAGGGTAGCATCTTAACCCTAAACCCAAAGGGCACAAGAAATTTGGTTCCTTTAGAATTTATTTAGAATGCATTTCTAAAATACTTTGTAGCAGAACTAGCTCTGATATGAAAACCTGATTACTCCGAACAAAAGAAGCATTAATACTAGAACATTCTGAGAATCAAAGGAAACTAGGGAATCCAATGTATTCTTTTAATCAAATATTAAGCAGCTAAGCATATGACCAAAACGGCAGCCTGAGGCTACATTTTGTACAGAGGCATAATATAGTTACAAGTTATTTTCATCTATATGTTGCTAAATTGCTGGCTTTCAACTTGCTATTTAAAATAGACCTATTATTTTGACTTTACATAGGCTTAGAATTACAGAACCTCTTTAAGAAGGGACTTCAAAATCACCTTGTGATATCATACAATATTTGTCTTTCTGTGTCTGACTTATCTTGATTAGTATAATGCTTTCAAGTTCCATCCAGGTTGTCGCAAATGGCAGGATTTATTTCTCTGTGTGTGTATCACATCTTCTTTATCCATTCATCCTTTGATCAACATTTAGGTTCTATCCATATCTTGACTATTGTGAATGCTGCAGTGAACATGCGTGTGCAGATATACCTTTGAGATACTGATTTTGGATACATACCCAGCAGTAGGGTTGCTGGTTCATATGGTAGTTCAATTTTTAAGTTTTTAAGGAACTGCCATTCTGTTTTGAACAATCATGGTACCAATTTACATTCCCACTGACAGTGGTTAATGGTTCCCTTTTCTCCATGTCCTTGCCAATGTTTGTTATTTCTTGTCTTTTTGATAAAAGCCATCCTAACAAGTATTCTTCAGAATGGGAAAGTAATTGACCATTAAAACATACATACTTATAGCCTGATCAGGTGGTGGTACAGTAGATAGAGCATCGGTCTGGGATCCTGGGGTCCCAGGTTCTAAACCTCGAGGTCATCAGCTTGAGTGTGGGGTCACCAGCTTGAGCAAGTGGTCACTTTTTCATATGTGCCCCAGTCAAGGCACATATGAAAAAGCAATCAATGAACAACTAAAGTGCCACAACTACAAGTTGATGCTTCTCATCTCTCTGTCTTTCTGTCTCTGTCTCTCTCTCTTCTCGCAAAAACAAACAAAAAACATAGATTTAGTTGTAATGTGGATATAATCATAACTAAGCCTCTTTAAATTATTCTAATATATAAGAATAAGCAGTGTTATCTAAAACAGATTAAACATGGTAAAGGAGGTGCAATTTGCTATAGTACTGAGGTTGTATTAGACACACATGTAAAATAGTTAGAAAAGATAAATGGAAAAACTTACTATTATTTATAATAGGTCTGTGTTTTATATAGTAGCATCCTGAATGTAAAATTCTTGAATTGTGGCTCATATTTAAATTTTGAATATAGAAGGGATAATAAGTTCATTTTTGAAATTATTGCAAATTCAAAATTGGTATTGCTATGAGGAAGTTTTTCTGTTTCATCTCTGAGGAATGATGATTATTGTGTTCTGTTTTCTTCATGTTTCAGATGAAGGGTTGGATCAAGATGCTCTTTAAAGGGAACTTTCCAGTGTAAGCACATCTCTGGATGTGTTAGAACAAATGTTGTAGAACCAATTAAGAGACTATGCATGTTCAGGGGCCATTTATACAAGCCACAGTGCCTATTATTCCTTGCCTGAGTGCTATTTCACTGAACTGGATTCAGTCTACAATCGCTTAAGTTCTTTAACTCAGAATGTTGCCAAGCAAGGATAAAACCAATGCAGAGTCAGCTATGTATGTAAATCTTGTAAAAAGCTTGATCTTCTTTATCCTTCATGACTAAAGGGATCTGTCAGTCCTCCTTAGCTGCAGAGTTTAAGAGCTGGATGTTCGTCTTGTTGTATTTTTCTATTTTCATGCCTTACGGTCTAAGTTAGGCCTCGCTGGTTGATGCCGAATCTTTGAGAGACACCCTTGCAGTGTTAAGACTATTACAGTTTAGTATTCTGGCAGTAGGAAAAAATCTGCCTTGCTCTTTTTCTCCATTGTGATACGTTATATTGTGTTATATTTGGTTTGGTGTTACTTTTTCTTTTATGTTACCCATTTGGGCTTTATTGATTATAATTTTAACTCATTTTATAATTTTTTAAAAATTTATTAATTGATTTTCAAGAGAGAGAGAGAGAAGCATTTATTTGTTGTTCCATTTAGTTGTACATTCTTTGGTCACTTCCTATATGTGCCCAGACTGGGAATCAAACTCACAACCTTGGTGTTCTGGGACAACAGTCTCATCAACTGAGCTAATTGGCCAGGGATTTACTCATTTTAATTACCGTGGGTATTTACAACTATATTATTTCTCTCTGATATGTGTGTATGACATGTTATTTGTTACACACATGAATTGAGGCCGAGACTTGGTTAGGAATAATGTTTGGAGTGGTAACCATGTGCTAGATAGACATTGTTCTAAGCAATTTACATATCTTAATTATTTAGTAAATTAAAAAAAGAGAACACCTTAGAAGGCTTGAACTATTGTTACTTTCACTTTATGGATGAGAAAACTGAGGATCAAAGAGGGTAACTTTCCCAAAATCATACAACTACGGAAGGTTCAAGTTGACCAATGAACCTGAAGATTTTTAACAGTCCTGCCAAAGGCTGGTGTATTTCACACTGAGCAGTAGGAAAGTAGAAGCTGCTGCTGCTTTTTTTTTTTGAACCTTGTCAGGAACATATTCGAAATGATGAAATCTGTCTGTACCTGTTTTACTTACCTCTCTAACTGGACCGGAGGGCGGTAGTCCTCATCTTTCGTTTATTACCCTTTCAGCCAAGCATAGAGCCTTCGCCCTCCACCCGACAGAAGGTTTTATTGTGATTTTCTAAAATATCTGTGCCCCATGCCATTCGGGGGCCAGTCCAGACAGAGCCTGACCCATGCAAGGAGGAGGGGGCTCTGAATTTCCCAAACCCCTTTGCCCTTGTGTGGCCTGGGGAGCTTTTTTATTATTATTATTAATAAACTTGATTTTGTAGTAGAATATTAAGTTCACAGGAAAATTGAACATAAATCACAGAGTGTTGCCATATACCTTTTACCTCCTTATAAACACAACCTCTGCCCCTAATGACATCACACATACCACTGTGGTACATTATTTGCACCTTCATCAACATGTTGTTACAGGGAGAGTGATGAGACTTTGATTCTTTTCTTTTCTTTTTAGATTTCATTTATTGATTTTACAGAGAGAGGAGAGAGAGGGATGGAAAAGAAGAAGTATCAACTCATAATCTCTTCACTTTAGTTGTACACTGATTGCTTGTCGTCTGCGCCTTGACTGGGCAAGCCCAGGGTTTTGAACCACTGACCTCAGTATCCCAGGTTGATATTCTCTGTCCATTGTGCCACCACAGGCCAGGCAAGACCTCGATTCTTGTCCTCTTGAGAGAAAGAATTCAGTCGAGACTAAGTGCAGCAAGAAAGGGAACACTTTCTTGGCCACGTAGGAAGAAAGTCAGAGGAGAAGGGTCCTTGGAGGCAGGTTCAGGCGTGAAGGGGTCCTTTGTGCTGCCCACTGCTCCCCTGGTTGCAAGTCTTGTAGGGTCCCTTAGAGCTTAGGAGAAATAGAGGGGCAAGGAAAATGCACCTGCGGAGGAGAAGGAGAGAAAGAGGATAGGGGAGGGAGAGGCAGAAGGGAGAGTGCCCTGGGACCTCAATCCTAAGGGATTTTAAGGGTGGGGACTTTCAGGGGAGGTCCCAGGGAAATATCTTAATAGAATATGCATTAGCTTTCCAGGGGGGTCATTAGTCAGTGGTTTTGCTGCTTTCTTTTCTGGACCTAGGGCTGAAACACAACAGGTCTAGGTGTTATCTCTAAGAGTTAATGCTTAGGTGCCATTCTCCAGCTTCCTTGTTTGTTCCTCCTGTAAAGGGGGTCTAAAACCACCTGACTGGTGATATTCCGAGGGAGGAATGATCTGGAGAGAGTCTGAATTCCGTGACCAGGGATATGAAATTGGGGGATCTAAACCACATGACCAGATAAGGGAGGAAGGTTACCCTGGGGGTGAGGTCCTTGTTTACCCAGTTTTGTCCCTTGCTAGGTACCATATTTTTTGCTCCATAAGACACACTTTTTCCCCCCAAAAGTGGAAGAGAAAATACCTGTGTGTCCTATGGAGTGAAAAATTCGGTATTTTATTAAATATTTTAACACACCATTTGGTTCAGAATATTTTTTTTCTTATTTTCCTCCTTAAAACCCTAAGTGTGTCTTGTGGTCAGGTACGTCTTATGGAGCGAAAACTATGGTTCCCAGGGCTTTTCTGCCCTGGTGGTCTGCTGTGCTTTGCTCTGTCCATGTCTTTCTAACTGCCTACCACATTGTTAACTGAAAATCACCATTTACCTGAGGGTTTCTTCTTGGTGTTGTACGTTCTGTAGGTTTGGATATATATGTAGGGCCGTGGAGCTACCATTACAGTATCGTGCAGATTAGTTTCATTGCCCTTAGAATAAAAATTTTAAATCCACTTTGCTCTGCCTATTCAATTTTCCCCTACCACAACCCATGGCAACCACGAATGTTTTAACTCTCTCCATAGTTTTGTCTTTTCCGGGAAGTCATATATTCAGAATCATACAGCGTGCAACTCTTGTCAGGTTAGCATCTCTCACTAGTTAATAATATGCATTTAAGATTCCTCCATCTAGTTTTATGGTTTGATATCTTTTTTTTTTCTTTTAGTGCTGAATAATATTGCCTTTATTGCATGCACCACAGTTTATACATCCATTAACTGACTGAAAGATTTGCTTCCAAATTTTGACAATTATGAATAAGTTGCTGTTAAGATCCGCACACAACTCTTGGTGTGGAAATAAGTCTCCACCTCCTTTGGGTAAATACCAAGGAGCACAGCTGCTTGATCTTCTGGTAAGGGTCTGGATAGTTTTGTAAGACATTGCTCAGCTTTCTTGCAGCGTGGCTGCACCGTTTTCATTTTCATCCACAGTGAATGAAATTTCCAGTTGCTCCTCATCCTCATCAGTATGCTTGGTATTATCAGAGTTTTGGAGTTTGATTATTTTAAAAGGTGTGTAGTAGTATTGTACTGTTGTTTTAATTTGCAATTCACTGCCATGTGATATTGAACCTCTTTTCATATATTCACCTGCTATACGTATGAATTCTTGGGTGAGGTGTCTGTCCAGATTTCTTGCTCATTTTTTAAAATTAGGTTTATTTGTTTATTATTGAGATTTAAGAGATCTTGATATATTTTGGATAATAGTCCTTTATTAGAGGCATCTTTTGCAAATATTATCCTCCAGTATGTGGCTTGTCTTCTCATTCTTCTGACATTGTTTTTCACAGAACAAAACTTTTTTTTTTTTTTTTTAATTTTAATGAAATCTAGTTTATCAAATATTTCTTTCATGGTTTGTTCCTTTGGTGTTGTTTGGAAAAAGCCATTGCTATATATTAGTTCACCTCAATATACTTTTATGTTACCTTTCAGGAATTTTATCGTTTTATATTTTACATTGTTGTCTTTGGTACATTTTGCCTAATTTTTGTGAAGGATGTGTGGTCTGTGACTAAACTCATGTTTTTCTGTATGTGAATGTCCAGGCTTTCCACCATCATTTCTTGAGAAGACAGCTTTGCTTCATTGTATTGCCCTTTCTCCCTTGTCTAGGATCAGTTGACCATGTTTACATATATCTGTTTCTGAGCTTCTATTCTTTTGCATTGCTCTATTTGTCTGTTCTTTCATCAATACCATCGTGTCTTGGTTACTGTAGATAATTAATAAGTATATTGCTTGATACTTACTTTTAGTAAGTCTTGAAGTTAAATAGTAGTAGTCGAGTATTATTCTTCTCTTTCAAAACTGAGCTGGTTATTCTGGGTCTTTTGCCTCTCCATGTAAACTTTTGAATGAACGGATTAAGCAAAAAAAAGAACAACAGAAAACCTCACAGATACAAACACACAGTATGGTGAATACCAGGGTGAAGGAGGAGGAGGTAGAAGAGGGTTAAGCGGGAATAAATGGCGACAGAAGGAGGCTTAACTGAAGGTGGTGAGCACACAATACAATATACAGATGATGTATTATGGAGTTGTACACTTAAAATCTGTATGGGGTAGGGTAAAAGTAGGTTCACACTCGTGACTGTGAAAGTTTATACTTGTATAATTATTTATTAATTATTATTTACTTGTATTACAACTATAAACCTACTTTTGCCCCATCCTATATAATTTTACTAACCAATGTCACCCAATAAATTCAATAAAAATTTATAAAAACCTTCAGAATCAGTTTGCCAATACTCACAAAATAACTTGCTGAGATTTTTTTTGAAGTTACATTGAATCTATGGATCAAATTGGGAAGAACTGATATCTTGACAATATTGATTCTTCCTATCCATGAACATGGAAAATCTCTCCATTTATTTAATTTTTCTTTGATACCTTTTGTCAGAGTTCTGTAGTTATTCTCATACATTTGTACATATTTTGTTAGATTAATAACTAAACATTTCACTTTTAGGGGTGCTAATGTAAATGACCATGTGTTTTTTATTTTAAATTATACTTGTTTATTGCTAGTATATAAGAAAATAATTGACTTTTGTATATTAATCTTTTACTCTTTTTTTGTTTTTATTAAGTGAGAGTCAGGGAGGCAGAGACAGATTCCCACATGTGCCCTGACCAGGATCCACCCAGCTAGCCCCTTTACTGGGCAATGCTCTGCCCTTCTGGGGCCACTACTCCATTGCTTGGCAACCAAACTCTTTTAGCACCTGAGGCAAGATCATGGAGCCATCCTTAGCACCCGGGGTCAACTTGCTCAAACCAAACCATGGCTGATGGAGGGAAAGAGAGAGTAAAAGAGAGAGAGAGAGAGAGAGAGAGAGAGAGAGAGAAGGGGGACGGGTGAAGAAGCAGATGGTCGCATCTTGTGTGTGCCCTGACCAGGAATCGAACCTAGGGCTTCCACATGCCAGGCTGACATTGTACCACTGTCCCAACCGGCCAGGGCCTAATCTTATATTCTTCAACCTTAATATAATTATTTATCAGTTACAGGAGGGTTTTATCAGATATTCAACATAGGTGATTATGTCATCTGCAAGCAAAGACAGTTTTCTTTCTTCCTTCCAAATCTATGTACCATTTTTACCCCATTTTCTAGTCTTATTGCATTAGCTAGGAATTCTATAGCTAGTATTATGTTGAAAAACAGAAGAGGGGACATTCTTGTGTTATTCCTGATCTTACAAGAAACTTTGAGTTTCTCACCATTTAAGTATGTTATTAGCTGTAGGCAGGTGACAAAGTTTTTTTTTATTCCCAGTTTACTAAGAGGGGTTTTATTTATTTTTTCTCCATGAATGGGTATTTGATTTTGTCACTTTTTTCTGCATCTATTGATATGATCATATTTTTTTTTTTGGTTGCTGATGTAATAGATTACTTTAATTGATATTTGAATGTTTAACCAGCCTTGCTTTTCTAGGATAAAATTTGACCATAGTGTATAATTCTTATTATACTTGGTTGAGGATTTTTGTATCTATGTTTCTAAGAGAATACTGGTCTATAGTTTTCTTCTCTTTTTGTCTGGTTTTGATATTACAGTAATGTTGGCCTCAGAGAATGAGTTAGGAATTATTTTCTCTTCTGTTTCCTGGAAGACTTTGTAGAGAACTGAAATAATTCCTTCCTTAAGTGCTTAGTATAATTCACCAGAAAACCTATGTGGATTTGGTTATTTCTCTTTTGAGAGATAATTAGTTATCAATTCAATTTCTTTAATCAGGCCTACTCAGATTATTTATTTCTTCTTGTGTGAACTGTGGCAGATTGTGTCTCTCAAGGAACTGACCCATTTAATCTAGATTATCACATTTGTGGCATAGAGATCTTCATTGTATTCTTTTATTATCCTTTTAATATCCGTGGGATCTGTAGTGATGTTGCCTCTTTCATTTCTAGTATTAGTAATTTTTTTATTAGCCTGACTAGAGGATTATTGATTTATGGATCTTTTTGAAAGCCAACTTTTGGTTTTATTAATTTTTCTCTTGATTTTCTGTTTTTAATTTTATTAATCCCTCCTCTAATTTGATTTTTATTTTTTAAGTGGAAGCTTAGATTGATTAGATATTTTTTCTTTTCCTATATGTGCATTTAATGCTTCCTATAGCACTGCTTTTGCTGCATCCTACAAATTTTGATGCTATATATTCATTGTTTTTATTTCATAATATTTAAAATTGTCTCTTGAGATGTCTTCTGTGACCCATGTGTTATTAGAAAGTGTGCTGTTTCCTGGGAAGGTTTTTACTTTACAAAACTATCACCTTTAGGGCCCCTACATTCTGGACAAGTCAGGCTTTAGTTGTACTTATATATATACAATGTAATTATTACAGTACTCTCAGCAACTGCAGTTCCCACTTGATTTAATTATAAGCACATTTGTGTTAGCAAATATTTTTACCTGCATTTCTCTTTTCTTATTCTAGTATAACTTATTTAGATATTTATTAAATCTACCTTTTATTTTACTTGTTGATTTTTCTACCATCATTCATCATTACTTTGTCGTACTTATATAAAGACTTTCATTACTTTCTGGGAAGGTAGCTTTCATAATTAGAGCAGGAAAAAGTCTGCATTAGTTGTTGTTAGCAATACTTTTATGTGTGCTGTTACTGTTTTGAGAAAAATGCCCTGTGAGTTTTTATATTAAGTTACTTTTTTGGAAATGGTGTCTGTGTTTGTAAACCTGTCAGTTGCTATGTGTACAGAGTTTCTTTCATTAAAGATAGGTTGTTTAATGTTTTTACCCATGATTCTATTCATCAAGCTAATTTGGTTACATTTTAACTCATTTTATTTTTTTCTCTCATTCAGCAATATTCTCATTCATGTTTCATATACTCTTTTAAAGCAATGGAATTGTTTGTGTTGTTTATATATTTTTCTTTTTTTTTTTCTATTTTCTGCTTTCCAATCCTCATATCCATTTGGCCCTATAACATGATAAAATTGCCAGATGTGAGCCTGAAAAATAAAGGATCCCTTCAGTGATTATTTGCAAAACATGTATTATAGTGCTTTTCAGCTCATTTCAGGTCATCATGATGTCAATTAGTTTGATTACAAGCATTTAAGCTGTCACATATAAAAACTTTTGCTTCTTAGGGTTTCAGTTAAAATTGTGAAACTGAGTGCTCTATACTTCTCTGTGTACACAGCTCACTTTTAATATTTTAGAAGAAATGTATGCCTCTTATAAAGATCATGCACAGTTTCAGAGCCTGGATAAAGCCAGTGTGCAATTTTGTAGGGTGACAGAATTTTATTTCAAAACTTAAAGGAATGCATGTGTATATATGAGTAAGAAGGTGACTGTCAAAACCAATTTTCTATTTTCATTTTTGGATATAGTGCATATTTCCACAAAATTAAAACTTTGGAATCTAAACATCATTTGGTGACTACTGTTTTGTCCATGAGAGTGGAAGGCTTTCATAGAATTAAAATAAATGACAGGTTCTAATGCAACACCCTCAACATAAAGAAATAGTTCAAGTCTGTAGGAAAAAAATAAAATCATAGGGTATTAAAGTTTTGTAGAGTTCATGAGTTTGTTAAAAGATAGTTTTCAAAGTAAAGGTAAAATCATGACTCCAATACATTATAAAATTACATGTTTTAAAGGTATGTTAATAATGATAAAACTTGGCAGATGCTATAACCAATTCAAAGGAGAATCTAAAGGAACAGATGCAATTAGATGAGGAATATTGAAATTAACGTGTGGACACAGAACTGGCTTTAAGGGAAATCAGTTGAACTTCTACTTGACAACACAGAATTTGCTTGATATAGGCAATAATTATTTTGCATTGCTATCACATACCTGTATCTCACAGTATTGGAAGATAGCTCCAACAGAATCATAAAAACATAATGGTGAAGCGTACATCATATACAATCTACTGCGTTCTCATGAAGCACAAATTTTCCCCTATTTGATCATCAATAGAATAACTAGACTTTTTAAAAAAAATTTTCCATTGATTTGAGAGAAATAGGAAGGGGGAGAAAGGGGTGATGGGGAGGGGAGAGAGAGAAGAATCAACTTGTTTTTTTACTTAGTTGTGCAGTCATTGGTTGCTTCTCATATGTGCGCTGACCAGGGATTGAACCCATGACCTTGGGGTGCCAAGATGACACTCTTTTCACTGTGCCACCCAGCAAGGGCTGAGTACAGCCTTTTAAAGTTCACTTTTGTTGGAAGGTTTTACAAGAATCCTGTACTTTACTTTTAGAAGTCTCTGCTGTTTACTGCCTTGAGGTTGGAAAGCCAAACCCAAGAAAGTCTCTTCAACCACCTTCAGTATTTGCATATTTGCATGAGTTCTATTCTTCTTAAAGTTTCTGAAATAACCCAAAGTGGCTTCTAAGGAAGTGATTTTTCTTCCTATATGTACTGCGGAACCCTGTCACACCCCAGGTACCAGGGCAGTTTTTCTAGGAAGGATTTATAAGTAATAACAGTAAACGTAAACTCCTGAAAAAGTGTCTAATCACATCTGATTACATGAGAATCACTCTTAAATTCAGAATTTTAGACAATGCCTTGGATTTTTCCAGGCATAGCCTGGTAACAGGGAAAAAAAAAGACTGAGTTTCTGAACTCTGGGGGCAAGGGGACAATGAAACTAAGACATCACTTAAAAATATTTCAGTTTATAAAGCAAAATTGCATAAATTATTATAAATTACAGATAAAAAGAGATATAGCTTCCATATATACATAAAATGGTACTTTAAAACAGTATCTATGATAGTCCAAACAAACCAACTAGTGATGAGCCCTCATTAGTTCATCAGTTTCGGATTATTCATTCTTGAGACGCTGGATCTTGGGTTATCTATCTCATGAATTTATCCATTTCTCAACTAAAATGAGTTCTGCAAATCCCGATTCAGCCCAGTGCTCCGGTCTTAAAGTTATTTAGGCAGTGACATCAGAAACCTATATATAAGAGCCTCTTCTTTGATATCTTTGTTACTTGAAGTACCTGGTACAGTCCTTTAAATGGGACTATGAAACAGTCTTCCTCTTTTGAAGTCCAGAACTCTGGCTTAGCCAGGTGTTGAATGCAAGGCTTTCAAGGAAACAAAGTAAGACAAAAAAGTGTGTGTAAGTGATAGAGAATTAAAAGGGCTGTGGTTAATCGCTTATAATTTTTAAAAGTGGAAAGAAAATCTGATAAGAGATCTAACAAGAATAATGTAACTAAGAAGGAAATTTGGTAGCTTCTGTGGCATGCTATATAACAAAGGAAATAAAGTCTTAAACATAATAAGAAATAGGCCCATCAAAACTACAAATCTTGATAAGATTTAATACATTTCATTGTTTTTCAGACTGATATTATAAACTAATGCAAATAAAATTTACTTTTCAAGTTTTGACCCTTTCTATTTTTTCATATTCTGGAATAAACTGACACTTTACTTCAGATAGGGGGTCCATAAGGTCAGAACTAATTTTATAATACTACTCACCTGTTATTAATATGCAGCATGTTCATTAATACTAGTAAGACATGCAGGTGTAAATAGCATTTAAATTTTTTTCAGTTTTAGTTTCCAATATGGTAAATATCAGTAGTTATAATACACAGACACACACACACATACAGACACACACACACGTACACAAAATAAGCTCAGTCTGGTTCTCAATAAGTTTTAAGAGTGCAAAGGTGTCTAGAGAACAGAAATCTTGAGAGCCACTGCTTTAGGGAAAAAGTATTCTTTTATTTGAGAAACAGAAGCATATAGAGGTATAACATGCAGAGTTTTATTTTTTAGAAACTGTTGCTCTTAAATGTAGTGTTAACTCCTTACATTATAACTTTTAACTGAAGTAGTTAACTTCTGTTTCCCAGAAAAAACTGATGGGGTGAGTGGCTATGCACTGCTTGTCAAATACCAGCATTTTAGCAGAGATCATGAATAAATATAACTAATACACATTAGCTATACACATCTCTTACACAACTTTGTAAATTAGAAAAATTAATACATTCATTCACTTGACTGAAATATAGAGCTTCTCTAGCATAAAAAGAAGCATATACATTTAAAATTAGGATTAATAATTAATTAGATATGACTTTGGCAACCAATCCATTAAATAACTCAATTTAGTATTAGTTTAAGATTTTAAGTTACTTGATGATCTTGAAAATGATGTTTAAGCTGACATACTACAAAACCTGATTACTGTAAAATACAATTTACCAGAATAACGATTCAATTTTGTCAAATTTACTCTTTTCATAAATATGAAGTGGAAATAATGTTAGCTTCCTTGATCAGTAAACCTGTATACATTTAGGAAAGATCTTTCCAAGTAGCATTAAAATAAACACTTGTATTATACTTAACACTCATAAATCAGAGAATACATAGCTTTTTATTAAACCAAATTTTATTAAATTGATATGATTTGGCAGAACTTTGCCTATATTATGTGAACTTGGATTGATAAAATGTTTTTGTGTTGACTTATGTAAGAATTCATTGTTTAATCTACTACATTTAAGGTATTAGAAATTTAATTTCTTTGCTTTCTGGGAATTTCAGAAATATTTAGTTTGTATTAGCCATTATTTATATCCAATAGCCTATTAGAACAGAATTATTTTCATTTTAGGGTCTCTATAATTTTATTAATGCCATCTGGATGTAGAAAAACATTACATTCATACATTCAAAGGAAAAGGCCTTTCTGAATTACAGACACATAGACATGCAGATAGAGAAAGAGTTCACAGCTTCAATTCTAAAATTTTAACCATAGGTCAAGAGTACACATAGAACTACACATACAAAAACTTCAGTTGTCCATATTACAAAGAGATGATCTCCTTCCCAGTGGAAAAATAATTCTTAGTTATTTGAGGTTCAAAGAGACCAATAGATAAGCAAAAAAGACTAACATCAGAATCTTTGTTGTTTTTAGTGATAGAAATCCACACTTAATTATTGACACATTTCTCATAGAATCTTTTATATGTTACAGTTTGAATTTGTAGTTAGCATTTAAATTTCATTTAAAATTGTACGGATATTGACTGACCTGTGGTGGCGCAATGGGTAAAGCGTTGACCTGGTATGCTGAGGTCACCAGTTCAAAACTCCAGGCCTGCCTAGTCAAGGCACATATGGGAGTTGATGCTTTCTGCTCCTCCCCCTTTCTCTCTCTCTCTCCTCTCTCTAAAATGAATAAAAAAGAAAAATTAAAAATTAAAAAAATAAAATTCCACAGATATGTGTTTGTTTCATTTACAGTTGCTATGGATAAAGGATCAGTGATTAAAAACCTCTCTTCTCATGACACTAGAGTCAGTCAAATTCGTTCATTCATAGTATGCCAGGTGATGGTAAGATAGCTAAATAAAATAGTTGTAAAGAAAGTTGGGCTTTTAGCCAATATGGAGTAACAGAGACTGAACTTAGTATTCCATCAAAAACAGAAAAGAAATGGCAAAATATATAAACGAGTTTGCAAGACACTGAACATGAGGCAATGAAGAACAGTGGTCTTTGAGAGACAGTAAATGAACATAATGATTCCTATGATTGCCCCAGCCTACTGTCTTGAGAGAGTTTCACACCTCCATGAGGGTGGAGGGAGCTTAGTGGTATCAGGGAGAGCCCAACAGACACTGTATTAGGAGAAGATACTAAGAATCTGGGAAGTCAAGGCAGATAGAGTTCACAGGACACAAGACTAGAGAGGAAGGAGATGAACAGAGAAAGAATCCCAGAAATCTCTAAAGGATTGCTTTCAGTTATTTAGGAGAGCCCTGATCACCTCCTGCTTGTGAGGAAACTGCATGAGGCCTAACGATGAAGCATCCACAGTGCCTGGCACTCACACATAGCCAAAAGCAGTGCCTCTTCCACCAGCCAGATCAGAAAACCTCCAGATTCATGGGGCATTGGATTAAGTACATAATGGGGTCTTTCTTCAGTATTGAGGAATAATTAATTAACCATAGACTGAACACTACTGCAGTCTCCCTGAACACAATTTAAATGAACGATCTGAAAGGATTAACCTGTTTTAAAGTAACTCAACTGAATCGTAGAACAATTGTGTGGCATCTAATTAAACATTATCAGATATTCAGGGAATCAAAAGAACAAATGAGAAAATCAATCAAAACTAACCCAGACCTGATACAGATTAGAATTAGCAGACAAGAACATTTGCAAAATTATCATAAGTATAATTTACTTCATATGTTCAGAAAAATTAAGTACGTAATATAAAAATAAAATCCAAGTTCTAGAAATAACTACAAGTTGTGAGATAAAAAGTTTGGAGATGGAAAATACACTAGGTGGTATCAACAGAAGATTAGTATTACAGAAAAAGGATTAGTGAGTTTAAAGTCATAGGAAGAGAGACTAAAATGGGGACATGAAGAGAAGAGAGAAATTTCATAGATGAACAGAGCATCTGTGGGCTGTGTCAACGTCATACAACCTAGTGTACATGCTCCTAGAGAGAATGGAGAGGAGACAAAACTATGTGGAGAAATAATGTCTGAAAATGTTCAAAATTAGATTAAAACCATGAACCCATAGATCTAAACACAAGAAATATGAAGAAAAGTTATACAAGAAAAGACACATTATAGACACATAATGAAAATGAATTATATTTCTTAAAACCAGTATAATAGAGAAAAATTTTATAAGTAGCTAGTAAAAAAATACTTAAGTGTTGGGAGCAAAGATAAGGAAGAGCAGATTTCTTGACAGAATAACAAAAACCCAAACAAAAGAAAACAAAAACCTGCCAGCAAGAAAGCAATGTACCAACATCATTAAAGCACTGATAGAAAAAAAATATGTGAATGCAGAATTTTATACCCAGTGAATATATCTTTCAAAAGGCAATTATAAGAATATGAAAAGATAATCCACAGGCTATAAGAAAATCTTTGCAAAGTATATGCGTATGATAAAAGACTTTTGAATGTATAAACAAATCTCAATACCAAGTAATAAGAAAACCAATGACCTAATTAAAAAATGGGCCAAAATTTTGAATAGGTACTTTACTGAAGAAGATACCCAGAAAGTAAATAAGTACGTGAAAAGATTTTTCACATCTTTAGCTATTGCAGAAAGCAATTACCACTGCACACGTATTAAAATGGCCTAAATGCAAATGAATGACCGTAAGTGTTGGTGAGGATATACAGTAATTGAAATTCTCCAGTACTGCTGGTGGGAATATAAAATGCTACAACCACTTTGGGAAGCAGTTTGGCAGTTTCTTAAAAACTTAAAAACGTATCTTCCATATGATCTAGCCAGTCAACTCTTAGGTTTTTACTCAAGAGAAACTAAAGCACATTTCCCTGAAAGACTTTACATGAAAATTCAGAGTAGCTTTATTTTATTTGTAATTTCCAGAAATTGGAAATGGTTGAGATGTTCATTATCAGTTGAATAAATAAGCATTTGTGTGTGAGAGAGACAGAGAGAGATACACATACACAATAGAATGCTACCCAGCAATAAAAAGGAAAAAAAAACCACAACTTGATACATGGAACAATTTGGCTGAATCTCAAAATAATTATGCTGAGTGAAGAAAGCTACACAAAAGAGAATGTATATTATATGTTTTCATTTATACAAAGTGCTAAAAAGTGCCATTGAATCTACATGAGAGAATGATCTTGGCTGGTGGCTAGAAAGGCAGGTTGGCACAGAGGAGGGTTGGCACAGGAATTTCAAAGCAACGTAGAATATACTTTTGTAGGTAATGGAAATGTTCTTTATCTTAATTGTACTAAGTTTTACAGATATATCCATATGTCAGACTTTATCAGATTGTGTACTTTAAATGTGTGAAGTTTATTATATATCAATCATACTTCAATAAAACTGGTTTTTAAAGGCTTATTACAATTCTTTCCCTGCTGTTTGTAATGCCTTGGGATCTGTCTCCATCTTACCCTATCTTCTGGTATTACACTCTATTATCTTTCTATCTCAGGCAACTGAACACATAAAATCACCCTGTAGAATGTCTGGATGCATACTTCCATCAGAAAATATTTCCTGGTCCTTTGTTAAATGTTCAGATACATGATTGGGCCTTATGAAGCAAATCCATCCTGTTTTTATAGAATTAGGGGAAGAGAAGAATGCATACAAAAGATCCCAGTCCTTTTCCTGGCAGCCTTTTATGTCAGAGCTCAGAATTGCTGGCTGATGAAATGTAGGCCACCAGATTGAATTACTTCATTGAACTGCTGCTGTCCTCTGTTAATGGTAATTGCACAGATATAGCACTTTTTCTCAGCAACATCTCAGATATTTACCTCCTACTGTTTTTCAATTCAAACTTTTGATGAAAATATTCCCAGTACTTCTTTAAAGCAGACATCCAACTGTCTTTCTTGACAAAAGCAAGGTCTCTAAATCAGATCCTGACAATTTGTGACACAGCAGTCTATCCAAATCACCTTTTACCTATGTCACTATGTCATTTCCTGGAGAAAAATGTGTCCATCAGACGAGCATCCCTGTAGGTTTGGGGGCTGGAGTGGTGGTGTGCCAGCAAACCTGGGAGAGGAAAAAGGGAAAAGCAATTCCTCCCATTGACTCGAGGAACCCAGTGAAGGGTTGACTGGATCTAATAAACAAATCTGTGTATTTTGAAGATTATTTTATGGAAAGAAAACTTGTACAGCTAACTGTTATCTTCAAGATTATAGTGAGTAACGTGATTCCAAAAGCTACTGTTAAAGCACTGAAGGCCGTGAAACAAGGTTAATTAGTTTTTACTCATCTTCACTTTATCTGTTAGGTTACTTGAACACAAAAATATTTAGCATTTTATTGTTTTCTCAGGGCCTTGCCTCATTTCCTTTTGTACCCGCATCCTAAGCTGAGCAGACTACATCTTACTGTATAAAGGATGGACAGACAGCGCCATCACGTAACTGTGATCAGCTCTGTCTGATGATGTCATAGCGGCTAGGGTGCAGAATAGGGTGACAGGAAAGAAGGAAGACATGGCACAAGATGAAACTCCTGGCTTGTATCTCTGGCTGTGGTTGCTTGTTTTTTGTTTTTTTTTTTCTTTTCTCTTTTAGTAGTGAAAGGGTTCACTTGATAATTGCTTTCTTGGATCAAATTGTAGCACTCTATGTTTGATGGGTGGGTTAGCTTTGTGAGTTGCGGAAGCCCCTCTGGGGACCTGCCTTCCAGGCTTGGTGAGAAAGCAGCTGATAGCACCACAAGCTGTCCCTGCTGCCAGCCTGGTTTTGTTCTCCTGGGGAAGTCGGGCTACAGAGCTGAGCCTTGGAATCCTGTTTGCCCCGGAATATTGCTTGTTAGTGGCCTTACTTGGTGTCCCTGGTGTCTCTCATATAGCACGGTTGTGTGTTCAGCTTTTGGGAGAAAAATAGCAAAGCCATGGGTTGAACACTGAAGAGATTTGGGGAATAAGGCGTGTCTTTAGAATCTCCAAGTCGGGTTCCTACTTTTGGGAAAAAGGGAAAGGCTCCCAGGAAGGTGGGGCAGGGAAGGAGGAAAAAGGGAGGCAGGAAGAGAAGGTCTGCATGGGGCTTTGCATTCAGCTAGTTCTGGCTCTGTTTATAGCCTCAGAATGCATTTAGGAGCAGTGAATCCTTGAAGAGCCCTGACCTCTCTTTTTCAGAGATCAGAGAGTTTTTCCCGTTGGAAAGAGAAAGCAGCTCTCTTACAATGAAGCGTGCAGTGGTGGCTGCCTGCCCTGTGTTCCTCATCCTCTGACTTGGTATGCTTCCTGGGTTGTTCCCATCTTCACTAGTAATCAAAACATAAGAAGGGGCCACCAGGAAAATAAATAATAAACTCATAACTTGTCAAAGCATGGGTTCCCAAACACCCAGTCCCTCTCTTTTCCCTTGGGCTTAAACTCTCCACAATGAAGGCTGGGAATACGGTTTACTAGGGTGACCTAGTACTCAGGAGCTGAGAAAGAGAGCGGCAGGACACCAGACCTGTTTGGAGGAAAGAGAGGAGCCAGTGTGGGCTCATTTGTGGAAGAATCATTTGCACCTGGAACAGCACCTCAACCAGGAATAGTGCCATCTGCCAGGCGGGGAGTGAGAGCAGTCTCTGGCCTGGTAGGGACATCTGAAGCATCCTGCTGGTTTTGTCTGCTGACACGTGGGTAATACTGGCCCAATGTCTGACCTGACTGTCGATATGCCCAATTTCGTCTAGCCGTTTTTGCAGAAGAATGAACACAATTGACAACTTCAGTGAGCGTGTTCCTTGACCGTGTTATTCCCTCCCTCACACATCACCTTCGACCCTTTCATACTGTCTTTTCCTCTTGGCTCCTGTTCCCTCGTACTCTGTCGACACAGAGGATGTAAAGTCCAAGAGACGTAGCCATGCCAGTCAGAGCTAAATTGTTTGCAGCTGGTGGTGCCACCTGTGCCTATCCGATTGCAGCCAGAGCAGTTGCTTTCCCAGAGTGCCCTGCTCTAGGAACTGAAGTGTCTCACAGTGGGCTGGGTAGAAGAGGGGGCTTTCTCTGGGATTTCCTGTGAGGACAAGTGTGAAGTAAGGTCTCAGAGGGTTGCGTCTCCTCTTTCTGCCTCTCCACAGACTCATTGGGCTCAAGGACAGCCAAGTGATTTAGGAGTTGAGTCTTTGGCCTTCAGGTGGGCTAACATGAAACAGTCTTTTGCAAGCAGACTTCTTGTGGAGCTCCGTACCGTGCTCTGGTTGTATAGTTGAGGATTCTTGGGGTTTCTTATAACAACACAAGAAACAACTCAGCTTTTGTTGATGGTTGTTTTGTTTGGTTTGGTCATTTGTGTACTTGGAGAACAACCTCTGTTTTACACCCCCAACTCATCAAAGGTCCTCCATATAATTTTGGGGAAAAAATTATTAGGGTAAATTAAATGAACATTTATTTAAGCCAACTGCATTATTCTACACATTTGCCATTCTTAGCATTCTCTCTTGTCTGTTAAAATCATTCCTTATTTTTAATCAGTGTTCATCACTTTGGTCATGCCCATCGTCTCTGGTGTTTTTCCTTGTATGCACTCTCTCCTTCTCACACATCTTTGCTAGTTGATTTATTTCACCCTCCTTTAGAGCTTGTCATAGTTTAAGCACTTCGAAAGGTCTGAGCTGAGAGGGATGAAAGATCTAGTCTCTGCTCTTTAAGGCTAGATTCCTAAACCAGAATGCCCATGGAGACTTTGAAAATTACACCTAATGGAACCCACCTGGTCATTTGAGGCAAATTACCTGAATGCGTCCATGGCCTTGTGGAGGGAGTGAGGGGAGAGAGAATATACTAAAGCAAACAAGTATGAGTGTGTTGCCTCTCTCAGGAATATAACAGTACAAACCAGGATGTGTTTCTGGTGTGAGGACTGCACTGGTGGTCCTCAGTGGGAGTGGGAGTGGGAGTTAGCCAGATGACTGAAGGGTGGGGGCGGGTGACATTCCATGGAGCCCCACATGGAAAAGCCCAAAGGCTAAGGGTCTTCTGAGGCCCTCAGAAAATGCAGATTTCCTGCAATGCTTGGAAACTGCAGAAATGAGGTTCAGAAGGCGCCAGGTCACAGTCTTGACTCTTCTTATTAAAGAGTTTGCATTTTATAATGAAGATGATGGAGAGACTCAAAGATTTTAAGTAGCAGAGGGAAGCAATTAGATTGTATGTAAGAGACATCACTCAGGAATATTGTGGTAGAAGGCTTTGTAAGGGTGAGTTTGGAGGCAGAAAAAGGTTGCAGGAAATACAGTTATGACAACAGAGTTACTGGGAGAGAAGGGGAACAATCCTAGAGATACTTGGGATACAGAATTAGAGGACGGAGCCACTGAGTAAAGGTGGCAGTGGACCTCCCGAGATGACTGCGGAGTATCTGCTTTCTTTGATCAAGGGGGTGCTGCTGTGACTCACAAGGGACGCAGTAGAGAGTAGTGGGTAAAAGGATGTACCTGTGTCCACTTGTTTACTGAGTTAAATTTTGGACATACTGATTTTAGAGGCTTGTGGGATGTCAAAGAAAAGATGTCCTGGTGGTGGGGGGGGGGGTAGAGGGGAGTCTGGGGCTCTCGGGCACAGCCTGCACTATAGACAGAATTTGTTTTTCCATATGAGACCATGAATGGGATTTCTCTTTCAGGAAAAAAAAAGTGATAAATTGCAGTGATGTATGTGTTGAACTTGGGAGATTCTTGTTTCTGTGTGATTTACCTAGAGGACTGTAGAGCTGGCAGGATCAAAGACAACAAATACATAAATAATGATCTATCCATGTTACATTTTCCTCATTATTATGAGTGAGAGTAGATTGCATATTTCTTTGGACCAAAGTATAATTTGAGCAAACTCTGGATAAACAGCTTTCTTTATTATTTATTGCTGTACTTTCCTTTGATTGCTTTTGCCGTAGTATCAGCCTGCATCATATTTCAATCATCTCCTGTCTGAACAAATGATGATCCTGCTGCCCTGTTAGAATACATCTTGGGGGAGTCCATTGCCTTAAGGCTGTTTCAGGGACATCTGCCTTCAGATGACGGTACGGCATCTGTGGAAGATGCCACGATGTCTATCTTGCTGAATCCCGACCTGCATTTGGAGTAGTTGTTCTCTCTGCTAACTCCTGCAGCTTGTTAGGTCACTGTATGGGGGTGTCACAGAATGTTGGCAGAACCGTCCAGTGTGAAACACACTGTGGAATTCATGTGGTTCAATGTCTCTCAATTTGTGTGTCAATCAAAACAAAAGAAAATACCTGAATTTCAAAAGAAGCTTGAGGATTCTAGTGCAGAAATAGAATGTAGAACTTTTTAAGTCAATTTTTATATATATTTTTTTCTATTTTGTGGAAATAATACATAGGGTTATATATCAATAGTATAATAGGATTCTGATTAGTTAGGGTTTTAGATGACAACATTACAAATGGACAATTTGTATTATAACGTCTATGGTTTCCAGACACAGTCCCAGGGAATGCTGGGAAGGTTCAGATACTCTGTGCAAATTTTCAGGGAGGAACCAGATAACTTAAAAAAAATAACAAACTGTGTTATTTATGAGAAACAACAGTTTATGAGTCGTGCAATGGTGAACATTTTAATCCGTGTATCTCAAGTATTTTGCAAATTTTATTCAGCTTCACTAATTCTTAATATGAGTGTCTAGCAAATGAAGAGCATAGAATTTATTGTAGTTCAGTTATCAGATTCTATTCTGTTCATCAGGATGAGGGATATTTAATGGGGTCAGCATGGTTCCTTGCCTCCTTTTAGTTTTCATGTTATGTCCACTGCTGTTTGACAGGTGTTATAGGACATTTCTTGTGGCTTACCGATGGCTCTCAGAGCTTCCATCTAATCAAAGGAGCATTAGTTTAATCTTTTCTATCCTTATTCACTAAAACATGTTCTTTTTATATGTGACTTTGCCAACACTGATAATTTAAATGATGCTTACCTGAATATTATTTGTACTCTTAATTTAAATGATGCTTACCTGAATATTATTTGTACTCTTAACTTATAGAAGAGGATTTATTAATTAAATAGGGTATATTAGTGAAATGTTTGATGGCCAAATATGTTTAGGTGAGTTCATTATGAGTCCATGATGTTGCTGCTAAAATCCCTGAGAACGTTAGCCCACTGTATAAAGAAGGCTGGCCTGGGTTCTGATACTTTGCCCAGTGATGCTCCACCTTCCTCCTACAGAAAGCTCTTTGTTCACCTTGATTCCATGTGTGTGTGAACTCTAGGCTTGAGCTGATACTTTGCCCAGTGATGCTCCACCTTCCTCCTACAGAAAGCTCTTTGCTCACCTTGATTCCATGTGTGTGAACTCTAGGCTTGAGGACTTTGTCATTTTACTTTCTTTTAGGCTCATTGTGTTACCAAACTGCAGGAGTACCTGCTTGGGGTATTTTATTCAAGAATGAGAAGTGGCTGTCATTAAGTAGTTTTCCAGGGGGCTCCTCAGGTTACGACAGTCTCGGCATGCGACCTTTCAAGTTTATGATGCTCTCTCCCATAAAAACTTAAACAAATGGAGACGTGAGTGTTTCGGCTTACACCATTCGCATCATACTTACGGACTGCATGGGCTAGTTTGGTTGCACACGGTGGAAGAACACGCAGTAATGTGGCATATGAGTGAAGGAGGTGGCATCACCCAGTACGATTACCTATGCCATTTTGGACTGTTAAAAGTGCCAGTGCTCCATTTGTGTTAGGCTGCCCTGGTCGGCAAACCACGGCTCGCGAGCCACATGCGGCTCTCTGGCCCCTTGAGTGTGGCTCTTCCACAAAATACCATGTGTGGGTGCTACCTCGATAAGGAATGTACCTACCTATATAGTTTAAGTTTAAAAAAATTGGCTCTCAAAAGAAACTTCAGTCGTCGTACTGTTGATATTTGGCTCTGCTGACTAATGAGTTTGCCAACCACTGCTCTAGGTGTGTTTTGACTTACACCAAAATTTGAGTTGCGTCACTGTCATAGGAAGGAGCTGTGTTGTATCTCAAGGACCCCCTGTATTTACTTGCAGGAAGTAAAGGAGACACAGAATTCACATCCAAAGCTCTGTATCCAGAAAGGAAGGCTTAGCCATTGCTTATATTTATTATTTATTAATGACACCTAGGTTGCTTCTTTGCAGTTGGCTACCGTTAGCTGCTTGGTTGGGTTCCCATCAAGCTCATCCTGTTTGCAGCTGCATCTGCAAAATACTGTGTCACATTTTAACATTTAGCAAAAATAGCAATTAGTAAGCCCCACCCAGACCTTGAGACCCTTGTCCTATCTAACATCTGAAAGAGTAATTCCTAACTCAGTAAACAATTCCCAAATTATCCGAAATTAGCCTCATAGATTGTCTTTGACGACTTGTTGGCATAGGTGATTAAATTGGACACTCAGAAAAGATGGCCACAGAAACAAGTCTTTCTTCTCCCACTGTTGTAAGCTTTCTAACAACATTTTATCACCCCAATACACCGTATTATAGTTGGCTTTTCTATGCATGGCTGTCAGTGTCAGGAACTGTGCTTTATACATCAGCAGGAAGGCATTTGTGAAAGGTCTCTAACTGATGTTCGACACTGGTGAATTGAAGAATAATGTACTAGCTATGTAAAACTGTTTATTTCTCCTAAACCAGCCGTTGTCTTTTGCAGTATTTCCAAAGAAATTCCGATTTTTATTTAGCAGACTCTTCTTTGATGAAGCTGTGATTTGCAATAATCTTGCCATGCCAAGCTCAGAATACTACCAAATGAAGACAGTTGTGGAAGAGAATGATTGTAAATTGCATGCAAATTTCAACTCAGCTGGAATTAATCAATATGGAAACAGAACTTGTGTGTTCCTGATATAATGATGCTGAAACTAATGCCATGGAGTTCTGTTTCCATGGCATTAGGCATTTATTTTTATTTAAATCTCTCTTTTTTCTTGAAGACAAAGTCCTATTTTTTAGTCTTTTAATAACCTTTTTTGGGGGGGATAAAGAGATGTTGTAAAGAGAAGAGGAGTAAAACTAAGCATCTGACTTCTCTTGTGAGGACATCTGGCATCTCATGTTTAACTTGCTATCTCTGTTTAATAAATCATTTCCCCAATTCTTCTTGTTCATTTTTTTCCACTGAAAATTCTAAGACTTATGATACAGCAGGTGATGCAGTCTTTATTTTATCTTAAATTTGCAACTAAATGGCATGTTCTCTCATTTATATCAATTTTCTAGTGGGATCCTGGCTCATCTTTGATCAACAGTGTGTGTGTGTGTGTGTGTGTGTGTGTGTGTTCATTTGTTTGTGTACACGTTTGGATTTTATTACTTATTTTTTTTTAGGTTTGCTTTTATCATTGCCATAATATTTCACATTCCTTGGAAACAGGTCACCATCTTTGACTTTCTGCTGCCTACTTACACATTTCATTTTCTTTGAATGTCAGGATCAGGCTTGTTGCCTTTTATTCTTATACTTGGCCACTAGACCTGTTAGCCTTATTTATTCCTCACCTTTTCTTTAACCTTTTAGTTTAAGAATTTGCATAGAGAAGGTCTAATCATTGGCATATTATGTATCACCAGTGCATTAGTGTTATACCTTTAAGTCTTCAGAGCCTGAAAATTTACTTCCAGACCCCTTTAGAGCGCTTTAAGGGTTCCTTTATTTATAGCCCAGGTTAAACCCTAGTGGGGAACACTCCATAAACCTGCAGTGACATCCAGTGGCTTCATGGTGTAATTTTTTATAAAATTTTCCAAAAGGAATTATAGAGGCAGTATTGCCTGCCAAAGAAAAATCCAGCTGGAGTTACTGGAGGGGGTTCCCTAAATAATTACCTTCCAAGTAGTTCCTGACATACCCTGCCTGTCGTAGGATTACCAGGAGAACAGTTACTCATCTCTTGGTTTTGAATGGAAGAATGACAACCTATGATTAGATCAAGCCTAAGTATTACAAAATCTGAGAAAATATAAAATTGAAAAAAATGTAATGGGATAGTTTTTATTAAAAAGAAAACTTGCAATGTCAGATTTCATAACCTCAGTCTCTTTTAGGGGAGGTTGATGACTAAAGGTGAACCTGTGTTTGTGGTCCTGAATGTGAAGTTAAAAATCCCGTCCTTTTTACTACTGGCTGCTTGGGCTCGTAGTTTCTTTGAGAGTCTTCCACTGTGGTAATGGCTGATTTTCTCAAACTTTGTTTGATTGCTACTATATAAACAGAGATGAGTGACTCTCAATCTGATTACTGTCCTTGTTGAATTGTCTTATTTAAGAAAATATTATTTTTATAAAATGATACAACATTATTATTATAAATGATTTACAGAGTAGAAGGTAGCACAAAAAATATTAGAAGTTACTCTGCCTCTGGTGTGTTAGACAGAACTAGCTAGTGAAAATAAATAAGGTTAGGTAGAGAATTTATCCAGAGGAATCCTGGACAGCCACCTCTTGGCCCGGTCTAGCTAAGTTAACTGAGACTAGCATGGGTCAGCATAGTTTATATGTATTAAACACCCAAAGTAAAAATTTTCCAGAGCTCAGAGAGTTAATAGAATTAAATCTAGCATACAGAAACTATGCATGTATTATGTTCTAAACTGGGGCTAGGTTCATCGATGCCAAAAATGAATGTTAGATTGAGAGAGAAAGAGATCATTAGCTCTTTCTCACAGTTGATACTGAAGCAGAAATGTGATACCTACATTTTACTCTGCCATGCCCACTTTCTTTACAAAGCAAAAGCCATATGCCCCTGGGGGAGGGTCTTGCACACAGATCAGCTACTGCGAGAGGATGGTTATGCATGTGTGCCCCTGCTCCCCTTGAAGGACAGTGGGCTAACGCCATCTGCTTGTGGAAGAGTTCACGGTGCCCAGGATTCTGCACCGATACAAAGCAGCCATCAGTTGCCTGTGCAGAAGAGCAGGAAACTTGGTTTCCCCATGGGAGGGCTGTGGGGAAGAGCAGGGGGCCTGACTGCATTCTCTGCCCTGAACTGAGTAGGAAGCAGTGGTTTCCCACCTTTGGAGAGGCAGAAGTGCTGAGAAAGCCCCCTCCTGAAATTCTGAGGGGCAGGGGCCGGTTCAGACGGAGGCTGGAGCAAGAAGACTGAGGAGGCCCACCACACACCTGACCCCAGCCACAAACAGGAGAGGTCAGCCACCGGAGGGGTGGCAAGGGCCTGGAGAGAGAGGACTTGCCTCCTCATTCACACACATACCCTGTAATGCTGACATGCAGGATTACCCTAAGTGTAGGACAAGGATCAGGAACCTTTTTGGCTGAGAGAGCCATGAACGCCACATATTTTAAAATGTAATTCTGACAACAAACAAACAAACAATCCAGTAAAAAAATGGGAAGAAGACATGAATAGACACTTCTCCCAGGAAGAGATACAAATGGCCAACAGATATATGAAAAGATGCTCAGCTTCATTAGTTATTAGGGAAATGCAAATCAAAACTACAATGAGATACCACCTCACCCCTGTTAGATTAGCTATTATCAACAAGACGGGTAATAGCAAATGTTGGAGAGGCTGTGGAGAAAAAGGAACCCTAATTCACTGTTGGTGGGACTGTAAAGTAGTACAACCATTATGGAGGAAAATATGGTGGTTCCTCAAAAAACTGCAAATAGAACTACCTTATGACCCAGCAATCCCTCTACTGGGTATATACCCCAAAACCTCAGAAACATTGATACGTGAAGACACATGTAGCCCCATGTTCATTGCAGCACTGTTCACAGTGGCCAAGACATGGAAACAACCAAAAAGCCCTTCAATAGAAGACTGGATAAAGAAGATGTGGCACATATACACTATGGAATACTACTCAGCCATAAGAAATGATGACATCAGATCATTTACAGCAAAATGGTGGGATCTTGATAACATTATAAGGAGTGAAATAAGTAAATCAGAAAAAAACAAGAACTACATGATTCCATACATTGGTGGAACATAAAAATGAGACTAAGAGACATGGACAAGTGTGTGGTGGTTACCAGGGGTGGGGGGAGGGAGGACAGGGGGAGAGTTAGGGGGAGGGGGAGGGGCACAGAGACCTAGATAGAGGGTGGCGAAGGACAATTGACTTTGGGCGAGGGGTATGCAACATAATTTAATGACAAGGTAACCTAGACATGTTTTCTTTGAATATATGTACCCTGATTTATTAATGTCATCCCATTACCATTAATAAAAATTTATTTAAAAAAAAAAATGTAATTCTGTGAGAGCCATACAACGACCCGTGTACATTACGCATTATCCAGTAAAAATTTGGTGTTGTCCCGGAGGACCACTGTGATTGGCTCCAGCCACCCGCAATCATGAACATGAGCGGTAGGAAATGAATGGATTGTAATACATGAGAATGTTTTCTATTTTTAACGTTATTTTTTTTTATTAAAGATTTGTCTGTGAGCCAGATGCAGCCATCAAAAGAGCCACATCTGGCTCGCAAGTTATAGGTTCCTGACCCCTGGTGTAGGTGGTCACAGACACTAAGAAGAATTCATTGATACTTCTAATAAACATTTCTGGGAAAGTTTTAGATACAATTTGGTCAGATAGTAGAGAGATTTCCCATATACACACCACCTAGCTTTCCTGTTGTAAGCATCGCACATCAGTATGATAACTAGGATACATTTTTACAAGTACTTAACCAACATATGCCCTGACTACATTTTTACTCCCTGAAGTTCATGCCTGTTCATATTGCCGTAGTTTCTCCCTCATGCCTGTTTTCTCTTCCAGTGTCCTTTCCAGGATACGGCATGATATGTTCAGTCATATGTCTCCTTAGACTCACCTACGCTGGGACAGTTTCTTAGACTTTCTTTCTCTTTTTGATAACTGGGAAAGTTTTGAGGTGTTCTGGTCAGATGTTTTGTAGTATGTTCCTTAATTGCTGGCTTTTTAAAAACCTTTTTTACGTACATTTTTCTTATGGTCGGATTCAGTTGTATTTCACTTTGAACTTTTGGACTCACAAAAAAATACTGGGTCACAGCAGTCTATTGGGGGGACTTTCATCCTATGTTGCACTGAAAGTAATTATATTAACAAAGAAAACAAGCCCAATTCAACTACTTATTAGATTTACACAGTCTCCCTCACTAATACTCTGAAATAATTTACCCATTTCCAGGCAAATATTATTTACTTCCATTTATTTCACATTTAATGTAATTATTTTTTTATTTTATGATTTTTTTGATTGTTTGATTTTAGCTAGAGAGGAAAGGGGGGGGAGAGAGAGATACACAGGAACATGGATGGATATATTCCTGTATGTGCCCTGACCAGGGATTGAACTAGCAACCTCTGCTCTTTGGTATGATACTCTAACCAACCAAGCTATCCAGCCAGGGTTAATTTAAAAATTCTGGAAAACAAAGAAAAAATAACCAAGCCTGTTGTCAAGAGGTTTAACAGTAAACAGGACTAAAGCAAGAGATAGTTTAGATATTCAAAATTTAGGCAGATACTTTGATGTAACTATGCTTATTATATGAAAAGTTCCAATGGATAAGGTGGACAACATACATATATCAGTGAGGAAACTCAGTAGAGAAACGGAATCTATAAATAAGAGTCAAATGGAAATACTAGAAGTGAGAAACAGCATATATGAAATATTTTTTCTGAGGATTTATTAACAGATTGGACATACCTTGAGGATAAACTAGAGAAGTCTTCCAAACTAAAACAGATAAAAAAGAGTAGAAATAATAAACAGAGCATTGAGCAACAACCTATCACTGTGGAGTGTAGCAAGCAATCTGATATGAGAAGAGAAAGAAAATAAGGCAGAAGAAATGCTTGAGGAGACAGTGGCTGAGAAATTCCCAAAATGAAAGAAAACAATCTGCAGATCCAGCCAGGATAAATCTGAGCAAAAGCACATCTATGTGCATTGTAGTCCGACTACTAAAAATCAAAGAAATCAAAGATAAGAGAAAATCCTGAAGGTAGAAAAAAAAGGAATATTACATACTGAGGTACAGTATTTCCCCATGTATAAGACAAATCCTTTTCCGAAAAATTCGGGGTCTAAAAACTGGGTGTGTCTTATACAGTGGTTGTAGACTTTTTTACTTGCATTTCTTGCTTTTTTGCACTTGTTTTTGCGCTTATTGTTGAAGACAGTGATTCATCATCAGACACAGATGAAGACATGCTAATGGGTGGGAGTTTTGACAGTGATGAGCAGTTGTATGAATTTTATGATGAATAAAATTTGAGTTCAGTAATTTTATGTAATACATTTTTTTTCAAATTTTGGGCCCCAATATTAAGGTGTATCTTATACATGGTGTATAGATAAAAGAATAGCATACTTTTAGTCAGAAATTATGAAAGCCAGAAGACAATGGAATAATGTCTTTTAAGAACTGAAATAATTAATTCTCAATCTAAAACTTTATATCCAAGAAGACTATTTATCAAAAAGGAAGGCTAAATTAAGACTTTGTCAGATGAACAAATGTCAAGAAAACTCTTCATTAGCAGACCCATCCTACAAGGAATATAAAGGAAGCTCTTCAGGTAGGATTTATTATGCTGGATGGAACATTTGGTAATAGTACACAATGCAACAAAGAATGTAAGTGTAGGTAAAATAAAAGACATTTTTTTCTTACTTGTAGTCTTTTGAAAAGAGATGAGATCAAGTGTTGACCGAAAAACAGCCCGTAAACTGAAGGCTAACTCTGACTTCTTTTGTATAGTCTAACAGCTAAGAATGTTTATTTTTAAAGGGTTCTAAAACAATTAAAAAGCAATAATCAAGGAATATGAAACAGAGACTATATATGCCTTTTAATACCTAGATTATTTACTGTCTGATCTGGTCTAAAGCAAAAATAATAACTGCACTGTAGAGTTTATAACACGTCAAAGTAAAATTTTGGCAACAGTACTACAAAGGACAGGAGCAATATACTGTTGTAAGGTTCCTCCTACACTATATGTGAAGTAATAAAATTTTTAAGTAGGGTACAATACTTTGAAGATGTGTATTATGAATTCCAAAGCAGCTATTGGGGGAAATGTGAAAGAAAAATGTATAATTAACCAGCTTGCAAAAACAACAAAATGAAATCATAAGACTTGCCAACTAAAACAAAAGAAGATGAAAGAAAGAATAAGAAAATTAAAAAAAAAAAACACCACCATAAAAAAACAACAGATGGGGCAGGTGTTTTAAAAGTATAATGAGCCTGACCTGTGGTGGCGCAGTGGATAAAGCCTCGACCTGCAAATGCTGAGGTCACCGGTTCGAAACCCTGGGCTTGCCTGGTCAAGGCACATATGGGAGTTGATGCTTCCAGCTCCTCCCCCCTTCTCTCTCTCTCTGTCTCTCTCTCTCTTTCTTCTCTAAAATGAATAAATAAAATTAAATTAAAAAAAAAAAGACATTTAAAAAAAATAATAAAAAAATAATAAAAGTATAATGATAGCTATATATCCTTCCTTAGCAATAATTACTTTAAATATATATGATCAATTTAAAAACAATTTATAAATATGAAGATATATCTATGTTGAAACTTAATGGATGGAAATCTATCATGTGAAGTCCAAACAAAAGAATGATGGAATGGTTATATTTAATATCAGACAAAATGCACTTCAGAATAAGCAATGTTATCAGGACTACATAATGATAAAGAAAAATGCGTCAAGAAAGCTAAAGGCATATGTACGTAATAACAGAGTTTCAGAATATCTAAACAAAAACGAAGAGACCTCCAGGGAGAATTAGACAAATCACCAATCTAGTTGGAGATTTCAACATTCCTTCCTTAGTAATTGGTAGCACAGTAAACATAACTTAGGAAAGACATAGAATACTTAAGCAATACTATCAATCACATTGACTGAATTGACATTTATAGAATTCTCCCCTCACCAACTAATACAGTTTTTTTTTTTCAAATGTACTTGGAATATTCATTAATATAGACCATATTTTAAGGTATAAAGTAAATCAGTAAATATAAAGGCACTTAAATTCTGCAAATTATGTTCACCTCCCAAAGCTAGTTTGAAGTAGAACTCAGTAACAGAATGGTACCTAGAGTAACACGACATACTTCTCAATAACTCAAAGATCAAAGAAGAAATAAAAAAAATCTAAGTTGATTTTACTTTTCAAAATTGTTTTTCTTTCTAGGCCTTTAAAAATAGGCAGAGATGCCGGGAGTGCTACGCACATATGTAATTAATGATAATTACATTCACTTGAGATCTGTAGTAGTATATAGTACACAATGTATTTTAAGTACACTTGGCTTAAGTAGCACATAGTCTGTCACATGACTTGTCTAGGGAATGTAAATTCTTGAAATCAAATTAAATACCCAAAACTTGACAAGTGATCAGACTTAAAAAATAACACTGGAAGCCTTCAGAAATATTAGTAAAAATGTTACAGAGTTGCCATGAATTTAGTTTTCCACTGCAGTGGTACTATTAGACATTTTGTGACAGAACTTGTTGGGTTTGAAGTGTGGATTGGTGCTTAAGATGTATAACCCATCAGTCTGCCGAGCATTTACTGTCTGTTGGCTGAGGAGGGGCCCTCCCAATAGTTTTAACCCCCTGAATAGGAAGCAAGACTTAGGTGCCACCATCAAGAGGAGTATCTCGGTAAATCAATGAAAACAGAAAGTGGAAGGTTCTACTCTGCTTTTAAAGAAGCAGAATTTGGACATATATTTTGGAAGAATAGAGCATGATAGAATAGCAGTAAGATAATGAATTCTCTATATGTGTCTAAATCTGGGTCTGGAAAAATCTGAGGAGTATTTAGAAATTTTTATTAGGTTTAATGTGGCAGGCATAACTCTTTAATAATGCAGAATAAAAAAGATTTTTAAGACTGGTGAGTGGACTTCTAAATTTTACTCCTGGAAATACATATTTTGAATCAGCAACTGTTGAGGTCATCATGTTTTTGCCCTATATATTAGACCATCATTTTTCATCATTAGCCTTATTGTTAGGTTACCCCAAATAAAAGGTGTTCTTTTATAGAAAAGAATATAATTTTAATTTTCATGTTCATAATTGACCTTCTTATAATCACTCCCGTTCTCTGGAGAAGCATGAACAATTCCTCAAATTAAGCGTAAGAATAATTGAATTGGTAATTCACAGCCCTACTAGGGGCTGATGGAGATTTCAAAAGAGTAGAATCCCAGTCAAAGATTCTCATTTCACATGTGTGTTCAGATGTTCTGGGCAGATGTAGGTTCGTCATGTGAGGTGGGTATAAAACTGAGACCCAGGGTGTAGGCTGTATTTTGATGAGTTATTGGAAGTAGCAGACATGGTCCAGCCTATTTGTAAATGTTCGTCAAATATTTGTTCTTCTTTATTTTTTTAATATAAGGAAAAAAGATCATTTCTGGATTGAGTACTTCAAATGAGTTGTTTTTGGAGAACTGCGACAAAGCTCATGACACATGACTGTTAATCCTTCTTGAAAACAATTCTACGACCACTGTGTTACCACCCAACGTTCCGATCCTTCCCTGAGCCTTTGGAAGACTTTCCAGTCATGTGTTTAACGTTTTGGTTTTCATTTTTTAAATTATGAGCACCATATGGTTGTTGAATATGAGAAATATGTTCGGGGTAAGTCAGAAGTAATTTAGGATGCCTAGGACTCATTTAAATATCTATGATTTCAGTATATACAATAACCTTCACAATAAATGTTAAGGAATTTGATTTTGCATTTGATTTTAATACTTGCTAGTTATTTTATCTCTGCTCAGTGTTATGAGTGAAATGGGGGGTTGGCATGTCATATGCAGTAACGTCACAGTCGTGGGTTTCTAACAAAAACAGTTTGCTGCTTAATTTTCTAGCATTGCATCATTCCCTAAGTAGTCTCAAGAATCAAATACAATTGCAGTAATATTTGCTGAAAACTGGAAACCATAAAACCCTTCATTTTGCTGAGAATCAGAGGAGGGGAGAGGATTTCAAATAACAAAGCTTTCTATTTAAAAATAATTTAAAAAACATTTTCATCTACCATCTCTCAAAAGGCAGTTTATAACTAAATATTAATTTTAATATTTTATATCATTTCCATGTGTAAGTTTTTTTTTGGTAATAATGGTTAGTGCACAGGCATCATAGGTCACAAAAGTTTATGTCCAACGGTCTCTTTGTTTGAGATCCAATTTACTAAGGGCAAGTTATCGTTATAACATTCTTTATTTAATTCCTTCATTTGCAAGTTGAATAAATTCAAGGGCTAGAGAGAAATTAAAATAATGATCCTAATTCCATTTAGTTGTGTTAGTCACCAAATGATGAATGGAAATTTCAGCCTGGTAGAGTCCACTGCCAGATACAATAGTTATCTGCACTCATACACATTCATTAATTACACTGTGTGGCAAAACTCCTTGAAAGAGATGACTGATTCTGTCTCAAATGTAAGCTTTTGTTTAAAATGCAAAGTCATTACACCATTGTTCTCAATCCGTCAGATTGCAAGCTCTTGTCCCAAGCTCACAGGAATTGATGTCACCGATTTCAGGCATGTGGGGACAAGGGTCGGATCACAGGAAGTGAATTCTTTCCCCTCTTTCCTGACGGTGTTTTGACCACCTGTCTTTCACCCTTTGCAGTCCTAGTCTGAGAGTCTGAGAGGAGTACAGGAGCAGCACTGAAGAAGGGGCCACTGCTGCTAGATTGTTGCCAGGAACCAGCTTTCATGGCTTTTGTGGGAGCCTCCTTTTCATTAGTATTTGCAACATGTTCGCCAGCAAAATGATTATGTTAGGCAGAGACATCACATCACTTACATTTCATAGCTCAGTGCAATTTTCATAAACTGCGAGGCACCATCCAAAAAAACATGACTCAGAATTAGAGTTTCAGAAGATTATTATATAGACGTTATTTCCCTCAGGTCACGGGCTTTAGTCAAATTTGGAGGAGAATGAAATTGCCAACAGTGAAAAGCAGACAGAAAGGTATGAGTTCATGAGCAGAGAAATAACATTTTCATTTGTTCCTTCCCCGTGGGAAAGATTCAGCATTCCGGTAAATGGAGACGGTTATAAGAAATGAATTTTTGTCAGCAGGGATGTGATTTTAAGGCTCACTTATCCATTGGCAATCTAGATTTCTAACCCCAGGAATCTAGGAAATTGCTACAGAATGTAGTCTTTATTATAAACAATTTTTTTTTTCTGGTACTTTTTGCCCCCTTCCTTTTTTGCTCAGAGATTTTAAGACGGACTACATTTTTTTTTTACCTTTCAGGAGTCAGGTGACTGCAGAATCTCCCCCTCTGCCAGGAGTTCCTCCTCATTGCTGTTGCTTTGTGATGGAAACCTGTTTTTCCTACCAAGCTTCCCCCACTCTCCCTTTGCCTCTCCTGACCCCCTCTGTTCAACACACACAGTGCCACAGTGCCATGATGCTTCCTAGCGCTGAATCCTGGGTCTCTGCCTCTGTTCCCAGCATTTGCAGGATGTCTTGTGAGGCTGCTCTTCTCTTCTCAGTATTTTGTGTCTCTGGACCTGAGCGAGGAAGGCAGGTAGCACTCATTTTACCCAGGTATAGAAAGCAAGGATTTGCAAGGTTTCTGTAGGGGAATCTCAGACAACCTTCATAATTAAAGAGTGTTCTTTCATGGGGAATTTCCCTTTCCTTCTCATTTTATCTGACACTTCTCAGTCCATTACTCATTCAAATTCCAGGCAGAGGTTCTCCTACTGGCTGTCTTACATCCTTGAGAGCAGAAGATATTTCATATCCCCTAAACCCTTCATTCCGAGAGATGTAGAGAGGTTCTGTAACATTAATCTCACCTTTATATTTTTCAATTTTTAATAACTTGAAAATATGTATATCTAATGCCTTACTCTCTTGTGCATTTTTGCACATTTTAATATCTCTCTCAACACTGTAAACTATTTTCCTGGCTGTATTTTTATTAGACAATGTTATTGCCTGCCAAAGTTTACTGAAAGCAAATCGCATTTGCTTTCATTATTATTATGTCTACAATAAAATCATTGCGGTTGTACTTGATTAATAAATGAGAAATGACTACTTTAACTTTGTTCATTGGATTCGGCCCATGAAATTCACGATTTATAAACTTTCCCCCAAAACCTCTAAAGCTTCTAGAAGAGAGAAAGGATATTAAGGTGAGAAGGAACACCAAGGTACTGCAAAGTACGCCAGTCATACACTGTTACTGCCATGTTGGTGGTGAGGTAAGCAGTTCATTGAACCGGCCAGAATGTTGGCATTCTCTGCTAGTCTGTGGAGTCCAAGCAGTTACCTGAAACTTTCTCAGTGGCCATAGCCTTAGAGGCTTTCTGTCTCCCACATGGGGCTGGGGACAGGATGTCTTAGATCTGCATTCTTGACACTTGACTCAAGAGCAGCCCACTGTGGAGAAATTGTTCAACTTTCTAGTGTTCAGTTTCTGTTTCTCTTTCTGTGAAATGGCCGTGATTTAGCCTGTCCAAACCATTATGACTATTTTTCTCAGCAGGGTTTGCCTGGGGAGATGTTATTACAGGGTTTGAACTCCCAGAAATAGTTAACCCCCCTTGCGTTCCTGATTAAGATGACACAGTAAAACTGTTACCTGGAATGAAGTGATGTTCATTTAAATTTGACTCATTCTTCAAAAACAATATTTGTTTCAATATACTTGTTCTCAACAATCTCCCTGTAATGTATTCAGTGCATTTTTGTCTTAGAGAGCATGGTCGTAGCAATTGTAATTGACTCTCTCTCTGATGGTGGATTGTCTTGCACAGCCTTGGGGCCATGATATTGGGGCACGGTTCTTTCTGTACCAAGAAATGGATATAAAATGGGAGTCTTATGAAGAGTTGGGCTGCATTGGCTCTGCTCTCCAGCCTCACCTTGGAAGTTGCTTTTCAGTAAGTAAATTGCTTATTATGAACTGCATTTTCAGTGGTTTGCCTCTTTTTTCCTTAACGTGAAATAAAAAGAACATTAGCCACACTTGGAAAAACAAGAAAACTGTAGTACCAATGCAAAATATCATTATTATATCTGTCTTCACAGGAGACATAGAATGCTTAGAAGGCCTGACCTCATGAAATGCTTCACCTCTAGTTTTTCAAAATTTCATTGGCCTCTGCCAATAAGTTTCCAAATTTTATATATACATATATGTGTATATAATTATGACCTAAGCCAGTGATTATTGAGCTTTGGCTGTGCGTCAGGCTCTGTTCTCAGTACATTTCAGGTAATAACTCGGTTATTCTTCACAACCACTTCATCAGGGAGGCACTCTCCCTCTCTCCATTTTTCCAGTAAGGAAATTGAGGCTTAGGAAGCTTCAGAAATCTAAGGTCCTATGGTTAGTAGCTGGCCGAGCCAGGATTTGAATAGCCTGGCAGAGGACCCTGTGCTCAGAACCACCACACCACAATGCCTCAGAGGTCTGGGTCTGGGATGCAGGAGACGGGATCCCAACTTACTGACTTTTGCTGCGGGCTATGGCTGGTATTGGATTAAATACTTTGTTTCTATTATCTCCCGTGGTTTCAAAAAAACAATTCCACCAGGTAGATTTTATTATCAATACTTTATAACTGAAGACAATAAGACCCAGAAAAAGTGAAGCTTTTTAACCAAGATCATGAGACTTGATGACTGAGGGAGCAGAGATTTGAACCTTGTCACAGAAATTCAGGTTCTGGCTGGGAAGCTCATTAAGGAAAGGAACTGTCTCTCCAGGAAATAATCATCTTCATCTCATGTAAGATGGGAGTTTCCTGTGCACCAACCTGTGCCTAGCAAGGATTTTCGGTTTCTCTTGAGTTAAATCTGTGTGTACTGCATTGGAACGATCGCATCTCTCTAGCCACAGAACGCCTTCCCGTTGTTGCTGATGTACGCTGATTCTTCTTCCTGATAATGGCTTATGTTTGTTTGATTGTCTACAATTAGCATAATTCTCTTTTCATTTGTTATTTTTGAGAAATTAAATTTCCTTTGAGTGTTGGGCTGCTAACATTATGTCCTTTAACTCCCTGAAGAGTGAGTATCCTTGTGGTTCCTTTAAGCCACTTGTGCCACATCCTGAGAACATTTTTAAGAGAAATATGAGTGGCAGTGCCTCTTGGGTACCAATTAAAAACAAATCTCTTTTTGGGTGAGCTCTGTCTTCAAGCCTATCACGACACAGAGTTGGTTGTCTCAGTTTCTTTAGCCATTACTGACATCATTTAGAACTACCTGGTGAAATAAAAAGTGATTTTAATAGAGAGGTGTTTTGTTTTTCCTGTACAGTGGGAGAATAGCGAGTTTTCACATAGCAATATATTGCTAAAAATTTAGAATGGACTTTTGCAGGACCTCCAAAGGCCTGGTGAGTCTCTGCGGTTGTATGACAGTGTCTTGGGGGCATCTTCTGTAACGCTTTGGCAGCAAGTGGCTTATCGGCCCACGGTCAAGTCTGCGCTCCCTGTCGTTTATGACTGCGTTTTAATGGGCTGGGCCCCCCCGCCTCCTCGTGGTCCTGGCTTGTCTCCTCTTCTGTCACCTCGGGTCCTCCTTTGGCTCAGCTGGACAAGGAGCTTCCCCTGAGTCATTTGAAATGCAAGCCCCTCACACGAGGCAGCCCATCTCCCCTGGGCAGTGTACGGCTCAGAGTTAGAACTAACCTCTGGGGTGGGTTTGTGAGCCGGCAGAGGTTTCATGTTCTCGTGGACACATCTTTGAGTCCAGATAAACAGATCTCTTTTTCTCCTTGATGTTAGTGGTTAATGATGCAGACCCTGAAGAAGGCATTTGGGGTACCCCCAGGGCAGGAAGTGAGGTTCTTCAGGAACAGCTGTGATTATCCAGAGATGTGACCTCGTGCTTTTCTCCTCACGCATGTTTAACGCCTGCAGTCATCGCTTGCCTACGCACCTCCAGCACCGTCCCCTGCTAGCATGGCTGACCAGAGAGACTCTGAGACCCGTTCTTACTTCCTGTGTCCATGTGGACCATTCTTAGCACGTCATGATTTTCTGAAAATCTTTTCTCACCTGTTCACAGCCCTGCAGAAGAATGGTGAACTGGGCCCATCTACTTAACTTGTGAACTGGGGTTTCCCTAGATACGGGAATGGGAGGCAGAAACCCAGGAATAAAGGCTCCTTTATTTACAGAGTTGGTCACTAAACTTAGTATATATTTTCTGATCTTGAGGGAAGGATGGGACTCTGAGACCAACTCTTTCTGGCTTGCCACCAACCATGGTGTAACCTTCATTGCAATTGCTGGAATCAGGTCTTTGGTTGTACGTGGAGCTTATTTCAGGGCGGTATTTTATCTTATCTCCTGGGCTTAGATTCTTTCAGATCCAGCTGAGATGCCCAGCATAACCCTGTGCGTAACTCCCACGAGGCAGTTCTATTGCTTGGGTAGTGGTCACCGGCGCTCTCATGCCGGAACCAGTGATGCTGTTAACAGAAAAGCAGAGGGGTCATCTCTCCGAGAAATGACTTACAAAGGGGACTTTCTTTGCTGCTCCTGGTACATGTGGTAAGCATAGACATAGTTTATTGTGAAAGGCTTTCAGTCACAGGTCTTTATAAGGCATAACCGTACCCTCCGGGGAAACCAAAATAAATACCAGCCAAATAAACTTCAGCTTTTTCAAAACCAGTTATCCAGTTGCATTTCTGGGAGGAGAAGAAAACGGAGAGGTTGACGTGTTCTTACTCTGCTTTGATTTACTTCCCATGCTGCCCTGTCCAGCTCAACCTTGAAACGGAAGAAAATACGTGATCATTTGAAAAAGAATGAGAGCACAAAACTCAGTCTTTCAGGAGAAGTAGGAAAGTAAATATTAATGCCAACTTTGGAATTTTCTTAATACAACACACACACACTTGTGTTTTGTTTGTTTTGTTTTTGTTTTTCCCGGAGATTAATGTCTCTGTGTTCCTTGCAGAGAAAGACTTCCATCCTGCTCCATTGTTTTGTTTCTGTCTTTGGTCATGGTCCACCTGGTCCTCCTGCAGCTCCCCCTGCCCCTTCCTTTGCCTTTGTGTTAGCCCCGTGGTCCCTCCTCATCTCCGGGTCTCACAATAGCCCTCGGCTTCCGCTCTCCTGGGCAGTCTGGACCAGGTTTATGACCTTCATCCTACATAGGCTACGAGCCATTTAGCTGCACATGCCTGGTCCTTTCCAGGCTGGAGAATCAGTGGGAAGACTGCTCTGCTTGCTTCTGTGCCCTTTCTCAGTCTCCCTCACTGATGATCATCTTGTCATCTCTGTCCTTAAATATGGCTAGTCCCCCATGGCTCCCTTGACTCTCCATTACTATTTTTGCTTTATCCTTATTTTATTAAATAGTTATGAAAAACAAGATAACGAACATTTATGTACCCATCACTGGCTTGGAATTAAAACATTTCCAGTATCGTTGAAGCTCCCGCTGTAATTCTGATTGTATTCTCCTCTGAGAGTCCAGGGGTGACAACCCCGATTCTGGATTTGTTATGTTAGCGATTTTTTCATTCATTTCCTATGCATGAGTCAGCAAATATTATAGAGTATGCTTATATTGTTAAAAATTGCATATATGTACGTATACGCTTTCGAAACTTTTTAAAAAACTAAGCAATATGTTTGTGAGATTAATTCAGTTGCTCTATTTTGCTCTTCCACTACTTGTAAGTTTCCAAGACTGTGACACTGTTTACCTATTCTACTTAGGATTGTTTTCAATTTTTTGCTGTTACCAACAATGCCACTATGAACCTTGTTGTACAGATCTCCTCGCACCCATCCATGTTCACTGGTTATTTTAGCAAATTGTACTGAGCACCTGTTAGCGCTTGGCAGGACTGCTGAGCGACTGCCCAGCCAGGCTCTGTCTCCTCACTGCGCGCTCTAGAGAGGACGTTCAGGCCGCAGGCGTCTTCTCGCCTCTCCTTGGTCATCCTCCCCAGGCCTGTTAATGTTAACAGCCGAAACTCAGTTCTAATCTTCACCGTTAGGCTCAGAAACTGTCAATGGTTTCTGTTATCTGTGTGATGAAGCCAATACTCCTCTGCTTGCCACTCAACAACCGTCCCAGCCTCACCTCCTTTTGGTCTTTGTCCCGTTTCCTTCTCAAACCGTATATTCCAGGCTCCTGTCTTTTTCGTGCCCCCAGTGACCTTTCTTACCCTTAGTTGTCTTGCCTGTTTTACACTTTTCCCAGAATGTTGAAATTCTGCCGTTTTCAAGATCCTAATGAAGTACTTTTTTTTTTTTTGCTTTCTTTCTGAAGCTGGAAACGGGGAGAGACAGTCAGACAGACTCCCGCTTGCGCCCGACCGGGATCCACCCGGCACGCCCACCAGGGCGACGCTCTGCCCACCAGGGGGCGATGCTCTGCCCCTCCGGGGCGTTGCTCTGCAGCGACCAGAGCCACTCTAGCGCCTGGGGCAGAGGCCAAGGAGCCATCCCCAGCGCCCGGGCCATCTTTGCTCCAATGGAGCCTTGGCTGTGGGAGGGGAAGAGAGAGACAGAGAGGAAGGAGGGGGGGCAGGGGTGGAGAAGCAAATGGGCGCTTCTCCTATGTGCCCTGGCCGGGAATCGAACCCAGGTCCCCCGCACGCCAGGCCAACGCTCTACCGCTGAGCCAACCGGCCAGGGCCATGAAGTACTTTCTTAAAAGGTACATCTTGTCCGAGTCTCACTTACACGGCAGCTAGTTAGGTATAGGTTTGCTTAGCTCACCCTAAGCAGGAACCACATGGTAAATGCCTCAAACTTAGTAGGACCTCATTAATTAGAGTAATAATCTTCTTAAAGTGAAGACATCATCTGAGTCTCAGCCTTGCTGTTAAAGCACTTTAACGCTGTTTGTGGGAGAAGGAAGAAGAGAGGGAGCACATGTTTTAACTCTCTCATGTCATTGTCCAACACTTCCGGCTCCCAGGGAGGGCGTGCAGCTCACTAAGCGGGCAGCGTCCCTAGCAGGGCCCCTCCCACTTCAAGGTGAGACAGGTGGAGGATAAAACTGACTTTGCTAGGAGAGGCCTCTTTATTCAAAAACACCAAAATAAAACATACTCTCAGCTTGGCGGGCTCTACCTGAAACATACCCGCCCTGGCCCCATTCCAGGCGTTTTTAGACCTTTCAGGCTTGTGAGGGGAAGCATAGGTTGGTGACCTGTCACCAGTCATGCCCTTAACTTAGCACCTGCTCTGCTCCCAGCGTGGAAGGCAGGGAAGGCAAACTGAGTCCACTGTCTGCGTTTCCATCCTGAAGGAAATGGGAGAAATGAGGCCAGTGGTTTGATAAATTATATCAAAAATAGTCCCTTCATGCTAATGGAGTGTGAAGAAGCTGATGTACTGGAGATGATCTATAATATTTCATATTTCTCTGAGGAGAAAAATGATAAACTTGATGATGTGTGATTTATTCATGTTTCTCCAGATGAAAAGAAAGAAAAAAAAAATCCTCAAGTCAACTGCCTGTTTCTGACTCCCAGAAGCTGGCTTGTGGGTTTAGCGCTGGGAATGGAGGCCGGGCTTGTTTGGAGACGTGGCTGGAGAGAGGATGATGAATCACTGAGCCTCGGCAGTGGGCTGGGAGAGGGCCATTAGCCTGCATTGCCTCTGTTCTATCAGCAGCTTTGCAGGGCGGTCTGCCACCAGGTGAGGGTTATGTCAGTGATTCCATTTCTCATCCGGGACTTCTCGTGCTGCCCCCTTCCCTCGTGGGTCTGGCCCTCCGTCCTTCCCTGCAGCTCAGCCCAGGGCAGCGGGAACATCTGCGATCAAAGGACTGTTTGTTGGAAGCCACGCTGAGAGGGACCTGGTGTTCAGCCCTGTGGTGTGCAGACTCGAGCCACGGGGGATCTGGTTAATTCCCTTTCCTCTTCCTTCTGCCCATCACCCTTTGGGTCAAATGCTGCTCAGAGCCCGAAGCTCTACTTGTTCTATAATAACTGGAAATGGCACCCCTGGCCTGGGTCATTTCATTCTAAATAGCCCCCTGGAGGAGGTTAGAAAGAGAGATTGCCTTGGGCAACTTGATTTAGGAGGTAAAATTGTACTTTTTCTTTTTTCTATTTTATTTTATCTTATTTTATTTTATTTGGTACCCATTCCCTTACTGGCCCTTACCCATAACAGGACGCCACTTTACAGCCCCCGCCCCCACCTGACCACTCTCTTCCTGGCCTCTAACCTTCCTCTCATCCTAGGTCACCTGCTCCGGTTTCCCAAGAATGCAGTTATCACGTTCGCTCACTGTACCTTTGTGATTATTTTAGTGGATACTAGAAGTTTAAGACTGACTTTGATAAAATAAACAATTTGCATTTTAATAACACTTTTGGAGACTCCTTATAAAGGCCCTGATAGAAGGATAACTGCCATGAATGTATAGAAATATGGGGAGAAAAGAGGACTTTGCAGAGAGTCTCAGGACAAGCTGTGCAAAGTGACCGCTGTCTCCAGGTTTGTAGGGTCAGTCAAATGGACGCATCTCTGGGATTCTGTCTGCCCAAATCCTTTTTCTGGTCTCAAACTTGACGTCCATTCCTTTCAAGTCTGCTGTAGATCCATTTCCATGTGCCTTGCCGGTGGTTTCAGGAAAACAGATTTCATTGTGTAAGTTTCAAGTTCTTCTAGTGATTCAGAAACTTTAAAGACATTTTGGAGTGTGATCTGCGGACAGCAGTGGGGTTTAGGACATACCACCCCAAAATACGGTTCTTCAGCATCCTGACTGTTTCAAGGTGAAGGAATTTGAGAATGGCAGGTGCAGGAAAGACATTCCACTAAAGCTCATCACAAAACCGTCCCATGAGCAATGCCCTCCTTATATCCTCAGGGAAGGAGTGTCGTTGTCTCTAAAGATGGAGGAACTCAAAGAGGAATCTGGATGAACAGGCCTTGCTGCATCCCCCCGAATCCCCGCCTGGTCCTTTAGGACCCTTAGCTCATACTTCTTGTCCTCTGGCATTTTCCCAGGACTTCCCACTCTTCATCAAACCTAGTATAACAACGCCCAGTGTTAATCATCTGTTCAGGTCTTTCTTTCTATATGAAGGCTTCTGTGTCATGTAAAACTTCTTATGATGTCTTTTGTGACAGGGGCCCCAACAGAGAATGTGTAAGTGTTAAAAGAGATGATAATGTTCCTCTCTTAAAATTCTAACAGTCATAAAGGGACAGTGACAGGCTGGGCGCTCCACTGGCTCCAGACGTCTGGGTCAACTGGCAGAAGCCAGCCAGCAGAAGGCAAGAATTCTTACCAGCTCTGTCTGCAGTGCCCTGCCAAGAGAGGAAGGCAAACTTTTCTCCTTGTCCAGCCCTGTCTGCATTCAAATTAGCAGGAGAAAAACCTTTCTGATAGTTTGTATGTTTTTGTCTTGTTACTCTGTCTCTTGTTACTTGGTCCCCAGCTGAGATTTGAGAAGGGAAGTAGGAAAAGCTGTGTTCCGGGCCTGCAGCTGCTGTCTGTTGACTCCCTTTCATTGGGACTGTTAGCATTCGCCTTCCCCTCATGTATTTCCTGTCTGCTTCCAGTGAGACCCCCCGTATGGTGGCAGCCTCATTATTTAGTGATGCCCGTGGAGTAGAATCAGAACATTGTGGCAAAGATTGTGATCAGATAAGATAATAGTAGACATTTTGAAGGAATAATTACCAAAACAAGTCAAGCCCAAAAGCTCTGTCTTATAAAACTTTCTTTGAAAGAAATAAAAAGTGTGCGTACAGACATAAACCAGTTTCGTTTGTTTAAAGTGTCACTCTCTTGGAATCTGGGTGCCTAGTTTTGGAGATTAGATTTTATTCAGATGAAATCTATCATTTAAACACTCTGTGCCTTACTTTCCTCGATAGTAAAGAGTGGCAGCGTTAACGTTAAATAATGAAAGCCTAAGGACTGTTTTTGCATCATGTGCCAATGGACTTCTATTGTATTTAACTTCCTATTGTAGAAGTGGCACTGTAAAAGTCTTCAACATGGTTAATCACTTTCTCAGTTGCTTTCTTTGTGGGAGCCATCTTCTGTGTTTATTTGTAGTCAAGCCATTCTCATGGCTTTACATGGCAAGAAACATCCCACAGAACAATATCATAGAGCCATTATCAGCTCCCACCACACCCTGCTGACTTGCAAAGCTGAAGACCCCCCACAAGTTTGTATGAAGCGCTCACACCGATTAACCTGGAGTAAGGGAGTTTTCATATAACTGTTCCCTGACCAGAATAGCTTGGGGCCAAAAAAGCTTCACATACACTCCTATAAGTTGGTAATATCATTTTGTAACAGCTAAAAGAACTGGGATTCAAAGGAAGGACGCAGAAATACCTATTCCAGTTGGACACCAGTGAAGGTGGGTTTTTGTGAGAAATTCCAAAGAGTAAGTTTTCGTTAAGAAGAGTCAGCATGTCATTTTCTTTCGTTACTTCAGTATACTGATGATTTGTCAACTCTTCAATCAGCATTTCTTAGAAGAAAAATTTTTTTCTATGTTCTTTTGCTGGAGAGCATGTTCAAATATGTATAATTACCATGCCTGACCTCAAGATGAAAACCAACTGGTTATATACCAATAAAAAGATGAGTAGCCGCAGAATGTGACAGGTAGCCACAGGGAAGGCAGATACTGAGGCTGGAGGTCTGTGCAGGAGCTGGGAAGGCTTCACAGGAGCTCCCTCTCCCGGGGAGGAGAATTCCTTGTTCTGGTCCTCATTTCTCTGGAACTAAGGTGCTGCGTCTACTTCACTCTGGCGGCATCTTTGTTGATGGTGTGTTTCTCCCACTACAGTGGACTCTAGTTGTCATTCTTGTTTGTATTTCCAGGTTTTATGTCAATACCTGCCTGACCTCATTCATGGTCAGTATGTCCTTTTTGAATGATGAAGTAAATGAAGAATCTTATATCTAACTCTCTTCTTCTTGACTAGACAGGGTTTTGACTCTTTTCAGGCTTGAGGTTTCTTCAACCCTCTATTTTTTGATCCAAAGGCTGTCTGAAGCCAAAGAAGAAAAAATTCTTTGAATTGATCTAGGGGCTAAAAGGTGAGAAGCATTTTCAGAACTGAGAGGGAGACGTGCCTCTGAAAGTCCAAACTGAGGGAACGTTCTAGTCTTATAATATTAAGTTACATTTTGGGACTTAGTTACACACTTACATGGAGTTCCTTGGATAGTTCCTTTCTTTCAAGCTTATTTTTTTTGACATAAGCTGTTCATACCCCAGAACTGTTTATCCTAATTATAAGTTATAGATGAAAGTGAGATAAATGTGTCTGCCACCAAATGTGACTATTGGATGCTTTTGAAATACTGTCTAATACCTTGCCTTATATGCATAGTTATTTATGCATATCTGTCTCCTCCATTAGATTTTGAACTTCTTGAAGCAATGTTTTATTTATTTTTGTATTCCCACTGGTTGGCAGAGGATGGCACATGGCAGACCCTCCCCGATGGAGTCTCGCTAGTATTCTGTGGCAGTTCATTTCAGCAGCCTTGGCGTTTTCCTCATCCGTCAGGGACAGCAAATAAGTTGAGACGTAAAAACCAAAGGTTTTGGTTTGGGCCCAGCCGACATTAAGCTACTTTTCTGTCCTTAATTAATAATAAAATATGTGCCTTTCTGAGGTCTCTTATGGTGTGCGGGGCCACTTGTTTTACTGCTCATGATGGCAGAAGGATAGGCAGCAAATTCATCTGAAGATGGAACCAATTATTTGTGGCTTGCAAAGAAAGAGCTAGAGGGAATCCAGGTTTGATGCTATTTAGATTACAAATCCTTCAGTTGCGAAGACGTTTCCTTTCATTCTACTTTTGGAGATCATAAGCTTTTTCTAACGCATTAATAACCTAGACTCAGGCTGTATGGTTCAGACCTTCAGGTCTTTCCATATGTGGAATCAAAGAAGAAGAAGAAGGATGGACATCTGATAGGAGTTTTACATTGTTCTTGGAAGTGCCATCACTGGGGGCATAGTGGTGCTTGGCTCTGCTAGCCAGAGGGGTTGGTGTGAGAGGGAGGGATCTTAGACCTAAGAGTTTATTTAGGAAAAAAATGCTGTATTAAATATTAAAGTTTTACATAAAAAGAAATATATGTTGACTTAAGAAATGTCTAAATCTATTGAGAATTTTTATTGAGATTTTATTTGGGCCAAACTGATCACATGCACTGGAGAGCAAGATCTCAAATTCTCCAGAGAAAGATGGTCGGCAGCTTCTTTCATGCATCTGACATGAAGGCGGGGACATAAGGAAGGTCACAGGGAGGAGGGAGAAAGCAAGGTGGGGGTCGGATTACAGGGCAGTTAGGATCATTTACTCTCTTGAGGGTGGTTACTTCTTAGAAGGAGGGGTCTGAAAAGAGGGATTTCAAAGGTGTGATAACCAAGAGCATAAAGTAATGGACAGGGCTTAGGGAAGGCGAAGGTAGGCCTTTTTACTAAAGAGGGAAAAATCACGTGCGTGGGTGTGACTTCCCACCGTGATCTGCCCAGTCAGGAATTTATGATTTATTACAGCATTCTTTTTCTGTCTGTAGATAGAGAGATAGATAGATAGATAGATAGATATAGATATATTTACAAATATATAACTATATATTCTATTTTGAAAAATGAAGATTTCCAAAAGAAATACAGTTCTTTGGAGGAGATATTTACAGGACATATTTCAGTATGGATCGGGCCTACCTATCAGAATGAAATTTTAGCATGCATGGTGGCAAAAGGTGATTTTTTTAGTGGCTTGGACCTCATCAGAGTTGAAGTACATTATCAATACAACTGTACAGTGAGAATGAGTTTTATGGGAATTTTGGCATGATGGCTAAAAAAACTGAAGTTGTTTTTATGTTTGAAAGCCAAGAAAAACTATACCAATTGGTTTATAGGAATTTGTTTTCTGCCATTTTTTCTTAGAAGCCAAACAGGAAGCTTAATTGGCTGCTGTGTGAGCCTGAAGACCGAATGTTGTTTACTTGTCTATTAGTTTCTACGAGAAACTTTAAGGAGAGTTTGATTAGATCACTTTTCTGCTTAAGCTATGGATGGTCTTTGTACTCTTGTCAAATAGTTTTTGTGTGTGAGTAGGATGTTGCTTGTTAACGTAGTTTGGCCTTGTGTTTGTATATGATGCTCACTGCCATTCCTTAACCACGAAACAAGTTGCCAGATACTGCAAATACAGGTGATGGTAACACTTACGCCACACTTAAAATGTGTTATTATAATAGAGCAGTGTTATGAAGTAGGTACTTTTATTATCCCTGTTTTCCAGATAGGGAAACTGAGACACCGAAGATTAACAACATGCCAAAAGTCTTGTAGCTAATAAGTGGTAGAATAAGGATTCTAAGTCAGGTATTCTAGCTCTATAATTCGTGCATGCCCTTAACCACGATTCTGTATTCTGCCTTTGCAAACCTGATTTTGACTTGACAATGAATTTAATAGATTAGTAAAATCAGTAGGGAAACCATTCCAAAGAATTAAAAAAAATGATTTTGACATGGGTTTGCTTCTGCAGAATATATACTATAAATTGGAATGATACAAAAAAGATTAGCATGGCCCTGTGCAAGGATGACATGCAAATTTGTGAAGAATTCCATATATTTTTTTTAAATGCGGATTTGAGAATATAACTAGTGACAGGGAAGACGTTCCATTCCCATGTTGTTTGTAACATCCTGATCTTAACATAATAGTCACACACATAAAATAGTGTCTACGTGGTGTTGAGGATATCTTTATAGTTTAAGAAGAGTTACAGTTTTATGTTGAAGAATAATGTTTATAGTGTATGTGGTAGTTTTCAGGATGATTTTATGAAAACGACCACTTTATCCTTGAGCTATCTTAGATCATATGGATGAATGGAAGTAAACTAAGATAATTATATATATATAAACATTAAGTCATTTATCCTGGCTTTTGATTGACATGTTTGCATGGATATTTTTCCCTTAAGCCTTGTGTTTCAGGTGCATGTAGACAGGACTCTGCTTCCATGTTCATGTGGCCCAGGCTCTCCTCCTTGATTAAGAGGCCGTCCTGTGGGAAATGAGCTGCCGCAGTAAAGCAGCCATTCCAGCCTCGGTTTTCCATGAGCGAAGCGTTGTCACTGCTACTACTCATTCTGACATTAAAATCACCTGAACTTATTATTCAAATCAATGGATTCTTGAACTGCATACATTTCAAAGGACTATTCTGTTGCTCTCAGATATCTAAGAATCAGCATGTGTGGTAGTAATGAGACAGAGAGGAAGAATATGGACTGTCATACATGCTCAGCTGGCCTTGTTTTGGAATCACACCAAAGAAGGGAAAGTGCTGGAGCTTTTGCCACAGGACTAAAAGCTGTCTTTATAATATTAATGACGACCAGCACTCTTGGGCCATTGTTACTCCTGTGCCTCCAGCATGACTTCACTGCTTCTCTGCTGAAGGGAAGGGTCTAAAGCAGGTGGGACCAACAGTTTTTGCCCCCGGGCCAGATTAGAAAGAAAACTTTTTCTCACGGGATGGATGAAATATTCAAATTAAAAAATGTTAAATACAAAAACGATTCGTTTAAGTAAACAAAATTTTATTATGTAATTTGTTTATGAATAACTAAATGAGTGAAAAAAATTTTAATATACAATATTATTTTAATAAAAATATTTTAATAAAAATATAATTACATACCGTATAAATATCCAAACTGTATTGCAATCAATCGAAACAATATTTAATTAATAGAATGAGCTTGAAGGGGTTATATCACAAATAAAACAAATTATTTTGTTTTACAAACAGCCTGGACACATTTTCAGTTATGTTACAATGCCACTTGATTCAGCACACTTGACCACAAAAATAACGAATTGTTTGACCTTGGGTGCGCACTGGCAAACTCCGCCTCAAAGAATGTGGGTTTCACATCGCCACTAAACGTCAAACAGTTCATATCGAGTACAGACGAGTACAAAAGTTGTAAATCTTTACAATGGAATTTTTTAAAAAAATGAAGTATTGTGAATCTATTTGACCAATTATTGGAAGTTAACCCTAGATTAGTCACACGCAGAATTCTTTTCTGCGTATCACTATCTTCTTAAATATCTCAATTTCCAATAATCAAAGACGCTTCCACTTCTGAGTAACTGAGATCTTAAAGTAGCGGAGAATATTAAAAATTTAATCACGGGCCACATAAACTCATTACGCGGGCTGGATCCCACCTGTGGGCCATATGTGGCCATGCCTGGTCTAAAGCCTTGAGCATATAATAATTCACTTGATAAAGACCAGGTGTTTCCTTTTGTGTGTGTGTGACAAAGACAGAGAGAGGGACAGACAAGAAGGGAGAGAGATGAGAAGCATCAATTCTTATTGTGACACCTTAGTTGTTCATTGATTGCTTTCTCATATGTGCCTTGACTGGGGGGCTTACAGCAGAGCGAGTGACCCCTTGCTCCAGCCACTTACCTTAGGTTCAAGCCAGCGACCTTTGGACTCAAGCCAGCGACCATGGGGTCATGTCTGGTGATCCCACGCTCAAGCCGGATTGAACCGCGCTCAAGCTGGTGACCTCGGGGTTTTGAACCTGGGTTCTCTGTGTCCCAGTCCAGCGCTCTATCCACTGCACCACCACCTGATTAAGCAAGACCAGTTTTTTTTTTTGTTGCTTTTTTTTTTTTTGTATTTTTCTGAAGCTGGAAACGGGGAGGCAGTCAGACAGACTCCCGCATGCGCCCGACCGGGATCAACCCGGCACGCCCACCAGGGGCAATGCTCTGCCCATCTGGGGCGTCGCTCTGTTGTGACCAGAGCCACTCTAGCGCCTGGGGCAGAGGCCAAGGAGCCATCCCCAGCGCCCGGGCCATCTTTGCTCCAATGGAGCCTCAGCTGTGGGAGGGGAAGAGAGAGACAGAGAGGAAGGAGAGGGGGAAGGGTGGAGAAGCAGATGGGCGCCTCTCCTGTGTGCCCTGGCCGGGAATTGAACCCGGGACTTCCGCACGCCAGGCCGACGCTCTACCACTGAGCCAACCAGCCAGGGCCTAAGCAAGACCAGTTTTTGATAAGCACATCATATTAGCCCCACAAAATTAGTGAAGAGGTGATAAATCTTTCTTTCTTTCTTTTTTTTTTTTTTTTACTAGAAAGGGAGGAGAGAGAGGAGAAGCCTCTTAGTTACTTCACTTCAGTTGTTCATTGCTTTGCATATGTACCTTGATGGGGAGGGTGCGGGGCTCAAGCTGAGCCATTGACCCCTTGCGACCAGAGACCTTGGGATCATGTGGGTGATTCTGCGCTCAAGCTGGTGACCTGACCCTGCACTCAAGTCTTGTGGTTTTGAACCAGGAACCTCCGTGTTCCAGGTCGATGCTCTATCCATTGTTCCACCACAGGTTAGGCTTGATAAATCTGGCATTTACTTCCTTATCCTATCACATGTATTAATATTGGTGATACAGTAATACTCTTATGTGCCAGGGACTTGCTAACTGCTTGCTTATTTGTTTCTTTGTTTTAGAGAGCGAAGGAGAAACATTGATTTGTTGTTCCATTTATTTATGTATTCACGGTTGCTTCTTGCCTGTGCTCTGACGGGGCATCAAACCCATCACCTTGGCATATTGGGATGATGCTGTAACCAGCTCAGCTGCCCAGCCAGGGCCCTGCTAAGTGCTTCTGCAAGCACGTGTGCACTCTTTACTGAGGCTAGGTTTGCGATTCCACAGCTGCTGCTTGAAGTAGAGCCCGCCTTGGAAGACCAAGTTCTTCTTTTTGTTGCTGTTTGTTTTGTTTTTTTGAGAATTTTTATGAGTTTACGTGAACCAAACGGCCGACAATTGGCCAGGGAGCAACGGATTGAGAAACTGCTCCAGAAAATGGCAGTTTAGCAGCTTATTTTATACATTAGAAGAAAAAGAAGAGGTGTGAGTAGGGGTTACACGAAATCCACTGGTGGTAGATTAACAGGGTTGGAGAAAGCAAAATGGGGGGAAACTCTGGCATTGGCTAAAAAACAGAATGGAGAGACATGCTTTTACGTTGGTGGGTCCAGGAGAGTTAACATTTACAGAGGGAGAGAGACGTGGGCATCAAGGTAACAGTGAGGCCTCTGCTCTGGGGCCTGCTGCGGTGCCTGTGAGGGTCTGGAAAAGGAAAGCACTCTTCACATTTCAAGGGTACGTTATCTTAGATACGCAAAGACAATAGGCTCACTTATGATAAAGGTCAACCTTTGTCAAGGAAGCTACAGGCCTAAGGAAAGGCCAGGGTTTCCAGCGAAGGTCTTTGAGGAGAGAAGGGAGGGCAAACTGCTCTGAGAAGGGTCGAGGGGCTGCAGGGTGGACCGGGCTGTGAGACCGGGGAGAGTGGAAGAGGACAGGCGAGGTCTCCCTGGTGTAGGAGCAACCGTGGAAAGAGATGCAGGGAGCCGCAAGCTGAGGGACGGGGGCAGTCTCCATCAGCAGAGTGGACATTCCTTGGGTTACCTGTGATTCTGTCAGAAACAAGTGGCCCATCAGGTGTGTGCTTGAGAAAAAGAACTATGGGGTCCCGCGGTCATACCCTGAGTTTGAGTAATGATGAGGACGAGCCCTGCATTTTCTTTAGAACTTCCTGAAGCACTCTCAGCGTCCTTTAACTATGAGCCATGTGCCCTGTTTTTAGTGATTTCCACCATTTCCTTACCTGTGACAGAAATGGGTGCCCTGTTTCCTTTATTGTCTAGTTACTTGTCTAACAGTCTAGACATGCATTTCTCTATATATCTAGTTAGGAAACTTCCAAGGAAACCAAAGATTTCCAGAAATTGTCAGAATTATAGCAAGAACAGCCAGGATTGCTCCACACTAGTAATTACCCAGCGTGCCTTGATGGAAGGAAGACCCTGCATGTGGGTTCCGAAGATCATGTCAGGGCTGCACGTGCGGGCTGACTGCACAGGCCCACCCGCATTTCTGAATGACCCGACCAGTTCTAATCAGTATATTGAAACGAAGTGATGTCAGTCAGAAACCAAAGAGAGACATCTTCTGGCCAAAAGTTAGGAATTTAAGGAAGAAGACAGGGGCCCTGGAGGAGGAAAGCTGGGCCTGTAGTACTTGGCCAGAGTCCTAAGCCAGAGTCCTTGCCGTGTCACTGGATTTTGGCCAGGTGGTATCTGATTACTGATTTCATCCAGAAGGAAAGATTCTTAGGTACATAAGGTTTGGAGCTCGAATAATACCACCTGAGGGACCATCAGTATATTTATGTGAAAGGTTACTTTGCCTGCTGGTGTCTCAGTTTCTGTATCTGTAAAATGGGTATAAACATAGCTGTGAGATATATTAGATGAGCTGATCTATATACAAAGTTCCTGGCACTTAACAGTGGCTTGTTTTCTGTCTTGAGCATCCTCAGAGATTATTTTTATTCATTTCTTGATACTGAGGGAGGGAGGAAGAAGGAATTATGACAGGTGGGTGCCTGAGCCCTCGACTTCTATAGAGGCGCTGCTCTGCGAGCCGCATTTTCTCCGTCTTGTGAAGCCACCTTCTACAGAGCAGTGCGCGTCAGCCAGGCGGGGAATTCGTTCCTGAGGCACTGCTCTGAGTGTGGTTTGAGGTAGCGTGTGTTAAGGATGAATAATAGCTGAATAGCTCATGGTGTGTGATGAATAGCTTTCCGATTGTTGATGTGGTGATACCTGGATTGCTTCTGAGCACAAGAGACTACGGAGGTAAATGTTTATGTACCTAACAGAAATCACAGCGAGACAGAACATTGCTCTTCTAGCTTGGCACCCTTTTTCTGCTCTCATTTCCCTTCGCACTTTCTCCAAGACCTGAGGCTTTAGCCAAAGATAGGGTAATGAGTGTTGATTGGCATTTAATCGGAGTAAAACCTTTGCTAGGTAATGCCTTTTAGATTTTATCTTGCTAAAATGGACGTTTGAGTGGAATGAGAAACATTGTACATTAAAGAATAAAGGGGGTACTCTTGTTTTCTTGTAAGTATGATAATTAGTATTAAAACTCTCTCTTCCCTTCCAGTTGGCTCATCTTGTCTCCTAGCAGCTGCTGGAAATGCCTTAATTGTCTATTGCTGACTCAGCTATCATTTCACAGATTTCTTCATGGCAGCATCTTTTGTGCTAGATCAAATTCTGACTGAGGGGGCGTTCATCTCACAGGCTGGGCTGGACTGAGTTCTAGTTCCCCTATTTCAGTAACAAGATTTCATGTCATTGGTATGTGTGAGGTGATATTTCTCTAAATGTCCTTAGAGTTGAGTATTGTAGGAGTGGGCGTTTGGTGGAACCTTGAGGGGCAGTTGTGTTGTTCTTCTCTTTACTGATGGTGTTTGAAATCTACAAATTTAACTTAACATAGCCTTTCTTATGCTTATAAAAAGCTATAGAAGTTTACTATAAGGATTACGATGTGCACTCCCATGTGATCCCATCGCCTATAATTTTATCCAGAATGAAGAAAGGGAACATTTCAACCACAGCATTTTCATTCCAGTGTGTTTAACCATTTTACACTTTGTTCAGTGTATCACATTTTCTGTTAAAATGCTGTAAAGTTTATCTCTTAAGTAATGTATACCCCTGAGACTAGGTGGTCTGTTCTTTCCAGAAGCACCAACACAGTGTATTCTTCAAGTGCTTGGTTTAAAGGCAGCATATTATTGAAGCCTGACGGAAGCGGCCTTCAGACATTGTGCGCGTGGCAGTCCAGCGCTGCGCACGTTCTGCACGAGCCTTCCATACATGACCTGCTGCTTTCCTGATGGTGCGGAAGCTGGTAACAGAAGCCCAGGTTTCTGTTTATAGATCAGATCGCCACCCCTCATATCTCATTTCATAGTCATGCATTGCAGGAATATGTATTTTATGGTTTAGAGCGACTTTGTCATTTTTTTTCTTGATTCAAAGTATAATCATAAGACAGTGATCAGATTTATTTGCATTTTTCTACTGCAGTACATCCTTGTCTCCATGTGAGTAAATGCAACAGATCACTAATGATCATTTTAAGTATCCTATTTAGTTTTAATTTTAAATGGACAGTTTTTTCATATGAGAGACAAAGGAAGTGGTCATTGGTTTCAGACACCTAGATTTCAAAACACTTGCTTTTAATAACTGTGTGGTTTTAGGCAAATTATTTAACTTCACCCAATCTCAGTTACTCTCACTATTAAAACAGGGCCATTAATACCTTACTCAAAGTGACCCTGAGAAGAGTAAATGAAATCATGGTGAGTGTAATCTATAGTAGGTTAGAGTGACATAAAGAGTTTACTCTAAACTCTATAGGCCACTATAAATTTGATAGCAGGCCCTTAAAAATGTTGGCCTCCTTCCTTTCTGTTAGGAAGAGTGTCTCTTTTATGGATTATACTTTTGCTCAAAGGGGAAAAATTCCTGTCTCCTATAAAATTTCTTAGGAAATACATAAATTTAGTGTGAGCCTTCCAATTCTGACAAATTAGAATGCTGATTTCAAGTTTGTTCCTGTGAATTGGCCAAACGAAAGGAAAGTCACTTCTTACGTATCTTGTGCAAACGCAGTCTGTATTAAAAACAAAACAAAGTCTGTATTTAATAGTGCTTTGCTAATTGGAAAGCACCACTAACTCAACACAGATGTAGAAAGTGCGAAGCAGAGAGGACCAGGGAACTAAATAAAAGAGCAGGCTAGGAGCTGCCACTTCATCCTGCTTGCTAAGATGAACTTGAGACCGTAGGCGGCCTTAGTGCTAATTACCTTTAACATGTTTAAACTCTCACTTCTCACTTGTCAGTGAAAAGACAGGAAAATCCATATTGGTCTGAACATGTCCCACCGCAGCGAGCTGAAAGCTGAAGGCATGATGGAACTCGGAGGGCACTGCCTGCATGGAGGCCGCTGACGGTCCACACGGAACGCTGGTGCAGGGATCCTGCTTCTTCTGTTTGAATGTGAGAGTTCAGGCCCACGGGCCATAAAAAAAAAAAAAAAAAAAAAAAAGGCAAGCGAAACTTGAACCTAGAAAAAACCACCATTAGCTATTATATTAGCACCAATCTGACAAAGACCATATGTACACAGGGAGGAGAGGGAGAAATCCAAGTGATGAAAATGTCATGAACCCAGTAGAGTTATTTTCTTTAAAAAGGAATAGCTATTTTTTTAAATTGAAATAGTGGTGCGCACATCAAATAAATTTAAATAGTACAAGGCATGTAAGGAAAAATGAAGTGTCTTCCTTATCCCATGTGTCCGCAGCCTCCAGTCCTCCCTGGCCAGCCCTGTCACCATTCCTGTGGGCCCTCGCTGACTGTTCGGGCGCTCACACACAGCTCCGCGCGGTCATTGTCCACGGGATAGTGTGTACTGTTAAATTTTTACTGAAGTTATTGGGGTGGTATTGGTTAACGAAATTATATAGGTTTCAAGTGTATATAATTCTGTACATCATCTGTATATTGTGTATGAGCCAAAGACAAGTACCATATGATTTCACTCATAGGTGGAATCTAATGAACAAAATAAACAAATCAACAAAACAGAATCATAGCAAACAGATTAACAGATATCAGAGGGGAGAGGTTTGGGAGGCTGGGTGGAAAAGGTGAAGGGTTAAGCCAAAAAACAACAACAGCAAAATCATAGATACCGACAACACTAGAGTGATTACACGAGGGTCGGAGGGTGGGGAAGAGATAGGAAAGGGTAACGATATTTTCTGTTAAAATATCACTCAGCACAATGAATTTGGTTGGTTCTAGACTTCTTCGTGTCTATATTTAATATTCAAATCACTTTTCTTCTCCTTGGTCCCTGACTTACCAAAATCTGTCATCTGTGCTATAAAAAGATGACAGAGGGGACCATCTTAGAACCTTGAAAGTTTCTGTGTAAGTATGTAGGTTGGTAAATGTAAGCGTAATAGCTTTAACCAGATACCGCCATTGGTCTTTCTTTACAGTCCACTGCCCCACATGCTGGTTCCAGAGTACTGACCACGGTTAGGATGCTCACATACCTTCATACCTTCTAGGCCCCTGGTCGGCAAACTGCGGCTCGAGAGCCACATGCGGCTCTCTGGCCCCTTGAGTGTGGCTCTTCCTCAAAATACCACGTGCGGGCGCTACCTTGATAAAGGATGTACCTACCTATATAGTTTAAGTTTAAAAAATTTGGCTCTCAAAAGAAATTTAAATCGTTGTACTGTTGCTATTTGGCTCTGTTGACTAACAAGTTTGCCGACCACTGTTAAATCAAGGCAAAGGCCACAATGAGGAAAGGGGCTTTGTTTCCTTGAGGGAGTCGTGGTGCTTTGTAGAGCTTATTGCTGCATGTCTGCTTTCTGTTCCATTCTGAGCCAGTCAGGGGTTCTAACTTTGAAGATAATAGTAACTGTCTTCAGTCGGAAAACCCAGATCTGTTGTGACCCAGAAGATAATTTAGGAAGACTTATGGAACCTGAAGCTAAATGTCAAATGTAATTAAATGTTACTGGGGTGGCTTGCCATGAGGAGAGCTGCTGGGTGCTAGCAGTGTGTTAAAAGCTATTAGGATGAACTGTTTTGATTCTTTCCTACATTTATGAGGCATTATCTTGGGCAGCACAGAAATTGTCCCTGGGGGATAGGGAAGTGTTACCTTTCAGGAAATAGCTGTAGTATTTGTTCAACCTGACTGGGATTTCTCGATGTTTTTTTATAATTCTTCACATAGGTGGGACCCTGGAATGTGGCAGTAATGCCATCTCAAAGAATGTGTAACCTTTTTAAAGAAATTAGTGTTTAAAAATAGTAAGTAGGTCCTGGTAGGTGGCTCAGTGGATCAACTGTTGGCCCAGCATATCTAGGTCCCAGGTTCGATTCCCAGTCAGGGCACACAGGAGAAGTGATCAGGAGAAGTAACCATCTGCTTCTCCCCACTCCCTCTTCCCCTTTCTCTCCCTCTTTTCCTCCCACAGCCAGTGGCTTGCTTGGTTCGAGCATGGGCCAAGGCACTGAGATAGCTTGGTTGGAGCACATTAGCCTCAGGCACTAAAAATAACACAGTACTCGGGCATTAGTCCCATATGGGGATGACGGTTGCATCCTGGTTGGGGCGAATGCGGGAGTCTGCCTCACTATCTCCCCTTCTATCACCCCCACCAAAAAAGAAAGAATATGGTAAGCATACTCTTTTAAGATATCCTTAAAATGTTTAGATGATTGAATGGGAATATTTCAGTATGACAAAATTATCGTTTAAGTGCTAAGGATTAAGAAAAACATAAATTACATCTCTCCGTGGGGAGGTAAATTGAGGCCAGTGACACAGTGACACCTCCTCCTGGAGATCAGATTCATTTTAAAGACATAAACCCACATTAGAACCAGAGTAACCCTTTTAATGAGAATGCTAACCCTATTCTGGAATGGTGGGTCAAAACAGGGGGTATTTTGTGATTCTTGTTCATGACCTTTGGCAGCATATCCTAAAGACCTTGTGAGTTCCAGGAAAGGTGCATTTTCCTCTTAGTTCCTCCTTTTCTCAATCTTAAAAAATACTCTCTGGGCAATCAATTTTAGAGGTCTTTCAAGGAAAGCAGAGCTTGGCTTGTCTGCCTGTTAACTGCTGCAAAGTGTGTCGATTCCTGCTGCTCAGTGCGGCTGCGAAGGGTAATAAGGAGACACCTGTTATTGCCATTATCTGGAAGAAAGAAGCTCTCAGACCGGATTAAGTGAGGGTGCTGTGTCCTTAAGAAAGGAGGTATTAGGCAGTCATGAAGGGATGGCCTCGGGAATGAACACTTTCTTTCATCAGAGCAGCCCCCCCCCCTTTTTTTTCTTCTTCTTTTTTTCTTTTCTGTAGGAGGAAGATGTGGAGAGAAGAGGTCTGATCTGTTTGGGAAAAAAGTATCACAGCCTATTAGTGAGAAGTGATGAAATTGAGACAGCTTCGGGGACTCCATTAAGTGTGTGGTGTTTAGGCAGACAGTGTCCCTAGGTAAAGTGTGCTGTTGAGGAGGAGAAGCACAATGAAATAATTGGGCCTGGGAAATCAACTGGGCTTGAGCAGCCTCCTCCGCTCTCCTTGTGGGGCGTGGGGGAGGGAGAGGCATTCTCTCCCCCTCCTTCACACACCTCCCTCCTTGCTTTGAGCTCAAAAGCTATGCTGAATAAACTAGAGGAGAATTTCTTGCTGAGTGGATGGACGGCCAATATATTTTGAATAATGAAAACAATGGATACAATTAAATTCCGTGTGGCACAGGAAGGATTCAGAGCTTGTCACCTTGGAACCATCTCGTGCCATGTGACTCTGTAGGCATCTGGATATTTGGTTGCAGCAGCTGAATGAAAATTATCTGGATTTGACCAGTAACGGCAGCATCTACAGGGACATGTATTAATGCCCTGATGTCTCTGAAATTTGGTTCTTTAATAAAACATCATTCTCGTGTATTAATTTCATTTTAAAGGAATAAATTGAAATCGAACTGAGAAGTAGACCGACTTCTGCCATTAAGACATACTGATAGGCAAACTTTCTGTGGGCATAGCTGAGGATAGGCTGGAGAGTTTAGGTGCTATTGCTGTTCATCTGCCTGTCTATCTTTTGAGGTCAGAAAAGTTAAGTGCCAGGCTCAGAAAGTCATTGTGCTTTTAAGAAAAGGTTTAAGAAGCTTTCTTCTTTACATTCAGCACACATAATGATGAGCATGGCTAATATGAAAAATAAGTAGAGGCCCTGGCTGGGTAGCTCAGTTGATAAGAGCATGGTCCCAATATGCCAAGGTTGCAGGTTCGATTCCCCCATCAGAGCACATATAAGAATCAATGAGCCTGACAAGTCAGTGGCGCAGTGAATAGAGCGTCGGACTGGGATGCGGAAGGACCCAGGTTTGAGACTCCGAGGTCACCAGCTTGAGAGCACGCTCATCTGACTTGAGCAAAAAAAAGCTCACCAGCTTGGACCCAAGGTCACTGGCTTGAGCAAGGGGTTACTGGGTCTGCTGAAGGCCCACAGTCAAGGCACATATGAGAAAGCAATCAATGAACAACTAAGGAGTCCCAACGAAAAACGGATGATTGATGCTTCTCATCTCTCTCCATTCCTGTCTGTCTGTCCCTATCTGTCCCTCTCTCTGACTCTCTCTGTCCCTGTAAAAAAAAAAAAAAAAAAGAAAAAGAAAAGAATCAATGAAAGGATGCACAGATAAATGTAACAGGATATTGATGTTGCGCGCTCTCTCTCTCAAATCAATAAGTTTAAAAAAGACTAGTTAAAAAAAAATAGAAATGTATAACATTATTACCGCTACTTAAATATTTTTTCTTGTGCCAGACTCTTAACTACGTACTTTATGCTTCTGTATATACATATACACTCTCTCTTAATACGCATTTGCTGTCTGTGAAACAAAACCCTGTTTTTGGAGTCAGAAACGGTTCATATTTCCACTTCTGCTACCTTTTAGTTATTTGCTTTTTAACAAATAAGCCTCCTTTTAACATGTTCCCCCTCCCCCAAAATGAGGGAACTAGACTAAATGCTGAAATTCCTTCTACTCCTTTCTCTTCTTACAGGCACACGCACACAGACACATTCTTTCTACTTCTAAAGTCACTGTATAATGCTAACTAGAGCCTCTCTCTAGACATACCCATGTATGTCCACCACATCGACACATTTTACAATAACACCAATTATTTCCCAGCTCCTAAGTTTTTATTTTCCTTATAATTTATCCAGATTGATGCAAGATGGTGGTATCCAGACCCCAAGGAAGACTGTGTTGCCACTTGAATAAATGAAACTGTTTTCTCCTGGCTCGTATCTTCAGAACTATAAGTGTGTACGGTGGAATATCTGTTGGGGGACTCAGCTGCGTTCAGTGTTGTGATCCAGCCCTCACTGCTGGATTCCCGCGTTGTTAAGGCCAGCTTGCTCGCCCAGATGTTTGTTGTGGAACTGCAGGGCTAGGAAGACGTGGTCTGCTCCCTCGAGGAGCTCCTTTTCTTTAAACTTCATGAAAAAAAAAAATTGGTTAAGTAATAGAGTCAGCATTTGCCATAATGATAATCTGTTTTTGCATGATTCATCTCTGGCCGAGAGAGAAAGGAAGAGAGAGTGTGCGTGGGCACGTGTCTCCTCAGAAGTAGCAGGCGACCCCTGTGGCCCAGTGAGAGCCCCTCTAGAGTAGGAGAGATTTGTAGCTAGGTAAGAAGAGCTAAGTTTAAAGGTTTTAGTCCCTTTAGGATTATTTTTGGTTGTTTTACCCCCCACTGGAATATACACTATTGAAAGGTAGGAACCTTCTTTTTGTTTTTTTTTCTTTATTATATCCCCAGAGCTTATCACAAACACCTGGTAATCAATAAATGTTGACTTGATAGGTGAGATTTTCCCTGATCTGAGAAATTATGATTGTCTTCGTGGTTATAGAGAACCGAAACATCCACATTAATTACCATAGTAATTAAGTTTCCATATTCTGCCACTTGTGGGTTTAATTTTTGTTTTAGATAGTCTAAACTTACAGAAATCAAGACTAGTTCTTTAAAGTTTAAATGTTTATTTTTGTTTATGTAGCAGATAAAGCAGATTATTTGAGTTTGGTGGCTGTGCCTGTCACTTTGGTTTCAGCACTGCGTTCACAGTCGGCGACCTAATAAATGTCTACATTGTGTGTGTGCGCGCACGCGTGTGTATTTTAGTTTTACTTTGATCACCTCAAAGCCCAGATTTCCTCTGTCATGCTACTCCTGTTTGTGATTAATTTTCTTTGTAATTATATAGGATCTGTTGTCACTGCCCATCTGGAAGCGCCTGGAGGTCAGGTACAATGTCGGTGTGGCAGGGCCTAGAATTCCCTGGTCTAGTGTGGGCTTGGCACACAGTAAAGACTCACCAAATAGTTATTGGACATGGAAAGAATGAGATCGTTATGTTAGTAGTAAAACCCAGCTTTCCAGTGTTTCGACATTGACAGCCACCACTGCTGGTAAAACTAGGTAATTTCTGCTACGCACCCTCATCATTCCCACTCAGTAAAGGTGTGGAGGATCTTTTGGGTGCCAGGTGGGAGAGGAAGAGATGGATAATCAGTTCATTCCTGACGGGGGCTGATGATTTGGTGAGCAAGAAAGGCATATACAAAAATGGGTGTACCCTTGAAGCAAGAGCACGTTGGTTCATGTTTTTCTAAGTCGTAAGATTTTGAGTTGGTTGATCAAGGAAGTAGCCATCTTTAAAAGCTTTGTAAATCATAGAAGAGGTGTGAGGTAAAAACAGTAGGCAGAATAGTAGCATATCTGAAGCTGAGTGAACAAAACCATAAATAGCAATTATACTCATTACTACTAACATTTATTCAGCACTTTGTGTGTGATGAGCACTGTTCAAATCACTCTACATACATTATCTCATTTAATCCTCTTAATAACCCCATTAGGCGTAGGTACTGTTATCTCTATTTGAAAATTTAGGAAATTAGCTAGGATTTGAACTCAGGCCTTTGACTAGAAGAGCTCTTGATCACTACAGAGAGGTACAGACACAGCAGAATAAGCTTTAAAAGAAGGGAAATACTAGTTCCTGCTAGCTATCTCAGGGCAAACTCTTTTGGAAGACATGGGCCTTCAGGTATAAGTCATATCTTGAAATGGATATGTGCTAGAGTCACAGAATTCTAAAATACTAGATTCAGAACAATAAAATTTAAAGGCCATCTGTTTCCAGCCCCTAATTTGCAGGGGAGAAAACTGAGATCGGTGAGGTTAAATGACTTGTTGTAGGACATATGGCTAATTAATTGGCATTAGAGCTATTCTCCTAACTCCTCTCATCATGTTACTTTCCCCCTGTTATGCACACTGGCTCATGTTATGTCTGGTTTTACACGACCACATTCTAATATGATTTCCTAAAATATTTTGCTGCTTGGAAATGGAGACTTTCTAGCATATATATGTTTGATGTTAAATTAAGCCAGGAAAGGGTCAGGCAGGTGTGGGGGTGAGAGATGCTAGAAGTATGTAGAGGGAGATAAGGAAATATAGAGATATGTACATATCTATTTTTTCTTCTATTTTATTTTATTCTTGCCCTGTTTGCTTCTATAAGTCTAGACAATTGGGAATTGAGAGGAACGATACAAAGGAAACCGTAACAAGAAAAACTGGTTTAAAATTCTATACGGTCTATGACAACATCCCACATTGATTTCTCAGCCTGCTAAATAAGTAACCTGGGATACTTCTAGTTTCCACTAATGTGTATTAGCCTGTGTTCTCTCTGCCACGTACCCACTCACAAGGACGTCATGAGAATAAAATGAGATGGTACGTGTGAATGTAGACACAGGGCAGAAATGCACAACACTGGCCGGCACGACCCGCCCCAGCCCGACACGCCCAGCCTGACACTGTTCCCTAGCTCAGATGTTTCCCCATTGTGTGGTGACGATGTTGCTCAGTCTGTTTCATTAGCTGAGTTGTTGGGCCAGATTTATGCACCGCTAAACAATCAATCTGGGACTTATGTAAATACTCATTGAGAAAACATGTATCTTGCTCGGAGTGCTCCCCGTTAATCCTCTTCTCCTTAGGTGGCATTCTGTAGCTGGAGATGGAGGTGGGCTTAGTTCCTGTTTTTTGTCTTTGTTCTCCTCAGCAATGTAAGATATAAAATGAAACCGTTTCAGTACAGTCTGAATCAGCACATATTTGTATCACTTGGGTGTAGGCTTTTTATAGATCAGCTAGAAGATTACAGTAATTAGCCTATGTATTTTCTCATTAAAAAGTCATTAGTGAAGGCTTTGTTCTTTTAGGATCTTCCTAAATAAGGCTTACTGCATTGCATTCTATCATTAGTAGTTACGAGAAGCCAGATGTCTTCCATAGGTGTGTCAAAGCAAGGATTGCCGTGGACTGTCATGGAAAAAGCTTTCTGCTTAGCCTGGGTGGGGTCCTGCTCTGTGTGCGACCAGTTCCAGGGCCAGTCCTTCCCAATGCTGTCTGCTGGCCGTGCCACCCTGCTCCTTTGGGCGTTTGGGCACCTACATAATCTAGGCTGAAAGAATGAGAGCATGCTCATTTGAACTGGAGTGTTTCCTTTAGTATCTTAGTAAGCTGGTGGGTGTTTCAAAAACTTCATAGAGAATACAAAGAAGATAACTTGATTTTCTGCTGTAACCATAGAAGTAGTCTATGGGGATAAGAACATAGGCTTTAACATCAGACCGTTGCAAGTTCAAATCCTAGCTTCATCATTTTCTTGTGTAACTTTGACCTTGATCATACTTAATCTTTATAAACCTCAGTTGTCTGGAGTGTAATATGGAAGCAACAATAGTACTTTTCTTATAGAAATATGAGAATATAATATAAAGTATTTAGCACTACTGCATGGAATATGTGACTTAATAATATATTGTTTGTAATGAAAAGTGTTTGTGTGTTTTTATTTGTGTTCCTATTTTGTTGTTATGAATCTTTTCATTTGATTTAAGAAATTTTAACATGAAATTTCAAAATGAGTAAGTAGGTATTTAAAGAGTGCTTTTTTGGTTTTTTGTTGTTTTTTCTTTTTACAGAGACAGAGAGAGAGAGTCAGAGAGAGGGATAGATAGGGACGGACAGACAGGAACGGAGAGAGATGAGAAGCATCAATCATTAGTTTTTCGTTGCGACACCTTAGTTGTTCATTGATTGCTTTCTCATATGTGCCTTGACCGCGGGCCTTCAGCAGACCGGATAACCCCTTGCTGGAGCCAGCGACCTTGGGTCCAAGCTGGTGAGCCTTGCTCAAACCAGATGAGCCCATGCTCAAGCTGGCGACCTCGGGGTCTCAAACCTGGGTCCTCCTCATCCCAGTCCGATGCTCTATCCACTGTGCCACTGCCTGGTCAGGCTAAGGAGTGGTTTTAATATCATTAAGTGGCTTAAGAAAGCTTTCTTTAAAAAGTCACTTATATGGTGCATTGGAAGTAAATTCACTTATCACTTAACCATTGTTTCTATTATGTATAGTGACCAGCAACTTAAGGAGCAATTCAGGAAATGTACATTAATTGAATAACTAGGATAGACTACAGCATTGCAGTGTTCCAAGGGTGATTGGTGCGTTTGTTGGTTGTTTTTGTTTTTTTTTTAACATTACTATATTCCAGGGAATTTTAGACTAATTACACGTTACCCTGTTATAGCAAAATTCAGGTTACATTGGTCAGTTAAAAAGTATTTTTATTAAGTACCTACTCTGAGTCAGGCATTTCTCTTTATTCTGGGACTATGGTGCTGAATAAAAAGAAAGTCCTGTTCTCAAGGACCTTACATTCTAGGATAAAGGTAGATAGTAAACACGTCAAGAAGCAGGTCAGAGATGGTAACTTGGGTAAACATGGTAGATAGAATATGGCTGGGAAGGATCTGAGCTAATGAAGGGGACACCTTTTGAAGAATAGTGAGAGAAGATAGAAGTGTTCTAAGCAGAAGAATGAGCAAGCACAAAGCCCCTGAGACACTAATAAGCTTGTTGTGTTTGCAGGACAGGAAGAAGGCTAAGTGTGGCTGGAATTTAGTGTTTGAGGGGAGAAAGGAGAGAGAAAGAGGATGAATCATTCAGAGCCTTTGAATGCTATGAGTAGAAATTTGGTTTTAATTTTTTTTGCAGTGGGAAGTCCTTGGGGCGTTTTAACCTGAGGAGCGATGCCGAGTTTTACTTTAGGGAGACACTGTTCTCTACACGAATGGACTGTGTGCTCACAAGTGTGCGAGCTGGGAGATCGCTTTGCGTGGCCCAGGAGAGACAGAGCGCTCATTTAAGGCAGACTGGTAGCAGCAAAATGCTCAGTGGTTGCCTTTCGGCTTTAATTTGGATATAGATTTGACAGGACTTAAGGTGGCATGGATATGGGATGCAAAGAAAAAAAGAGGAAACAAGGATAACTTCCATGATTTCAGCCTCAGCGGGAGGTTCACTGATGACATTTGTAGATATAGGGTAAGACTGTATGGGGATGAATTCACAGGGTGGGAAGCAGGGAAGCAGTACTTTTGTTTGACACGTTATGAAAGAAGTTCCAATGGACAGCCACAAGAAGATGTCAGCAGGGCAGTCCAAGAGCCTGGGAGCACAGGAAGACGTTCAGGGTGGAGAAATAAACTTGGGAGTCATCAGCCTATAAAGTCATGGGACCGGCTGGGTCTCCTAGCGAGAGAATGTAAACAAAGAAGAGGGCTCAGAATAGAGTCTGCCCACCGAAGCCTGGCAGGGAGGAGCAGCCAGCGAAGGAGGCGGGGAAGGAGACACCGAGAATGTCGACAAGCAGGAGGAGTCCGGGGAAGGAGACACCGAGAATGTCGACAAGCAGGAGTCCCTGCAGTAGAGGAAAAGGTGTTCCCTATGTGGGCAGCCTTGTCTGAGCAGTGGAGAGGTTAAACATGGCCAGGACAGAGAGTTGTTCATTAAATAGAACATTTACCTATACATTGCTCCTTTAACCTGTTCATGAAACAAACAAATTAGCCTAATAGCCAGTGTGTCTCTTACAGTTAGTCTCGCTGGTCTATTTTTTAGTTATTCCTCAAAACTGGATGTTTAGCTCCTTTCTCCAAAATGGAGAAGGATATTTTTTCCTGGTATTATCTATAGGCATTCTCCCCCATTGCAGTTAGAAAAGTAATAGTGCTCTTCATTTCAAACAAACAAACAAAAACAGAAAATACAAGAAAATGAGGAAATAAAAAAAGGAAAAAAAAGGACAAGATTTTTAAAAAGTAAATCTTGGGAACAGAAATTGAATTAGGGGTATAGGAATTGAATTATGGGCCTTCTCTCACCTCAAGTTCACAGTAATAGGCTAAGAACCCTCCTGACCCGGTGATGCTCGCATTGCGTCTGTTGAGAAGAAGGTACAGTCCGCCATCCTCTTAGCCTCCTCACTCCCCACCTCTCATTCTATTGTACATGCAGAGGCAGTGCTCTGCTGAGTAAAGTTTAGCAATACCTTCTTTCTAAAATGAAAGCATTTTCCCTTCACGATTAGCATCTGTTTATAGAACAGTTCCTATTTTGCTAATTAGATCCTGCATAGAAATGCACAGACTGCTGTGTAAAAGGATAATGAATCTTTATTGCACAGTTGAAATCAGATTTGTGCAAAAGGCACTTTGAAAACAGTAATAAGCAGAGACATGTATTAAATCACCCAGATAAGGCACCCTCTTTATATTTTCTATTTATAAATGGAAATTATAACTACCCAGTGGATTCCATATGACATTTCCTATTACCAGCAAAGGCTTTAGCTTTAACCATAAAAGTTATCTAAATTCAAAAGCCCCTGTGGATTCATGGCTCTAAAGAATACTTCTAGAAGGGTCCAAGACAGGGTAGAGAGGGTCCTTTGTGTTTCTTTTTTCTTTTTCCTTTGTCTGTGTACTCTGGCAAAAGCAAAGGGTAGCAAGTGGTATAAGAAAGAAGCCATTTGAAATAACTGTGATAAGATCTAATCAGGAAGCCCAGTGTTCACTTAACATATACAGTCACATTTTAAGAATCTTCTGGTTGGGCTCCATGAGACCTAAGTTCATGCCCTTATAAGCTCATCCTTTTACTTTTCTTCTGTACACACTATTTCCTGGCCAACACAGGACACGTTCCCAAGTTAAAACCTTTGAGAGGTATATCTCTTCACCTCCTTGGCGAGTCTCAGAAAGCTGGAGCGTTGCTGTGTGGATGATAGCAAGAGGAGGCATTGTGAGGAGGAGTAAGAAAGAAAAAAAAGATTGGGAAGCAGGGAAAGTCAATGTCAAATGAACTGCCAAGGATGGATATTATGGCGGCTGGGGACCTCAGAGAGTATCCTGTGGCTTTTGTGTCTATTTCACAGTCAGTGCTTCATGTAAGATGGCAGTCTCGCCTGGGCTGTGCTTAGTATCGATTTGCTCTCAGGCATGCCGGACCATTTTAGCATTACTGCTAAAGGGAGAAAATCCTGCGCACTCTCCCTTACAGACAGACACGTCAGAAGTGTATCTTTTTAACTCTTCAGTTTTACCTGCTTTCCTTTCCTCTTACTATTCTTTTTTTTCCTTCCTGAAACTTTCCCCTGGGCTCTTCTTCTTCTTCTTCTTCTTTTTTTTTTTAAGAAAAAGGAAGAACTCCGTATGGAGAGCACTGTAAAGAGAAAAAAGAAAATAGGCTTTTTTTGGAGAACAATACAGTGTCAGTCACAACTCAGACCTGTGAGGTAAAGGCTTCCAAGGTTGCATGTCGCCAGCGTTGCACATTCCTAGTCTGTCAAGGGAAGGGGAAAGGGGCTAGCTAGCTTCGTGATGGCCGGACCTGAGCACGGTTGAGTGTTGACAAAAAGGAATCAATGGATGCTAGGTTTAGGGACCGAAGGTATCATAAATTTTCACCTGCTCAAACTCTTCTGCAGTTTTCCCTGGTCACTGCGTTGCGTTTTCCTGCCTGGCCGTGTGAACTGACATCCGCTTAGCAGTTCAGAGATAGGACCCAGCCCCCTGTCAGAATGCCTCTTCTTTTACTTCCGCTCACTCGTTAGTAGGGAAGCTGGGGCCACGCGCCGGAATGGATTTGCATACTTCTGTGCAACCCAACTCAGACAACATATGGCAGTGTGGAACACTTGGATTTATTTCTCTTCGCTCAAATTCCTAAAAAATTTGGATGGCTCCAGCATTTGTTTTATGTTACAAGAATTCTCCGTCTCTTTCTGGGTAGGCCAGAGCAACACAAAATTGGCATAAAACTCTCTTGAGTTACTTCAAAAAGAGAACATTGATTTGCTTCCCCTCTTATATCTCATCTCAGGAAAAAATGTATGTTTAATCTTGTGACACTGGGTCATGCAAAATTTCCATTTAGGCACACTGAATAATAGAAACTGTCTTCAGGCCATTGTGTTTTTGTAATTTGGTGCTTTTTTATATCTATTTCCTTTCCATCTTTCTTTTTCTTCATTTCAGCTCTGTAACGAAATGCCTCAAATCCTTTCGTAGGATCATCCATGTATATGAAAGTGAATGGATATAGTCATACAAAGAATATGTGGATGAATGTAAATTGATTCAAAAGGTTGACTGTTTTAAATACACTTCAACTTAGAACAATACTAATGTATGAAAATAACATTTTCTTCTTTAGGAAAATACTTTGTTGCCTTCATTAGGATTAGATGTCATGCACTGTTAGGGTGAGTTCTTGAGATGTCTCTCAAAATGGGAAATAGTTTCTCTGTGTATTCACAGTTTCCTGTCTAAAGGCTCCTGGGAAGAGGCAACATGGGAAACGTGAAATAGCGTGGGCTTTGGCGTCAGCAGGTCTGAGTTTGAATTCTGGCTCTGTGACTTGTCCTTCCGGGATGGCCTGAGCAAAGAATGTCACCTCCTCACAGAGAATCATCATAGTGGTAATACATACAATATTATCATAGTGGTAATACGTATAATATTATCATAAGAAGAAAGTGAGGTGGCAGATGCCAAGGCAGCCGGTGCAGTGATTGACCCTTAAAGCGGTGAAAAAATATTTGTATAATTTCATTTCAGAGGGCAACTTACACTTCCAGAAAGGTGTAGGGTACCCACAGAGGGGGACTGGGCCTGGTTATAGTTCTAGGGTCTTGGGAATAGTGAGCTCCAGTGTTCAGGTATATACCACGTTACCTTGTTTCTTTCCTTTTACTTTAAAACAAAAAGCAATTCATTTTGAACTCTGTGCTCTAAACTGGTAACTTAATTAAACAAGTTTATTGACTGTAGCAGAGGCTGTGGTTAGAAGCTGGCAAACATCCTGTGTCTGTTTGTGTTTCTGGGGAAATGAAAGGACAGGTTCCCACCCGTCCACATTTTTTTCTTCCTTTTTTCTCCCCAGCTCATTCTTGCACTGCAGCATTTCACTTATAATCTGTTCATTAAATCATTTCACTTCATTTTATATAATTTTTAATTTAGCATTCATTTTCAACTTAGCTTTTGGCTTCATTTACTGATAATAAACAGTGTTGCATACAACACATGTTCCACACAACACCCGGTCACACACGTACAGATATCAATAATTTCTTCTGGTATGTCAGGCACATTAAAATTAAAGGCAGCATCTCCCCTCACCCTTTCCATTACTGACTGTGCACCCTGTATGAATAATACGCACTCCCTGACAACCAGCAGTAGGCTAATGTGTAAAAATTATGTGTAGCATGTCACTGGTACCTTCTTGAAAATTCATGGCTTTCCCAGACACGGTTCAGTAGAAGGTTTCTGGTGTGGTCACTTTGATATCTGAGACCTGTACCTTTAGCTTAATATATGTAAGCAGCAGTGGCTATCCAGGATAACTGCTTTTTGGGTCTGCCGCCATGGGATAGATTTTGAGAAAGGAAGCTCTAGTGTGCTATTAGGATTACTTCATTTTACATATCCGAAAGTTTCCAAGGCTACACACTCCAGAGTTTGTGGGGCCCTGCTAAATGCTGGCTACCTGTGTTGCTGGTACCTGTGTGGTTGGTGTAGCTATCCAGATCCGTCGAGTCCATTGCCTTTCAGTTTGCTACTGCATGTCACTTGAATTCCCTCAGTTAGAAAAGCGTCTGCTGTTTCAGTTAACATCAAGTTCTCATGTAGTTAGCTACAGGAGGTTCTCTTGGTCATGTTCTTTTGGCCAAGTCAGCCAAATTTATTAGACATGTAGTATGTGTTAGGTAGTGTTGAGAGGCATTAGGATGAGATGATGATCAAAACCAATACGGTCTCTTCCCTGATGGCGATGGCATCCTCGCACGGGAAAACAGTGATTTTTAAAATGTGGGCCACACGAGAGCAGAATTATGTGAGAGGTTCAGGGAAGTGGGAAGGTGCGTGACTGGGGGCTCCACCCGGCCTGGGAGCGTGGAAAGCTCCCTCCTGGGGCGGTATTACTTAGGCTGAGATGTGAAGCATGGCTGGGACTTAGCGAGGTGAAGAGAGGGGCACGGAGGGACATCGTGTACAAAGTCCCCGTGGCTATGTAGAGGTGGAGGAGGTGACTTGTTTCAGCCCGGGAGAAGGCACCGGGCCGAGTGCCATGAGGGTAGCAGGACTCAGATTCCACAGCGCCATGTCACACCCCAGGCGAATCCCAGATTGTGTTCTCAGGGCAGTGAGAAGGATGCTAGGCAGGGACTGCATCAGACACATCTGTTTGTGTTTGGGAAAACATGACTGTGTATTGTGGAGAATGGTTGGCAGTGTGGTTCGAGAGACAAGTTTGGAGGCTTTGCAGTGACACAGGTGAGAGATGAGCAGTGATGACAGCAGTGGTGGACAGTGGCGGACAGTGGTGTTGGCAGTGGAGATAGTGAGAAGTGATTAGTTTCAGAGTTCTTTGGGGGTGACATGGATAGGACTTGTGATTAGTTGAGCTTGAGAAAAAGGGAGACATCAAGAATGACATCAGAATGAGCAGTTGTGTAGAAGCTAGTAATTTTTTATGTTGAAGGTGATTCCATCCTTATCTAATTTTTGCTATCTGAGCATCAAGGTCAGAGGTCAGAAGCTTACAAAATGTGGTGGCATTAGACTCTTTCTATGTAGGGAATCTTCTGTCACAGTTGAACAGTGAAGTGTGGCTTAACTCATAGACTTTCTCTCTTTTGATGGTCATCTGCTAAGAGCTAAAAACAACCCACAGGGTGGCCCGTAAAGAATCTGACCGATTGAAAAATAAGTAATTTTAGAGTCCCTCCATCCTAGCCCAGTTGTCTTCGGCCCTTCTGTTACTGAGTGTTAGTACTGTGTGCACCCCTGGCAGATGTTGGTGGAGTTTTTTTACTTTGTAACATTTTAACAGTTCCATTTCTAGATTACTGAAACTCTTCCATCCTTCCAATATCTCCAACTGTGGATATTCTCTTTCCAGTCCCAGAATTCCAGGGTACACAAATTTCATCTTATGTAATTAAGCTGGAAGGGTGTTAGAAATAAAATGTGGATCCTGAAGGGTGCAAGACTGGCTTGAAGTCTCAGCCCTACTGCTTGATCAGTGTTTGCTGTGATTAACTCTAAATAATTCAACACAAGGTACCCTTCCTCCGCCCTACCCACATCCCCTCTGCCCTTCCACTTTAGTGCACTGGCCTTATTCTACCTGCCAGCCACTGGATCCCATCATCTGTGACATTGAATTCTGCTTTGCCCGTGGGGCAGGCACGAAGGAAGAGGGAATTAATCGAAGTCTAAGCCCTTAGTCAGTGACTAATGAGAGTTGTGTAAATACCCCAGCGCCCTTGCCCCCTAGGTGGGGTATTGCTGAGGTGTGCGTTCTACATGGGCGTCCGCAGTCTCCCCGATGGCATGAACTTCTAGTTGCCCACAGTGATAGTTGGCTTGATTATACACCTTTGTTTCCTACCTATTGTCCTTGTCTCACTTGCTCACTCCCCTGCCTTTGTCCACTTTGCCTCCCAAATAGACTTCTCACTCTAGTCTCACAGGGTCTTCTTTGGGGGACCTGCACTGAGACAACTAGGAGCTCTGGGTTCCTCATTTTTAGAAGGCTTGTTTGGTTGGCCACTTTCCACTGGGCGCCATCTCTGTTCATCTTCCTAGTTGCATGTCAGTTGCTACTTGAAGCTGTCAGTTAATAAAAATTCTTGTTCTTTTTTTCAAATTAGCCGTTTGGGCTCAGACTCGGAACAGTGTCAGAGCCCGGGGCTGTGCAGGGAAACTCTGAAGTACAGAGGTGACTGCGGGTCAGAGGCTGCAGGGACTTGTGCCTCTAGGTCGGGCCTGAGGGTCAGCTGTGAGCCAGCCTGGGTTCTTCCCCGAGTATTTAGTTTTCCAGTGTGTTCTTTCCGGGCATCCGCTGCTGTCCTCACACTCTCCTTGCTTCCTTTCACATCCTCCTCACTCTGCAAGAGGCAGTTTACTGTAACAAAACAAAACAAAACAGAAGTTTTATGGCCTGACCTGTGGTGGTGCAGTGGATAAAGTGTCGACCTGGAAATGCTGAGGTCACTGGTTCGAAACCCTGGGCTTGCCTGGTCAAGGCACCTATGGGAGTTGATGCTTCCTGCTCCTCCCTTCTCTCTCTCTCTCTCTCTCTCTCTCTCTCTCTCCTTTCTAAAATGAATAAATAAAGTCTTAAAAAAAATTTTTTTAAGTTTTCTTGGTGTTGATAGGATTTTTTAGCCATATGTCTTCCATTATGTTTCTGTTAAAATCTTTGATACTTGATAAGCTTTATTTAATTTATTTTTTGCTTATTTCTTTTTCTGGCTACTGCCACTATGTGGACTAATTATTTTGAAGTTTTCCTTGTCACGCTTCACATGTTCTTTAGCGAGGAAAAATGTTATCTCCGCATAATAGGATCCCACAGCAGAAACAAGTCAGTCTGGGGTACTAGTCTGTCTCCTCCTCACCCTGCGTGTGCCTCAGCTTTCACGGGTCTCCCCGCCACCCCTCTCACTGGTCGTCGTCCTTCTGTGCCGTTGCTCTCACCTTAGGTGCTGGGAGAGGAAGAAGGCGGCTGAGACCCACTGGGTAGAGCACTTTCAGATTCCCACGTAGAGCCTGAGTAGGGAGCAGCTGCTGAAGAGAGGAGAGGAGAGGTCAGCTGAGAAGTGCCGTAGGCGGCTCTCATGTGGTAGGTCCGGCTGAGGGACCGGGCCATTCATTCCTGCCTTACGGCTGTCCTTCCCTAACGACAAAGGCTAGAAAACTGAAAACTTTGTGTCCTAGATGCCTGTGCAGCTGGGACTCTGAGTGTGAATCAGGTATGCAACTGACCCTTGTACAACACAGCGGGCAAGGTTGCTGAGCCTCCGTGCAATCAAAAATCCACATGTAATTTTTGATTTCCTCAAAAACTTAAGGACTGATAACCGACTATTGACTATAACTCTGATTGATAACATCAACAGTCATTTAACTGATTTTATGTGTATTATATACTATATTCTTACACTAAAGTAAGTTGAGAAAAGAGAATGTTAAAAAAAATCATAAAGAAAACACATTTGCTGTATTTATTGAAAAAAGTCAGCATATAAGTGGACCCACGCAGTTGGAACCCATGTTGTTCAAGGGTCGGTCATACCCGTCTAACATTTGGAAGGTAGAAATGAAGGAGAGGACACTCATCTTCAGGCGTTTTTATCCGGTCAGCCAGGTTATGAAGAAGTATGGTTTTTCTGCTGTAGTGTTCCAGCATCCAGTCACTAGCTTCCAGGGTGTTAAAAGGTCATTGTGGGTGCTGCCAGGTGGCTCAGTGAATAGAGCATTGTCTCACGCACCCATGTCATGGGTTTGATCCCTGGTCAGGGCATATATAAGAAGCAATCAATGAGTTCACAACTAAACGGAACAACTAAGTGGAACAGTGAGTTGATGCTTCTCTCTCTTTCTTTTTCCCTTTTCCTCTCTCCCGCCTTCTCTCTCTACCTTTCCCCTCCCATTCCCTTCCCCCCGCTTTCAAATAAATGAAAATATTAAAAAATAAAAAAGGCAATTATGGTGTGACTTCTTAATCCTGGTTTGCAGCTTTGCAGTGTGTTTCTAAACTCAGCTGTGCCCATGATGATGTCCTGTTGGTAGAAGAGGAAGGGCCATCCTTCAGCTGTGTCCCATGATTTTTCTAAGTAGTTGCTTCTGCACATTAAACCCCTTTCTGTCTAAAAACTTCTCAAGTGGTTTCTCTTTTCTGACCTTGTACCCTAACTGATATTGATGTATTGAAGCAAACTTTCTGCTTCAAAGACCGAGACCCAGAGAGATACTAGAGAGACTAGAAAGAAGCTGCAGCAGGTCAGTGGCCAGCAGATGCGTGCACACCTCCACAGAACAGCGTCTGCAGGGAAACAAGGCTCTGCGGCGTATGCTGACAGCCGCCAGTGCTGTGGCTCTCGCGGTCCTGTGCTAAGGCCCCGCCTAGCACCTCTGTATTCCTCCGCCGAGAGTGGCAGGGAGGCCGCCATCACTCCTAACTTAGTGCTTTGGGGCAGAGGTCATTTTACTTTTTTTTTTGTCCACCCTAGGAATAAAGTGAGCCATGGAAAAATAGAATAAGTTGCCTAACCTTTGGCTAGAGGAGAAAGATTGAGAACGCAGGGCTTCTGATTCCTTGTAATGCCATAAAATTAAAAATCAAGGGCCTAGGGTGCTGGGGTGTGAGCTGGCTGAGGATGTGCACCCCAGAGTAAGCCGCTACCCCTGCCCTCGCTGGTCTGTGATTGGCCACTGCGGCACACAGCCAGGGTTCCATTCCTTATGCTGATTTCCCGCCAAGCTCCTGCCCACCCCCGCCAATTATATTTGTCTCAACCTTGTAATTACAACATTATATGACCATTCAGACTGGCGCTAATTAAATCATTACTTAATTCACAATGTGTGCGATAATGCTAATGCTTCTTGTCAGCTGGAATTGCAACGTGGTACCTCCTTTCTTCCTTCTTGGTGGTTGTGGAAAAGTTATTTCTCCCACAAACAACTTTTTCTTACCCTCTGATAGCTAGCTGACCATAATCTAGACCCTAAACTCTCTGCCAAAAATGGGAAAACCATGGGGGAGACTGAGCACTGTACCTGCACATCATGATCTTGACAATTTTCTGGCAGAAGTCTAGATATTAAAGGAAAAAAAGATTCGTGTTGATTTAGAGCACTATTTGCTGCCATATTTTCTTGTCATTGTATTCTTCATGTTATTTTTAACAGTAAAACAGTAGCTTATTTTTTTCTCATTTAAAAAAACAACTTTGTTTTTCACTTAATTAGACTTGTGATCATGAGAACACAAAGTGGTATTTTTCTCCTTCTGGAGAGAGAAACACCTTATGATGGGCAAATTGTCAGGAATAATTATTCCAAACGATGGAAGAAAATCCAATGGAAAACATCTCGCTCCTCGCTAGTGATAGATACATTTTTATTTAAGGCACAGTGAGCATCAGGCATCGATCCTATTTATGACAAGGTGAAATTGACAAGTGGCCCTCTGCCATGAATTTATTTTTAATTGCTAGTAAACTAATTAGCCAGAACAACATGTTGTATAATCCACAAAACTGTTGCTAATGTCTTCTTCAATAAAAGTGAGATATATGATGTGGAAAAGTTCTACTTTAAAAGGTAGCCAAAAGAAAAATTGTTTCGGAAATCTCACTGTAGAGACATCACAGTGGAAGCGAAGCTGCTTCCCACCCCTGGGACAGCACTTGTGTGTAACATTTATTTTGGAATGTAAATAGGAGTTAAGAACAAGCGTGTATTTTTTTTTCTAAGACCAAATTGTGCATCAAAATAGCAACTACTTTATAAAAATTATAAAAATATAATTGAGCTTCACGAAGTTTAATTATTTCTAAGACTGCCAGTCAATAGTTATTTCTCTAGTGCAAGGGTTGGCAGATTTTATTTAAGGGACACTTAGCATTTTTGGCTTTGTGGGTCAGTCTTTGTCACAGCCACTAACTTATGATGTTGTAGTGCGACAGCAGTGTTAGACAACACATGGATGAGGGACAGTGTTCTGATTGAACTTTATTATGTACACAAAAATTTGATATGGTATCATTTTCATGTGTTACAAAATATCACTCTTTGGGGTTTTGTCTAGTTCATGGGCTGTGCAGATTGGCGATGAGACAGGTTTATAAAGTGTTTTGGATGTTGTTTGCTGTGCTTTATGAGAATATCTTTTGAGTGGAAATTTGCATTATCACTGTTTTTCGTGGTTAATATATCATTTCCTTGTTTAAATATTGAACTCCATGTATGTTTGTGAGATTTGGAAAAATATAGGCAACATTTGATGTCATTGGAGAAGCAGTTTACATTCTTTGTACTTTGTCTTCTACACAGGCCTGGTCTTCAATGTTGATTGAGTCTATGCTTTTTTCATTAGCTTAAGAAGCTAATTTAAGAACGGAAAGCTCCCCTTATGGAAAACTGCTATCTTAAGTTTGATTGTCAGATAGAATTTTTCCTTCTTTTAAAATAAATTTTATCTAGCAATTAATAAAATACCAGAGTAGCACTGCATCCAACCAATGATTCCTTAAGGTCTAATATGTCCAGATGAAAAAGAAATAAATGAAATTACTTAGTTATTTTAGTATCTTAATCTGTCTCTCTTCCTCATGTTCCTCAAAATGGTTTTAAAAAATCAGTTTAGGAGGCCCTGGCCGGTTGGCTCAGCGGTAGAGCATCGGCCTGGCGTGCGGGGGACCCGGGTTCGATTCCCGGCCAGGGCACATAGGAGAAGCGCCCATTTGCTACTTCAGCCCCCTCCTCCTTCCTCTCTGTCTCTCTCTTCCCCTCCCGCAGCCAAGGCTCCATAGGAGCAAAGATGGCCCGGGCGCTGGGGATGGCTCCTTGGCCTCTGCCCCAGGCGCTAGAGTGGCTCTGGTAGCGGCAGAGCAACGCCCCGGAGGGGCACAGCATCGCCCCCTGGTGGGCAGAGTGTCGCCCCTGGTGGGCGTGCCGGGTGGATCCGGGTCGGGCGCATGCGGGAGTCTGACTGTCTCTCCCCGTTTCCAGCTTCAGAAAAAAAAAAAAAATCAGTTTAGGAAATCTTTAAAACAATAGGCTAGCATAATTTAGAGCTGTCAGTTTCCTGAAAAGTTTATCTAGAAATATTCTTTTCAATGCTTCATTCTCTTCTCCGTCATTCTGGATGAATGGTCATCCAGCCTAAAGTAGAGCTGACTCCATCTTATTATGCCCCAGGAGCTTTCTCATGCAAAAGCCCACAATCCATTCTGTTACTTTACATGCTGAAGGCCCTATAATATTCTACAAGGCAGCTGCCTATTGAGATGTTGGTCCTTTGGCATTTGTTGAAAGTTTAAGATGTAGCTTTTAGTTTACTAATTAGCAATATTTTCTTTAGCAAAACAAACAGCAAAGCATCAAAAACATTGGTTATCATACAAGGTATTAATTTAAGAAATATTATAATACTTGGAAAGTTATTTGACAGATAAAAATGATTGCATTATTAACTTTTCCTGCTCCTTTTTCTCAAGTTAATTCTAACAACAACAACAATAAAATGGCTGTGTTCATGTAATTTCTTTTCTCAATTTGGCTGAAGACTTGTATTGCTCCCTTTGGTAGATTTTGCAGTTGTATTGCATGATTAAAATGTCCATCAAAACCTTACAGTTGGTAAACAGTATTAAAAACCCATCTCCAGCTTCTGTAAACTGTACAGAGAGCTATGAACACTAGAAGAAACAGAAGTATTTTAATTAACTCAAGTAGGACTAATCCAAGTCGAGAGACCAGTTTATTGAATTGAACATGTAAATGGGTATTCGTCCATGACATGGGATAACATTTATGTCATTTCTTAAAAGCTATTCGGTTCCTTGTGTGAGTATAAGCTATTGTTCAACATGGAACTGAATTCCCTAGAGTTTTCACCCCTTTAAAAAATTACATGTCATAGATCATTTCCTTAAGATTTTTTTTTCTGCATTCAGTTAACTTCAAATAACCCACCCAACTTCTTTATGAAGGAAGGCATGTAGACTTGGATAACCTGGTTCAGTCACCCTTCTATCACTTCTTTCAATCGACATTTATCTTTTCCTTTACAATAAGGCTTAATAAAATGCTCACTATGCACTGGGTACTACTTTAAGCATGTTTTATGCACTATATCATTTAGTCCTTGCAACGCTATCATTGCATGTTTTATTGTACAGATGAAGTCACGGAGTCCAAATTTTGCACAGTGTTAGAAGTGGTAGAACTTGTATGTGAACACACACCTCAGAATATTTGTTGTGTTAAAATGAATTTAAATTGTGCTAAAAGTGATTAACATTAGACAGTAGGAAGAAATTCCTAAAATGAATAGATGCTTAAAAGAGAGTCTTAAGTGAGTACAGCTAAAAGGGGTTGCAGTAATAGGTGTCTCCCTGGGATTTTCTTGAAATCACCATAAGCTATCTAAAAACAGTCTTTATAAAAATTTTATTTCTTTGTGAATTAGTTGTATTCTTGTCTTGAGGCAGGAAGTTTAACCAGATGACTGTCTGAAGACTCCTTTAATACATTTAATGCGGTATTTAATGTGTATAAAAAGTGAAAAATTAATGATTCTTTTAAATTTTAAAACTGTCTCGTTTGTTAATGTTTATTTTATTGATTTTAAAGAGAGAGAGGAAGGGGGAGAGAGAGAGACAGGAACATCAGCCTGATCCTGTGTGTGCCCTGACCAGGGATCAAACTGGTAATCTCTCCTCTTCCGGACGATGCTCTAACCATCCAAGCTATCCAGCCAGGGTGATTCTTTTTCATTTTAAATAATTATTTTCATTATAAAAATAAGAAAATAAACAAACATCCAAAAATAACCTTATACTCCTGCCAGTCAGTCTAGCATAATGACACTTTTGGCCTATTCCTTTGTAGTCATTTTTATCCCTATGTACTTTTAAAAGGAAAACAACACATGCATTAGATTATAATATATATGCCATCAAAGCCACCCATGTTAAGTATATAATTAAATGAGTTATAATAAGTACAGTTTTATAACCATCACCACAATCCAGTATTAGAACATTTGCACAACTCTGTTCTGCATCCTCATTCCTTAGTTTAAGAAGGGAGTGGCTTGGTCATTCTGTTCTAGGTGTTGACAGCACCACTTTAGCTGAAGCCCGTACACTTTGATTTGGTGTTGTATGTTTATTTCCATGAAATTCAAAATAATTTTAAATTTCGCATATGATTCCTTCTCTGACCATGGAATATTTAGAAGCAGGTTTATTTGTTTAAATATATTTGTGGATTTCCCAAATCCCAACTATCCTTCTGTTTTGATTTCTAATTAATTAGAACTATAGAAAATACACTTTTTATGATTTCAGTGTTTTTAAATTTATTGATACTTACTTAATGACCTAGCATATGCTCTGTCTTGGGTAATATATCAAACGTGCTTGAAAAGAGCTTGTACTATGCTGTTTTGAAGCAGAGTGTTCTAGATGTATCAGGAAGGTTGGTTGATAATGTTTAAAACAAGTATATTCCTGTTGATTTTTCAATCTGCTCTAAACATATACTGCTCACAAAAGTTAGGGGATATTTTATAGCTTCATGTTCATTTTGAAATATCCCCTAATTTTTGTGAGTAGTATATTTAAAGTGGGACATTGAAGTTTCTAGCTTCTATCACTTCGTTATTTACTTCTCCCTTTAGCTCTGTCAGCTTTTGCTTCATGTAATTGGGTGCTCTGTTGTTAGGTATGTGTATGTGTATAATTGTTACATTTTCCTGATTATTGATTTCATTATTATTATTATTATAAAATATCCTTTTGTCACTAGTAACAGTTTGTTTTTAAACTCTATTTTATGTAATAGTATACTCTCCTCAGCTCTTTTATGTTTGCTTTTTGCTTTTGTAATAATTTTTTCTTCAATTTATATTTGTATTTAAGTCCAAATTGTAGTTCTCTTAGAATATACTTGGATTTTAAAAAACCCAACCTAACATCCCTTCCTTTTAATTGAGGTTTTAACCCATTCACCTTTAACATCATCATTGATTTGGTTGGATGTCTGTCTCTATTTTGACCTTTTCATTTGTCTTACTTTTTTGTTATTGTTTTCCATTGTTCCTTCTTTATTGCTCTTTGGCATTAACTCCTTCTTTATTGCTCATTTGGTGGTTTTTAAGTTGTTTTTTAAATTTCTTTATTGGTTTTTACTATACTTCTAGAGTTATTTTCTGAGTTGTTGCACTATTCATTTAAAATATGCATCAAATCTTATCACAATGTATTTTAGTTTAACACTAACTTAATCCCAGTACCATGCACAGATTTGCTTCATATAGTATTATATGATCCTCCTTTGTGCTTTCATTGCCATGTACATTACATCATGTATCTTTTAAATCTAATAATACATTGTTGTAATTATTGCTTCACACAGTTTATATCTTTTAACAAGTGAACACAACGAAAATATGTTCATAAATATAAATACATATACTGTATAAATTTATGTTTACTATTCTGTTACTCGTTTTTACTTTTTTTTAAATTTGTTGATTTTAGTGAGGGATGAAAGGGAAGAGAGAGAGAAAGAACATTGATTTGTTGTTCCACTTATCCATGCATTCATTGGTTGGTTCTTGTATGTGCCCTGAATAAGGCTAGAACCCACAATCTTGGCGTTTCTGGATGATCCTCTAACAACCTGAGCTACCCAGCCAAGGCCTATTTTTATTACTCTTTAAATCTTCCTATGGGTTTCAGTTATTGCCTGGTATTATTTTCTGCTGCAGCCATTACATCCCTCCTTCCTCTGTGCTAGTAATAATTATTATTATATATAATACATGTTTATATGTTGTTTACCTGTAATACAATTTTATAATTACAGATTTATCTAGTTGCTTCTAAATTAGTTAAGATGAAAATTTTTGTCTCTATGTTATGAATCATGACATCATACTTTAACTGTTCAAATACTTTTTTTCCGCAAATACTTTTTTAAAAGTCTTTAAACGTATTTATAATTGCTGCTTTGAAGTCCTTGTCTGCTGAGTCCAACATCTGGATCCCCTCAGAGATGGTTTTGAAAATTGATTTTTTTTTTCTTCTTTATGGGTCAGTTCTTAAGTTTTTACACATCTCATAATTTTTTGAAACTGGGCTGAAAACTGCACATTTTAGATAATATATTGTAGCAACTCTGTCCTTCACAGACATCTAAGCTGGCGGCTGTTCCTGTTGGTTTCATTCTGTGGGCACGTGCCCTCCGTAAGGTGTGTCCACTGATGTCTTTGCTCTTATCCTCCTGGGTCCCCTCCTCCCTCAGGCTGCCTCCACCCTCCCCTCCTTTGTATAGTTCCATCTAGCTCCCTAGGATTCATTTCTGCGTCAAAATAGCTTAGTGCTTAGCCAGAGACTGGTCTGTGGTTGTTTGAATACTTTGAACTCGGTGCTTTGGTTCACTAAACCACAAAGTCTTTCTCCTTTTTCTGATGGATCTGCCCTAAATTTCACCTTCTGTGTTTGTAAGGCCTCATGCTCAGCAGTCATAAGTCATCTGCTAGGGCTTTCTCCAGTCTCTTGTGAGCTTGAGCACAGCTTTGTGGATATGCACAGCCCTCCTTACCCTCAGAGATAGACAGATCTTATCAAGTGTCTCATTTCCATCTGTACTGCCAAGAAAAAAGTCCAGTCTTGTCTTCATTAAGCCCAGTGTTACAATCAAAATCCAGATATGGGTATAGCCCAGGTGCTGCTCAGAGCCGGTTCTCAGGAGACCATCTACCTGGCAGCCCACACAGCGTGGCTGCTTCCTGAAGACCCCCTGAACTAACAAGTGGACCAAGCTTGTTTCCAAGCAGGAAGAGAGAGAGCTTTGCTAAGCCTGTGTTTATATTTTCCTGCTGGGAAGGATTAGCTTTCCTTAAGCATACCAATCAATTTATTTAAAATTTTGCAGGCTTTTGTTGGTTCCTCCCACTAACCAATCAGATACTTTCTCTAGTCAAGACTGACAAGCCTCTGTGATTGCCATTCTGGCTTCTACTCTGCCTTAAAGTTGAAGCACAGAAACACCTCCCCTTCGAGCACCTGACCAGCAGTGCCTTGCAGAGATTTTTCTGGACTAATAAGTCTATTAATGCTTTAGCCTTCTAGCAAATTAAGCTAAATGGAATGCTGAAGCTTTTTACTGAAGCGGGCTTTCTACATTTTATAAAATATGATATCCAACCCCCTTTGCTCTCTTTCCCATTCAACATCTAGCTACCTGTCTACATTAACAGCAGGATTCAGTAAATGTTTGTGGAATGAATAATAGATGTTAGCATGGTGCCTAATAGCACATACTTCATAGATATTCCGCTGATCATTGTGAAGGTGGCTGTCTGTGTTAGCTCTTTATTCTCAGGAGTTTTATTAGAAACAAATAACTGAACCCATTGGTTCTTTGGTGATTAGAGATGCTTACTGCTAAGAGTAAAATACAGACTCCCACCCTCATACCCTACAGCAGGGGTCCCCAAACTTTTTACACGGGGCCAGTTCACTGTCCCTCAGACCGTTGGAGGGCCGGACTATAAAAAAAAGCTATGGACAAATCCCTACGCACACTGCACATATCTTATTTTAAAGTAAAAAAACAAAACGGGAAACAAATACAATATTTAAAATATAGAACAAGTAAATTTAAATCAACAAACTGACCAGTATTTCAATGTGAACTATGGGCCTGCTTTTGGCTAATGAGACAGTCAGTGTCCGGTTCCATATTTGTCACTGCTAGCCGTAACAAGTGATGTGACGCACTTCCGGAGCCGGGAGGCGTGTGTCCTGCGTAACCGGAAGTAGTACTGTACGTGAGCAACGCCGCGCTTTGCATCCTGTTCTCTTCTCACTGACCACCAGTGAAAGAGCAGCGGGGGCCGGATAAATGGCCTAAGGGGGCCGCATGCAGCCCACGGGCCGTAGTGGGGACCCCTACCCTACAGAATAGTGTTCTTCCTGAGTTGAGAATAAACAGAGGTAGAGAGGGAGGGTGCTTGAGCTGATATGGGTCCTAGAGAGAAAAGCAAGAAAGAAAAGAGCTGGAACTCTGGAAGCAAGTGAAAGAAAAGAACATAAGATAGACAAGGGCCAGAATTAAGGGAAAAAAAGAAAAACAAAAAACTGAACATGTGACCACAAAAAAACAAAAAAGAAATAGTAGAAGAAAAAGAAAAAAAGAAAGAAATGGAATGGATTAGTAATGTTCCCTAAATTGTCTTTAATATACATATATGTACACATATATTTTTAATTCAGGTGATAAAAGCGATAGCCCTAACAGTTCCTCTTGTACCTGCTTAAGAATTTCAGCACTGTGTTTTCCTTCAGGAACATCCGTGACTCTTCTTTCTTGGTGTTTCTGCCTTTCATCCTCACTCAGGCCATTCGTGCCTTCTCTGTCTCTGGTTTCCAGTCGCTGGTCCGTGGCTTGAAAACCACTGCCTATCTCATTCTTCAGGGGGCTGGGAAGACTCTGCTGCTCCTGATTTGTTTCTCATATTGGACTACTTGGAAGTGTTCCTTTTAAAAAAGTTTCCACAGATAGAGCTAAAAATTGGGAAAACACTTGTGTAACAGAAGGAGCCGTTGGTAGAAATTCTGTCTGATGGGATGACTAGTCATGAGTTTTTGCTCCATCTCTGAAGGCCCTTTATTCCATTGGTAAATTGAAGATACTGAATTTACATAATCTTTAAGAATCTCTCTTGCTGTAATATTGTATTTTAAATAAAGGATTATCTGCAAGAACAACAAAAAAGGGAGAAATAGATAACCCTGGGGAACAAAACTTTTGTTGCATCCACAAAAACACTTGTTCTTACCTAATTCAAGTGTGCGGATCTCAAATCTGACATTAGTTTTTCTCTGTAAGCTACAATTTTTTTGCAATTCAAATTTTATGTTTGCATCTTATTGTAAAATTTTCAACATTTAGTTTAACATAATGAACTAGAATGTCTTCTTGGGCATCATGTTTGTGAAAATATAATAATGCAATAAATACACTAATACACTAAAAGATATGATTGTATCAGAATTTGTCTACAGTTTCAAAATAGAACATATTAAAACTTATTTTAATCATAAAATTTGTGCAAAACTTATTTATATTCTATTCCAGCAAAAATTTGCGTTTGTAGCTCTTGCGTTTGTGTACTTGTTGAGGACAATCTCATTTGATGCTCCAGCAGTAGTCTGCTCATCACTAATAGCTCCAAGATTTTCGGAAAACTTACCAAGGTGACTATTCAGGAAGTTAATCTTGATGCTCATATTACATCCAATGTCGCGGAAAGCCAACAGCATCCTTTGAACCAGAAATTCATACTTTTCTGCTTTTTTGTTGCCAAGGAAGTTCTTTGTAACTGCCACAAGAGACTGCCATGCTGCTTTCTCCTCCTTATTCATCTTCCTGGCAAACTCTTCTTCACGTATGAGGGTTCGAATTTGAGGTCCATCGAATACACCTGCTTTTATCTTCTCAAAAGACAAGGCAGGAAAAACAAATAATATGGTTGAAAACATTCACTTTCTCTATTCAAAGCCTGAACAAACTTCTTCATTAAGCCAAGTTTGATGTGAAGTGGGGGGAAAATGATCCTGTCTCGATTAACTACAGGTTCATTCACAATATTTTGCATCCCTACTTCCAGAGCTTCACGTTTAGGCCACTCCTTCTGTGTCCAGTGTTTCTCCCAAGCTCGGCTGTCCCACAAACACAGAAAGCAAGGATACTTCATGAAACCTCTCTGTTGTCCTAGCAGAAAATTTACCATTTTAAGATCCACACAAATGATCCAGTTATGCTCCTCATACTTCAGAAAGTTGAGGACAATTTTTATGTCATTCTTACTAAGTCATTTAATTTGGGTTGGCTAAACTGCTGAGGGGTTAATGACTGCTTGGCATCAGAAGAAGACCCTTCAGATTCTACAGCCATTTCCTCATGCATCTTATCAAAATACACTTGATCACCATGTTCACTTTCTTCGTCCTTAGAAGAAATAGAACCATTGAAAACTGGAACCGGGAGTGTCTCAGAATGTGGGATAGGTCGTATTGCTGAAGGAATATTAGGATATGCGATCATATGCCGTTTTTCTTGCCGATGCCCCTTTGTATGGATCAGACAGAAATAACAGTCACTGCTGTGGTCCTTAGGTTCACGCCAAACCATGGGAATACCAAAAGGCATTCCTTTGTGTTTTCCTTTTGTCCAGTCACGATGCATTTCCTCACAATTATGACACACAATTTGAGGAGCCCAATTCTTGTCTTGGTCGCCAAGGGGAACTTGAAAATAGGCAAAATACATGCACGTGTCACAAATGATGAAATATTGTGCCTTTGATGTTGAAGTGTGTAACAGCCACATGTATCAGTGGCCCCAACCTTTTTTGGGCCACGGACTGGTTTAATGTCAGAAAATATGTATTTTCACAGACCGGCCTTTAGGGTGGAATGGATAAATGTATCATGTGACCGAGACAAGCGTCAAGAGTGAGTCTTAGACGGATGTAACAGAAGAATTCTGGTCATTTTTTAAAAATAAAACATCGTTCAGACTTAAATATAAATAAAACAGAAATAATGTCAGTTATTTATTCTTTCTCTGTGGACCGGTACCAGTCCACAGCCCGGGGTTTGGGGACCACTGACATATATAACAGAAGGTGTCAGGACTATTCTTACATTTACGCCTACTCAAAGAAGCCATGATTCAATCTTAAAACAAAATAAGAGGGTGTTTTTATCAGATATTTTTTTTTACATTTAAAAACAACTACAATTATGTAAAAGTGATGTTTGTAAAACATTAGTTGCCTTGTGGTTATGTTCAATCCAAGAGCCGTTGCTCTTTAACTCCAATTTAAAAACTAATGCATGCCATTAACTGTAACAAAAATAAATTAAAATTGCATAAAAACTGGAGCATGCACCAAAAAAATGGATTTTAGATTTGGAATTAGCGATGCAGAAATATATAGAAACAGTTCTAAAACCTCATGCAACAGAAAATGAAAAAAAAAAAATTGTTCCCCAGCGTCACCTATCTGCTTCACTTGATGTTCTGAGAACTTTATGTCCATTATCTCATATAATCCTCCCAACATCACACTTCTCCGGTGGGGAAACAGAGGCTCGGAAAGATCATGACTTACCTGAGATAACAGCAGTTGCTGTCTGATTCTTCTGCTGTGCCATGATGGTGCCCAATGAGCCAAGCCGGAATACAGATGGGCTTACTTGCTAGATACTGAATTTATACTTTTGCTGTTTTTTTTATTTGTGTGTGTGTGTATGTGTTGTTTTCCATATCTCTAATGAGATTGTATAGTATTTGTCATTGTTACAACATGACAGCTTGTGCAGTTTCTTGGGTGAGCATATGAGGCCTATTGTATCTTATGGGAATTGAGTGAGTGAACAATTTTTTGGAACTGAAAATCCATTTTTAAGGTCTTTAGAAAGGTAGGTTAACACTGTCTTCCCAGTAAGCTTTCTCGCTAATGTTTTTTCTTTCTATCTTGTCTTTCTTGGTGATGTTTCTTACACTCACAATCCTGATCTATATGTGTATTAGTTTTAGGAACTAAAGCAGAGGTGAGTCACAGGCCATCTCTGCATAGTCACTCTGTCATCTACCTCAGCAGGTATCTGTATGCTCAAGGAAAATTGTTTTTCTCTCCTCCCACTTCCATCCCTTCTGTTTGGTTTTACAGCTAGACACAAATGTTGGCAAGCCTTCAGGCTCACCTGATGTAGAACAATGTACTTTTTAATGCATTCCCTGGCGGTAATTCCCCTTGCTCGTTTTATATTCCTGGTCCAGTGTACACGGTGCTTCTTTCTCCCCACGCTGTCTCAGTGTTGGCAGAGAGTAACGGGCAGCTGTGTATGCAGACCTGACACCCGAGCCAGCGTACGTGGAAAGGAGGGCCTATGGCATGATTTTTACTCCATGTTCCGTACACGGCTCTATTTAATCCTCAGAGTAACCATATACTTTCTTCGTAAAGCAAGCCCAGTACAATGATTTCTAGTTCCTGTTGTAGAATTTCGGAAATAGAAGACACTTAGAGCTCATTGGGTTATTTAGGAAGAGGCTGAGTCCACTGGAGGGGTCCTGCAGTAATTGTAGGTCCTTCTAAGGCAGGAACTTTCTTGTTCATTGTTAATGTTGTCCATGTCTGATATAGTGTCCACAATCAGTGCTTCAGAAATGTTTGCGTTTTTCAGGGTCGTAGAAATAATCAGTATGTTACAAAAAGGAAAGAGTTCGTCTACCTGGTGGTAGCAGAGCCAAACACGAGACACTCAGATTGCAGTAGAGAATACTGGCTATTTTATTAAGAATGGCCCCAAAATGGAGAACAGGAAGCTAAAGCTCAAAAGCCCCAACTCCCCAATCCAGGGTCTGGAGCGGGTTTTTAAGGGTATACGCAGAACGAGTACAGCAGTTTCTAATTGGAGCACCTTGGAGCTTGGTCATTTATGGTAAGGGGCGTCATCACAGGATCCTTCTGGACAACGGCCCCTTCCCTCTGAGAGGTGCTAGTGTTCAGGTTCCGGTGATGCCCTCCGGAGCAGGAGAGGGAGGTGGCTTTTGTTCCAGGTAAAGCTGAAGGTCTAAGTCCTTTCCCCTCACATGCTTCAGCTGCAAGATTTTTGGTTTTGGTCTGTTGTCTCTGAAAAGCAATTCAGTATCTCATTAAATAGGATAGGACTATTTTGAGCTGGTTCTGTGATTACAGTTGCATAACTAGAACTTGAACCTTTGTTTCCTAGTTATTTGTTCCTTGTCACTTCCACAATTATCTCATTGTAGTTTAAATTAAGGAGTCAGCTTCCAGTCTTATAAAACACAGTGACCTTTCAATTCATCTCTGGTAAACAAACCGCAGCTGTCCCTCATTGGCATGGCCACAGTCCCATCACTGAGCAAGTCTGGAAACTGGCACGGTGAACCGGACTGCTCAGAGGACTCCTGACTCACATGATAGCAGGGCTGTGTCCAAAGTGTAATATTTAATTGCATTTTCTTAATCTTTACCACTGTATTGCTAAGCTTTCTAATACCTTCAAAATACCAAATCTCAGGCTTATCCTAATTAAAGAATCTCAATTTAATCCATATTGCATGACAATTCAATTTGTTGATTGCTTTTTCTCCCCCTCTTTGTGAAATTCCCGTCAAATGTATTAATTCGACATGATGAATCCTGTATTCAACCCACTGGAGTGAATAATTAAAATTAGCTGATAAAACTTTCAGCAGAATTACTTTGTGAAATTGCTGAACAGATGTGTCATTTTAATGAAAATCCACAGACAAGCTCCTTCTCCCCCTCGGCAGGATAAAAATATTATCCCCTCGGCACATACTTAATTTGGTGGTAAATACACTCGGAGCGATTGCTGGAAGGGAAGAAAAAGCAACTTGTCACACTTAGTAACTTGATTTTTCCCCAGCATGCAGTAACAGCTATCTACAGTAATTCATAGTGCTCTATTGTTGCTGCAAGTCCCAAAGAGAACTTATTAAAATGCAATAATCTCCTATTTAAACAGAAACAATAACCATTAAATTTCCTGTGGATCCAAAATTGAGCACAAGCCCCATCTGGTAAGAGTGATTAGAGGCCTGATGAGGGAATTTAATTTGCAACATTCAAAGACTAACTCTGAGCAAATCTTGTCACCTGGGACCTGAGTGCTGCTTGCTGTCTTTTTAAAAATCTCAACCTAAACTGAAAAAGGAACCTAGAAGTGAAAACGTCACCCAGGGGCCGCCCGGACAGGACCTTGTTTCTGTGTATGTCCCCAGCAGGGCCCAGGGAGCAGAGGGATGCTGGCTCGGTCCACCGGGGCATGGTTGGCGAGGCCCCTTCCACAGGCTGACACCAGTGCTGACATGTCCTGGGGCTGCTCCCTCCTCCCATCTCATTCCTCTCCTCTGTGGGCCTCTTAGGTCCTGGCCTCACTTTAAGGCGCTCCTAGACCTCCCCAGGCTCCTTCCCGTCCAGTCGGCCAGAAGCTTTCAGCAGCACAGAGCCTGTGCTCCATTGGATGTTTTCTCCTCGTCGGTAGACAGTCCCTCCCTCCTGGGTTTCTGTGGTTGTTTGAAACTGTGAGATTTGTTGTATATCATTGGTAACCACCCATTGTCATCTTCCTCTTCCCAGCTTTTCCCCTCACAATCTTCCTTATTTATACCACTGTCTGCGCTGCAGAGAAGCAAGGTGTGCGTGCATGTCATCACAGCAATATGAGTTTCTGTGTGTGTGCGCGTGCGCACACATTTGCATGTTGTAGACCTGATCAGATAGTAACACGCCACAGCTGTCTGCGTGTCACTTAGCATAAACTCGCATAAGTAGCTGCTCTCAGGAATAGTGGTCTTATTGGCGTTGAGGTAACTTGACAGGAGGGAGGCATATACCCAGATGATAGTGATTGATCCCTGGTGTTTCCTTGTCTAGGTGCAATTCGAGGTCCTTTGTCCGAATTTTCGGAACCTCCTTGGTCATCAGCCTGGTCTTGATTTTCCACAGACCCTGTGCCTCCCGCCGTCTCTATTGTCTTCTGCAGCCCCGTGTGTCTGGGCAGTCCTCGTCCAGGGGCGAACCCACCAGCCTCCCTGCCAGGCCCCAGTATCACTCTGGTTCAGAAATTTGTCTTTTGAGAAGATGATTGTTTAGTTCTCTTCTGTAGCTTAGAAAACCAAGAGTGAAAACATTTAACCCCTCTACCTCTCTCTCCTTCCCCTCCCCAGAAGTTGATATAGAACTTGCCCCGGGAGCTTGTTTTTAGGGGAGGAAGGAAAGGTTCATCCCATGAACCTTATTGTCTGGCATTCTAGAACAATCCATCGTACTTACTGAGCATCTACAGTCTGGGAGGCAGAGTGCCTGGGCAGGTGTGAGATAGTGACAGGTTGGAGGCCTTGCCTCTCCTGTCTGCGTTTACCTGTAGTACAGCATAAACCCATGGATATAAGTGGTGCTGCGGCTTAAATTGTGGCGAGACAGAGCTCACTGGGCGGGTGGAATCTGTGAGTCACTGGATAGGACAAGCGGAGCCCTTAGTGCAGAGTGGGGAGAGAGGGCTGAGGACTGGTGCCTGTGGCTCGAGGCTGCCTGCTGAGCAGGGGGCCTTGGAGGTTCCCAGCAGACAGAACCTCCTTGCCACGGACCAGGGAATGTAGGTGCTCGAGCAGAGGAGATTTAATGCAGCACAGCTGGGTTCACAAGGGTGCATCTTCCAGAGCCCTGGGCGCGATTGATGTAACCTGTGAACTAGTAGCAATGACTTTGATGTCCAACACATCTGGTTGTAAATATCCCCTGAACCAACCTTCAACTCTGGGAAAGGTATTTAACTTTACGAGTCTGAGTTTCCTCCATTGTAAAATAGTGTTTAATAATACCTGTGTCATGTGGTTTTCATGAGAGTTTTGTAACGTGCTTGCCATTTGGAAGGCGCTGGATAAATGATGGCAGTGCACTTACAGTCTTGGGAGCAGAAGGGGGGAATTAAATACAGAACAAGACCTGGAGCCTCTTCCCATGCTCTGCAGCACCCCCACCGCCCACCTCACCCCGACCGACTCCCGCCTTTTGTATTCCTTACCTCGCTCCAGAAATTACCCTCTGCCCCTTCGTGTCTGCATCACTAGCGTATACTTGGAGTATCTACCCAAGATTTGCTTCCATTTATGGTATTGAACATGTGACCCCCTGATTTTATTTCGCATGCACAACATGGTAACTTAATTTGAGAAAATAAATGTCGAAAGCACTGTAAAAGACATACATCAGAATATTCACAGTGGCTACCTTAACTTGTGAAATTATTTGGGTGACTCATTTGCTTCTTTTTGGGTAAGTCTACATAATGTTTATAATAAGAGAACCAAAAGTTTCAATGAAACAGTTTCCTATTTAAATTGCCTTTGACCTGCGACTGTAAATGGAGTCAGCTTACCCTCAGGAGAAAGAAACCGGAGGACTTGACCCCGCTTTGGGTTTTGAAGAGCAGCGGTGAGGTGGTCTGAGCCCAAGGTTAAGTACCTGCTGTCAGGAAATATTTAGCAGTGACCTCCACTCCCGTGGCTGTGGAGAATCCACACTGTCTGCGGCATTGTGTAAATAGGAAGTGTAGGGAATTAGGGAAGCAGTCCAGCCAGGCTCTTTGGCCTCCTTTAGAACCCGATGACCATGCCGGTACATGGTCCTGAATTCTGCAGTGAGACATGGATCCTCCTCTCCCAATGGTAACTGTATCAGCTTTGTCCCCCCTCACCCCCGCACGTATTTGCCCTATTCATTTTGATTTGTACATAAAATTCTAGACAACGGGAATGGAATAAAAGTGCATAATGGGGAAAATAACACACATCATTTTGATATTTTTTGAGAACATTTAGTGCCTTAATACAATATACATGCCTTTGTTTTGATGTTAATTCTGTGCCCTATCTGAGTTCAGTATAAAAGATCTTATTTTTAGCCATACACTATAGCTATATACAAATGTTCTGTAAAATATATCCCCTAGATAAAAGTGCTTATTACTTTTTTTGAATTTTTTTTGAAACCTTTCTTTTGGTAAATAAAAGTCTTTTTGGCTTTGATGTGACTATTACACCCTTGGTTTGGCTTCTTTCTCCATTCCTTCATCCCCAGCCCCTGGGGAACCCCTGGAAGAAGAATGGGAGGGGGGAAAAGCATGGATTCCTTAATAAGTCCCAAAGGTAATCAAGAGCAAGAAATGCAATATGAACAAACTCACAAAATATTCTTGTGCTTCTTTGGGGAATACTTAATGCACATAAGGTCAGGCCTTTGTAATGTTAATTTTAGAGTTGTAGGAAGAAAGCCATCATTTTAAAAAGACTAATGTTGCTCTCTCTGAAAAAAGCCCTGGTTTACAGAGAAAGGCTGTTCTAACACACCTGCCTTAGACCCGAGCCTCAGGCCTTCAGCTGCCGAGTCACTGGGGGGGGGGGGGGGGTGCTCCTTCAGGATGCTTAGGACATTCAGCTGGAGCTGCGGGAAGCCTGCTGGAGCTAATCCTGTTTTCTTGTGGCCACAACAGCTTGTTCAGTCTGGGGAGGGCATGCCCCTTATTCTTTAGGGCAGTGGTCCCGATGCCCCCCTCCTCTTCCAAGGCTGGCATTCAGGGGGGAAGTCCTGGCAGACCCAGTGTAAGTACAGTTCGGTTGCTGAAGGTATCTTGGTTATAGCAAGCAGACACAGACACCCCGATTTCCAGCTCAGGTGGCATCAATGCCCTATCACCCACCTGCAAACCTCCATACTGCACAGAGCAGATTGTGTGGAGGGGAAGAATAGGAAACATCTGACCCACTCTCCCAAAAAGGGCCCAAGACAAGTGGTCAGCCCGTTGGTGCTGGAACTCTCCAGGTACTGCCAACGTCTTATCCTCGGAGCTCACTCCTGCTTTGGTTCCCTCTCTCCTCCACTTCCACTTCTGCCTGCTTCCGCCAAGTGCCTGGCATCTGTGTTCGGCTCAGTTCATTTCTTCATGCGCTCTTTCTACATGACAGCTTTGAGACAGTGATCATGTCCCTTCTGAATTACTCTCACTCATCCTTGTTTTTATCCCCTCATGTGCTTTATCTCTCTTCCACTGCGCACGCGTGCGCGCGCACGTGTGTGTGTGTGTGTGTGTGTGTGTGTGAAAGCATGATTCTCAGAACTGGCTATAGTTCTGTTCTTAATGTAAAGTCTGCTTTGCCAACTTGTTATTATTAAGAATTGAAGAAAAAAAGAGAGAGCAAGAAGGGAGAAATGCCAACTTTTTTGAGAGGAGCCAATATATGGAAATTACCCTTGTTTCTTCTCTAAAGTAGTAAAGGTCACAGCAGTAGTTGCAAAACCCATAGGCTGCCTACTGCCTTCCACACATTCAGCATTACTATTCTTGCCTATTTTACCCTTAGGCATCCTTTATTTCTTGCACAGATGGTCTCACTCAGGCCTAACAAAATGTTTTAAGCTTTGCATAAATTAAAACAAGAGGTCTCTGAGTACAAAAGTGCAACTTTTTTTTTTTTAACTTGAAAACAACTATGTTGGCATCTTTTACAAAATTCGAGCCTCAAACCAGGCTTGCATAATCAGTTCTCCTTAACAGAGGGGAGGGGGAGAATGTCAGTGTATATACATATGTTTACCAAGCACAGAAGTGGGTCTAATCAGTGGTTAGCTGGTTTCTCTGCTGTTCCGTGTTTGTCTGCAGATTGGTCAGGCACTAGTGGTGCTTCAGCTTGAAAAAATAGGTTTGCAAATCTTATTTTGAGGGCCCAGGATCTCTTGGTTTCTTCATTAGTTCAGCACATGATCACTTAAGACATTTAATCTTACAGCAACTCCCTCCTGGACCTCCTTGTTACAAAGTGTCACAGGGTCTTATCTAGGCTAAATGTCCCTGGTGGGAGTGGTGAGTCAGTTCTAAAGGATAAATATGCTGCTCCTTCCAACTATGTTATAACTTGTCCCAAAGCAGTGACACATGGCACATTTCATGTTTAAAATAACTCAGAAACAATGTGTATAAGCTTCTAGAGACATTAGCTCCATTTTGATTCACACATCATCACCAAAGGGCTAATGGTACAAATCTTTTCTACTCAGCATGTCTACTCTTAACAGCATTGACTCATGTAATAGCTCTGATTTTAATGAAGCTTATTGGAAGATGATGAGCTTTGGTTGACTTTCAAGTTATTAGACTGGGCCTAACCTTACCTTTTACATAGATAATAATAGTATGAGTACTGCCAAACCCAGGGTGGGGCAAGAGTAGGTTTATACTTCTTCAACTGGAAAATAATATAATAAGTAATAAATAATAAAATAAGAGAAAACTCTGTTTCACATACAACTGTAAGCGTACATTTCCCCCACACTGCATTGCACTGCTACTGTGTCAGATACTATGTGAGTTATTTTTATATACATCATATACCGTTATTTAACATTATTATTTTCTAAAATGGTCCCATCACTTATGCCCCATACAGAAGAGTTGAAAGAAGAGAAGCTTACCTATTGTTGCTTCATTTTCTATAGGTACCATTTTTTCTATATTACGTCCTGGTCTTTCTATCTTTCCTTACACAGTAGTGCTCATATTGTAGAAAGAGCATACTGTAAACAATATTCTAGATGTTATGTCCACCTTTTTTCCCTTAATCTACATTCATATTATTCAGGAGTCTTTGTAAAACTCAATTTTTTTCAAAGTGAAGTTAGGCCCATTTGGAGTTAGGTAATGCCGCCAAGGACATGCACCCTACCTTGAACAATGAATCCAGCAGCCAATTCCCATCCTCTTGTAACAAAGAGAATGGTTTTCTGTGTTATAGCTTATCACAGCAATCTATTTTTAAAGGATTCACTGGTCAAAATGCTCAGTTATTCAGGCTCTTGGGTTTCTCATCTCTAACTAAGGGGCAGCAGGAACTGTTGTCATGTAAACATTGGCACTGGCTGGATACAACTGAAGTGCATTATGGCTTCATTCCAACGTGATTCTGCATAGATGGGGCCTGTGTTCATGATCACTTGGGTCATATAAAGAGTGGTCAGTTTTCAGTGAAAAGTAATGTTCTCATTCTTTGTCCTTGAACTGTTTAGAAACGTTGAACTTGACTATTAAAAAAACATCACAAGGCCTGACCTGTGGTGGTGCAGTGGATAAAGCGTCGACCTGGAAATGCTGAGGTCGCCGGTTCGAAACCCTGGGCTGACCTGGTCAAGGCACATATGGGAGTTGATGCTTCCAGCTCCTCCCCCCCCTTCTCTCTCTCTGTCTCTCCCTCTCCTCTCTAAAAAAATGAATAAATAAATAAATAAGTTTATTTAAAAAAAAAAACATCACAAGAAAAATAAATACAAGACAACCTAGAAGGATCATAGTTTTGAAAGCTCTTAACACAGTAACTTTAGGTAGTATTTAATCCTGCCTCTTTTTAGGAATAGGGTAAGTTACTTCTATTAATGTAATATGCTAAGGTGTCATGAAGGAGTCATAATGGAAACTGGCAGCGATTTTAAAGTCAGAAGTTCACTTGTTTGACAGTGTACATGATTTGCTATTTGGATACTTACACATTTATTTAAAGTTTATCTTTGTATCACTAAACAGTGATTTTTGTTTTGCTGGTTTTGAACTTTATATAAACGGAACCAGTCCAGCAGTTTTGCTTTCCTGCTCCCTGGATCCTGAGAGTCAGCTGTGTGTTGTACGTGGCAGGCAGCATTATGCCTCCCTCCTCCCGGCTGTGTACTGTTCCAATGCATCACTCGAGCACAGTTTGCATCTCTTGGTGGACAGTAGACAAGGCAGGTTGTTTTCAGTTTTGAGCTATGACAAGTAGTGCTATATGACTATTCATTTACATGTCTCCTGGCATGTTCTTGGTTTTTACCTAAGATTAGAAATGCTGCGATTTAGGGTATGTGCATAATCAGCATTACTGGGTAATGCCAGTGGTTTCCAAAAGTAACTGTTGCAATTTATACTCTCACCGTCAGTGTAAACGTGATACAGTTGTTTCACGTTCTTACCTTTATTCTAAAGTATCAGTTTTCTCAAGTTTTTCCAGTGAGACAGGGATGAAGCGGCATCTCCTGTTGTGTGTGTGTGTGAACAGCCTCAGTGTTAGCTGGAACGCTTTTTCCTCTGATTTTCTCTCCTGAGAATGCTGTTTTGGATTTTTTATCCATACTTCTATATTGTTGTAGGAGTTTTTCTTATTCATTTGTAAGAATATCTATAGATCACTAATCCCTTGTCAATAATTTATGTTGGAAATTATTTTCTGGATTGTGGCTTATTTTCTTATTCTTTTTATGGTGTCTTGACAAATGGAAGCTCTTAATTTTAAAACAGTTGAACTTGTCAAATTATTCCTATATAGTCTGTATTTGTTTTCCAATTTTAAGACTTCATCTCCACTTTGAGGTCCAAAAAGAATTCTATATTGCTTTCTAAAAGTCCTCTAGTTTTATCTTTTACATTTAATTCATTAACCCATCTAGAATTAATTTTTGTGCATAGTATGGGATAAAGTTTTGGGTTTTTTTCCCCATATGGTGAAGTATCTATACTACTATGATGTATTAAAAAGTCTATTCATCTCTTAGTGAAGTAAGGGACAAACTGTCAAAATTATGTCTCCATATTTGCATAGCTTTGTTTCTGAGATTTCTCTTGCATTCGTCAGTTTACTCATATATCAGCACTCTACTGTTTTAATTACTGCAACTTTTAAACAGTGTTTGGTGTCTGTTAAGTCCCAGCTTCCCTAGGGCCTGCGTGTGCTTATTATTTTTCAGGGATGTCCTGGTGACTCTTGGTTCATTGTTCCTCATGTAAATTTTAAAGTTAGCTCATCAAGTCTGAAATCCTAAAAAGAGTTGGATTTTCATTAAAACTGCAATGCCTGTTGAAAAATTTAAAAGGACCTGGTATTGTTATGGTATTGGTTTGTCTGATTTGTGAATATACTTTTTCTGTGTTTTTTTTTTTATTAAAATCTTTATTGGCCTTCCATAAAATTTTATGAATTTTTTCTCTGTGTTTCTCTATAACATACTTTGCACATTTCTGTTAGATTTATTTCCAGGTACTTGATTTTTTATTTTATTTTATTTTATTTTATTTAGAGTAGGGGAGGCAGAGACATACCCCCGGATGCACCCCCACCAGGATCCACCCGGCAAGCCCCATACAGGCGGGTGGGCTGGCAATGCTTTGTGCATCTGAGGTGTTGCTCCATTGCTCAGCAACCGAGCTATTCTAGTGCCTGAGGTGGAGTCCACTGAGCCATTCACAGTGCCCAGGACCAACTTTCTCCTTTTGAGCCATGGCTATGGGAGAGGGAGGGAGAGAAAAAGAGAGAGAGATACAAGAGGTGGAGGGGTAGAGAAGCAGATGATCACTTCTCCTATGTGCCCTGACTGGGAATCAAACCCAGAACATCCACACACTGGGTCGACGCTCTACCACTGAGCCAACCAGCCAGGGCCGATTTTCTTTTTTCTTTCTTTCTCTCTCTCTCTTTTTTTTCTTTCTTTCTTTCTTTCTTTCTTTCTTTCTTTCTTTCTTTCTTTCTTTCTTTCTTTCTTTCTTTCTTTCTTTCTTTCTTCCTCTTTTATGTTTTGTAAATGGTATTTTAAAATATTATGTTTACAACGATTATACTTCTGGATGCATAACCAAAAAAATTAAAAGCAGGGACTTAAATCAAATATTTGTATACCAGTGTTTATAGAAGCATTATTCACAATAGCCAAAGGTGGAAACAACCCAGATGTCTTTTGATAGATGGATGGATAAACAAAATGTGGTTTATTCATGTAATGTAATACTAGTCAGCCTTAGAGACAGGGAGGAAATTCTGACCTATGCAACAATATGGATGAACCTTGAGGACGTTATGCTAACTGAAACAAGTGAACCGCTAAAGGATAATACTGGATGATTCCAGATATGCGAGGTAGCCAGAGTAGTAAATTCAGAGAGAGAGAATGCTAGAATAGTTGGAGTTACTGTCTAATGGATGTGAAGTTTCAGTCTGGGAAGATGAAAAGTTCTGGAAATGGATGGTAGTGATGGCTCACAACATTATCAATATAATATATTTACTCCCACTGAACTGTGTGCTTAATAGTTAAATGGAAAATTCTATGTTACGTGTATTTTATCACAACAAAAACTTACATGCCCTAAAACTTATTGTTGGTATATAAAAATGTATTTGATTTTTGTGTATTGATTTTTGAATCTGGTACCCTTGCCAAATTTATTAATTCCAATATTTTTTACTAGCATCTTCATATAATTTCTCTGTATGCAATCATACCTATATATGAAAGTTTTCTTTTCTAATCTTTCATTTTTATTTCTTCTTTATTTATCCAGTTACCAAGATATTAAGTAAAATGACAAACAGAGGTGGTGATTGCTAGATCTCATGCCTTACCCTTTAAAAAAGCACTTTGAATAGTTCCCATGAATTAAGCTGCCAGATGTTTTGCTTTGTTTTCAGGTAGCCTTCATCAGAGTAAGCAGTTCCCTTCTATTTCTAGTTTGCTAAGAGTTCATTTTAGTCATGAATGGCTATTGAATTTTATTACACACTTTCTGCATCTATTAAACTGATACAATTTTTTTTTTGCCTGATCAGGCAGTAGCAGAGTTGATAGAACATTAGACTGGGACATGGAGGTCTCAGGTTTGAAACCCCGAGGTCACCGGCTTGAGCACGGGCTCATCCAGCTTGAGCACAGGCTCACTTGAGCATGGGGTTGCTGGCTTAAGTGTGGGATGATAAACATGACCCCATAGTCACTGGCTTGAGCCCAAAGGTAACTGGCTTAAAGCCCAAGTTTGCTGGCTTGACCCCAAGGTCGCTGGCTTAAGCAGCGGGTCACTCACTCTGCTGTAGCCCCTCGGTTAAGGCACATATGAGAAAGTAATCAATGAACAGCTAAGGAGCTGCAACAAGGAATTGATGCTTCTCATCTCTCTCCCTTCCTGTCTGTCTGTCCCTATTTGTCCCTTTCTCTATCTGTCTTTCTCTCTGTGTCAAAATAAAATAAGATGATACCATTTTCCTCTAATCTGTTATTGTAATAAAATACAATAATTATTTCTTCTCCTCCTCCTCCTCCTGCTCCTCCTCCTCCTTCCTCCTCCTCCTTCCTCCTCCTCCTTCCTCCCCCTCCTCCTTCTTCCTCCTCCTCCTCCTCCTTCCCCCTCCTCCTCCTTCCTCCTCCTCCTCCTTCCTCCTCCTCCTTCCTCCTCCTCCTGCTCCTCCTCCTTCCTCCTCCTCCTGCTCCTCCTCCTTCCTCCTCCTCCTCCTCCTCCTCCTCCTCCTTCCTCCTCCTCCTCCTCCTTCTCCTTCCTCCCCCCCGCCTCCTCCCTCCTCCTCCTCCTCCTCCTCCTCCTCCTCCCCCCTCCTCCTTCTTCTTCTTTTTCTTCTTCTTCTTCCTTCTCCTCCTCCTTCTTCCTCTTTCTTCTTCTTTTTTCTTCTTCTCTTCTAAGTGAGGGGAGGGGAGGTACACAGGCTCCTGCATGCCTCCTGACTGGGATCCACCCTGCAACAGGCAATCCCTGTCTGGGGCTGCTCTGCGCATCTGGAGACACGCTTGCAACTGAGCTTTCTTTAGCACCTGAGGCGGAGGTTCCAGGGAGCCATCCTCAGCGCCTGAGGACCATGCATTCGAACCAGTCGAGTCATGGCTGTGTGAGGGGAAGAGAGAAAGAGAGAGAGAGAGAGAAATAGAAAATGGGGAAGGGGAGAGGTGATGAAGCAGATGGTTGCTTCTCCTGTGTGCCCTGACCAGGAATCAAACCCAGGACATCCACACACTGGGCCGACGCTCTACCACTGAGCAAACTGGTCAGGGCCTTGATTTTCTATTGTTAAACCATCTGGAATTCCTCAGTGAAACCAAAAGTAATAATGATGTGTTAGATTTTTCACACAATGCTGGCTTCAGTTTTCTGACTTTTATTTAGGATTTTTTTCATCTTAAGTTCATGAATACAATTGTCTTTTCCTTTTTCAGACTGTCTTTGTGAGTGAGGGTTGGCATCAAGGTTACATTAACCTAATAAAATTAATTACATAGTGGAATTAGTTCTGTATTTGATGTTTGGTAGAATTTCCTGCTTCAGCCAAGGATTGTCAAACATTTTTCTGTACAGGATTAAAATTTTAGGCTTATGAACACATGGTCTCTGTGCAGGTCCTCAGTTCTTCCATTGTATTGTGACAGCAGCCCTAGACAATGCATATGCTGCCATGTTTCAATAAAACTGTTTTACAAAACTGACAGCAGGCCAGGTGTGGTCTGTGGTCAATTACTGGTTTAAACCGTCTGAAACTGGAATTTCTTAATGGATATAAAAATTTTCTCTCTCTCCATTTCTTTGTGAGAATGCCATTTAGGTATTTTATTCCTTCTTGCGTCAATTTTCATCTTATATTTCCTGTAACATTTCTATTTCAGAAGCTTTTAAATTTATTAAATAATTTAAATACCTGCTGTTACTCTTTTAACATCTGATACTTTGTAATTAATTTTCCTCATTTCCTGTTATTTATTTATTTGTGCTGTTTTTCTTTTTTCTTTTTCTTGGTCTTTTTGCTGAAAATTTATCATTCTCTCAGCCTTGGTTATTTTATTCATTGTTTATATGTTCCTTTGTGTGCTTTTTAATTTTAGCACATGACTTTATTTTTTCAACTTCTTTAGATTTAATTGATTATTTTTATGATTTTGTTGAGACTTGATGGCCCATTATTTTGTTAGTTGTCCAGAGATCTGTAAGCCTTTGAAAACCGAAGTTGTTGAATTAGTGTTATTTATTTGTACAGTAAATCAAGCATTTTAATTTTGTTGTTGAAATCATATATATTAGCACTTATTTTTATTCATATATTAAGTATTGAGAGGTATATTCAAATATTCCACTATAATTGTAGATGATTTTTACTCAGATTTACCATTGTCATTTTATCCTACTATATTTGCTTTATAATTTGCAATTTCTTCCATATATATTTTTGTCCTGAACCATTTGAGGTTACATTGCATACATTATGACATTTTCCTTAAATAATTTAGTTTATAGTTATTAAAAACATGAATATTCTCTTACATAATATTATCATAATTATCATCTTTAGTAACTATAACCCTGGTACAGTACTTTGACTTAATTACCATCTGTATTCCAGTATTTCCAGTTGACTTAATAGTTTCCTTAATAACATTTGTCCCCAATACAAAATGCACTCTAGGATCAGATGTTGCATGTAGTTGTTGTATCTCTTTGGCCTTCTTTAATCTGACACATTTCCATGTCTTTTTACATTGACAATTTTAAAGACTACAGTCCTCCTCTCCTCCCCGATGCCTTTCCTGAAATAGGATGTTTCTTTTGGGGGCTTATCTGACATTTATATTGAGCTTATAAATTTCTGAGTAGAATATTACGTAAGTGATGCTGCTTCCTCGGGTTATCACATCCACAGACCCACAGTATCCATCTGTCCCTTACTGCTGATATGACTGACCATCCAGGTGAGGTGTTGTTTAGTTTCCCACTGGATGGTTACTTTTTCCTTAACCCTAGAATAAGTGAGCAGTCTCTGAAGACAGTTTAAGGCCATGCAAATAAAGCTATCAATTTATCATCAATGTTTCTCATTAAGACTTCCTCAGTGTCTATCATTTATTGATGACCCAGACTTGACCAGGATCATTATGAAATGGGGATTTTTTTCCTGTACTTCCTTGTGATTTACCAGTCCCCAGTATTCCAGTGCAAGCCAGCACTGTATTTCCCCTCCTTGGAGATTGACGTAGTCAATATGAATACATGACTTTAATGTTTTCTCCAGCCATCTTGAATTGATTACTAAATTATTTTAGTACTCAATTATATTGGTAGTCGATTATTTTAATGCAGTTGTTCCAGATTTAGATACTGGTAGATGCACCTAAACTGACCCCCAGGACCTCGTGACATGCAGCTGTCACTGTTCTGAGCACTTGGTCACTTTCTGGCATAGTTAGATGGCATTTCTACCCTGTCTTATCCTTGAATCCATAAGAGGAATTACTGTGTTTTTCTTTTTAATTTTTTTCAAAATCATTTATTTTTTTAAACTCTTCTTTTTGAAGTTACGAACATGCTTATTTTACATTCTGTGACTGAAATTTCAGTATCTGAAACCTTAGCATTGATTCATTTGCCCGTTTTTTGTATCTGCTAACGTTTGCTTATGGAATGGTGTTTCCTTACTTGTTTAGTGCTTTTTGATTCTTCATTGCTCATTTTCCTTGGAAGTTTCTCTATAGGAATTCTTTGACACCTCGGATGAAGGTGACTTAGCAGGCATTTGATTTCATTTCTCTAGGAAAACCTACCACTTTGGGACCTTTTATATTCCTAGTTTGAGACCACTCCATATAAGTTAAGATGGTAAATTGGTAAATCTATGTGATGTTTAGCCTGTCATTATGAATTGTTGTAGGAGTGTTTTTTAAAAATTTTTTTCTCAATAGTAATATGTATTTTTATTTATTGATTTCAGAGAGAATAGAAAGGAGAGAGAGAGAGACAGAAACATCAATCTGTTACTGTATGTGCCCTGACCAGGGGATCAAACTGGCAACCTTAGCAAGTCAGGACTATGATCTAACTAACTGAGCTATTTGGCCAGAACTCAACAGTAATATTGAAATGGGAATTTTTCATTGAATTTACTTGTGGAGGAGAGTAGCTTATTTCTCATTTAGCTGGTACTGATTGTGTCTGCTTTTGATGTCCAGCTCTGTTGGGAAGTGTCCTGTTAGATTTCTCAGCTTACGTGGGCTCTTCTAGATCTCTGGATTTGTTAGCTCTTAACACCAAAGCTAACGTTCCACCCAGTTTGGCCAATATACTTAAAGCACAAACCAGAGATTTTCATTTTCCTCTCTTTGCTTTATTTTTAGCCTGAACATTGCTTATTACATGGCCATGGATAATTAGAAGGATATTTCTAAGTTAATTTTCTTTAGTTTTTAAGTTGTTTTTAGTGGAAGATTAAGTTTTGGTAGCTAATTTCCCGTGGCATGAGGTTGGAAATAGCCTTGATCCCGCTAAACCTCGGCACTGTGCAACGTGAGCACAGATATTCCACTAGGAAAGTCCACCAATTGTGTTGTTTTCCCAATAAGATCAAACGTGTGAACATTAATATGAGTTAAATGACTTCTTTCATTCCAGTCTTTGCTCATATGCTTTCAACCATAGATTAGATTTGTTCTCCCTTCTTAAGAGGTATTAATATTTCATTATTCCATAAAGCTCTACAAATAGCTTCTTGTTTTGCAGAGAGCATCATGCATTCCAGGCGCTTTGTAACCTGACCAAGTTCGAGAACTGCTGATACAACCAAATTTAATCGCTTCGCGTTCTTCCTAAGCACCCGGTTCCTCCTGCTTCCGTGGCCGCTCCGGCCGCCCTGTGCGCCAAGCACTTTTCATTTTCCCGTGTTCCGGCGTCATCGTCCCTTTTTTGGCACCTGCTTCAAAGCTACTGCCTCAATAAAGCTTTTTTTTTTTTTTTTATTCTTCCCTTTTGATTTGTGTGAGCTTCTTGACTACATAGTTTGTAAGCTTCTTAAGAATAAGTTCTACAAATATATTGTCTTTGTTACTATCTTATGCAACTGAGTGTTCTCACAGATAAGTAAATGGTTCTTCTCTGTTGAAGGAGATGGGCAGATAGCAATATAGTGGGATGACGGTGCTCTCGCCTCCTGGGCAGATCGGCCTGAGTGTGTGTTAAACCCTGAGATTGGCCTGTGGTGTTTTCAGCTGACGGTCGTGGCCCTGGCCTCTTCAGAGAGCGTAGCCATCCTGGGCATAGCTCTGAGAGCACGGCCAAGCAGGGCTCCTTGGGATCTGTCCCCTTCACCTGTCTTCCGGAACCCAGATCTTAAAGACAATGGGTCTTTTGGATCAGAAACCACCCTGCTAGCCTTTAAAAAAAATGGATAGAGACTAATCATAAAAAAAAAGAATTTGAATGACAAATAAATGTATCTTTCCCCTTTCGCTTTTCTTCCTGCAGTGTTCCTTTCGACATTTGCATTCTAAACCAAAGCCCCGCAAATAAACGAGCTCAATGCCTGCACGCCCTTGCCAAGCGAGGCTTTCCACTCAGAGGTGTTTTATAAATCTGGCTGATAGGGGAGGAACTTTCTTTTCCAGAGGTTTCATGATAATATTCTGTAAAAGCTCACATTGTACAATTTAACTTCCAACTGTTTATTGTTTTATTAGTTTTGCTTTGGGAAGTTTTAGTCTTCATTGCAGCTGGCTTATGGAAAGAGACAGAACTTTTCTTTTATGGCTAACTTCATTCTTGTTGTCTGACATACTAAATCATCATGTTTATCAGAAGCACCATTTACCTCATATTGTCAAGACTAAAGAGATGAGCATAACCCGTTTTCCAAGGTTTTTAAGACTCTTAATTGTATATGCTAAAGAAGAGTAATGCTCAGTTTTATTAATTATTAGGCTATGGTTTTATATGGAAGGAATCAGCCTGCAAATTCCCCCCAAGTTTCAATAGCATTTGTGCTGAAGAGCGGAATAGACTTGAGTGTGGTGGAGCTAGGGACTGAAGGCTGCTTTATTACGGCGTCTCCGTTTGTGGCATAATGAATGTGCAGGATGCTAATGATGTGGTCTCGAGGTGTTCTCCCACCGCACAGAGCACTGATAATGAGCTGCGCGTAATCGGGTATGAGTCCCTGAAGATGAATTCTGATTACCTTCGTGGGGCCATTCCGCTCTGCTCTCTTCCTCCTTGATGTTTCTGTAAAGAACATTTGGACTTCGAGAAGAGTATTGTGTATTTGACTTTTAATTAGATTCGTAGTGTGTCGGGTTAATAAACTAGGATCCTCTCCTCACCTTCTCTTGAAGGGTTGTGTGTGGCAAGATGGGCCGAGGGGAGAAGTGAGGGTCATGCAGGCAGCAGTGGTGGCGCCTTCCTTCCTGCACCAGTCAGGCTTAAGGTGGTTGAGGGTTGATTTCGCCCCACGGTCCATAATCCCAAAATGGCTCCCAGCCTGCTAGGGCCCTGCCAAACCACTGCGTCTGCCCTGTGCCGGGAGGCAGTCTCAGAACGAAATGCGAGAGCTGTCTGTCAGGGCCGCATCAGGGTCCTGGATCTCCGTGCTGTCTGTTGGCACTCAGAAAATAGATCATCTTTGTTGAGCATACCTTTTCACTGGGATTGATGGCGACAGCTCGGCTTTCACTTGTTCCCTTTCTGCCTCCTGCTGTTTTCCTCCCAGTGGGGTCTGTTCAACATCCTTCCTGTGTGTGTAGCTATGGCCTTCCCCATACCGGCGCCCAGGGCCGTCCTGCACAGAGCTAGTAAGTCCAGGAGCACAGGGAGGAGAACCCCCTTCCCAGTCAGCCCGCCTGGCCTCGCTGCTTTAATTTTGTTCTGTGAACCACAGCACATCTGGTGTTTGTGTCCCGATTCTGAAGGGCAGCGCTCTCTGATGGCTATTATCACCTGGTCGTAAAAGTAGGTATCTGGCCTCTGCTCTGACCTCCATTGTCTCCTAGTGACCTGGCAGGGGGACCTACCCTTCCTTTCAGTCTTCTTTTCAGCCCTGACCCTACCCACCCCCAGCCCTGTAACGGGGGCTCTCCTCATTGAAGGGGAGGTCGCCCAGATGAAATGCTGGCTGGACTGCTGAGAAATCGTATCGCTCTGCGTTCCCTATGACAGTTCTCCACCTTCTCTGATGACCACTCGTCGCCCACCCCCTTACTTCTGATTCTCCTGAGAGACTGTTCCCGTCTACGGCCACACCACCGTGAGTGCGCCTGATCTCGGAAGCTAAGCCGGTCGGGCCTGAGTAGTACTTGGACCATTCTTTTTCCTAACCATAGGTCTTACCTCATGGGTCAGCCGTTCCTCCCCCCGCCGGAGTTGTGTGGCCGCACCATCCTTCTGCCCTCCTCCCGTACTCGATGGATGTGGAGTGTGCCGCTCCTGGACGTCTGTGACTCCGGAGACCTGGCAGCACTCTCCTGTATCCTTGACAGGAAGAGCATCAGAACTGAGCTCTGCTAAAAACACAGAAAGGCACAGAGGTTGTCCACTCGTCCCCCCACCAGGCTTTTTTTCCTTGGCAGACGCAGGGTCCGCTCCCACTCCTGGCCACCACGAGCTTGGCCAGCGGGGCACCGCGTGGCTTCGCGTCTTGTGTGTGACGGCTGCCCCGTTTTTGTTTAGCAAGCTGCTATGCCAATTTACTATGCATGTTGTTACATATTCTGCTCTAATTTGACTGCCATTTTGCTTCAGTGAGACGATGATTGTTTATGGCAGCGCTGTAATGTGTTGTCAGCACAGGTTACTCGCTACTTGTTGGCAATGGCCTAACATTGCCGGAGACACAGTGTCGCCGGGAAACGGTTTGACACTGTTGAGACTGTGATTCTGTCGAGCTGTAACAACTGTAGAGGTCGAGAAAGGGCATCTGAAGAGGAACTGTGTTCGTAAGGGAAAGCAGGGGAAGGAATGCTAAGTAGGACAGTAGCAAATGTCACCGAAGAGCTTCGTTTTCACGCAGTTTTCATAATTCGGTTTGTTTTCGGTGAACGGTGTTGATTCAGCTGCTGCTAAGGAGTAGAAACACATTTCTGAGTTAGAAATGAATTTTGTTGAGCGTGACTCTATCGTTTTCTTTTTTTCTTGGAGCGGTCTTAGGAAGTCGTCGAGCCTCCTGGGGAATGCACTGCGCCCTGTGCAGATGTAAGACGAGGCAGTGATCGGGGCACCTGCGCGTTTTTGGAACATTTTTGTAACGAGTGTCTCACTGCCCTGATGGACCAGGCTGCAGCCCCCCTTAACCTGTGTGAGGATGCTGCGAGAATGGTGTTTGTGATCTTGGCTCTCAGGAACTCCTAGGGTGTAGTCAGGCAGAGGAACACAAATATGTGATAACCATAGGTAAGATAAACTTCAAGTGACTAGAAACCCCTGTGGAGTCTTGGACAGAGTGACTCTAACAAGCATGATGACTCTTTTGGAACTCTTGAGTACGTTTTATATTGGCCACTGGTTCTCTTCCCAGCACTCTGCGAAGCAGGCTTTCTGGTTAAGGGGGGCGTACCCTGAAGGAGGCCCCACCCCATGTGGGGCAGGGCAGTATCCAGTGTAGTTACCTCTCAGTTGTCTCACTGGTTGTACGCTGCCCTGCAGGAACTCACTACGTCCTCTCATGCCCTTCCTCTATAATCTTACAAGAAGTGTGGGAAATACCACAACTCGTAGTAATGATATTTTCTAGGTGTGGACTTCTCTGAGTGGACAGTAATGACAGCATACACATTCTGTCCATGATGGAAGGAACCAGAGCACTTCTGAACTTGGTATATATCCTGTAATTGCCGAAGAAGCTTCCTTCTGGTACCAAGTATATTTCTTTTTACAGCAGAAGTGGTGTGCCCAATAGCAGAAGGTGCTTCAGGGCATCGCTAACACTTTCTTTGCAATTCATGAAGAAATCCAGAGTCTGAGCCACATCAGGCTCTCCCCTCCCCCCTAAAAACATTCTTAAACTTAATTATTGATATGTGCCCCTCGCTCTTAAGGAAAGAGAGTTACACTTGAGTTGATGGTCAGGACCTGGCATGCACACTGAGGCTGGATCATGGATTCAGTCCCACCAATCTTGATCCCTTCCCCCATTGTTTGTTGTGCCAGATGCTTTTTTGCCTGTGGACACTCGTGCCAGGTCCATGGTGCCTATGCCAGAGCCTTTGGCGGGATAGTGAGTCAAATCTGCTGTGTTACCATAGGGGAGGCCTTTTCGTTGCTGACCACTTCCTGCCAAGGACGAGCTGAGATGAATAGTGTCTGCTGAGAGCTTCTAAAACACTGCTCGGCAAGTGCTAGGTGTTGACAACGCTCCAGTCTGAGTCGGATCAATTGGCGCTCCTTTCACTTGGACCTTGCAAATCTATTGACTCATTTGTGTCTTGACTTCATGATTTGGGGGGGGTAAAGAGATGCCAACTAATTTGAGTCAAATCCAAATAAATATTTTTGAAGTGTGCAAATGTGGGCAAGGAAAGGATTCCAGGATCATAATTAAAACTCTAGTTAAAACTGTGAAATCAAGAGATTTGTTCTAATTTGGCATTGTCTTAAAGAGTTTTGTTTTGTTGGGTTTTTTTAGCTTTTCTAGTAAAGTTTTTAAAATGTCCTACCACCTAGCAATATCATTCCTAGGTATTTACCCAAGAGAAATGAAAATGTATGCCCAAAATGAAGACTTGTACAATAATGTTCAGAATAGCATTTATTTATAGTAGCCAAACTATGTCCATCAGTAGGTGAGAATCATGGCATATCCAGATCATTGGTATTACTAAGCACTTAAGAAGAAATAAGTTACCAATATACAGAACAACATGGGTGAAGTTCAGAAACATTGTGCTAAGTGAAAGTAGTCAGACGCAAAAATATTATGTACTATATGATTCCATTGACATGAAATTCTAGAAGAAAAAAGACTAATCAGCAGTAACCAAAAATAGATCAGTATTTATTTGGAACCATAGGCGGGGACGTTGGGTACAAAGCAGCATGAGAGAACATGAGAGATGGAGATGTTTCTGTCTCTTGATTGTGGCAGTGCTTGTGTGTGTGTATTTGTCAAAATATACACCTTAAATGGTTACATTTTTGTTTTATGTGCATTACACCTCAAGTATAATAAAGTTGATAATAAAAATATATTTGTTGGAGGTCATTGTATTCTTTACTGACCATATATTCCCAGATAAAAAGAAAGAAAAAGCCAGTTTCACTTAAGTGCATCACTGGTGAAGCAGTAAGGATTGTTTTCATGGGAGAAAAAAATACGTTTTACCTGACCAGTGGTGACGTGGTGGATACAGCGTCAACCTGGAACGCTGAGGTCACCAACTTGAGAACAGAGTTGCTGGCTTGACCACAGGATCGTTGACCTGATCCAAAGGTTGCTGGCTTGAGCCCCTCCCCACACTCTATCCCCATCCCTCTTAAGGCATATACAAGAAGCAATCAATGAACAACTAGTGTGAAGCAACTACGAGTTGATGCTTCTCACTCTCTCTCCTCCTTCCCCCTCTCTCTCATTGTCTAAAATTAATTAAAAAAAATAAATAAAATACATTTGTGTTCATTCTTATTCTGCTATATACAGGTGTGGGGAAAAGGTTAATAATAATGATAAGTAACACAATAATAAATAAATAATAATAATGCAAGAATAAATTCTGTTTCGTATACTCAAAACCGCAAGCCTGCTTTTGCCCACCCATGTATAGAGGGACCAGCAGAAATATTAGCAGTTCACTCCCCATATTCTTATATACCGGTCCTGATCTAAGCATTTACATACCACACTGACACCATTGGCTTAAATATCAGTTCTCCCAATGGACTCAGCTGGATGCAAAGTAATGGACCCAGTGAAATTACTCCTTACTGTTGTTATCATTACTGTTATTTGAAGGGCTTGAATAGGTGAATTTTGGATTCAGAGAGTACATTGTGAGCAGCCTAGCAGGAAATATGACTACTGGCCTCAGGAACAACCCTTTGTTCATGAATGTCTATGACTGTTATTTTGTTCTCTAAATCTTTGAGAGGGTGCATTTCTTTATATTGTCTGTCTGGCTGATAGTTTTTTCTGGTACCATTTTGCTTTTCAAACCATTTTCCAGTAAAAGATACAATTTGACTTTTTTTTAGAATTGCCAAATTTGGGAAAATGAACATTTCTTTTGTGTATGGGCTGTACTAGTTGAATAAGTTGTTCACAGACTACCTTTTGTGTTCATATAGTATTTCAATCCTCCCCCCTGCCCCACTACTTACATATCTAAATACTTAGAATATCAGGCAGTTTCCAACTGTGATATAACTTTTTGCCCTGCCACTTCCTGTCACAAGATTGGGCACAGATGAGTGGACCCAATATTAGCAGTATCCTTAGAAATCATACCTATACCAGGAAAAGTTGCAGTAACTTCAATACATCAATGACTGTGAAGCATGTAATAACCCAGTGAACCAAAATAAATATATTCCTACCTTAATTTTTCCTTAGATCCCAAAATGTTTGTAGCCACTACAGTCCTACCCAGTGTAAGAGGCAGTTGATGAAAGGGAAGCTGGCGTATAAGCACAGTGGCTTAACCCTAGAAAATTGGAGTATAAACAGCACAAGACTTGCTCTTTCAAACCGTGTGTTATTTGTAAGTTAAAGGAATCAAAGTTGAGGTTAAGATCAGAAATAATAGACTCAATTTTTGGCTGCACTTACATGACAAAATTAATCAGTTTGACTTCATAATCTTGAAGATGCATTTTTGATGATTTTTATAGTCAACCTATAGTTTCAAAGGTCATAGTATCTGTGACTCTTCAATAAATAAATATTCTTTAAGGGTATTTCCTAATACAAAAAAATACAATTTGACTTTCATGCTGTTAATTTTGTACTAGTGAGAGTACTGCAGGCACAGTTAGTGCACATAGAATGTAGTCTATTTAATTAAAAACATTTCACTGAGTGATATATTTTTAAAATAATTTTATTTAATAATCCACACTCTTTGAAAGCAAATGTTAGAATTCTATGATTAGCATCTTTAATAATCAATTTATTTTATTTTTTATTTATTTTTTATTGAGAGATGGGAAGGCAGAGAGACAGACTCCTACATATGCCCTGACCAGGATCCACCCAGCAAGCTCCCTAAAGGATGATGCTCTCCCCGTCCGGTGTACTGCTCTGTTGCTCAGCAACCAAGCTATTTTAGCACCTGAGGTAAGGCCATGGAGCCATCCTCAGTGCCTGGGGCCAACTTACTCAAACCAACTGAGCCATGGCTTTAGGAGAAGAGAGAGAGAGAAAGAAAGAGAGAGAGAAAAAAGGAAGTGAGAGCAGTGGACAAGCATATATGGTCACTTTTCCTGTGTGCCTTGACCAGGAATCAAACCTGGGATTTCCACACCCCGGGCTGATACTCTACCACTGAACCAACCAGCCAGGGCCAATAATCAGTTTATTTGTTGGTTTAAATATTTTTATGTTTTATTTAAAGATATATCTTAGTTGAGATCATGAAATTGAGGGTTTTTTTCCCCTTTATATTAACTTTGTTTTATATATAAAACTAAAGAAAATGAAAGGTTTAAAACTTGTTTGAAGTATGGCTAGGTCTTATAAAATATATGTTCTGTAGAAACTAATTTCGTGATATTTATATTTTATGAATGAAACAATATAATTTGTAGCTGGCATCTGAAATCTCTTGGTAAGACATAAGTTGCAAAACATTTTTTTTTATGAGTGATCAATTGAATTGAAAATAAAATATTTTTCTAATACAATACATGTTAAGATGGTTCCAAACAGACTCCTTATAACTGGCCAAAGTGGAGTTCTAATGTTAGCCCCTGCATTTCTAAAAATTCTGGGTCATTGAGGGTTGGCTATGGGGTCCCTAGCCCAACTATCATATTTATATCTGTGGACATGGAAAATGAAGTTTAGACCCTTCCATAGAAATGAACTTGACAAATATACATAAGTTGCATTAAATATTATTACTTCTAGTCTAGGTCATTTGCATAAATGTTATCTCTTAGGAAATATATTTATTAAAATTATAAGGATTTTAGCATGACACACTCAACTGTATCCTCTTTAGCATTCCAGTCATGTATAATGGTTGTCCATTTGTTAGAGGTCAACAACAGAATAGTTTGGACCAAATAGCAATCTACGGTGCCTCTCATCTAATCTCTGACTTACATAGGCTTATCCATTATAGTGTGCTTGGGTCAGTGCAGTACATCTTGTGTTAAATTTGTCTCCAATGAATATTTATATTACATAAATGGGAAAATTGTGGGTTCCCTTGGTAGAAACATGATACAGATATTTTTAAAGTAAATTTCAATAAGGTCAGAATTTTTATCCTCTGGAGAAAATTTCACGTCTGATTAAATAGTTTACATAAACTTAATCTTTTTCTGCTAGATGCATTATAATCTCAGATATTATTCATGTAGCTATTCCTCTGTGAACCATAAAATGTTCATTTCTTCAAAATGAATATGAAGCTCAAAGCATTAGTGGTCTTAAGAGCATAAAAACTTTATTGCTTTGTGCTTAACATTTTTCAAGTAACTTTGGAAAGCCGAAACAAATTTTGCATTTAGATTAATGGAAGATGTTTTCCATTTGAAGGAACTGGCAAGGGAGCAACAATAACAAAAATCCCCCAAGGTTAAAAACTCAGTGCTTTTGATTCTTACCAGAACTGTGTTAGCAGAACAATCATTTCTCAGCATGGAAAGGTATCATAATTGGTCTGTACAGTGGCAATACTGAAAACGAGTATGCTTCAGAGAGAGCTAATATGACTCTACTTAATAATTTCCTTCAAGAGCCTTAATTTGAATGTATATTCCACACAGCTTGAGGCAAACAATTTGCTTCAAGTTCTAGTGGAAGTTACCAGGTGGTCATGCAATTTATTTTTGTCTTGAAGTTTCAAAAACAGTGTGGAACTGAAGACACATTCACTTGCATTGTTCCACTGGTCATGTGACCCGACTGGTGATGCTGCTTTTCTTCTCCCCAGTTCTGTTTTGTTGGACAAGTAGAAAGAAGCATTCATAAAATATTATGACAAAGAAAAAATTCTTCCTAAAGATGTTTCCTCTTGGTGTTTAAACTTCTGGTTCAACTGCGAATGCTTTCATACTTGATTTTGCAAGCTGCTGGCCAAAATGGACTTGTGTTTTATAGTTGTTGCTGTTGTGGGTCTTTTCTTAAATGCAGGGCTGTTCTGCCGTCCATCCTTCTCTCTGAGATTACCCAGTTTCACAAACTGTGTCTTTATACTAAAGGTTTTGGCTGTGGGACTAATTTCAAAGCCCCGCTGCAGAAGAGAAGAGTCTGCAAATGAGCATTGTGAGCAAAGTGAGAGAACTTTTTCTTTTCCTCAAAGAATTGACAGGTTTAGGAGGAATGTGTGTTCATGCTAGAGGACGAAGGCTCAGAGATATAAAGTATCAGGATAAATGGCATGGTCCCCACTCAGGAACTAGGGTGGGGAAACCAGAAAACATTTTCCAGAAAGTATAAGGAATGATTAGACACTTAAGTTTTTAAGATTGATCCCATACTTTTTAAGTTGTGGCAATGGGTTTGAAGGTCAGTTTGTGTTAATAGTCAAACAGGATGTGGCCTCTGAAATCATACCAAACATTCTAGTTTGGGGCATTCTCCTTCAATTTAATTCATGTTCCCCAAACACATACTATTCCTTAGGATTAATGGTTTTGTTTTTTTAAAGATAGTATCTATTGCCTTAATTCTTAGTACAATTATGACTTCTATCTCGTATATCTAAAAACTCAAGGATTGAAAATAATTCAATATAATCTACAGTTAAAATGATATAGAAATGTTTACTTGAATCCTGTGTCAGTCAATATCACCCCATTAAATTTAATTTTCTAAATAAAATAATTTTATAATCATCCTTACTGATAATTCTTATAACTGAAACAATAAGAAGAATGGGGCAAATAAGGTATCTGACAGGTGTCCAAACATCGTTGGTATACGTGACTGTAAGGGTGTTCGTATAAATTCAGTACCTACATGAGAACAACTATGTCTGACTAGTTCCTTGTGATTTAAATACATACTTTGTCTTTTTCATTTTAGTTTAATTAACTAGTGTATTTTCCTAAGTGACTTTTGCTTAAGAAAAATGAGAAGGGGATAGTAAGGAATTAGGGCTAGAATGAGAAATTAATCACTGAAGAGAATAAAAGTGTCCTTTCTTCAATCCCTTCTTCTCCTGAACTTTTTAGATCGGTTCTCCTAATGAGAAGCCAGATGGATATCATTCTTTCTTTTTCCTCATTAGTTCTTTGAATCTACAGGAGGACTACTAATGAGTAGGATGTGTAAGATGCAGGCATCAGCAGGTGCAGGAAGGGAATGTATGGGGATGGCTCACAAGCAGAAATACGAATCCCTGAATGGTTGGGATATTGAGCACTGACCACGGCTAAAAGCAGCGTATTGGTCTTATTTAAGCCTGACAACCAACAATCCCTTGAGAAGCGTAGCTGTTCTTAAATGTAGTTAATTTAGGTAAAACTGTCATCAAAGGCCATTCAGACCTATTGTGACAATTAATTCTAATTTCTGAAGTAAACAGAGTAAGTCAGTTTCTTTCTCAGCAAGGTTCACATCAAATAAGGCTGCGTTTTAAGTTACCATTTGCATCTCCAATATGAAGGGTGTCCTCGGGGTTGTGCAATGTACACCTTGCAAAACTGGTGAGGCAACCCGATAATTCTGTTCCTAGATATGCAACCAAGTGAATTGAAAACATATATTTCTATAAAACCTTTTACAGAATGCTCATGCAACTTTATTAATAATAGTCAAAAAGTGGAAACAACTCAAATGTCTGCCAGCCAAGAAATGGGTAAACCAAAGAGGTATATCTATATAATGGAACATTATTCAGCCATAAAATGGAATAAAATGCTGAACCTTAAAATCATATGTGAAGTCAGGCACGGAGGGCATACATTGTATGATTTCACCTCTGTGACATGTTCAGAACGGGGAAGTCCGTGGGGACTGAAAAGTAGGTCCGTGGTTGTGTGGGGGGCACAGGAAAGAGGGAGTGACTGCTGAGTGAGTAGGGGTCTTCTTTTTTTTCCCCTTTTTTTCCAAGTGAGAGGAGGGGAGATAGAGAGACAAACTCCTGCCTGTGCACAACCAGGATCCACCCTGTAACTCCCATCTCGGGCTGATGCTCTGCCCTCTCTGGTTTCATGCTCACAACTGAGCTATTTTTAGCACCTGAGGCAGAGGCTCCACAGAGCATCCTTAGCACCCAGTGCTGACGTACTCGAACCAATTGAGCCATGGTAGCAGGAGAAGAGAGAGAGAGAGAGAGAAAGGGGAAGAGGAGGTGAAGGAGTGGAAAAGCAGATGGCCACCTCTCCTATGTGCCCTGGCCAGGAATCAAACCCAGAATGTCCATATGCTGGGCCAATGCTCTACCACTGAGCCAACAGGCCAGGGATAGGTCTTCGTTTAAGAGTGATGAAAATGTTCTGGAATTAGTTGGTGATGATAGTTGCCCAACCTGAGAACATACTAAAAACCCAATAAAACGTACTCTTTAACATGGTTAAAATGACAAATTGTATGTTAGGTGAGTTTTATCTCAATTAAAAAGCAATACAAGAAGTAATTTTAAAAAATGAATCCAGGCCCTGGCCGGTTGGCTCAGCGGTAGAGCGTCGGCCTGGCATGTGGGGGACCCGGGTTCGATTCCCGGCCAGGGCACATAGGAGAAGCGCCCATTTGTTTCTCCACCCCCACCTCCTTCCTCTCTGTCTCTCTCTTCCCCTCCCACAGCCAAGGCTCCATTGGAGCAAAGATGGCCCGGGCGCTGGGGATGGCTCCTTGGCCTCTGCCCCAGGCGCTAGAGTGGCTCTGGTCGCGGTAGAGCAATACCCCGGAGGGGCAGAGCATCGCCCCCTGGTGGGCAGAGCGTCGCTCCTGGTGGGCGTGCCGGGTGGATCCCGGTCGGGCGCATGTGGGAGTCTGTCTGACTGTCTCTCCCCGTTTCCAGCTTCAGAAAAATACAAAAAAAAAAAAAAAATGAATCCAGTGGGGAATTGACTGTTAATGGATATGTGGGAACTTCTTGGGGTGATGGAAGCATTGTACAGCTACATTGTGATGACAGTTGCGCAACTATAAATTTATTAAAATTCAACAAACTGTACAGTTAAAAGGTGGGTAAATTGAATGGAGTGCAGTCTACCTGAATAAAGCAGTTTAAAAACAAAACAAAACAGAGGCAGCAGTGAAATCAGTGCCACTGTCTGAACTTCAGAAGTACTGAAGGAGGGCTTCAATACATTTCAAACGTGAATTTATTATCAATAACTTGTGGTGGTGCTTTCCTTGGGTTCCGCAGGAGGCTGGGGCGCAAAACCACCCCAGCACAGGTTTGGGTCATGGCCCATTTGCCATTTTGTAGATGGCCTGCCTGTCTGGAAACAGGCACATTTCATCATAGCAGCTCTGATTTCGGTTGTCGGTGACACTAATAAAACCAAACCACTTTCTTCTGAGCAGATAAGCTGCTTCTGTGGTAATGTTTGCAAATCAAATTATATTTTCTTTTTGGGCTACCTCATCCTCAGAGTCTTCGGAGCGCCCTAATTACAGACGTCCCTGTCTCAGCTTCTTTGCCCTCTTCTAGTGTCAAAGTCTGTACGCTGTAGCAAATTGCATTACAAAATCCTCTCGCACTTAACTGCGGTTTGGTATACTGAAGTGGCATTTCCTCATTGCCAGAGGTGAGCCCTGCATGTTGTGGGGGGGGTCTCTTTTCCTGAGACGTGGAATAATATATACAAAGACCTTTTCTCCATAGCATTATTTTTCTGAGCTTTTTTATTTTTTCTGAATGCTGACATCAGCTGCAGTCTGCATGGACATTAGTCCGAGGGACATCTTGTCTTTCTCACTCGGACGGACGGGGAGATTACAGGACACAGTGCTGACGCTTGTCGTGGCTTCACAATGTGCTGACATGATAATAGGACATGAACGGGCTCGGGATGCCTTTTTCCTCCAGCGCGGTTGAGAGACGGACAGAGGCAGACAGCTCCATGGCCTGAATTCCGTTAGCGGTGTGACAATGAGAGAGATAAGTAGATGTGACAGTTATGAATGATCCTCTGTCATGCATTTACGCATCCAGATTCAGATAAACTGACACTGCTGTCAAACACCAGTGAGGGAGAGCTGAGACCTCTGATGAACCTTCTAATATGGTAAATGGGAGTCTTAATTCTTCATTAACTGGAAAAAGGAGATTTGGCCATGTAATTTTCTCCTTGCTGCCTGTTTTAAAGATTCCAATAACCTAGCATTTACAGTTGACTAGGCAGGGATTGCTTCTCCCCACACACACACTTGCAACATGCCGACTGTGAAATCTGAGGAAACGCCGCTTAAACCCAGACTTATTGCCTTGGTTATCTTTAATGACTTTGAAATGTATTGGCCTCATTATGGAACAGTGCAGTTATCAATTCCTCTAATTAGGTGATGTGCTCCCATAAGAAATTTAACATTAAAGCACAAAACTGAACTAGTTACTGGCACGCATTGCTGGCAACCTCAGTATCAGTGGTAAATTTAAGAAACTGTATTACTTTATCAACTCTTACACCTTAGCTCTGAGTCTCCTTGAAGACTGAAGCATGAGGAATAGTCTCTCTTTCCTTAAGGGGTTTGATCTTTATGTAGCACCTCCAATACCCTTTTTGACGCTGAGTGCTTCTTGACAGTGGACTGTGTTCTTTGCCTTGCACTGAATTGACCAGGAGCCCCAGAAAGGAAGGGGACGAGTATGGGATATTTAAATGCTCTAAGTATGAGCACAGTTCCATTTCTCAGGATTTATCCCATGGCTTGCTACTCTTTGTTATGCTTGCAATAGCTTGTTATTCTTTGTCCTGTAATTCCAATAAACTTCCTTTCTATTAGTAGCTTAGCACATTTTTTTTAAGAGAGAGGGACTATTATTTGTTTATTAAGTAGTGATGTTATTCTATCATACATTTTCAATTGCACTTCTAGAGCAGGGAGGTGAGGTGTCTGGGTTTAGGCTACCGTGAAGAGACATTGGGAATCTTAACTCTTCTTCTCAATCATCCATTTGAATAACAACAAGAAAATAACTGTAGCTTCCTCTTTGAGGAAACTATATAGTTTAATTAGTGTTTCCTAATAACTTGCAAATCCTTAGAGAAAAGTTACAATAGAAACAAAAGACATTACCTTGATTACTATTGCTGTCATTATTACCATTGTTATTAGGACATAGGCTAGTTACTCTTTTAAATTGGCTACTTGAAGATGTGTTTCAGATCTCATGGAGCCAAGTTTGCTGTCAATGTGACAGTGCTCAATTAAGAGAGGTGTACCGAATATAAAAACATGGAACAGTAATTTCTTAAAAATATATGGCCCTGCTAATGTTGGGAGTGTTACCTTTGTCTCCTGCAAGAAGATGCTCTCCCAGTTAGAAATGTCAGAATGCAAGCTTTAATCATCTCTTCTTAGATGGTCATTGAGGAAACCTACCAGTGGATGTATATATGAGCCTAAGTCTGTTGAAGCTATTCTTTAATAATATGACATCATTCTGAACAGATTTTTATCTTTAACCCCCATGTGCTTTGAACATCTGCAGTACCTTGAGTACTGCCTATAATAGCAGTAACAGGCAGGCCCTGTCCCATGTGCAGGTTTCTATGACCCTCTTCTTCTCAAAGCAGGTAGGGCCCCCTTAGGACTCCACTCCTCACCCACACTTAAAGAGAAGTTCTGCCCTCTGCTGTGGCACCTTCCTGCAGGCCTGGCCTTTCCCGTGGGCTCTTGCTCTATTCACCGTATGGGCTTCTGGGTTATTTAGTAGATGCCCCGATCAATCCCTGTTACTATGCTCAGGGTGTTCCTTCCAGGAAGTGGGGCCGGATCTTGCCTCAGGTGAGTCAGTGGCAGGAGGACCCACTGGCTCCTAATATAATTTTTGACCTAACTGCTCACACTGAAATGCTACCTCTGTCATTTGCTGGCTGAATGACCTTCAGCACATCATTTAAGGGCTCTGTGCCTCAGTGTCCTGTCCATAAAAAGGAGTTGATCATAGTACCTGTTTCGTCAAGGTTCTTAGAGAATATGAAATGAGTTAATACTTGTGAATAATTTAGAAAGTGCAAGTTACATAGTAAGCATTAGTAAACATTAGTTGTCACTGCTTTTACTTCTGTTGCTATTATCAGTGTAACCATCTTTATAACCTCTTTCATAGCAGCAAGCCAAGCCTTTGTGCTCCTGATGGATCTAGTATTTTAGCATTTAAGCACTTCTACTTGCTGTTTCCTTTTTTTTTTTTAACTCCTACACAGTAATGTGTGAAATTGTAAATCAAAACAGAATTGATTACCATGATATAAAAAGAGTTCTGACATATATCAGCATATCCTTTTTCTCCTTATCCCTTCTATTCTAACCATAATACTGTCTAGTCTTGAGAAATATTTCCTTAACATAAGCCATTTATTATTAATATAATAATTATGATTAAGTGTCTGATGTTCTATTCATTGGGTTGATGCTGGGTATAGAAAGGTCAATAGGGCAGGTCCCTTCTCTCAAGCAGCAAACATATATATATATATATATATATATATATATATATATATATATATATACACATACATACGTATATATACACGCATATCTATGACTACTTCACAGAGGGGGTGGTGTTGGAGTTGGGTTTTGAAAGATGAGTAGGAGTTTACCAGATAAGTAGAGTATTCGAGGTAGATGCAACAGCATGTGGAAAGGTGGTATGGCAGCATTTAAAAGAACGTGAGGTTCAGGAGGAGGGAATGCGAGTTGGAGAAGGATGCGAGGGACTGGCAGGAATATTGCTGGGCACCATGCCATGGGGTTTGGGCTTAATCCTGTGGGGCGGCGGGAACTTTGTTCCTGTCTCTGAAAGATCCGCCATAGGAAAGTGATCTGATCTGCCAGCTCATTGTAATGGCTCTGTGGAAGGACGTCTTGGAGAGCGGTTCAAGACCAGAGCCAGGGGACACATGAAGCAGTGTTTTAAGTGCTAAACACCCGCTCCTGCTTTTTATATCATGGAGTAGAGTGGAGCAGAATACTGTGCGCGTCTAAGAGACGGGTGTTTGAGCTGACTTCCCAGCAGTCTCTTGAGTCCTTTGAGAGGGTGCTTAGAGGGAAGGCACACAATCCTTTCCCTGCCCTCTTCCCACCTTAATCTTTTCAAAAAGACAGGAGCAAAGCTCCTATCACATTGGACTTGACTGAAGACAGAAGTCCTTGAGCCTCCTTCCCCTAAGTGCTGGCCAGGCTGGTGCTTGCAGAAGAGAGGAGATTAGAATAACATCCTCGTTCTGCAGTGAGAGGGCTGGCGGGCCCCACACGAGACGGTTCGCTCAGAGGCGTCTCCGATGAGAGCTGCAAGCGCCGGACACCCTGGGCTTCCGCTTTGCAGGGCCTCCCCTGTGGCGGTTCCGTGTTCGGGGCACCCCTGTGCTGCCTTCCCCCGGCTGCTTCCATCTGAGCAGGTGAGACTGTACTTTGCAAAGAAGGTGTCAAATGACAGCTCCATAAAATGGCATTTTAAAGAATCCCATACTTCCTTCTTCAGAATGCTCCTCTCCAGTTACCACGGTCCCTTATTGCCCCTCCCAGAGCCGTGAAAATGATTATTTGTGTATATCATAATTATTTGTCCTTCCTGCCTCTCCCTTTTCACCCTCTCTTTGTCTCTTGCAAATTGTGATTTCTGAGGGTATTATTATTGTAATTACTTTGAGGAAATTGACAAAAAATACCAGGACGATTTCAGGCCCCAGAATTATTACACAGGTTTTTTTATTTTTAAAGATTACTATACGTCAGTGCCGTATTTGTTATTCCTAAATGGTTATTCCAGAAATTCTAATCAAAAAAGTCTCCCTCCAGAACAGCGCTGTGGCTTCAATATCAGCTGCTGTTTCTTTGAATGGGGTTGCCCAATCTTTCATCAAAGAAACACATCACCCATATCCCTGTCTTTAAAAACAGCAATTATGTGTAAATGCCTCCTGATTTATTTGAGCCAGGGCCACCGGCCAGTATGAGTCACCGCAATTTATTGCTAACCGTCACTTTTACATGATAGGTCTGTAACAAATATCTGCCGCATATTGTTAAATTAATCTTCCATTTAAAATTAATGGAGTTAGACTCCCCAGGTTCAATGTAATTTCGTGTTCACAGGCAGGGAGGGATGTGTGCTGCATACGAAATGGAACAAGGCCCAACGCCCTAATCTTTCATCACCTTGAACCTGGAGACTAGGACGCGTCTCAGCACCGACTAATGAGATTGAGCCCGTGTCTCTCCTGAGGATGCCGGCTCAAAGAGGCTTTTCTGCTCAGAAAGAGCAGGCTCCGTCTTATTTTAATAATTCCTCAGATATGACAAGTCTGATGTTATGTAGGGAAGGAGCCAGGCTTGAAAAAGAGATAAAATGAATTTTATATCATTACTTCAAAACCGAAGCCAAGGGGAGTGGGTTGCAGTTAAATTAAAAAAAAAAAAGAAAGAAAGAAAGGAAGAAGAAGAAGAAAAAAAAAAAGGCAGGAAGTGTTTCAGCCATGAAATATAGTGACTGTAAACCAGGAGTCATCCTTTCACTTATTTTAATGCACAATCGCCTTAGATTTCTCTTCTAGAATTCCTGGACCTTTTCATGCATTAATCAAAATAATATGGATGAAGGCAGGAGCTTGTTCAATAAACATGCAGAGGAAAATATCAGAGGGAACATGTAATTCCTGATGGGAGGGATATGTCATATGGAGCCGCTAAAGTCCCATCCCTTCTTTCCGGTGACACCTTCTAAAAATTGGTGTTTCTTTTATGTCCCGCTAGCCTATTGAGTCCATGTTCAGTTTTAAAAGGACTAAACCAGATTACGGAGCGGGATTGGTTTCAGACTTGCTGCATCCACGGGGAAGGCCTGCCAGACCAGTGCCAGCTCCCGGGCAGCGGCTCCCGTGCCTCCGGTGAGTGGTCACTGCTGGGCTTTCATTCCTGGGGACCACGGGACTCTAGGAATGCGGGACCCTCTTCGTAGGTAAAGAGAACGTGTCTAAGGAGACAGTTATAAAGGGCAGGAGAGGTGCCTGGTTTTCTTTTATGAGCTGAGCTCTGCTTTCCCTGACTCCGGGCCACCTAAAGAATGCTAAGTATTGACACTTTGTATCTGATGAGTGATGCAACCTGGGAATGAGTCTAGCATGCTTTTCTTTGTGGTTTGTTGTAATTTGGTCCCAAAGTAAAATTTCCAAAGAAGCAGAATTAGTGTTTTCTCACCCATAGAGGATGTTGATGTTGTTATTATTTCACTTCAGATTCCATCCTGGAGTTCAGAACTCTGTTACCTCGTAAATTCTGTATATTTCATCGAACATAGGGTTGGAGAAAAAAAGGAAAATGCAAGTATAGAATCCAAGTGTAGTCACCAGTGACTTAAGTGACTCATGGCAGTTTTTAAAAGTACATCGTTTTGCTGGGCTGTTTACTTGTAAGGGAAGATCTTAAAAATGTGACTCCCTGTCGCTGTTGAATAAGAAAATCTTACTGGGGTTTCAGAACCAGGTAAATGGGTAAAAATAAAATTACTTAATAAATTGGAAAATAAAGAAGTGAGTAAGAGAGTAGGGGTACCTTTCTCCCTGAAACAAATCGCTTTGCTTCCTAATCGCCTCTCCCAGCCTGTGTAAGCTGTTGTGTTTTCTACAGCGGGCGCTTGGTGAGTCCCGGGAAACAGGTCCCCTTTGCAGTCCTCCACTCAGGGCCTCCTGCCCTCCTTTCTACATCCTCACCTCCTTTCCTCTTTCTTTCCCTCCCATGTAAATACGGCCTGCTTAGTTTGTACTTCAGAGACGGCATTGTTCCAGGTTTTCCCTTTTTGTTGTGGAGAAGAGGGCAGGTTGATACGTTCAGGTTTTAGGTCGATGGCTTTATCGCTCTAAAGTTTTATAATCAGAATGGTAGACATGTCGTGACATAGGGGACCTCTGATCCAGTTCACCTCGCATTTCGTGGGTTGACTGTGGAGGTCTGAAGAGGTTTAGTCTCCTAAAGACCAAAAATACATCTTCTTTTGGAAAATGGTATGGCAGGTCCTCAAAAAAAAAAAAAATATTAAAGACAGTATTACCATATCTGATCTACCAGTTTTACTTCTGGGTATTTTCTCAAAAGAATGGACTCAAGCAGGGACTCCAACAGAAACCTGCACACCAGTGTTGGTGGTGGCATTATGCACAGTCAGAAGGTGGAAGCCACCCATGTGTACCTCCTCGGGGTGGATGAGCAGCAGGCGGTCTAGCTGTGTAACGGAGCCGCGCTCAGCCTTGAGGAGGAGGAGGATTCTGACTCATGCCGCAGTGTGATGAACCCTGAAGGCATAATGCTAAGTGAAGCACACCAAACACAAAGGGACCGATACTGTGTGAGTCCACCTATATGAGGTATCTAGAGTAGGCAGAGTCATAGAGGCAATGTTACCAGGGGCTCAGGGGCGGAGAGACTAGGGAGTTTTTGTTTAAAAGGTGCACCGTCCCACTTTGGGTGACAGCAATATTCTATGAAGGGATGGTGATGATGGTCGCACAACAATGTTAGTGTACTTAATGCCACTGACTGTACAGTTAAAACTAGCTAGAATGGGCCTGACCTGTGGTGGCGCAGTGGATAAAGCATCGACCTGGAAATGCTGAGGTTGCCGGTTCGAAACCCTGGGCTTGCCTGGTCAAGGCAAATATGGAGTTGATGCTTCCTGGTCCTCCCCCTTCTCTCTCTCTGTCTCTTTCTCTCTTCTCTCTCTCCCTCTCTCTCTCCTTTCTAAAATGAAAACATTTAAAAAAAATTTTTAAAAATTAAAAAAAAAAAAAAAAGAAACCCTGGGCTTGCCTGGTCAAGGCACATATGGAGTTGATGCTTCCTGCTCCTCCCCCCTTCTCTCTCTCTTTCTCCTCTCTCTCTCTCTCCTTTCTAAAATTAATAAAATAAAAACAAATTAAAAAAAAATGTTTTCCTGTCTCATTAAAAAAAAAAAAAAAACTAGGCCCTGACCGGTTGGCTCAGCAGTAGAGCGTCGGCCTGGCGTGCAGGAGTCCCGGGTTCGATTCCCGGCCAGGGCACACAGGAGAAGCACCCATCTGCTTCTCCACCCCTCCCCCTCTCCTTCCTCTCTGTCTCTCTCTTCCCCTCCCGCAGCTGAGGCTCCACTGGAGCAAAGATGGCCCGGGCGCTGGAGATGGCTCTGTGGCCTCTGCCTCAGGCGCTAGAATGGCTCTGAATGCAGCAGAGCGATGCCCCAGAGGGGCAGAACATCACCCCCTGGTGGGCATGCCGGGTGGATCCCGGTCGGGCGCATGCGGGAGTCTGTCTGACTGCCTCCCCGTTTCCAGCTTCGGAAAAATGGAAAAAAAAAAAAAAAAAAAAAACTAGCTAGAATGGTATATTTATATCCTATTTTGCCACAATAAAAACAAAACAAAACACATTCCCATTTTATTATCTGAGAAAATTTCAAGCGTTTAGAATTTCCTCGTCCCTTTCCTTCCATCTCTGTAGCTAACATTTGGACCTTCCCTCCAGTCACTTTCAGACTTTCTCCCCTGATGTTTTGAAATGTTACCTCTTTTCTTTCTTCATTTCATTTTTCTTCTTTCTAACCTGCTCTGTGACAGTCACTGGAGATACAAATAGCTTAGAGCCTAAAAGGCATTTTACATGAAGTATTTTAAAGAATATGCATATAAAACATTCGAATGAATCCATCCCCAGGAAGTACTGTAGAAGAAACAAAAATATCCCATATTTGTTGAAATGCATAAAATGGCTGTGGTTTCAGTTAGCAGTCTTTATGGGTTTTTTTTTTTCCTCTAAAATGAACTTCGTGACCATTTTATCCAATTTTATGAAAGTTTCCTGACTAAAGCAACTTGAAGGGCGTAGGTGTGTCAATGGCAGGCCCTCTTTGGTAGATTTCTTGTAGGTTGACTAAGAAAACCGCACAAACAATTATGTGAGATGCCGTAGTGTAAGTGGTGTAAGCAAAGGTTAATAATAGGCTTGAATTTCAGAAAGAAGATTTATCCGAGTAGGGGTTTTGGCAGTTGGCCTTTGAAAGATAGAGAGGATTACATTAGGCAGAGATGTGAGGCAAGGACACGAAATGGGGAGCGTGTTCTTGGAGTAGTCATCAGTTTGTTTGCTGTGTGAAATGTGCTCGGCTCTGTAATGTGGGGCCAGCAGCTTTAGAGCTGTGAGGGCCGTATGAAGGAGTTTGTCTTTTATAGAGAGTTTGAGGGACTTCTAGGGTGATTCTTTCCAGTGGATGCCTTGACATAGGAGAGAACAGCTAGAGGCATAACCTTCCAGATCCCCTCTGTAGAGGTCTGATGAATGAGCTTGTAAAGGCGGAGCAGAGCGGGACAGACTCTCCCAAGCATGTCCCCCTTAGTGGGAGGAAGGTGGTAGTTCCAGGAAGGTGCTTTCAGAGAAGAGAAGAGGAGAGGGAGAGGAAGAGGGAGAGGGGGAGGGGGAGGGGGAGGGGGAGGAGGAGGGGAGGGGGAGGGGGAGGGGGAGGGAGAGGGAGAGGGAGAGGGAGAGGGAGAGGGAGAGGGTGGTAGATAAAGGAGAACCTTTCCCAAGGACTTCAGAGGAGGGACCTTTCAATGCTGCAAAAAGGCATTAAAGAGGCTTAGAAATGAGGGGAAACCCTTGACGCTTAGTAAAGAGGAACTGCATTCAGGGACGCGGCAATTAAAGTATTAAAACCTCCCCTTGCACCCTCCTGTTCTGTGCCCTTTGTGATGCCAGGGTCACCTCATTGATTGAGGCATAGGGGAGGGTTTTCTTGAAGATATTGTTATAGGGGGAGCTTTTACTGTGAGAGAGATAAACAGACCCATCCACAATGCTTGCTCTTAAAGGAGGTGGGTAAGGGGAAGTAGAGGTCTTGGCAGAGAAAACACACACAAGACAGATTTTAGATTTTTTTTTAATCAGAGCTCAGACTATGTAAATGATGGAGGAGAAAAATGTAAGTAGCAGTGTAAACAGTCTTATTAGAAACCTAAGTATGTATTAAAGAAAACAAAGACTGGGATCAAGTTTAAAATGTTAATTCATTTTAGTGAAAAGAATTAGATTTTGTTTGCCTTTTTTGTTGTTTTAAATCAAACAGCAATATATTAGAAGTGTTTAGTGAGAAGTTGCAGACGGTTGTTGACATGACCGACTCTTCCACATATGTGCCTCTGGACTTACTCTCGGGCACCAGGTGGGTCTTTGTGGGTTACACATGTTTTCAGGCACCCCCCCCCCCCCAGTATCTTCAAGCAGGAGTCTGCGATTGTGACTGCCAGCGTTACCGACCTGATTTTCCCAGGCACAGCGCAGTCGCCTCAGTGTGCGTGTTGTGCATCACAGGAGTAGTGTGCATCTTTTGGCAAATATTTTTTTAAACGAGGAAGTCATAAAAGGCAGTGACATTTAAATACCAGCTGTACCTGTTCATGCTCGGAAGTCAATTTGAAGGTAAGATTGCCCTTCAAGGAAACCTCAGGAATTCCCTACGTGGCACTGAAAGTCATCCCAGAGGGGTTTTTGCTGTTGCTGTCATTGTTTTAGGCGTTTATGGACTATCCTGATTATTTATCAGTGAGAAGAAGAATATAACCCTGTCAACACGTTACCTTTTCTCTGTTTCTACCCCATACTGATAAGTAATCAGGCTCATCTGTGGAAGGAAGATTCTGAAGTGCTCTGGCCTCCAGCAATTCTGGTGAAATCTGTTAAAACTCCAGATCTTTTTTTTCTGGAATTTGCTTTATTTCTGTCTTCTTGAGTTATATTTACAATAAAGTCTTTTATTTCAGGGCTTGGAATTTTGTACTCTTTTGGGTAAGTCTCTTCCTGTTGCCTTTGTTAAAAGCCCAGAGAGCAAATTGAGACCCTGAGATTCTGAAATCGGAAAGTTTCTGTCCTTTGCAGCGTATTTGATGGGAATAAAAATGACGGATGGCTCTCTCTCCTGGACCCTTTTGTTCAATTCAGCTATGATTATGGAGCCTATTAGCTGGAGTTACAACCTATTTAAGAGCAGTGCTTACCAGTAATGGGGGCCAAATGATTTTGGAAAGTTCAGACGCGCCGGACTCCCTGCAGAAATGAATTCAGCAGCGAGCATACTGATGCAGAGCCTGGACCAGGCTGCTCCGGTGGGACCGGGAGTTGTGAGCTCGGCAAGAAATGAGTGGGTAGTAGCATTGGAGATCAGATGGAGGTTCGGCTCAAGGGCAGTCTAACTCTGAAGTTCATCACAGCAGTTTAATCAGGCTCCAACGAGTGTTGCCCAGAAGAGAAGCAGCCTTGTGTGTGACAGGATAGGAATTGACTTAATTAAAGAGTCTTAGTGTCTGGTAATTCTGTGTGGTGAGGCTTTCCCAGGTACACACTAAAATGGGAGAACTGCTCCAGTTGGTAGGTGATGGCACTTTGTCTGAGAAAGTGGGATCTGGAGATCGAGTGAGGTCGTGATTTTGTCCGGAAGGTACCCACCACCTTGAAAGTTCCAGCTTTCACATGTTCCACAGATTAAGAAGGCCAGGGGCCACCTTTGGCTGGAGCCCTTTGTTGCTCAGCCCATTGGGAATTTTTTTTTACGTTAATATTTCTGTATCTTTAATGAGGCACACCTCATTTTATTGCACTTCATGGATGTTGCTTTTTTTTTCTTTTTCATTTTTTACAAATTGAAGGTAGCATAACACTCCCTACCAGCCCAAAGCTGACGACTACATCGTGGTGGCCTGGAACCAAACCCGCTGTCTCTGCGAGGTCGGCTGTGCAGCCCAGGGGTAAAGAGCATGAGCTTTAGGATGAGACCTGCCCGGGTTCAAGTCCCAGCTTTCCCACTTGCCAGCCGTGTAGTCTTGAGCAAGTTACTTATGATAAGAGAATAATTCCCACTTCACCGGATTACGGTGAAGAGTAAATTAAATGATAATATATATAAATGCTTATCACAGCGTCTGTGTATAAGTGCTCAAGAACTGAAGCTACTACTTGAAGCTTTAGGACTCCCATCGTCTTGTCCCTCCGTCACCTGCCTTCTTATGCACTGTGTCCATGAGCATGAGTGTTCATTCTTTTAGGAATAAGTGAGGTGATAAGAGGATCTGTGGATTCAGACATGGAGAAAGAAAACTGGAAACATCCGCAGGCGTGGATGGCTGATTGTCAGAAGCCCAAACAAAACACACCCTCCCCACACCCCACAGCCAGCGTGCACATTAGATTGACACATTAACCAGCCAGGAGACGTTTTGAGAGCCATGTTTTGCTTTGTACAGAAGATGAGGAGAATCTGTTAGATTTTTCTTCTTTGTTACTCATCAGCTCTTAAGTTTTCTCAATCATATATAGGTATTTTTGTCTGACTGATAAAATTTGACAAGAATATAACACGTTTATTAGGAGTTTACCTCTTCCCTCCTTAGGGATCTGTCAGAGAGGGTGTCTATGTGTCTGTGTTCCTATCTGTATCTTTATCCTTCTATCTGTTTATCTGTCTCCAGGTGTGTATGTGGTGTGTGTGTGCGCACATGTAGAGAGACAATGAATGAATGGGAATGAGAACTGAGAGCCGAAATATTAGCTTTATTGATATCTGGGTAAGCACCCAGTAATTCCTGAAATGCTGGGTGCTCGGGTAAGAGCAGGATTGGAGAGAGTTGCCAGGATCCTCTTAATGTGAAGCCTCCTGTCCTCCTGCCCCTAATTTATATGTTGGGACCTTGGATGGATGTGTCTGCGTTACAGGGAGAAACAGGTAGAGAAAGGAGTCCTTCACTCATAGGATCACACCTCCTCTATAGGATGGCCCGGGGAAGGTTCCCACCTGGAACAGTCCCTTGGCGAAGAGCAAAAGATTACCTGCTGGGGAAAGTCTTCTTCTCTGGGTTAAAGTGAGAGAGACCATGGAGACAGGAGCAGAGATTAGACAGTGTCCCACAGTTTGAAAACCTGAAAAATATAAGTAACAGGGTAATTGTAAAGGCCTGGCTTCAAACATTTATTACCATACAAAGAAAAAATTGTTATTATCTATTCTAGTTTTAAAATCTACTTTGCAGGCTCTGGCCGGTTGGCTCAGCGGTAGAGCGTCGGCCTGGCGTGCGGGGGACCCGGGTTCGATTCCCGGCCAGGGCACATAGGAGAAGCGCCCATTTGCTTCTCCACCCTCGCCCCCTCCTTCCTCTCTGTCTCTCTCTTCCCCTCCCGCAGCCAAGGCTCCATTGGAGCAAAGATGGCCCGGGCGCTGGGGATGGCTCCTTGGCCTCTGCCCCAGGTGCTAGAGTGGCTCTGGTCGCAGCAGAGCGACACCCCGGAGGGGCAGAGCATCGCCCCCTGGTGGGCAGAGCGTCGCCCCTGGTGGGCGTGCCAGGTGGATCCCGGTCGGGCGCATGCAGGAGTCTGTCTGACTGCCTCTCCCCGTTTCCAGCTTCAGAAAAATACAAAAAAAAAAAAAAAATCTACTTTGCATTTGCTGTTACAGTTACCAAATGCGGTTATTTTGCTTAAAGTTTATTTAGTGATTTGAAGATTCAGAGTAACATTGTCAGAAAAACATACCATATTAATAAACAGATAATACACATAAGCGATTGAGTGTTTAAAGTCTATTGTTATATTCGACAACTGGTGCAGAGGAAAGATTAAAGGGTAAAAACTGTGTAACTTAAGGTTTGGGTTTCATTAAAGAAGCCAACACTATGGTCTGTTCCATTTATTGCCTTCTCACACCAAACACTTCTCTCTCCAAATAACAGTGACAAATAAATAAATAAATAAATAAATAAATAGAATGAACAACAAAGGAACATCAAAAAGCATGGCATAAATTGTTGAAATTTCAATATATAGATAGAAAATTAAATTAAGCTTAAATATTGATTTTGAGTTTGTGAAATAGTAATCATGATGATGGTGATGTGTGTGTGTGTGTGTGTGTGTGTGTGTGTGTGTGTGTGTGTGTGTAAGAGACAGATTTATTTAAGGTGCTCATGGAGGGGCTTGCCTAGTTTCGAAAGTGGATCTCAGTAGAAAAAGAAGATTGTAAAATTATAGAATTTTAGACCTGAGAGGGGAAAAAGAAATAATCTCCATTTCACAAAAGGTGTCTAATTTCCTCATAGAGCTTGGACTATGACGATATGTTTGTGAATTTGTGGAGAAGGGGCAGCAGCAATATTCTTTTGGAGGTGCAGGAGCAAGGCAGCCATGCTCGGGTTTAGCTGACAGAAGGGGGAACCATTATGAGGAGGGACCTTGTAGGAGAGGACAGGGTCATGAAGACGGTAAAACAGAGAATTGCTCCCCCCTCAAGAAATGCCTTTGTCCCGGATGGATAGTAAGTTACAATATCCCCATAGATATTTTACAGGGATTGCCATCTCTTTAAACATTTATGCTATTAAAAAATCAGACCTACTGTTGACATAAACCTAACATAGCAGCTGCTATATAGACAGAATATGAATTTTTTATGTTATTGATGAGCAGTTTATGTCATTTATGTACTGTAGTAAGGGTAGAAGATGGATTTGGAATCCTGAAAAAGCTACTGTTGGTACCATTCAGCATATTAGCTGTGCTTTGAATGCAGATATTGAAAAGGCTGTATTGTCATGTCTATGCTTCTCTGCAAACCAGCTTGTCAGTGGTGGGATGGGAGAGATTGCTCTACCTGGAGGGAACAATAATGGTTCTCTTTTGTTTCTATCTTGTGTTGGGAAATGAAGGATTGTTAGCATTTAATGTTTGATTAATCTGCACTTCCCATCGCTATCCAAAGAATTAACTGTTGTGTTGACAGAACAATATTTCATCCATTTGAAGGTGTCATCAATTGCAAGATGCAGCGCTATTTTATGTACCACTAAGAATATGCACTAATAATTGAATTGACATACCATTGATTCTAAGATGCATTCCAATTTCAGAGATGTTGAAATGTGTAAAAGTGGGTACCTTGGAATCAGTGAAATGTCAAATACAATTTTCTTCTGGTATATATGCATTTGGTTATATTCTGTAGGACTTTAAAATCATGTTTTACTGAGTTAAGATTTATTCTTTAAATTTTTAGTTTAAAATTTGATACAATTAGTTTAGCACGGCATGCATTTGGAGCCTCCAACTTAAAGAATTCTTTGGAAGCTCCAGTTTCTCAAGTTTTCAAAAGGAAGTGGGTCAGGTACAGAGGAAGCAGACTGACAATTAGAGTAAGAGTGTTTATTTTCAGAAAAACAAAATAGAGGGAATAACAAAATCCTCTTAATGAGGAGACAGCAAACTCTCTTAATTTTCCAGGAGGAAAACAGGTCGCTGCTAGTGTATCAATGAAGTCCAGTACCTCATCTGATTGCATATGTATAGTTTGAGGATGGTGTCTCTCAGGAGTTAGCCCTCCCTAATCTAGACGACTGTAGTTAATAGTATTGTATCACATGCTGGAAATTTGCTGAGAGGATAGATTACAGGTAGCTCTCACCATACATATGCGTGTGTAAACACACACACATGCACTTGCACACACAAAGCGGTAAGTGTGCGAGGAGGTGGACATGTTAATCAGTTTGATTATGGTGATCACTCTATATATTAAATCATGTTGATATATATCACCTGATATATATACAATTTTTATTAAAAACTAAAATCAGTAAAATGTATTATATACTCATTACCAGTCAAATAGTAGTAATATATGTCATATATTAAGCGTTCAAGAAACCACGGGCATTTTGCAACATCAGGACATTTCTCCATATGAGCTGTTGGTGGCTGCGTAGTATACCATTATATGATAACACAATTTCTAACCATTTCCCTATTAACAAATATTTAGATTGCTTGCAGTATTCATTTAAATACATGGCTGCTGTGAACACCCTTGGACTTCCTTCTTTTTCTCACATTTTTTCAGGAATCATTTTAGGATCAGTTCCTAGGAGCTGAATTGCTGGATCTAAGGTTGTGCATGTTTTAACGTTGTTACATGTGTGTTGGGAAGGGACTGTTTTCTCATGTACTCACCAGTGCAGGACAGACAGTAACAGTTTATTCCCACTTCTTTTCCAACCTGATTGGTATAATAAAAAAAAATTTTTTTTCAGCATTTTTTATTTATTAATTATTATTATTTTTTTTTGTGAGAGGAGGGGAGACAGAGACAGACTGCATGTGCCCTGACCAGGATTCACCAGCAAGCCCACTGGGGCCCTTGCTCCATTGCAACTGGAGCTATTTTTTAGTGCCTGAGACAGGAGGCCAGGGCCAACTCACTCTAATGGAGCCATGGCTGCAGGAGGAGAGGAGAAAAGAAAGAGAAAGAGAGAAGCAAGAGGGGGAGGGGTGGAAAAGCAGATAGGCATTTCTCCTGTGTGTCCTGACCGGGAATTGAACCCGGGACTTCTACATGACAGGCGGACGCTCTACCACTGTGCCAAATGGCAAGGTCTTTTAGCATTTTTTAAATCACCGTCAATGTTGAACACCTTTTTACATATGTTTTGGCCTTCTCAGAGTGGTTCTTGATAATAGAAAGCATGGAAGGTCAGGAGAAGAGCATAGGTCACAGGGGACTTTCAGAGTGCTTCACAGAATCCTGTAATTTCTTGAGGAAGCACTCCCAAACTCCTTAAAGTAGTTAAAACGAATAAAAAATAAAAGCAGGCCCTGGCTGGTTGGCTCAGCGGTAGAGCGTTGGCCTGGTGTGCGGGGGACCCGGGTTCGATTCCCGGCCAGGGCACATAGGAGAAGCGCCCATTTGCTTCTCCACCCCCCCCCTCCTTCCTCTCTGTCTCTCTCTTCCCCTCCCACAGCCAAGGCTCCATTGGAGCAAAGATGGCCCGGGCGCTGGGGATGGCTCCTTGGCCTCTGCCCCAGGCGCTAGAGTGGCTCTGGTCGCGGCAGAGCAATGCCCCCGGAGGGGCAGAGCATCGCCCCCTGGTGGGCAGAGCGTCGCCCCTGGTGGGCGTGCCGGGTGGATCCCGGTCGGGCGCATGCAGGAGTCTGTCTGACTGTCTCTCCCCGTTTCCAGCTTCAGAAAAATACAAAAAAATAAAATAAAATAAATAAAAAAATAAAAGCAAAACAACTGTGATGTGGAGATGGATGTGGCTCGTTCACTCATGGGAAAGAGCATCCCTTGCACCAAGAAACCCAGGTAGAGTCAATAGGCCCAGCTTGTTTTGATACCCGGAGTACTGGACAGAAGAACTGTAGACGACTTTCTTCTTCCAGAGACGCCAGGATTTGAAGGAGTAGGCCAAAAGAGGGCTCCTTCCCCCTGAGTGTATTCCATTTTTATAAAATATTGTTTCCTTTTGGTTCAATTGGACATATTGTCTTCATTGCTTGCTGTTATGAGTACAAATAACTGTATACTGTGACTTGGCGGGAGTTAATAAAACTGCATAGTATGAGCCAATCTTATTTCTTTAAGTGGGCTAATAGGGTGATTTCTCTATGAACTTCTCCGCTGTTAGAAGCTCTTAACATTTCAGCCAACGTGGGAATTATATTTGGAATAAATTAGTAAATTCCCGTTCCGATTGCCTGTACCATGTAATCTTCAGGAACCATAATGACTATGTAGTTACATAGCACATCTCCCACTTAGTGATTACAAGACACGCTGGCGCCCAGAGCCCCTCAGTATCGTCCTCGGAGGCCCAGCCCTCGTGCCACCCCCTCTGTGGGGCGTGTGTATTTCCTAGGAGGTGGGCAGCATGGTGCAGGAGAAACTCCTTTGTTTTTAGAGTCAAAGCAGACATAAAGTGGACTGTTAACTCCACCATTTCCTGCAGTCCCCTCACCTTTGGAAATCAGGAGCAACGTAATTGTTGAGGCAATTTATTTAATGAGGAAAGCCATGCGAAACCATGAAGCAGAAAACATCAGTCCTGGCACATGGCTGTGCTGTCCTCCTCCTTTATGTTTGAAATCTCCTCCTCCTGCCTCCATTTTTTGGAAATCCTTAAGAGTCTTGGTCTGGGTCACACAGCAGTCATGTATTTGATATTTTGTTATTGATAGTTGTTACCTCTTGACATTTGAGTACTTCCTTGTATGCAGAGTATCCTCCATTATTAGCACATGTATGCGTGCATCAAGTGCTTACTGAGCCCTTTTTGTATGTTATGCCCAGAGTTAGAGACTGGGAGATGTTGGTGAACAGCTGATATGGTTACAAACATCATTGAACTTACATCCCAGCAGGGGAGACATACAGAAAACAACCCTGAATTCCTAAATGAAACTTGTGGTGATTACTATGAATGGGCTTTTAAGCCTAGACCAGCTCAGGTACGACATTTAAGTTGGTATCTGTTGGGTGCATAGGGGTTCTCCAGGAGAAGGTGGGGATGGTGAAGCCTTAGGGCCGAGGAAACAGCGTGTTCAGGGACTCTGCAGCAGGAAACCTGTGTTAAGTGGTGATTTAGAGGAGGAGCACAAGGGCTTGGAGAATGGGGGCGTAGAAGGCGGTCCCCCAGAGGGCATTGGCACTGACATTGGCATTGGCACTGGCCGAGTGGAAGGCGCCGAGGGTAGAAACCTTGTGCAAAGCCTTACAGGCCAAGTGTAGAATTCTGTCTCCGGCCCACGAACAACAGGAAGACCCTGAAGGTCTGAAGGCTTACCTGTGGAAGGAGAACACAGACGTGGTGACTTGGAAGTCTAGCTTAGGTTGGAGCTCTGCGTCCAGGGCCCTGACTCTGTACACCATACCTTTGGCCTTGTCCATGAAGTTTAAAACACCCAAGCAAACAAACAGAACCCTGAAATTGAAATTTTCAGATATTCCTTCAACTTTAAAATACTATGATGATGGGTAGAGGGTGAGGAATTTTATTTTTCAAGTAATTTAAATTCAAGGATGAGGAAGTTTCTGAGGGAAAATATTTTCAGCCAAGGCAGTAGTTCTCAAAGTGTGCGCCAGGGCGCACTGGTGTGCCCTAGAAGATTTCCAGGTGCGCCCTCCCTATGGTATTCCAGAAAAATATGTGCCTGTTGGGGACCAAAAAACCAACAGGGTTTTGGGAGTTTAGATTTTTGAGGGACAGAGGTGTGGGGAATTGGCTGATTCCCCCCACCTTACTTGCCTGATTAGGTTGCAAAAGGCTGTTAAGCTGTGGTGCTGGATTGTTTACACTACCCCCCATGTTCCCTGGAAAGACTGGATGGAGGCAAGTTTCTTCTATCCTTTGTTTGGTGTCAAGTTAAGAGGATATGTATGGTGGCGGTTTTCTGCACTCAACACAATTAAGAGTAAAAAGAGAGGAATTCTTCAATCTATTGATAAGAAAATGAGAGTTTGCCTTTCAAATATATGCCCAAACATTGAAGAAATCGCTAGGACACCATCAGGCTCATGTTTCTCATAAACACAAGAATGAAGAACTTAACACATTCATGCCAAGTCCTGCCGAATTTATTAAATCTTACTAAGAATGTATCTATATATAAAAAAAGATAACTTTATTGTCGTTTTTCAATTTTTTAACCCCTTTTTTATGAATTCTAAGAAGCATAACTCAAAAAATGTAACATAAAAATATTTTTAATGTCAGAATAAATTTAATTTTGTCATATTTATTTCGTTTAATTACCATAAAAGCACGCTTGGACTTGAATTTTTTTCTTTAATATTTGGCTTAATTATTATAACATATTTCTCAGAAATTTATATTTAGTGCACCTACAATTATTTGTAGGATTTGAAATGCGCCCCAACTTCAAAAATTTGAGAACCACTGGCCTAAGGTAACAGGGAATCATAATGAAGTTTTTAGGATCTTTTCAAATGCTGTGTTTAAAGAAAAAAGTGATAGTTGTCTTTAAAATGTATTAAAATGCTTAAAATAGCCCTAGCTAGGTAGCTCAGTTAGTTCAAGCATCGTCCTGACATACCAAGGTTGTGGGTTTGATCCCTGGTCAGGGCACATACAGGAGAAGAAATGCTTAAAATATGTTCCTGAATGAAAACAAAGACTGGCAGGTCCAGAAGTACTATTCTTTAGGAGAGTAGAGATTATTTCCAAAATATCTGTTAGTCCTATAATTCTGTGAGCCTCAAGCCAAATTGGGTCATCTTTAGTGTTTGAAAATGAGACAAATCCCTTGACTCCACTCCAGGTCCACACACATAAGGCTTACGTTCATTAATTTTGCCGCAGGATGCCACTTTCGTAGCACCAAGCCAAAATCTAGGTCCCCTTAGCACTGGAGTGGAGCACTCCATAGGTCAGCCTCCGTGTCCCTCAAGGAGGGGAGGTCCAGAGTTGGACACAGGAGCTGTCTAACTGCTGATTGACTGAGCAGAGCTTTGACGGGGGGCCTCTCCTCCAGTGCAATGCGCTGGAAGCTCCCAGCATCATTTCATTCCTTGATAAGAATCAGGACTTGCACTTTAATCGCCAGAATCAAAACACAAGGTAATTAACGTACTCCTTTTACCAGACAGAAACTTCCCTTTCTCCACGTACGGTGAATGTTGTCTGCCTGTGTCCGTGTGTGTCCGACCTCTGCATATTGTTGCCTTTCTGTTTTTATTTCTTTGTGGTATTGGTGGGGTGTCTTTGAATGTCTTGCTTTAAAAATTTATTTGTTGATTGATTGATTTTAGAGAGAGAGGGAGAGAGAGAGAGAAACATCAATTTGTTCTACTTATTTTTGTACTCATTGGTTGATTCTTGTATATGCCTTGGATCGACCCACAACCTTGGCATATGGGGATGGCACTCTATCCAACTGAGCTATGTGGCCAGGGCCTCTGAACCTCTTACACTGTGGTGATTTTCACAGAGAGGTCGGCAGTACGGAGTAGTCCTGTGCCGGTTCCCTCTACCTCATCCGTCTGTTGTATTGTGTACACTGGGAGTTACAGGGATGAATAACTTGAGGTCCTTGGCCACAGAGACCCCAAGTCAGGATATATCAGTATTTATTTCCAGTGTACTTTTCTATCTTTACACACTTTAGGAATATCAGAGGTATACAGTGTTTCCTATTAAAGTGCCAGCTGCAAAAAAGCCAGGTAAGTCAGATATTCTTGCATTGATTAGCAAATTCCAATGAAATTAAAAAAGAAAGAAAACTAATGAACTTAAATAAGGATGTAGCTCTTATTACTAGTTTAGTGTTTTGGTGACCACATTTTTCTTTTTGTCTGCCCAGAGCTTAAAATTAAAAGTCCTAAAGTGAAATTAAAATAGCATTCTCACCCACAAGAGATAGGGGGAGAAGGACAGTAACATCCATGGTTAATGTCATTTCCAATTGTGTATTTATTATGTGTATTTTTGCATAAAACCACTGCTACTTTTTCTTTGGACAAATTGAGTCTTTGAGATAGAAAAGGATAGGAAACCCACAAGTAATAACTAATATGTCATCTCAAAAAAACAAGACTTTTTTTGGGGTCTCCTTTTATGTAATGAGGATTTAAAAACCCTCCTTATAGAAATCATAAAGTGATAACGGCTGTATTTCAGCCCTCCGTTATCCCCAGTGGTGTTTTGATCTTAGATGTTCCCAAAGGTGTTGATCCGGTTTCGCGGCAGCTGGAGGAGGGAGTGTCTGCTTGTTAGCTGAAGAGTGAAATCAGCCTCCAAAGGTGCTGGATGCAGAGGGAAGAAACAATCTAAAGTCAGAGCTTCTCCGAGGTGGCAGAAGGGCACAGTTTTTGCTATCTTTATGATAAGATGCTTAACCAAGGTGTACTCTTTGTTAACGATTTAATACTTGAAATCCTCAGATTAGATTTCAAGCTGCTTTCATGGGGTCTGAGCATTTTTTTTCCTTCTTCTTCCTGAATTTTATCAGGTGCTTTGGGCCGCCTCTATTTCCTCAGCCTTCAGACCCTTTTCCTCCGGCTGGCTGAGCTCTAATTGGAGATTTATTAGGTGCTGTTAAGTAAGAGGGGAGGAAGGCTGAGGGAGAAGGGAAGCGTAGGAGAAACAAGAAGCTGAAAGAAGGCAGCAGAGGGAAGGGCCAGGGAGGATGGAGATAAAACACAGACAAATGAAGACAGATGAAGAGCCAGGAGAGTGGGAGGCCTGCAGGGGAGTGAAATACTGAAACTGAGCTAGTGAGCATACATGTAAAATAGGGGTCTGGCTGGAGAGCGCCAGTGAAAGTGGTGTAAATCAATGATGAGTAAATTAATAGGGCAATTGTGCAAATGGGACACACTCATTTAAACTAAGCGGAATCCATCATGGATGATTTAGAGATAATGCAACCCGCAGGGCATACCTTTTAATCTGCTCAGGACCCAGTAGAGAATGCTGTGGCTTCAAGGGTAAAAGAGACAGAGGATCAGAACACTGGGTGTGTCTCTTCCTTCCAGAAGTGTTTAAACAGACTCTGAGCCAACCTGAAAATTCACGGGACTCAGGAGCTTAGTTTGTGACACGTGGATGCAGAAGGTCATGCGTGTATTTCAGACATCTCCCCACAAACCCAAAGTACTTCTTTTAAGTGTTTTGAAGCCCTCACTTGACTAAGTTAACAAGTGACATTGCCACAAATTGCAGTGAAAGCAAAAGGAGCCACTGAGCATCTGAGGGTTAGGTGGGTGTGATCACATAAGAGCGCCCTGTCCTGACAGAGTATTCTGAGACCAGGGAAGGCCAGCCATGAGCCTCCACTTCTTTTGTGTTTTCATGTAATCCACCAGCTCACCCAGTAGCTGTTCCCTGACCACCTGCTTTCTGGGAGGTACTGTCAGGCCTCTGCTTCTACCTGAAATGGAAGCTGTAGAATTTCATTCTCTGAGCCTCCTCTTACCAATATTCCTGGAGGTGTGTCCTGACAAAGAGAAATAATTGGACAATGGGGATAGAAGGAAGCTTTAGTTCTGTGATGGCGAACCTTTTTATAAAAACCACCCACTTTTGCAGTGCTGGTCAACCTAGTCCCTCCCGCCCACTAGTGGGTGTTCCAGCTGTCAAGGTAGGCGGTAGTGGAGCAACCAAATGGCACCGTGATTGGCCCACCATGAAAGCTGGAACGCCCACTAGTGGGCGGGAGGGACCAGGTTGACCAGCACTGCAAAAGTGGGCAGTTTTTATAAAAAGGTTTGCCATCACGGCTTAGTTTATAGAATTTTAAGTCTTCTGAGACTACTGTTCTTTTTGATTCAGAAAATGGCAGTTCAGAAAGGTTAAGTGTGTTGGCCAAAGTCAGAGCTAGCTGGCATGTTGAAAATGAGGTGATGGTGGACTTCCTTTCCAGGGTACTGGGAGAACCCGTTCCCAGTTTTTGTCTTCATGAAGGAAGCTAGAGATACAGCCTTTAACCTGTGAGGGTTAGAGGTGAGCCAGTGGCAACTGGATGTCAGCTTGTAACACGTGTATCACAGGGAAAAGCAGGCAGATACCCTCTTCGCTAATAAGTGGGGGACCTGCAAGTAGGAAAGCTGACTTGATTGAATTAAAAAGGGCTGTATTTTTTTGTGGGCTGTCACACTTCACACTAAGCTCATAAAAGTTTGTCACTGATGAGGAAAATGACATTATATCAAGCCTTGCTCAATAGAACAAAGACTAAACTAAGTCAGAATTGCAGTGAGTTGAGGAACCCAGCAGTTTACGACAGACCTTCCATCTAACTAATTACGGTGCAGCCCAGCGGAACAGGTTGGTCCCAGAGGTCTCCCAAAGCATGTCTGAGAGGTGAGCAGGCACGGATTTTAAAACTCCCTTGTTTATGTTTTGTGTAAAGGAAAAAAGTAATTGTCCAAGTCCATAAAACACATTACCAGTTATTCTTAAATAAAAAGATTTTGCGCAGATAGTGTTAGATCAGAGGACACACACCAGTTGGGATTTTCCTGTTCCCCATTTCAGAGATCAGGGAAGACATGCCTTGGAGAGGAAATGGGTCTTAAATCAGGAAATGGTACGAAGAGGGGTGTCAGGAAAACTCACCTCGCGTCAGTAATGAGAGGAGTTGCTTTCCTGTGCTCAGATTGCTTGGGGTGTCCTCCTTCTATTCCTTTCTACGTTCGTTTTGGTTTCGTGGCTCCTGCTTGCCTGCTCATACTTTGCGTGATCCGGGTCCCCGGACCACTGTCAGCATAGCTGCAGTGAGGCACTGGATACTTCCCTCCTCTCGTTGTCAGTGTGATTTCCTTTAACCTTCCCTTGTCCCCCTGTTCTCTCCCCTCATTTCCCCATTCAGGCATCGGCTCCTTTGACAATTGTTAACCTGCCCTTCTGGGATTGTTTGGCATTAAGCTGTGACTGTCGCGTTTCTTCTCATAAATTAGATTTTTAAAAGAATGCTGTCTTCCAAGAAGCGAAGTCATTACATAGTGCGCATATCTTCAGTGTACTGCTATAAAGATTTCCTTAACCAAACATAATAGGCAGTTAAAATAAATTTGAAATAACTGTGTCACCTCTAGGATTTAAAAGTGTTAAGCTAAAGATAGGTGGTCTAATTTTGCTCCTGTTCCATTTTTGCATGTGGTAAGATATTTGCGCTATAAAATCACAGATCTATCTTATGTCCGTAGCTGATATATTTATATGGCTAAATGTACATTTGTCCAGTGGAACATTATAAAAATCATTTTCTTTTACAGTTGGAGATTAGTTTTACAACAGTGGAACATTCCATAATCTATGTCAGTCAGCACTCTTATTTGCCATAAAGAACAGAAACGAACTTGACGCGACCTTTTGTAATTCCTGTGTTTGAACTGAACAGAGGAGTATTATATAAGCAAACTGGAGAATTGTATAGTGATGCAAATATATTTGTATTTACTATTATAGTTATTTTAACCCCCTGGCTTTCAAGAAGGCATTTGAAGCAATTGGAGAAAAACCTAATAAAATAGGAAGAAGAGTGAGTACTAGACAGGAGGAGAGAAAAAACAACTTCGGAAATGATGCAGGTGTCTGTTGTTGCTGAGATTGTTTATAAAATGGACTCTGAAGTTCCTGATAGCCATGACAAAGAAAGAATGTGATCATTCTTGTTTTCAGATAAGCTGGGCAGCTCAGTTGGTTAGATCATTGTTTTTCAACCGCCAGTCCAGCAGAAATTCCGTGCCAGTCTGTGGAAGAGTTAACCACCCTGATGTTGTGTGAAGATTATAGACCCAGTGATCTTAGTTGAATTTGCTTATGCTTAGGGTGATTTCTACCTTAGTAGTCCCCAAAATAATTCTCCTATTTTTACCAGTCCCCAAGTGTAAAAAGATTGAAAAGAACTGGGTTAGAGAATCATCCCAATATGCCACGTTTGAGGATTCCATCCCTGGTCAAGGGCACATACAGAAATCAGCCAGTGAATGCCTGGATAAGTGGAACAACAAATAGATCTCCCCCCCCCCCCCATCTCTTTCTAAAATCAATCAATACATTAAGAACTTTAAAAAAGAGAATCCACCAATGAATGCTTAAGTGGAACAACAAATGGATATTTCTCTCTCTCAAGTCAATAAGTAAAAAAATAAAAAGATAACCAGTGTTTTTATTTTGGTGTTGATGGTGGGGGTAGGGGAAGCAATATATTTTTGCCTCGTTCAAAACTTTAAAAAAATATATATCAGATGGGTTTTAGGGCTCCATTGGAGAATATAATTGGCAGTGTCCTTAGTTACAGAGCCCTAAAACATTCAGACATGGAATTCATGTTACTTTTTTTAGTTCTGACCTTTGATGAAAGATCAAGGCATTACATGAAGCTTAAGTAAGCAAAGGCATTCCTCAGGTGATATAGTTCATTCTATCCCAGTAACTAAGAATAGATGAGAAAGCTTGGAAAGTAAGATAAACTGGTAAGGCATTCTGGTATACGCATTGAAGAGCCTGGTGAACTTTTGGTCCGGAATGAAGGCTGTCACGCTCTCCCAGGTCAAGCAGGAGAAACAAACCACCAGGCACACTTGGGGCTGCTTCAGGGTGTTGCCATTATTGGTGGGGTCAGGTTTTTTCATCACAGTCAGGACTTAGTACTGATTGTTTGTTCCTCTTCTTCTTTTCCTTTTATCAATTTAAATCGTTTATGTTTTTGTTCATTTCTCTTGCCTCATATAGTTGACTTTTTTTTGTCCATTTGGTAGTTTTTGAGGACCCGATAGCTAATCTTGACGACTTTAACAAATATGTATTGTTTCTCTTCCAGCAGGCATTGTGCCTTTGTGGAGTCTTCAGTCAAGTACTCTGGTCCTTACATCTCTTTTTCACGTCCCGAGACATACAATGGTCATATGACCTGACCAGCCTTAGTGACACACTTTAGTTAATCGCCTGCTACACACCCCCAGACAGAATGTTGATGTGAAGGTAGGGCCCTTGCCACTCACCAGCACTCAGCTGTGGGGCTCCAGACCTTCGGGTTTCTTAGGATCATGTAAAAGCAGGTGCACGTGTCAGGAGTCAGAAATGATGAAAATGTCTCCGGGTGCACGCCATCAGCCCCAGTTCCCTAAATGGTTGCCAACTCACCAGGCAAGACTCTTTTTTCCCCCTTTTTAACTTATGCATTGCATAGAGAGGAACGGGGTGCAAGTGTGAACTTCCCAGTGAAGGATGACATGCGTGCTTGGGGACGGAGACTGGGCTGGAATTTGTGAGAGAAGCAGTAGCAAGTGTGACACTAAAGAAACACATGGGTATCTTCCAGTCACTTGCCTTTTTCTTTAGCCATGGTTGTGAGATAGTGACCTTCTAGTTAGAGAAGGAAATATAAAATGTTACTTAAAAAAAAAAAAAAAAAAAAAAAACAAGAAGCCCTGGCCAGTTGGCTCAGTGGTAGAGCATTGGCCTGGTGTGCAGAGGTCCCGGGTTCGATTTCCGGCCAGGGCACACAGGAGAAGCGCCCATTTGCTTCTCCACCCCTCCCCCTCTCCTTCCTCTCTGTCTCTCTCTTTCCCTCCCACAGTGAGGCTCCATTGGAGCAAGGATGGCCCGGGCACTGGGGATGGCTCCTTGGCCTCTGCCCCAGGCGCTGGAGTGGCTCTGGTCACAAAAGAGCGAGGCCCCGGAGGGGCAGAGCATTGCCCCCTGGTGGGCAGAGCGTCGCCCCCTGGTGGGCGTGCCGGGTGGAACCCGGTCGGGCGCATGCGGGAGTCTGTCTGACTCTCTCTCCCCGTTTCCAGCTTCAGAAAAATACAAAAAACAAACAAACAAACAACAAAAACAAAACAAGAAAAAAACTAGTGAATAGCTGATTACTTAGTGCTCTGTCTACATCAAAACGGAGCTCCTCTGAGTGAGCAACCCACACAGATCCTCGTCCACCCCTTGTGCAGCTTTCCATTAACAATATAAATACATCCTGGCCATAAAGCACTGCTGCAGGCACAGTCTCTTCATTCTGCAGATGCCATTGTGTGTTATTCTCTCTCTACTTTGTCTGCTTAACAGGCACCTTCTTATCCTTCAAGATGCAACACCCACTCCTCAAAGCCCTGTCAAGAGCTCTCTCTCTCTGAGCAGGTAGATGGTCTCTTCCCTGTTCTTACCCAACCTTTTGCACGTACCTCCTTACGGCGCAGATCCGTCGTTAGCTGTCCACAGCAGTGTCCCCGCCTGGGCTCTGGGAAGCCGTGTCTGCGTGTCTCCGTGGGACCTCACAGGGCCTCCGTACACATGAATGATGGCGGCATGTATACTGCGGAGTGTGGAGGCCAGGAGAGGTTAAGTCACTTCTCAAGTTAGGATGTTGCAGAAGTCGTAGCTAAGAGTAAACCTTGGGTGTCCTAACTCCCATGCTTTATCAGTTTAACTGGTTTATCAGTTAGCTGGGAAGCTCTGGGTTATCTAAATACAAGCTGTCCACCATCTTATTCATATTACTCTACCCACCAAAGATGTCTCTGGGTAAAGACAATAGATGTAATATGATTCTTTGTTAGAATGAGGATATATCAGGTCCAACATTATGCCTGAACTCTTTAGCCACATGAGATTACAATTTGGTATCAAAGGGGTATGGACAAATATGTGAATGTTGGAGCGATTTCTTGTGCCCTGAGTGTCTCTTCTTCCTGTTCCTACTTGGTGAATTCCCTTTGAACGCGTGTGTCCCCATTCCTTTTACTTCCCTCTCGCCGTCAGAGCTGCCTCCGCCCTCAGAACCCTGTCCTGGTGAATATCTGCTGCCTTATACACCAAGGTTTAAAAACACTGCTGCTGCCTGGGTGGCCTTTGGCCTCTCTTTGGAGAATTTGCCTTTGAGTGGCCAGTGGACCAAAGCTCTGGGTGGTGGATTGTGAGATGGTAGATGAAGAGTGTAAAGGAAGACATCTGAGGGCTCGTAGGCACCCCTAAAAGGACCTGCTGGGGATCATTCCAGCCCATGATGAACAAACCCTCATTATTTGTTAGGCAGTTTCCACACACTGTAGTAGGATATATGTGTGAGACACAATGTAGTGTTTATGTGAGAATAATATAGATTATTTGAACCTAGGCGCCAGAACGACCAGAAAATGGGTTTTACGGGGTTATGTAATTGCCTTTTCTTTGTGTTTGCATAGAAGGCATTACGTAGCTGGAAGATGATGGCAATTATAATTTATTATGCTGTAATTGTTACCTAAATGTTTTTGAATAAGCAAAAATCACATCTGTTTAGGAATAAGTTGCACAGCAAGAGAATTCCCTTAGAAATGAATGCTGTGTTCTCATATTTTGTAACTGTACACATAAAACAACGTATTTATTTCCCCACTGAGTCCATTACATTCCCAAGTCAAACTGCATCCTCTCTTCCCTTCCCGTATTAAACCCTTTGATTTAATGGAGGTTTTAACTACTGGTTCTTTAGGGAATTTTCAGTAGGCTTTGCACAGATTAGGTTATTGGAAAGTATAGTTATTTGCTTGTAAAGTGGCAGTTCTGTGTCAAAATTGATTTTCTCTGGAGCTGCAACAGTAAAAAAAAAAAGATAAGCTTCTGCTTTGCATCCAAAATGCCCTGATGTTTCTACCATGGTAGTATTCCTTTGCTTCTTGCTCAGCACCGTTCGGCTGCAGGCTGCCTTGGACAGGTGGGTACGAGCCCACGTGGCCCAGAGGACTTTGATATCTAGTGGTGTTGATAGACGAGGCCCCTCTTCCTTTCTGGTCGCCAGTGGTCTGTGACCGCCGGGATTCTGGGCACGGCGAACACAGTGTCTCCTCCTTTCTCCATTCAGTAGGAAATGCATGAGCCCGGAATGGTTTTGTTTGTTCCAAAGAACTGTAGCAGTTGAAATAATTACTTTGCCACGGCCAGGCTAACAGGATTTATCTTCCATTATAGATCTTGACGACATATGCAAGAATAGTTGACTCTTCTAAATTTACTAGGCTACTCACTCAGAAGTGATTTCACTGTGTAAAGGAGAATAGTCGTAGCTGGTGGCGGCATAAGCTGAAAAAGCTTTGAGAGTCAGAAAGATGAAGGGTGAACTGTATTCTTTATTTTTTCTGCTCCCTGCTCGTAAAATAGAATTGGAATCTATGTGACTAGCAGGCGGCCCTATTTTATTTTTTATGCTCCAATTGCAAGTGAGGAGTCCTTTAAGGAGGGCTGTCTTCCCTGACCTGGTGCTTCCATAGAGCATATATCCATCTATCTAGTGGCCTCCAGGGGTTCAGTACCTTATACTCTGGTCAGAGTGGGTGACCAAGGTGGGGTTACCTGTCTCCTCCACCCAAGAGCCTGTGGAGGCCTCATCTTTGAGTGTCATTTGGGAGACATTGGTTTTCCTATGTTGTTCTAGAATAATGACTCCTACTCCTTCCTTTTCTTTTTTAACCTCAGTTCTATCTCTGGCCAGATGCTCTTCATAGATTTTCCTTTTTGGTTGTGTTTTGGGTATGCAGCCCCAGTCTGCAATCTGAATACTGTTCTGTGCTGCATACTTCATGCAATAAAGTCTTAGTCTTCTGGCTTTAATCATCAAATCATTTGTCTCCAACTCAGCTGGTCCTATGTCAGGGTCTGGCTTTCACGACCCACTCATAGGTACTGACCCTGGTTCAATCATCCCTGTGAAATCTGAGTTTTTCTTAAGGAACTAGTATTAGGAGTTGATGGATTGGTTGAGGTGCATGGCTTTAGGTCTGGAAGGATCAAAAAAGAAAATAAACCAGGCTTTTTTGTATATATTTGAAGTCTCATTCTGTGGCCTGGTCATTCATAATACTATAAATTCAAAGAGTTGAATCAAGAAGTCTAGAATTTTAGTTCACCTTTGTTTATATGATTTCATTGTATTTTGGAAATTCCATCCTTCTGCTTATCCTATAGCCATCAGTCCACATGATAGATAATATACATTATTGATAACCTCAATGTTCTAAATCCTGGAGGCAGGGTGGAGAGAACAGGACACATATCTGTCCTTTGCAAACGAACAACACTGATGCCCCAGGATATGAAGCTCTTTGCTGAGCTACACAGCTGGTCTGTGGCACAGTGAAGACTAGATCCCAGTTTTAGAGGAGTTGTTTGCCACTCTACTTATGGTCAGCTTCCTTTAGGGCTCCTGTCCTCAAAATTCTTACAGTAGTAGATTTAGACTCACCAGTCATTTGGACTTTGGAAGTATCATGTGGTCAAAGAATTGAAGAAAGTGTATGGAAACAAATTTTCTTTTAAGTTTACTGTAGCAGATGACGTGTTTGTTGCTTTGCCAAGTGTTCAAAAATCACTTGAGTTTGTTATACTAAATGTGCTGTGTAGTTTATTATAGTATCTGTTTTAAATTTTTTGAAAATACACATGAAGTACAATGCAGAAAATTAAAGTAGCAATCATTCTATTCTTTTAATGTTTCCTTTGAGTAAATGTAATGAGTAACGGTGTTGTCAGCATATTCTATTTATAGGGTTGTGCCCTGCCTTCCTTGCTTTAACATCATATAATCAGCATCTTCCCCCATCACGAGCCATTTTCCAACCCGTGATAATTAATGACATGTTATTTGAAAGTGTAAAGTTTAACTGTTGTACATGCATTTCACTACTTTTTTCTACATTTAGGTATTTTTCTAAAATTTTTTTCACCCTTAACACCTTATCAACCATGCTGAGATGAATTTCCTTGTAATAAACCCCTGTACAGATCTATTCTTACTGCCTGAGGGTACATTTCTGTGAGTGTGATTGCTGCCTCACAGGAAACGGACGGATTGAGTCTGTGGATATGTATTGCCCTGGACGTACTGGGAACCCTCCCTGTGTCTCCCAGAACCCAGAGCCTGGAGTCCTTGACCAGACCGCCGGAGTACGGACTATTTTAAGCTAAGGAGAGGGTAGTCTTTGGCCAAACGTAGCCACAGAACTGCTTTCCGCCAGAGAAGTTTCCCGGTACAGCCAAGCTTTCTGTGGAGGCGGGTTTCGGACAAAAGATGAATTTTCTTTGCAGAAGAAACAGGATGTTCAGAGGCAGGACTTGATTAAAACAGTATAGAATCTTAGAGCTCATCTCTTCCAGTGGTAATCAAAGACTTAACTGATGAAATAGTTATTTCAAACCAGATCTTGTCAAGTGTATCGATACTGCAGATTGGTCACGGAGCCGTTATTTCAGTTACCGGATTTCCCCGTGTATAAGATTCTCCCATGTATAAGACGCGCCTTCATTCTGGGGCCTGAAAATTGAAAAAATGTGTACGATATAAAGTTATTGAACTCAAGTTTTATTCATCGTAAAAAGTTCATATAGCTCCTCCTCACTGTCAAAATTCCCATCCATTAGCTTGTCCTCATCTGTGTCTGATGACAAATCACTATCTTCAACAATGAGCGCAAAAACAAGCGTGAAAAAGTGGGAAATGCAAGGAAAAGAAATCTACAACCACTGTATAAGACGCACCCAGTTTTTAGACCCCAAATTTTTCGAAAAAGGGTGTGTCTTATACATGGGGAAATACAGTAAAGGAAAGGAGGGTGGGAATGCTCAGAGGTGGGTGGCAGCCCTGGCTTGCCTACCCTTCCATGCACCTGTGAAGCCCAGGGCTCTTTCAAAAGCAGTTTCAAAACTAGTTATTCCAGTTTGAAGTGTGAGGACACTGAACCACAGAGACAGATGGCGGCCTCCCCAAGGTCAGAACTGGTTTCAGAAGCAGGGCTAGTGCTTTGGCCCTGCCCCAGAGTGCCTACCCCGGAGCCCCTGCCTGGAGCCCCTGCCCCGGAGCCCGTGCCTGGAGCCCCTGCCCCAGAGCCCGTGCCTGGAGCCCCTGCCCCGAGCCCCTGCCTGGAGCCCCTGCCTCGGAGCCCCTGCCTCGGAGCCCCTGTCCCGGAGCCCCTGCCCCGGAGCCCGTGCCTGGAGCCCCTGCCCCGGAGCCCCTGCCCCGGAGCCCCTGCCCCGGAGCGCCTGCCCCAGAGCCCGTGCCCCGGAGCGCCTGCCCGGAGCCCCTGCCCCGGAGCGCCTTCCCCGGAGCCCCTGCCCCGAGCCCCTGCCCCGGAGCCCCTGCCCCGGAGCCCCTGCCCCGAGCCCCTGCCCCGGAGCGCCTGCCCCGGAGCCCCTGCCCCGAGCCCCTGCCCCGGAGCGCCTGCCCCGGAGCCCCTGCCCCGGAGCGCCTGCCCCGGAGCCCCTGCCCGGAGCCCCTGCCCCGGAGCGCCTGCCCCAGAGCCCCTGCCCCAGAGCCCCTGCCCCGGAGCGCCTGCCCCAGAGCCCCTGCCCCGGAGCCCCTGTCCCAGAGCGCCTGCCCCGGAGCATGCACTGTCAGATGTCCCCATGCAGGGTTGAAGGGGCTGTTTTCACTCTGGTGGGTTATGTATTGTTGCAAGGTCCCAAGAGATTAATGTATGTATTAACTGTTATCAGATGTGCCCCTGATCCATATTAACCGTGTCTGACTGAGACACTCAAGGATCTATTAAATTATATCCAGGTTCCTATTAAATTACTACACCGGCAGTAATACCTGGACTCACCTCCTGCTTAACCCAAATTAACACATACTCTTAGCACTCTCAAGTCTTAAGTAAGGCAGGCTTCTGAGATGAACAAGTGACTGGGAAGACAGGAGAGAAGAAAATGAAATGCTAGGGCGACCTCCTCACACCACTCGTGGCTCCCCAATTAGCCCAAGCCTGCCAGCTCTACACTGCGGTTCTTCCAGTAATAGGATTCACCCTCCCGCCCGGTGCCAGCCCACCCGGGCGCACACACCGACGCAGCAGCTCTGCTAATCAGATTGGCAGCAAATAGAATTAAACCATTAAGGCAATTAAGCAGTTCTTAGATAACATTTGATCAGTTCAATGAAAATGCAAATTCATGCTTCTTTTAGAGAAATAAGTTGATGAAAAGTCATTTTGCATTCCGTGATCTTCATTAACTTTTTTCCAAATAAGGATCGCCATATTTTAGGCTGAGAGCGGCACAGATGGAATGAAGTTCTTTGTTTTTTCTTTTTCTTTCTCTCTTTTTCTGTACTCTGGTCATTCTCTTACTAACACACCATGTTAATCTGCCTCCAGACACCTCTGGCACATTTAGATAATCTTACCTACAGCCTCCTCTTTGCGCCTCAGAGCAAACTCTGTTCCTTTTCCCTGTCACGTGATGACATGGGCCTGGAGTTCAGACCTTGTCCGTACAGCCTGCTGGGAAGACTGTGGCAGGAGGCTCATTGGCTGCACAGGCTGCCCTGGACTACCTCTCCTGCCCCTCCGTTCCCCACACAGAAGGTCTCACAGCTCACGGGGAAGACAGCCTTGCTCCCGGGTAGGCACTGGAAAGTAAGCGTGCGGCCAGTGCGTTCCCCCTGGGTGTGTATCAGACATCGGTCTGGGCACCTGCTCTCTGCGGCCGCAGGCTGACCCTCAGGGAGCGCGTGCTAGGCCGTGGGGCCTTGCTCCTGCCACCCGGCCCTGGTGCTGCTGCTGCTCTAACTCAGGCTCAAAAAATCCAGGGCACAGGGGAGTTCTGAAAACATGTACAGGTGGTGGTTTTATTTCAGATCTACTAAATCAGTATCTGTCTCCAAAGTTTGGCTTAAGGATTTTAAAATTTTTGGTTTGTTTCTTAATGTCCCTTTTTGATGTAGTGATCAGCCAGTCTTTATGAAACTTAAGTCTCGGTGCCATGTTGGTTTTTCCCCACTGAACTAGAGACCAGAGCACATAGTCTGACGTATGATTTGTCAATGATACAGAAATCACTCGGGTCCCCGGTGTGCTGTGATTGACTTGCTTATAGAGAGACCTAAGCACCTTTTACGGCAGGTTGTTTTATAAACACACACATCCACAAAGACATTAGTGTTCTGTGTTGTGCATCTGTGTAGATGTTTTGTGTATTTAAATGTCATTAGAGAGAGGTCAAACAAAAGAGGCAGCTGTCTAGTCACATAGAGGCCAGAACAGTCTATGCAGTCACCTCCACCTTTTCCGTGAATAAAACTACAGGCATGCCTCAGAAATGCTGCAAGTTCTGTTCCAGACCACTGCAAGGAAGCAACCGTCACAGTACAGCAAGCAGTAGCCTTTCTGTTGGCGGACGGTCTTGCCTTCAGTACGTAAAAACATGCCACGTCTGTGAAGTGCAACAAAGCACTTCAGGTGCTTTGGTTTAGCCGGAAAGGCTATGCCAGCAGAACATGTGACTTGGGGTGCCCGCCTGCAGACTGAACTTGAGTGAAGAAAGCGTGAATGCTTCCCACGGATGTCACCAGAGCTTTTCCCACACAAGCCGCCTTGGGTATCACTAATTCATGCATCAATGCGTGTTAGTAGGAGGACACACCTCTTTGAGCAGTCTTTGGACCAGTTGCTCTTGTGAAGCCAGCAAGCTGGCGGTACCTGCAGTGTCCCAGGGAAGAATGATATTTTGGAAGCGATTGAGCTCAGCGTTTCTGGAAATACTTCTCACCTACTGGTTACACATCGGCTATTGTGTTAACCACACCTGTCGGTTGCCGTACACATAAGCTTACGGATCCTCAACTTAGACTTTCAACGAGCAGGCTTTAGGGAGGTAGACCCGTAATATCCTCAGCAATTCTGTAGAACCTCATCAATTTGCTGAGCAAATCAGTGAGATTGTAAGGATATTAATAAAGATTGTGAGGGGAGGCTTAATCGTCTAGTGTTTAACTGGCTATAAAAGCAGCAGCTTCTCAAGTTCTTAAGATTCTGATGGTAGGTCTTCTTCCTTCCTTCAGTGTGTTCTCTAAGATCTTTTGGTTGTTGGAATTACCTTTTGGACTTTAGGAAAATTCTGTATGTGTGTGTACATGTGTGTGTTTAAATTCTGTGTATGAGCAGCTAGGCCCTAATTGAAACTGAGGTTTCCCATAAAATAGTCCAAATTACATTTTATTTGTGTGCATATATTCATACCATATGCATTGAAGCATGAAGGGGGAGGCAGTCAGCAAGTGTATTGCTTTTCTGTTCATAATAAATTCCTGATAAATGTTTGCTTAGATGAGGGAATCAAACACAGAGTGGGCAAACTTAGGTTTAGAGTTATGAGTACATGAAGCACAGAGTTTATTCTTGTATTATTATTTATTATTGCATTATTTTTTCACACGAGAAACTATAAACGTAGTTTTGCCCCACCCTATATGTTATAGGCTATTGTTGGTCATTAGTACATAAATATTTTTTAATATTGATTGATTTGAGAGATGAGGGGGGAAATCATTCATTTCTTATTCCACTTATTTATGTATTCATTGGTTACTTCCCATATGTACCCTGACTGGGGATCGAACCCACAATTTTGGTGTTTCAGGATGAGGCTCTAACCAAATGAGCTAACTGGCCAGGGCCTTTTTTGTTTTTTGTTGTTGTTTGGTTGGTTTTTATAAGTAGGCTTAAATTTTCAGAGTCAGTACCTCTTTCATTGAATTTTTACACTCTTAGAGGCATAAAGTATTTCAGTATGTGTTGGGTTTTTGTTTGTTTTTTTTAGTGAGAGGAGGGGAGGCAGGGAGAGACTCCTGCATGGGCCCCAACCAGGATCCACCCTGTAAGCCCACTAGGGGCGATGCTTTGCCCATCTGGGGCCCTTGCTCTGTTGCAACCAGAGCTGTGTTTTTAGCGCCTGAGGCAGAGGCCAAGGAGCCATATTCAGCGCCAGGGGCCAATTCACTCCAACTGAGCCATGGCTGCAGGAGGGGAGGAGAAGAGAGAGAGAGACAGAAGTGAGAGGGGAGGGGTAGAGAAGCAGATGGATTCTTTTATGTGCCCTGACTGGAGATCAAACCCACAACTGTGGTGTTTCAGGACGAGGCTCTAACAAACTGAGCTAACTGGCCAGGGCCTTTTTGTTGCTGTTGTTGTTGTTGTTTTGTTTTTATATGTAGACATAAAATTTCAGAGTCAGTGCCTCTTTCATTTAATTTTTAAACTTCTTGGAGGCATAAAATATTTCAGTATGTATAGATCATTCTTACTGAGTCTTTGTGGTTCAGGAGTTTTTGTCTTAAAATATAAAAAGACTCTCTTAAATAATAGTCTTTCTTGAACCCATAAAGCTGGGCCTTTGAGAGCCTGAGGCACTGAGGTTCCGAGCAGAGGGCTGTGTTGCTCTCCTCTGCCGCCTCCTTCACCAGCCGGCCGTGATCCTACAATGATAACCTCGAAGTCAGTCAATGCAGGTAATAGCAAGGCTTACATTTAAAAAAAAAAATTATAATGGATGATGATATTGGAATAGAAACATACATTTCTTTAATTCTGCTATACCAAATCCGAAAAGGAGAGATGAACAGACACTCCCAATACTTATTTATAGAGCTCCAGTGTTTGTGCCATGCCCTGGAAACCACAGGCATCGATTAAATTTGTAGAACCCACAATAAGTCACAGTTACACTAAATTGGATTGAATACTGTAACTTGTTTTAGTCCTTGAAAAACATCATTATCTTCAAACGGATATACCTGCTACTGCCTGTCTTCTTGAGTTAATTTAATGCATCCTTTTCCTGTCGCCTTCCTCCCCTAAAACGACTCTTGAATTCCCGTCCTCTAGCATACATCCTCCTGGCCATCCATTCCCCACTGTCTAGTGTTTCCAGTAATAAAAACCACCTGGTTTGTCAGTGTATCTGTTACTCTAAAGGTGGCTCAGAACAGCAGAGTCTTACCAGGGAGGTGGTACTGAGCAGCTGGCCCGGCTCATCCTTCCTTGTCTGCTGCCCCTCACCCCCTGCTCCCCTGAGCTCCTCCTGAGGTACCCGGAGGAGGCAGTGGATGTGGGAGTGAAGGAGCGAGTGCCCACCTGCTCCCCTGAGGTGCCCGGAGGAGGCAGTGGACATGGGAGTGAAGGAGCCTGTGCCCACCTGCCCACCTGCTCCCCTGAGGTGCCCGGAGGAGGCAGTGGACGTGGGAGTGAAGGACCCTGTGCCCACCTGCTCCCCTGAGGTGTCCGGAGGAGGCAGTGGACATGGGAGTGAAGGAGCGAGTGCCCACCTGCTCCCCTGAGGTGCCCGGAGGAGAGAGTGGACGTGGGAGTGAAGGAGCGTGTGCCCACCTGCCCCCCTGAGGTGCCCGGAGGAGGCAGTGGACGTGGGAGTGAAGGAGCCTGTGCCCACCTGCTCCCCTGAGGTGTCCGGAGGAGGCAGTGGACATGGGAGTGAAGGAGCGTGTGCCCACCTGCCCCCCTGAGGTGTCCGGAGGAGGCAGTGGACATGGGAGTGAAGGAGCGTGTGCCCACCTGCGCATACACGCGTCTCACGGGCCGTCTCTTTCCTGAAGATGTGTCCTTTGGCCACCATTTTCCTCCCATCTGGTACATCCTTTCTCTTTAAACACCAGCACCTGTGGCCCAGGCCTTGAGGAGTGGTTACCTTTGAGCTCCCCGGGACTGCACCAGCTTTCCACTCCTGTTTCAGCAAGCCTGTGTCTTTTCCATCCTTGTGAACTTTCTGATTTTCAGCTGATGGTGCCTTTTGTAGCCCCTTGCCTGCTCCCCTCAGCAGGGGCCCCGGAGCCTGCCCTGGGCTCACAGGCATTGCCTGTTGAAGGACAGAAGCAGCCCCTGGAAAGCAGACTGGTGATCCCCAAGTGAGGACCACTGGATAGGAGACGGGAGCTGAGGTCGGTCTGGCAACTGTGAGACACTGTGCTTGCACAGGCGCGTGCACGCATGCACACACATGCGCACACACATGCCCTGGTGCACACCCGCTGCATCTCCCTCAACACCGCCCCGTCACCCTCTGGCTCCAGTGGTTTTCCTTGGGCTCCACTCTGCTCTTGTTTGGTTTGCCAGCCCAGTAACTCGGAGGAGAGGCAGAGACTCTGCACTGGAACCCCTGTGGGTTACCATAGTTTCAGATAGAAGGCCCCCCAGGGAATGCAATATATACTGCAGAGATCTGTCAAGGTCGCCTGAGGGCCCCATTTCCTCTAAGAAACCAGCCTCTCCATCTGCAGCGCAGGTGCTCCCGCATTGCCGGAGGCTTTGTCCGTGTCCTGCATCCTTCCCTTGTTTCTTCCCCGGCCCCAGGTCAGGAACTACAGACACAGCTCTCTTTCCCCCAGTTCTTTCAGACACACTTGCGGCCATTTCCTTTCCCCTGGTGACTGCTGGGATGCAGGAAGGGGCAGCCTGAGCCGGCTTCTTTCTGCTCTAACCACATTCTCTGGGCCCTGATTTACATCTCTTCCCGCTCCAGAGGAGGGGATTCTGCCAACGTGCCCCCGGCCCCAGCGTGGCGCCCTCCTTCCCGCGCAGGGAATGGCATTTTGATTTCTCCCTGCGGTTCCGTGCCCATCACCAGCACTGCAGACATCTGCCGCTTCCCTGCCGAAAGCCAGGGAATCCCTGCAAGCCCTGCTGTCAGCCGAGGCGGGGGCCCTCTTCTCACTTGGCATGGTCCCAGTCTGCCTCATTCCTGAGACTGTTATCATGAAACCCTAGGCTTTCATAGCTCGGGGCGGGGGGGGGGGCTTAAAGAGCCTGCAGGGTCGAGACCCGACTCACAAGTGAGGAAACTGAGGCCAGGGAGCTGTGGATGACAGTGTCTGCTTGCATGCTGCTTCCGATTCAGCCGGCGTTGAACTGTGCCCGCCCTGTTTACTCAGTGGCTATGTCTCTTGATGTGATTCCGAGTGCCCTGCCCTGATCAGAGTTGCTGATTTCTGCATCGGAAGGGAGGGCGGTGCTGGGTCTGTAGGGATTACCCGTGAACTTCTATTTTTGGTGCGCTATGGTGTCTCAAGTGGAGAAAGTTTGAAGGGGATGTTCATTTCTGAGTTGAATGTCTTTTGAACATTCCCCTACAGACAGATCATTGAATAAAAACAGGAGGAAAAGCCACCGTGAGAGTGAGGCTGGATCCCTTTTAAAAACATTATACCCAAAGGCTGTCTTTTCAAAGAATTCCTTGGTTTACTGATTATAGCCATAACATAGTTGCATTCTAGGTATTTCAAGAGGTGCAGAACATTTCAAGGAAAAAATAAATAAAACTTGTGCTTATAATGAAGTTGAGAGGTGACCAATCAATTATTTGATACAGACATTCCAGTCCTCCTTCTTATTGCGTCTCACATAAGCTTTCTTCAGTGTCATTAAATATCTTTGCAAAGCCTGGTTTCCGATGAGTGCACAGTATTCCTATTGTGTTGATCATGCCATTATTTGTTTAACCTACTTTGATATTTGAAATTTTTCCAGTCCATCATATATGGATAATGATTCTCAGTGATTAGTTCTTTGGAGTACACACCTCCTTGCAGATTGTTCAGTAAAGGGAAATGGAGCACTTTTCAGAACTTGCTGTAGACAGTCACAGTTCACTTGAGAAAGAGTGTCCCAATATATGGTGATAGAAAATTATCTGACTTTGAGTGATGAGCACACAGCAATCAACAGTTCAAGCGCGAAAGAAACATTTACCTGAAAACTATGTGTTCTTATTGATCAATGTCACCACATTCAATTTGATTTTCTGCATTAAAAAAAAAAAGAGTGTCCACGTTTATGTTGTCCACTGAGAAGTCAGACCTCTAGGGTCTTGCTTTTTTTAAAGACCTTTTACCATATAAAAATCAGCCCTTATGTATGACTTATAATTATGATTACACCTTTGAGTTCATAAAAATACTAAATTTGGGTTCTTTCCAATTTTCCTTTTACTAGAAAGGCTCACATTCAGTAGGTAATTCTACTTGGCATTTTGAGTATAATACCATACTTTGATTTCTTAAATTCATGACAGATAACAGATAAACATTAATTAATTAAAATAGGTGTTAAAATGTTGAATACTGCAGGGATTTAGTTAGGCAGAGGAGTTTAAAAGTCAATGAAGCAGCCTGTACTGATCTCCGTGGAGGTGACCATCTGCAGGAAGCATCGACTATAAACAGCAGACATCAGCACAGAGCAGGTTTTAAATTACGGACCTCTGTAGGCTGCTATTCAATTGTGTGCACATAAAAGCCTTAGAAAATATGTATAAATCTATTGAATACAAATTCTTAGCTTTGAGGACATTTCTAATAAAACACATATAAAGTGTAAGACCAGTAGGTAACAGCACAACCAAGTAAGGAGAATCCAGAAATGAGAAGATAAATACACCAGCCTAGTCACACACCCCCACCCCCCTGCAAACTCAGACTGTTTCCTGCAGCCTATACAAAAATGGAAATTCGTCTTTGGTCTTCCTTTTTAAAGTTTTTATTGTGTTATCTATTGAAATGAAACATTAGAGTCCATTTGAACAGAGAAACACTTTCCTGTCACTAAATGTTGAAAAGAAGTTGTAAAGAGCTTGAAATCACAGTGGGCAGTATGATGCTCACGTCTTTCAGGACCATTTATGTGAGAAAGAAAAGAGTTGTGCTACCTATTTTTTTTTTTTTTGTATTTTTCCAAAGTTAGAAGCAGGAAGGCGGGTCAGATAGACTCCCGCATGTGCCTGATTGGGATCCACCAGGCATGTCCACCAGGGGGCGATGCTCTGCCCATCTGGGGCATTGCTCCGTTGTGACCGGAGCCATTCTAGCACCTGAGGTGGAGGCCATGGAGCCGTCCTCAGTTCCTGGGCCCACTTTGCTCCAGTGGAGCCTTGGCTGTGGGAGGGGAAGAGAGAGAGAGGAAGGAGAGGGAGAAGGGTGGAGAAACAGACGGGCACCTCTCCTGTGTGCCCTGACTGGGAATTGAACTGGGACTTCCACATGCCAGGCCAATACTGTACCACTGAGCCAACCAGCCAGGGCCCTTTTTTTTCTGCCAATATATACTTAAGGGATGAAGTTAATTGTGACTCTTCATAGGCATTTCTGAGACTAGCAGGCCAGTAGGTCTGTGTGTCAGTGGAGGTTTGACTAGATATGAGACTGGACACTATAAAGATCTGCATGGTTCTGAGACTGGTGGTTCTCAGACTCTCTCCAATAAACACAGTTTCCCTGTTAGCTACAGTAGCCATTTCACTGACTATAATGGAATGATTGGCATCATTTTCCCCACTGCAATACTAAAAAAAGAAACAACCAAATAAATGGGTAAAATTGCCTTACCATTGTTTTTTCTAATGCATGTTTTTGGTAAGCCTTTTTTTATTGTGTAACCAAGTAACAGATATGAATAAGCTAGAAAAAGCTATTAAATGATGGATAATACTTAATTTAGCATCTTATTTTTGAGGGGGCACTGTCTTGTTTTTGCTTTTAACTATGTAACATAGTCACATGTTTTGAGAGAAAATGATTTCTATTGCATGTAAAAAATAAACATCAGTATTTAATGGTGCTCCCTGCTCATAAGTACAGACTAGCTCATGAGTTCTTGGAGATAGGAAAGCTCTACATTGCCTCCTGACTTTAAGAGTGGGGTTAGCAAATCTGCAAGGTAGAAAACATTATTATCTATGTTTCATGGGTGAGGAAACTGAGGCACAGAGAGGCTACATGACTTGACCAAGACCACAGAGGTAAGCAGAACAGTGTAAGTCTCCCCCCGCCCCACACTCTTTCCTCTTATGGTCACTGCCTTGCAGAATAGAGATTTCTAAAAGCTGTTTTGATCTATGGAAGTACTTGGACAGTAACTTTATTGAAACACCACAAAATATGATACAACCTTAGCCTTGAAATATTTTTAAAGTCACTAACCTAAACAAACAAACAAACAAATTAGATGTTTACCTTTGAGTGTATCCTTAACCCCAAAAGTCATTGAGTTATTTATAGAAAGTCCCCTGGATAAGTAAAAAAGTAACCTGTTAAAATAAGTAGTTTAGACTTTATTGTGTGCTACTACAAGTAATTTTTTTTTTTTTTTTAGCTTTGGAACTAGAATTTTTAAGGGTTATAAATAAGATATTAGATTTAAATCCCCTACTTTAGCAGCAGGATTTGTATTTTGGTGACCATAGCCCCTGGGCTGGATGTCTTATCTGTCCAGGAGGGAGGGACAGTTGATCCAGTAGATGAGATTTCAGTTTCACAATCCTCCAGTTTTAAACCACAAGGAGCTATGTTCCAGTATCTATGTTGATTTTTCTCTCTAGTATATTGTACTTGTTTTAATAATTAATTCCTTTTATTTATTTATTTATTCCAAAGTTGGAAATGGGGAGGCAGTCAGACAGACTCCCGCATGTGCCCGACCGGGATCCACCCAGCATGCCCACCAGGGGACGATGCTCTGCCCATCTGGGGCGCTGCTCTGTTGTGACCAGAGCCACTCTAGTGCCTGAGGCAGCGGCCAGGGAGCCATCCTCAGCGCCCAGGCCAACTTTGCTCCAATGGAGCCTTGGCAGCTTGAGGGGAAGAGAGAGACAGAGAGGAAGGAGAGGGGGAGGGGTGGAGAAGCAGATGGGTGCTTCTCCTTTGTGCCCTGGCCGGGAATCGAACCCGGGACTCCTGTACGCCAGGCCGACGCTCTACTACTGAGCCAACCAGCCAGGGTCAATAATTAATTCCTTTTAAAAGGACCTAAACTTTATCTGCATACAGCTCAGTGGATATCTATTTGCAGAGATTGCAACTCAGCTCGGGCCATTTCCCTCACGCTGGTCTTGTCAGGCTTGGGTGGACTGGAAGGCATTCAGACAAGGATTGTGCCGGACGAGAGCCCTGGCTCACAGTTAGGGGACAGCAGGAAGGCTTTCTCCACCTGAAGGAAGAGGAAATAGATGAGGGAATCGTTCCATGAACCTTGTGAGCCCTGCGTTGTCCATCTTACTTCTCTGTCATCAACATTTCCAGGGATGTTCCTAGCCTCAAGGGTGTCAGTATTAAAGCTTAGAATATATTTTAAGCACAAACTGATTACTAATAGTCTTATGTTAATTTCTTAGTTGGAGATAGCTTAAGAAAGGTAACTGATGTTAGTGACACAGAGAGGAAGGGAGGGATAGAGAGAGAGAGAAGCATTCATTTGTTATTCTACTAAGCTATACACTCATTGGTTGCTTCCTGTATGTGCCCTGATAGGGGATCGAACCCACAATCTTGGCATTTTGGGACAATGCTCTAAGTCAGTGATCCCCAACCCCCAGGCCACCGGTCCACGGCCCATTTGGTACCTATCCGCAGAGAAAGAATAAATAACTTACATTATTTCCGTTTTATTTATATTTAAGTCTGAAAGATGTTTTAATTTTAAAAAATGACCAGATTCCCTCTGTTACATCTGTCTAAGACTCACTATTGACTGTTGTACTCAGTCATGTGATACATTTATCCGTCCCACCCTAAAGGCCGGTCCGTGAAAATATTTTCTGACATTAAACCGGTCCATGGCCCAAAAAAGGTTGGGGACCACTGTTCTAAGTGACTGAGCTAACCAACCAGCCAGGGCAAGGCTTATTTTTAAATAATGAACCTAGTTGTTTAAAAGCGTGACTAAAATTCTCCTTACAATTAACCTATGAAATGCCTCTTAAGTATTGAGCTGTGATTGTAAATAAATTTTACCAAATATTGTCATTGCGGCATTACATTGAAGAGTAGAATTTATCCTTAAATTAAATAAAACCTGCAGACTGTTTAGAACAGTGCTTAACATATAGGAAGTACCCCATAAATATAACCTATTTTTTGGAGTGATATTCCTCAGCCAGTACTAAAGCACCAGTATCTCTGTAACCCCTTATCAGACATGTCCCCAAATATGTGTCTAGATATTTAAATGTTTTTTAAGTTAATATTTGGAGCAACATTGATATTTTAGTTGACTCACATAAGAGGTGACACAGTGTGGTGCCAAGTTCTCAGGTACCGGGTAGGACGTCGCCTCTTAGAGATGAAGGACAATGCAGAGCACGCCTGTTCAGAAAGGTGTGTTCGGAGGCACACCGGGTGAACTAGGAGGTAATTCCCGGTGATTTTTGTAGACGCTGACAACCCATGGCTATACTGTCATGGTAATTACATTGTGATCACTGTAACTTCCTCACAACTGTTGGGGCCTTCTTCTGTACAGATTGGTTCAGAATCATCAGTTAAGAACTAATGGGTTAAGTTCCGGTCTGTAGTTACAAAAGTGATTTATTTCTTGTCTTACAAATTTATATTATATTGATCTACATACAGAACCTCAGAAAAGCCATTTCTCAGACTTTTACACCAGTGTCTAAATATACATGTCACATTGTCTAGGACAGGGGTCCCCAAACTTTTTTCACAGGAGGCCAGTTCACTGTGCCTCAGACCGTTGGAGGGCCGGACTATAAAAAAAACTATGAACAAATCCCTATGCACCCTGCACATATCTTATTTTAAAGTAAAAAAGACAAAACTGAAATAAATACAATATTTAAAATAAAGAACAAGTAAATTTAAATCAACAAACTGACCAGTATTTCAATGGGAACTATGCTCCTCTCACTGACCACCAATGAAAGAGGTGTCCCTTCCAGAAGTGCGGCGGGGGCTGGATAAATGGCCTCAGGGGGCCGCATGCGGCCCGCGGGCCGTAGTTTGGGGACCCCTGGTCTAGGACCAAGTCTCGACAGTGTGGAGATCAGAGAGAGCAAGACTTCTTGCTTATAGTTAACTCATGAAAGGATAGAAACATGAGAAGGATAGGCATTAAAAACAGATTCTATTCCTCATATTTTGGCGAAAAACCTATAAAAGTTTCTCAGATAGAAGCCTGCTTTTTTATTTGCATGTACTGCACCTTGTGTCTCTGAGGTCATCTTTTTTGTACCAGCATGCGCCGGATAGCTGATTATTAGATACTTTACTTACCACTGAAAGTTCAGGTCCCTTACAGGGATTGCAGATACTGTAATGGACCCAGGAGAAGATTATTGGCTCATTAGTGCAGGCTGTGATCTCTATTGCTTTCTCCCACACATCTGAGAGGGGAGAAGTTCAGTGACAGTCTCCGTCACTTAAAGCTCTAAGGCAAATTAAGTTCACATTGTTATTGAAGGATTCTAAGAACTCCAAGACCAAATCAGAATTCATTCCTTCTTTCCTTCCTTCCTTCCTTCCTTCCTTCCATCCATCCATCTTTCTTTCCTTTTTTTTCTTTCTTTCTTTCTTTTTCTTTCTTCTTCTTTACTATGTGAGAGGAGGGGAGATAGACGGACTCCTGCATGTGCTTCGACCAGGATCCACCCAGCAGCCTCCCTCTAGGCTGATGCTCTGTCCATCTGGGGCCGTGCTTGTAACTGAACTGTTTTTAGCACCTGAGGAAGAGCATCCTCAGCAACTGGGGCCAGTGTGCTCCTCGAACCAATCAAGCCATGGCTGTAGGAGGGGCAAGAGAAAGAGAGAGGGGGGAAAAGCAGATGGTTGCTCCTTTGTGCCTGGACTGGGAATAGAACCTGGAATAGTCACACACCAGGCTGACACTCTACCACTGGGCCTGGGAGATCCACACACTGGACTGATGCTCTTCCACTAAGCCACCTGGACAGGGCCCTGGCTCTCTTTCTATCATAGAGTGAGTAGAGGCTGGTGCTCTCTGCCCATGGCGGGGTTTACTAACTGGTAAAATAACTGCCAACTGAAATGTGGGGAAGAACAACAAAAACAAACTGCATCTTTAGGGCCAGAGTTTTGCATTTGGACGCTGGAAAGCCTCCCCTCGTGGGTGGAGAGGAAATATGTTCCTAGGATTAGAAGCTTGCTTGGGAGGAGGTGTGGGAAGGAGTTGGAGGACAGAAGGAATGCGTTTTCCGCACCCTCAGTTCGCAGGCCCCGTGTGGGCAGGAGACGGGAGCGGGCTGGGTGGGACAGCAGACTGCCGCCCTCCTCCAGCTCCTCCCTGAGTCCTCAGTCTGCTCAGCAGGCAGCCTGCACGAACATCAGAGGCAAGTTCAACCACAAACATAGCTCCCTTCTGATGGGCTGGCTTCTGACACAGCCAACAGAAGGAGAATTTTGTTCTTCCGTTAGAATACTTGTCACGCTAAGTTGATTTTATTGTAACACAAGTTTTGAAATGTGACACAAGTAAAATCAAGTGCATTTGCAAATAAAAGGACAAGATGTTCTTAGTTTGGCTCTCCTGATTTTTGTTTAAAATGAAGGCTCCCCAAGACTAGATTTTGTCTTAACCAGTTTTAAAAAAAAAAACAACAAATTAAAAAAGCTGTTTCTGTAGTTTCTCCCTCTCCAAAGACTTGTTGTGAGCTGCGTACTGTTTCTATATGTTATGCTTCAAGCCACTCACTTTTCTAAAACATAGCGTGATGGTTTTAGTGGGTGAGGATGGGACACAAACCTTATTGATCCTCTTGTCCTCGTCTCTGTTGTGGGAGCAGCAAAGGTACCTTTGTCATCGGGGTGAGGATATAATAAGAGAGAGGAAGACCCTGAGACACGGCCTGGATCATAGGAAGTGCTCAGATGTCGCCTGTCCTCGTCGACATAGCTCCGTCATCATTATTAACTTAATCCTCAGTTCCGTGTCTCCTTTCTGCCGTCTCTTTTCCCAGGGATTTCCTACTCATTCTTGACCATGAACATTTTAAAGCTGCTTCTTCTGTGGTATTTCTGGTGTGGCCTTCCTCATTGTGATACAAATGCTTTGAAAATGGGCCCTGAACTCTGCTCCTAGGCCTGCGGGGAAGCCCGTAAGAGATTCGGAATAAGCAAGTTAATACATGTCATCAAGTCTTACCCTTTGTCTGTGTGTGACTTCCGGTAATCTTACCTTGGGAATACCTGACTCGCAGTCCCCGTTGCAGCTGACCTGAATTAGGAGGATGGGGCATCATTACAGGAAGGTCTGGTTGCAGAGGAGGTGGGGTGTAAACAGACGACACGTTGAAAGTCCAATAGGTGAGTGTCTGGGCCTCTGCACTGCGGTGGACAGGAGGACGCTGAACCGGACGGGAGAGGCCAGGATACGGACCCAAATGACATCTTCTGAGCCTCGGTTTCCTCACCAAATGGAGATTTTTATTAGATCATCTCAAAGGTCACTTCATGCCTAAATATTTTGTAATTTTTGCAACAACTATATCGTTAGTGCTTGTGTCCACAATTTTCAGGCCGTAGACGTTTTTTTTTAAAAAGCAGTGAGGTAAGATGCCAGAGTGAAACTCCTCCCGGTCAGTGAGCAGCTGAGAAGCCCAGGCGTCCGGAGTGAGCGTGGGGCTTCCTTCCTTCCCGGTGCCCGGGCTCCCCAGACGGAAGGAGGACAGGGATGAAGTCCGTCATCTCTGTTTTGTCAGTTTAAGTCAAAAGCACACTCGCTTCTGTTCTAGTAACAGAGTTTTTGTGTTTTATATATAGGCAGTGATTTGGCCTCAAGCTGAATTTAGATTTGAAAGGATGAGAATATTAAAGCCTGTCAGCCAACCCACAGACCAATTAAGGGTTTCCAAGCAGACATAACGTGGGGTAGAGTTCTCTTTCTTTGCTCCACCAGTACCTCTCGCAATTTTAAAAACACCCGATAAAATAGCTACTCTCTTGGAAAAGGTGTTAATGCCACTAAGTGACAGGAAAGGACGGCCCGACGGTGAGACCAGTACATGGGCCAGTGAGTCAGACAAAAGCAGCTCCGGAGTCCAGCACGTGCCATTGGACAGAACTCTCCGTAGAGGCAGAAATGCACTGCACCGGCCAACGTGGCAGCCACGAGTCACGTGTGGCCAGATGTGGCTGGTGTGAGTAGGATGTGAGTTTTACATTTTATTAATTTTAATGTTCATAGCCACCCATGGCTCAGGGCTTGAGCAGTGCAGGACTTAGAAAAAAAAAAAAGATTTTGATACATATTTTCATGTATCAAAAAGCAGTCAAAGAGTGTCAGACTGCTACAGCTGTGGATGGTTAATTGGAACTAAAAGAATGTCTAAGGAACCCTCTCCTGTGTAGGAGAATCAGATTCTACGTGGTTGATCCAAAGGAAGGAACCAGGCCACCGGGGACTAGTTGCAGGACATCATCCGGCTCAGCATAGAAAACGTTTTTATCGTTAGTCACATAAAATCATAACCAAATGTCTTAGAGCAGCTGTGTTTCAACCTTTCTATGCTTGGGGACTGGGGAAAATAGGAGAATGATTTCGGGGACCGCTAAGGCAGAAATCACCCTGAGCGTAAGCGAATTTGACTGAGATCGTTGGGTCTTCACAACATCAGGGTGGTTGTAACATTTTTGCAGACGGGCATGGAATTTCTGGTGGACCACCAGCACCGGTCTGCAGACCGGCGGTTGAAAGATAGTGTCTTAGAATGTAAGGACAGCCCCAGTTCTGAGGGTGCACAAAGGTAGGGTTGGTGACAGTATCACATAGTCCTGGAGTGTCTTCTTCCGTCAAATAGAGGTGATGATACTGTCCCACCCTGCACACAGATGTCACTAGTTGCACTAAGGATTAGCTGAAATACTGTTCTTAAAAGTGCTCTGAAACTACCAAAGCATGTTATTAAATATGACTATTACCAGGTTAAAGGTGGTGATTAAAGGATTGTGGGTACTTGGACTCACCTTCAGACTGCTTGTTTGTAAAACAAGCAAAGACGATTCCCTTTGGGATCCTGGACTGAGACGCCCTAGTTTCGACAGTAAACCCGCCTCTCCCCCATGAATACGGTAAATGGCATTGGTCTTTCAGCTGTTGGTCTTATGTTTTTTCAGTGATTATTTCACCTGGAGAAGATGCTGTTACCCGTCCAAATACGCAGAAAAGTCTTGATAATAAGCAAATGGATGGACTTGACTGTAGTTTAGCTGAGGTAGATGCTCAGGTTGCCAGGACGCCTTAGGACTTGCAGCGTCCATCAGCCGTGGGGCCTGCTGCTTCCTCCTGTTGGGTGTGATGGATTTGTAGGGGAGGAGCCTCGTAGGTAATGTCACAGCAGTGGTCTTAAATTGCAAAGAATGTCTACCAGCCTCGTGAAGCAGAGCACACGGCACAGAATGCACTGGCCCTGCTCATCCTCCCACAGCGACAGGGGGGTGGCGGGGCCGTGGCTGTGGAGCTCAGCCACCCAGCGGTGGGGCTGATGCTCCCGTCAAGAACTCCTGCAGAATCCATTAGCTGCATTTTAGCACCTGGAGCCTGCACCTCTCACATTCCGAGGAGAGATGGTTCAGAAAGATAATGATGGCTCTTCGGTTATGATTGATAGACCCTGCTCTCTTTTGAAGCAGGAGGACATCCGCTTGTCCTTTTCTCTCGTTAGAATGGTAAGGGCAGAGCACTCTCATTAGGATGCACCCCTCCGCTCCAAGGACAGGAGGCCCTTTTCTCTCCTTCCTTCTCCACTGTCTGTCTTCCTCACCGTGCCGTCTCGTTGCTACATCCTGAATAGACACGCATTTAACTTTTGCTGGGCTGTGAGCCCCAGTAAAAGCTACAGCGAGGCACACTAGACAGCTCGCATTTGACACACTGGCATTTGGTCCTTCTCCTCCATACTCTTTTCTGAAAGGTAATAGTCCCCACCTAGCCTCGGAGTGGGTGGGATGATTTAAGATGCAGCCCTGGCTCCCAGATGGCAGTCTTCGTCCGCAGCATGTGTGTGCAGGGAGACATTCTTGCACGTACTCTCCTGCCGGCCCAGACTGATGAGGGTATAGGTTAAATTGCTGGAGAAAATCAACTTTCTACACCAGTTGCAGCCGGTGCAAATGTCTGACTCTGGTGAGGTCCCGGTGCCGAGGGTTTGCTTATTTTCACAGTGGTCAGTCCAGATTTTTCTTCTCCTCGGACACCCTACAGTCCAGACTTCCTATCACACCTCATTACCCTTAGGTCGCCCGACCGGGAACACCAAGGATGTCCAGTAAGATCATCCCTGACTTCCATCTCCTCCCTTGAACGCCTTTTGTCAGAATCGTTATTCATGTTCACATCACACCCTCTGCTGTCAGAGCAAAACGCGTCCTTGTTCATTCTCAAGGTCAAAACCACGTTCTTCAGCCAGCCCTGACTGTCTCCTCCACGGCTTTGTCACATCAATCATTTCTTCCCCTTTGTCTTATCCTCCCTGTCTCCTTCACCACTTCCTTCCTTCTCAGCTTAAGAATATAAGCAAGTTTTCTCTAAACGTGAGCAAAAACAAAAGCCCTACATCCACCTGAGCCTCGCCTTGCCTTCAAAGTCAAGAGATGTTATACCTGCCATCGCCCTTTCGCCTCCACCCCTGAATGAGAAATATACCCTATTGTGCTGATAAAATAATTTCTTAATACCCACCAATGACTTCCTAATCACCAAGTCCAACAGACCTTGCCGCCTCCTGCCTGGCACATTACCTGCTCCTCCTCGGAGCTCCGCCCCTACCCCTGCCCCCACCACCGTGGTGTTTCCGGCTCTGCCAATCCTTATTCCCCTTCTTTTCACTTCTTTATTGGGCTCTCCCCTCACCTGTCTAGGAATCCCAGTGTTCATGGAGACTGTTACTTAATCGCTTGGCTATGAGCGTCAGATAGACCTGCACTCAAATCCTGGCTCCACCATTTACTCAGCTGTGGAAACTTGAGTACAGGGGGTCCTCGGATTATGACCTAGTTCTGTTCTTATGACAGTGACATAACCCGATTTTTGGTGTAAATTGAAGCACACCTTAAATCACTGGCCTAAATCACTTACCTATCCTAACATGGTTGAAAAATCAATCTAGAATGTAAGGACACAACTAAGCCTCAGGAAAAGGACAGGACGTGCATATACTGTCCCACACACTGTACTGCATGTGCTTCCGCCGCACGCGGCCAAACTAGCCCGCCCACGCGGTCCGTAAGCACGACGCCAAACGGCACCAGCCGAAACACCTCTCCATTTTTTAAAGTTTTTATGGGAATGAGCGTCGTATGTTGAGACTGTCGTAACCTGAGGACCCCCTGTACTTAATTTTTCTGGCTACGTTTTCTGACTCTTCATAGGGCCATGAGACTAAAGTTAACAGCCACACGCCAAGAGTCCAGCACAGGTCCCGACTATCTGCTTCTCACTTGGCTTTCTTTTGTGCTGCTGTGCATATCCTCACCTCCCATCTGTATCCTTGCTGTTCCTGGCCTCCCCCTGTTGCATGTGTCGAACAGAAATTACATTTCACCTTCCCCGACTCCTTGTAACTGCAGTGTAACTGCGTCTTGGGTTGGAAGCACAGGTGTCCATTGGACCTCCCCTCTCTCTCTCTCTCTCTCTCTCTCTCTCTCTCTCTCTCTCTCTCTGACCCTCACACCCAGCCTGTTAACAGGCCATGTCTGTTGTAGCCCCCGGCATTCTTGGGTCTGGATCTTTCTTTCTAATCTTAACGCCACCCTCATGGTTAAGGCCCTTTCTACTGCAGCTTAGATTCCTGTTCGGGCGTCCACAGTGGGCCACCCGTCCGTTCCACTGTGAGCATTTCCTCCCACAGCTGCAGGCACCTGCTCATGTCCTCGCCGGCTCCCACTGTTCTCTGTGGTACTTTCCTGAGCCCCGTCAGTGTTTGATTGGAGGCCCCATAGCCAGTCTGTGACTCAAGGGGCGAACAGGAGCAATGGTTGATGCTGCGCACAGAGTTAGCACTCTTTAACTGCTGAGTAACTTTGGTAGGCGGTAGAGCAGGATCACTTGTGTAATGAGAAGTAATGTCATGAGAACTGCTTTGGGGCTAAGTGGTTAAACAAAAGCCAGCTCTCCATTGATACAGCCTGCAGAATTAGTTGTAGAATGATATCTCTAACCTGGTGCCCATGTTTCACTCGAGGCTTCATGCAAGGGGAGCATGGATTGGACAGACAAGTGGGGGATCTCGGCTGGGCACCCGCCTTCTGCTCCCACAGTTCCTGTGCGGTCACCTGTGTGCATTTCTCCTTCCCACCAGTGCTGGAGGGGCCGGGTCTCCGTTCTTCATAAGGGTGTTTTCATTCTAAGGTAGACCGTCTTTCACAGACTGGAAAGGAGTTTTCTGCCTGGTTCCAAACCTCGTGCCAGACTGAAAATGGGTAAACCATGGGAGACTGTGTAGTGCAGGTCTGTGGTGGACGCAGCAGAGCTCACTGCTGGCCTCCCTGCCCCCCCACCCCCGCTGTGTCTCACAGCCTCTCCCCTCACCCTGATCCTCCTCACTCCCGGCGGGTCTGTGGTGGACGCAGCAGAGCTCACTGCTGGCCTCCCGCCCCCCCCACCCCCACTGTGTCTCGCACCCTCTCCCCTCACCCTGACCCTCCTCACTCCCGGCCGGAGAACAGTGGTGTTTCTGCGTCTGGCATCATGCTCTGTGTGAGAAGAGGCCAGCGAAGTGAGTCTGATGTGTGAGTGACAGATCCCCAGGTGACGCGGCTGGGGAGCACCTGATCGGACCAGTTTGAAGCTGAGGACTCACCAGGTCACCCTGGAAGTGGTTGCTGCCGGGCATGGCTTTCATCCCTGCTTATCTTCCTCTCTCTTTTTAGATGCTTCCTGAAGGGTGTTTTCTTTGTTTTTGTTTTTGTTGTTTTTGCACAAATGGATACCCTTTCCTGAGCTGCGTCAGGGTACGTGTGTTTATGTGTATTTGCAGGAGCATCTGCCTGTTCCTTTCTCCTGTGTCTCGTCACTGCAGGGCAAGGTGGTGACCTCTGGAGGAGGACTGTGAATCTTAACGAAGTCGTCCTTTGCCATGGGAAGGAGATGCTTGTGGTCAAACATTTCCTTTTCCTGACAGTAGTACAGGAACACTGGATAGGAGATAATGACGGCTATTTTGAGCACCTGCTGCATATTAGCTACTGTGTCACTTAACCCTCGGGAGAACCTTATTTTCTTCTTGGCTGGTTTTTCCATTGGCATTTGAGGACACCAAACCAGCGGGAAGGCCTTCGCCCGAGGCCGCGTGTGGAGTAAGGGAGAGACCCAGCGCTCACACTCGGGCCGAGGTTCTAGAGCCGGCAGCATTGGCCCTACTGAACGTGGCGAGTGGGTGCACACGAGGGGCCCTCAGGGCTTACCGCGTGTTCTCACAGCCTGGCACTTCACCCGGCTTAAACGTGCCCAAGACATGGCCCTGGCCTCCAAGGCCCTTACCGTCCAGGGGTTGGGGGAGAGCTCTGAGTCTGCCTGCCTGACTGGCCCGTTTCCATGGGCGAGCCCAGCGCCGGGCGCGTAGGAGGTGCTCTGAGTTTTGTCGCGTTGAATCAATACGGTTCCGAAAGGTTAGACTTGTGCCTTGTCAAGGTTGAACCATGAGCAGTTAACGATAAATGGGAATTAGAGACTTCTACAATGGAGTGATCATCTCTTGTTTCGAATGCTAGCAAGTGTAAAAAACAAGATAAATCTGGTGCTGTTGGGATCCCTGTTTTTTTCTGGCTCTTGTATGAGTTAGAAATCTTATTACACATGTTACATAGTGATTTCCATTCTGGAGACCCATCCGATGAACTCAGTCACATAACATAATGTGGAGGTGGGACAGAGAAAGAGAATGATTAATTCATAGGTACAACTCAGGGCAGAGAGGGTGGGGACTAGAAGCCAGTGGGGAGGCATGAGAGAAGGGAGGAAGGACCCAGTGTAAGGGAGAGTGTATAGGGACTTCTGATTAGACAGGAGGATTGAGGCAAAGGATGGAACACTACTTAGAAAAACATCAGAATGTGCTGGTCCATGGATGACCTTAAGAACCTTATAACTATAAGCCGGTGGGTAATAAGCTATCATTTCAGGTTGACTGGGTTTGGATCGGAAAGGATTTTTAACACCCCTCCCCTCAACCAACCCCCAAGTTCTTAAAATTCCCGAAGCCTTTGGACCATGAGCGCTGTATAGCATTCTGGGCATTGCGACCACATGAATCAAGGGAGAGATTCTAGTGGCCAGAGGGCTGCTTGCTGCAGAGGAGGCCAAGAAGGGTTCCAGGAGGGTCAGCAGGTAGAGGGGCTTTGCCAGGAAGTGCAAAAAAGGGAGACACCGCGCCCACATCTCGTTAGCGTTTCACTGCCCTCATCCTCTCAGCAGAAGTGCTGCGTCAGGCACCCAGTGTTTGATTTGAACTCCGTGTTTATTCTGCATGAAAATGCACGGTGCCTGTTGATGTCACTTTGGTGCTGTTGGGACAGAAAGTGGGTATTTTATGGGCTATCTCTCTTCAAGCAAGATGGAAGGGTCTTGTAAAAGTTGTTTCCAAGGCATAACCTAGCATTTTAAAGATTTATAGAACAAATGTCCACTTACAGGTTCATTTTCAGTTGTGCGAAACAGCGCTGCTTCGGCCTTGCCATGTCAGCAAAAGATTCTGGGATTTAAATAAATAAAACCTGGTGGGATATAATAAAGTGCAAAAAAGAAAATATGATGCATCAAGTTACTCCTGAAAGGAATATGGAGGCCTAAGTGATCTCCTGACTGATGTCTCCTAAGCAGGAGGCAGCTGTAATCTTTAGGCCCTGTGCTATTTAAATCAGCGGCGGGATTTGTGAGTCGGGCGGCTGGGAAGGGCATCCACCAGAGGTAATGGTCCCATTTCAGACGTGCACCTCTTTTACTGCCAGGAGACAGGTGAGGGTACGGAATGGAAATGTTAGTAGCGCCTGACCCTCTCCCCTTCCCTAGGAGTGTCTCCACCCAGCTAAATTGGTGAGATTTTAAAAAATAAGTACTTTGGAGTGTACCATGGGGTATAGGATTTATAGTGGTGAGACGGGGAGCTGTAATGGAAGTCAGGAAACCCAGTGGACGTTAAAAGTGTTTGCTGTTGTGGGGGTTTTACTAAGAACAAAACCGGGTCTCTGTCAAGCTCAGAGGTGTATTTTGTCTGTCTTTATTCTTTGTTCTCGGTTTCCCCGGGGCCCAGGGACTCGGCACCTTAGGGCAAGTGTCACTTATATAAAAGGCTTTAGAGAAAGGCTCCTGAAAACACTACACAAACAACCTTAATAAATTATATCATGATACCTTCATCCCATCCTCTCATCTGGCCTGAGTAGCTGGTGCTTTTGAAAATTGTCCTGAAGTATGTTTTATTTTACTGGAGAAGCCAGTATGAATGAATGAATGAATGAATGAATGAATGAATGAATGAAAATGATCTCTCCCTCATTCCATAGACTAGATTATCCTTCCTTGCATATTCGGACCTGCTCAGCTATGCTTTTTATACCATTGTCCCAAAGCACTTTCATCATTTATTCATTCTTAAACTGCCATATTGCTTTAGGTGAAATAGAAACTTGACACAGGTTTGAAATGCAGTCAGTTTCTTTTTTATTTTCCTAGGCAATCAGTTAGAAACTTTGCCCTGTTGATACTGTATTTCAGTGAGCCTCAATCTAAACTATAAATTAAGCCACAGAGGTCATTATAGCACCACCTTTGGGAAGCCACTGATGTCAGGAAGGAACATTCTTTGTTCAGCCTCAGGATCATCTCTGTGCCCTTACATTTGCAGAGAGAAAGAAGCGTGTCATTCATAAAGCTTGGCTATTAACTATGCAAGCCACCTTCACATTGGTGACAGGAACGTTCTCCAAGAGTAAAGTTCACTGCCCATCATGGAATTTATACAAAAGCCAGACTTCGCAGCATATGTTAAATCTGTCTTTATTTTGAATCATGACATTTCTGGGGATCACTAGGGGTAGATTATTTGAACTGAGATCCAGAGAGCTTATCTGTTTAGCAAACCTTTGTTGAACTTCTACTGTGTGCTGTATACCACAGGGGAATAAAATGAAGACAGTTCCAGTCCTCAAGGAATAAGTAGTCCAGTATAGAAACCCAACAAGAACCAGCTAGCAGCATTGCAGAGTGACGGGCAGGCAGGGGCACTGGGCCTCGGAAGAAAAGGGGCAGAAGATGTGGGGAGTGTGGGCCAGGGCTGGCAGCAGGGGCTCCAGCTTCCCCTGGGCAGGCTCCTCTTAAAGGCGGATGGGCCATTATGAAATCGCATTTCAGGTGCAGCCAAGGGCTGTGAGTTGGTGGGTCGGTGGATGGGTAGAGGAGGGAGAGTCAGCACGGGCCATGGGGCCAGCGTCTAGCCTGTCCATCTCATCCTGCCCCAGGGACGGGATAAAAGTAACCCCCACATCAACATGACACACCCGCTGAGTGAAGACAGGCAGTGGATACCTTACAAAAGCTGCCTTAATTTGGATCCTTGCTGGTGTATTTTAAATAACATGGCATTTACCATATGAATGACTAGAAACTAAGCATCAGTCTACGTGCTTTAGTGCATTATCATAGTGTATATATTCTCAAGTTTGTGAGATAGGGAGTGTTGTTCCCATATAATAGGTGAGAAAACTGAGAATGAACGAGTTGCCGGGCTAGTAGAAGGTAGAGATGGTGCAGCAAGGGTACAAGTCCACGATTGTTTGACTGTAAAAAAGTAGTGTAGTGCCTCTTTCAATAAAGAACGTCCTTCCAAACAGCCCGACCCCAAGATTCCACGTACTTCCATATTAGAATAGCTTTGTGTTAGGCGCCTTTTCCCTGATCATTTCTTTCTCCGTAAAGTCTGGCAGAATCTCATTGGCTTCATTTAAGCGTCATTATAAGTGATTAAGTATTGTTTTAAATATTTGTGGATACAGTTAGGGCACACGTGCACTCTGATCATTTTTTTTAGCCTATGCCAATTTTTTAAAATTCCTGTTACAAGCCATATTTTGGGTGTTCTCTAAGACACCAAACAATTTCTAACCACAGTAACTCAGGCAGGCACTTCCAAGTTTGAAAAATTCATCGAGTAGAAAAAGATATATGTGGCCAAGGACATGTCCAGGCAGTTAGGACGTGTCTGAAGTGAGACGGTGGTTTCCTGGACACATTCAATGATTGTACAGCCATGTCACAAAAAGGGATTGTGCTGAAGGGAATGAATTCTGGGGTGCTTGCTCCCCGGGAACACTGCCTCACCGCTTATCAGGCATCTCTGTAATGAAATCATTCGTTTCAGATACTCTTTATGAAAATGAAATGTTCCCATGAACTCTGGAAAACTTATGTGGTCCATCCAATTAGAGGGGGGGAAAAAGGATTTTGTATTTAGCATTAATCCCTAAGTGAGGAGGGACACTCCAGCAACTGTCGTAAACTCAAAGGGTTACTTGGAGAGTGAATTAATCTTCAGATCTAATTTGATTGTCTCGTTTTCACATTTTGGCTCGCAAGAAGATTTATCAGACCACAAAACCTGCCCTTCACTTTTGTTAACTCTACTTGAGTTGGGAGCTCTTTTTTTTTTTTTTTTAAGGCAAAAAGAAAATTATTTTATAGGGGTAATTTTTATCTGGATGACAGTGTGGGTATGTAGGAGAGACTTGCCCGATTCTTGCTAAAATGAACCGCAGAGCAAGTCTTCTGAGCTGGCCAGCCGTCAGGTTCTCCAGCTGCCTCGGGCAGGGCGCGGTGGTGGGCGAAGTGGCAGAGCGGGCTCGTCTCTCCCGTCGGAAAGGGCCTGTACCGTCTGGGTCGCTACCTTTCTGCAAAGCTGTCGCTCTCTGTCCCCCGTGCTCTGCAGCTCCAGCCGTGCTTCCCTCACGTGGAACACCCAGGAAAGGCACCCACGTACCCGTCTGTCTGCCTTGGACCCAGGCTGAGCGTCGTCCCAGAGAGAGGCGCTGCGGATACGAACTGAGCGTCTGCTAGTTCAACAGTGACCTGTTGTTTCAGGCTCGTGGCTCTTGCTAACGGGGAGTGTCTATTTAAAACTAATGAGAATCAGACAAGTGAAAAAGTGTTCACAGTTTTTGGAAGAGAGCCAAACCAAAGAGACGAGGCCATCTTCTGGAGAGAGGCCATCTAGCCTAGCGGTTCAGGGGTCTAGCTCTAGAGTCAGGCTGGCCTGGTTTGAATCCCACCGCTGCTCATTATTTGCTGGGAGACATGTGTTAGGTCGCTTACCCTCTTAGTGCCTCTGTTTCTTACTCTCTGAAAAGGGTATAATAGACTCTTAATTCATAGGATCATTCAAAGGACTAATTGGGGCAGTGGGTATATTTAAAACACTTAGAATAGTGTCTTCTTCATGCCGACTGCACAGTAAATGTTAGCCATCAGTAATATTTGTAAAATCCCAAGCTGAAAGCTTCTAGGCTGTCAGTATAAGACAGGGATCCCCAAACTATGGCCCGCGGGCCACATGCGGCCCCCTGCGACCATTTATCTGGCCCCTGCCACACTTCTGGAAGGGGCACCTCTTTCATTGGTGATCAGTGAGAGGAGCATAGTTCCCATTGAAATACTGGTCAGTTGGTTGATTTAAATTTACTTGTTCTTTATTTTAAATATTGTATTTGTTCCCGTTTTGTTTTTTTTTTTACTTTAAAATAAGATCTGTGCAGTGTGCATAGGGATTTGTTCATAGTTTTTTTTATAGTCTGGCCCTCCAATGGTCTGAGGGACAGTGAGCTGGCCCCCTGTGTAAAAACTTTGGGGACCCCTGGTATAGGACATACCATAGCATAGTGTGCTTCCTGTAGTGCCAGTACTTAGACCGAGTAAGTGATTGGTAGGTGACTCCACACAGACAGGCCGTTCCATCCCCAAATGAGACATACACTGTGGACAGTGGCCTGCCTCACACAGTGGACACTCTGAGGCCCTGTGCTCAAAGGCTGTATCAAACCCTGGTGGACACTGGAGCATCCCTGTTGGGGAACTTCATAATAAAAAGCATCATGGGAGATATTAAAGGGGCAGGTCGTGCTGAATGACGGTGCCACTTTTGGCCGGAGTTCACACTGTATTGCACAAAGCCCTTCCTGTCTGGGTACTCCCCACGCACCTTCTTCCACACTTGGGTCCCCCTTGGGCGCCTCCCAGCAACACCAATCACCCTTTCCTCTTCCTGGACTAAACCAATCAGAGCCCAGTCTGCAACTGGAGTTGAAGTTAATCCCACAGAAACTGAACGTGGGAGCAAGGGTATTTCCCAAAGGAAAGCTGAGGTACTCTTTTACTAAGAAAATGGAAAGGATGAGGTGACAAAAAACAAACAAACAAACCGATGTCTGTACATAGGTGAGGGCAGAGCTGAGACAGCTTGGTTCTCCAGTTAGCACTGGCTCCGAAATGAGCAGACCCAGCTTTGCCACTGAGGCCAGTCCGCAGCCCATTCAGGGGCTGTGACAGGCAAATAGTGGAAAGGATATTGAGGGAGGAGGGACCTGAAGGGCTGGCTGAGGAAGTTTGAAAAGTAACAAACCCCAGCTGTGAAGCCCTTTATCAGCTCCTCAAAATGAACGTGCAGTACCCAGCACCAGCAAGGAAAATGAGATGTGTGAATAGTCAAAGACAGGCAGTCCAAACCTCCCCTCATACCCCCGTCCTGGAGACAGAAGTCACGTAGACCTGCAAACGAAGAAGCCAAAGAAATCAGGCACTTCTCACGTGAAAGCTAAGGCTGTGAAGGTATCTTATGTAAGAAGTAAGAAATCCGACTTCGGGGAGCGCGTGCTTTGGTGCTACTGGCCTCATGTGCTCTACCAGCTACTGATAAATTCCTCTTCCTTCATTAAGTTGTCTGGGCATCTGTCTTCCTTTGGCTGCAATTCCTGCTACAATATAGACACTGGAAAGAAATTCTGCTCCTTGGGTGTCCATTCTGTGCCAGGGTCTTTCTGTTTGTGGTTTAATCAAGCCTCGTCACCCCACGCAGTGGAACTGGGAGCTTTTAAGGGGTTGGAGAGAGGACAAGGATGAACCTGGAGCCATGGCAGGGCAGGTGACGCCAGGGGGAGTGGAGGAAGCAGCCCCCTCAGAAAGGAGAGGGGGCTCGAAAGACAAGGGCGACACAGGCAGCTTGAGAAGGGGACTTCTGGCCTGACCCTTGGTGGCGCAGTAGGTAAAGCATCCACCTGGAACGCTGAGATTGTTGGTTTGAAACCCCAGGCTTGCCTGGTGAAGGCACATATGGGAAGCAACTATGAGTTGATGCTTCCTTCTCCCTTCCCTTTCTCTCTTCTCTTTCTCTAAAATGAATAAACCAAAATAAATATCTTTAAAAAAGAAAAGAGGACTCTGGGTTCTGAACAGGAAATTCTTCCGTCTGACTTTGATACAGAGTGAATAATCACTTTCGTTGTTTGCAAAGCGGGAAAGCCAGCCACCCGTGCCACCATCCGGCTCCCACAACCCACGTATCATATGTTTCAGCGGGGAAAATCCTCCCAGAGAGGGGAGCGTGCGTCCGGCGGGCCCTGCATGTGTCTGCGCCACATTTCATTTCTCCGGCCACAGCCTCACGTAGCTGTCTCACTGCTTGGACCAGATGGCAATGCCTTCTGAAGAAAATGGTTGCATGATGTAATTGGACTTGTCCCGTCAACGGAGTTGCAACCACCCATTTTCCCAGTTCAGTACAAGGTGATTCAGGAAAATGAACGAGTCTGGTACTGCGCCCCCATGTCTAGCTCCATGCGCGAGGGAGGAGCCGCGCTACGAGGAGGGGGAGAGTGGGGAGAGCGCATTGTTGTGGCGTGGGCGTGGAGGGGACAGGAATTAGGGCGGGCCTCCCTCTCACCTCCCCCACCCCCAGACAAGTAAGGAGCTGGTTGTTCACGTCTAGATTTGGCCAGTGACCAAGGGCGGAGCCTTGGCTGCCTCAGTTTTGACCCGTCCAAAAGTACTGAGAGTGGACGTGAACATTAAGAAAACTAGCCAGTACATTTTGAAAAATGATGTAAAGTCTTGGCTTCTAAATGGAATCAAGTGAGGCAGAAACCACTGTGTTGACTCTGGGCCGATGAGGGTGTTGGGTTTTATGAATTTTTTTTTTAATTTTATTTATTGATTTTAGAGTGAGAGAGAAAGAAATGTTGGTTCGTTGTTTCGCTTATTTATGCTTTCATTGATTGCTTCTTTTATGCACCCTGATCGGAGATTGAACCCACAACCTTGGTATATGGGTACGACACTCTAACCAACTGAGCTACCCGACCAAGGCCTGTGCATGTTTATAATCGATACTACAAAATATGCTGGCCGAATTAATACTTGTGAGCAAACATCTGATGAAGCCTCCTCCAGGTCTCCCTGATCCTGCCTGTTTAGCCATGGAATTTACAGGTTTCAGGAAAGAAAGAAGAAAGTCATGTTCCGGCATTAGAACTTTTCAGCAAGATGTCTAGAGTTGATAATAACGAAATGATTACTAGAAATGATAATAAGTGAGAAACTGTTCTTGGGGAAAAGGAGGAAATGGCACCTTGCCATGTCCAGGGACTTGCATGACAGTCACTATGTGTGTATTTTTTTTTTCCTTAGTCACTTCATGTTGTATGACTAAAAACTTACAGTCCTTTTCTCTCTTCTTGCTCGTGGAGACATGACGATTGTGGAGTAACAAAGACCCTAAAATCCACTGAAGCTCAGCCTCATTTTACCCACGAGGAAAGGGGGGGGGTACAAGAGAAGAAAACGCACGCTGTTCAAGAGAGAGGCTCGCAGGGTGCAGCGTCTCTGGTCCCGTTACTGAGCTGTGCCCCGTCCTAGTGTTACAGGGCTGGGTGGGGGGAGAGGGAAGGGAGGCCCTGGGCGTGTGGGGGTCTCCTGTCCTCGCTGCTCGTCACCCACAGCGGCTTCATTCTTATCTGTCTTATATGTTGGGGTCCCCAGGTAAGAATGCATTTAAAGTATTTTCCTCATGCGAAAAGGTACCTTTGAAACCCACCCTTCTCCACCACGCAGGAATTGTTCAGAACGGTGGTGGAGTGTGTTACGCCTCCTCCTCATCTTCACTCCCGTCCAGCGGGTGGGGTCTGTGGGCTTCACCAGATCTCCTATTGCCCTAACTCAGATCACAAAGGGTAAAGCTGGACCAAATCCTGTTATGGGGGAGCAGGTCTGCATCTGTTCCAAAGGTAGGGCAAGAAAATACTGAGAGCGGTTGAATGTTAGTGTAGAACTGTGCCACACATACACACACACACACACACACACACACACACACACACACACACACACACCCGCACTGCAGTCAGACTCTGAACAGTTAGCCTGAGGATGAGTCCTGGGAGTGAGACTCAGCCCTGCGAGGCAGTTGTTGCCTAGCCTGGCATGTTCCATGCAGATCAGGTCAGAGAACCCTCAGACGCACCCGAGTCGGGAGGTAGGAAAGACGGCCAGACTTCCCGCTGCGGGGCTGAGTCCGGTTCCCGGGGAGGACGGCCCTGCGCGGAGCCCGTCAGCACAGCCATCTGCCCGCCCCTTCCTTCGCCCCCCAGCCTCCGCTCTGAGGCACCTGGGAAATCTGAGTGTTCGTTTTGCACCTGTTTTGTGTTTGATTAACACAGTCACCACCTCTCTAGCTGCTCTCTCTGGTTTCTGCCTGTGGGTGGGGACTGGCCTCAAGGTCAGCACAGCAGGCTATGAATGGACTCCTCAGAATCATAGCCCTCAGAATGGACTCCTGTGTCCCCAAAAGGGGCTTCCTGGGGCTGCAGGTCTGTCTCCTAGGCTTCCTGATTGCCTCTCCTCCAGCCCCTGAGGGGCCTGCCTCGGGCTCATTACCCACTTCCAGCCCACGTCCCCCAGGCGCTGGCATTGTCCCACAGTTCCTCCTCTGCTGCCTCAGCCACCTGCTCTGTGCCCCGCCCGTTCCCCCCTTAGTCCATGAGGGTCCCGTTACACACATGTACATGCACACACGTGTGCACGCACGCACACACCCAGCTCCACTGTGAAAACTGATCTTTCTCTCAGCACTGCTTTATTTAATCCGCCTTCTCCTAAGCCCAGCTTCCCAGTGACCTCTGACCCATGCCAGCTAGCCATGCCCCTTAGTGCAGGTCACCTAGAGCGAGCTGGACGAGGCTGGACGCCCAGGAGGCGCGTGCTTGCTGCATCATCTCTCTGATTCACAGGGACATCGGACCGCAGTCACTTCTCAGGGAACAGATCAGTTTTCCTGTAAGCGGTCTGTTTGAGCCAGGTGGGGCTCTGGCCTCTGTTGGCATAAAGGAAATGAGTGTGCCCACCAAGGTGGCAGCCGTGAAGAGACACGGAGTCTGCAAGTCCCCTGAGCAGGCCCGTCTAGGCCTTTAAACAATCTTTTCATCAGAATGCTCAGCAATACCATACTTCCCCATGTGTAAGACGCACCTTTTCCCGAAAAATTTGGGGTCTAAAAACTGGGTGCATCTTATACAGTGGCTGTAGATTTTTTTTACTTGCATTTCCTGCTTTTTCACGCTTTTTTTTGTTCTTTGTTGAAGACAGAGATTCATCATCAGGCGCAGATGAGGACAAGCGAGTTTTGATAGTGATGAGGAGTTGTATGAATTTTACGATGAATATAACTTGAGTTCGATAACTTTATGTAATATATATATATTTCAGGAAAGGGAGTAGAGGGCATTCTTCAACATGACATTGTGCAGATGGGTTCTTCCAAAGAACACTGCCCTGGAGATAGTACTTCTGACGGGGAGCATCGGGGTGTTTGGGGGATGACAGAGGTAACTTAAGACATTTCCTCAGAACTTTTCATAACCTCTGATTCTTTGAGATTTTTCTTTCTGAATAAGATGTGTAGCTAGTTCAGCACCCTGTAATTCATAGATTTGGATGTCCTGGCATCATACTCTGTCCTTTAAAATTCTTTAAAGGTGTGGTTAGTCTACCTCTGGTCGGCAAACTGTGGCTGGCAAGCCACATGCGGCTCTTTGGCCCCTTGAGTGTGGCTCTTCCACAAAATACCACGTGCGGGCGCTACCTCGATAAGGAATGCACCTACCTATATATGTAGTTTAAGTTTAAAAAATTTGGCTCTCAAAAGAAATTTCAATCGTTGTACTGTTGCTATTTGGCTCTGTTGACTGAGTTTGCCGACCCCTGGACCATCCTCCTGTGAGAATCTCTTCCCTGTCTGCTCCTGAGACTCCCAGTTTTGTACTGTTCTGTCCACCAAACTGCATTTGTTATGTCAAGTTTATCATTTCACTTTCTTTTCATTACTCACACCCACAGAGCCATTAGCATAGGATGGCTATGATGACATCTTTTCTGCCTGCAGTAAAACCACTTGGTATTTAGTTGGCCTCAGCAGCCTTGGAGGTCTCTGTGGTTCCTTCTTAGCCTTTCTGAGTATTGAGAAGAGGCGCCAACCCCCGCAGCCTGTGCCAGGGGCCACTGCTCCCAGCCACTGCTCTCAGCCGTGCCTCTCGGTGGTGTCTCAGTCCTGGATGATGGGGACAAGGCCCGTGAAAGGATTCTTACTGGACAAACAGGACACGACTTTCTGACATATGGAATTTTTAAAAAGAGGCTTGTGCTTTCTACTCTAGAAAAGTAGATGCCTTTTAGGTAAGGAAGCTAAAAGACAGTGGGTTGGGTTTGAAGATCATAGTACAAGTTTCTGTCAGAGTCACTCCAACAACTGTTTCTGTTGTGAGCATACCCTAGCGGCTGGATGCCCAGGGGTGGCGGGAGGGGTGAGAGCCCCAGACCCTGCCCGGGGGGAGTTTCTGTGGAAGAACAAATAAGCTGTAAATAAAATTAACCATTCAGCAGTAATGAAAGTGTTTAAACCATTAGTGTGTTATATACGATTTTAGAAAATGAGAAAGAAATTTATTTTTTTAAAGAGTTTATTGGGGTGAAATTTACATAGCATAAAATTAGTTAACAATTCAAGGGCTTTAGTATAGCCATAAGGTCATGCAACCACCACCTCTGTCTAATTCCAAAATATTTCCATCTCTCCAAGGTAAAACCCCTTCCCCACTGAGCGGTCTGTATTACCCACCACCCCCCCTCCTGTTAGCTCCTGCCCCTCCGCTGTGTTCTGTCTCTAAAGGTTTACCTCTTCTGGCTGTTTCGTATAAATGGCATCAAACTTTCTGCAGCCTAATGGTCTGGCTTCCTTTCCTTAACACAGCGTTGTACAGGTTCATCCAGACTGTAGCTTGTGTTAATGCTTCCGTTTCTTTCTTCTGGCTGAACAATATTCTAATGTATGGTTGTGCCAGTTTAGTTGATCCATACATCCATTGATGGACACTTGAATTGTTCCCACCTTTTGGCTATTTTGAATAGTGCTTTTATGAACTTGTGTCTTCATTTCTTTTCGGATGTGGAATGGCAGGGTCGGATGATAATTTTATGTTTAAATTTTTGAAGGATTGCCAAATCCTTAGTGATTGAACCATTTTGAATTCCAACCAGCAACGTATAAGGGTTCTGATTTCTCCACATCCTCTCCAACACTTGCTAGTTTCCTTTTTTTTTTGTTTTTGTTTTTTGAGGGTTTTTTTTTTTTTTTGCATAGCCACCCTCGTGAGTGTGAAGTGGTCCCTCATTTGTGCTTTCGATTTGCATTTCTCTGTTTTGACTAACGATGTTGAATATTATTTTCATGTGTTTGTAAATCTTTTTTGAAGAAATGTCTACTCAAGTCGTGTACCTATTTTTAAATTGGATTGTTCTTTTATTGTTAATTGTTAAGAATTGTTTATTCTGGATATAGACTCTTGTCAGATACCTAATTTGCACACTCCCCATTTTGTAGGTTGTACTTTTACTTTCTTAATAATGCTCTTTGTTGCACAAAGTTTCTAATTTTTATCAAGTCCAATTTATCTGTTTATTTTTTTATTGCTCATATTTTATATCCTATCTGTGAATCCATTGCCAAATCCAGGGTCATGAGGATTTGTCCCTCTGTTTTCTTCTAAGAGTTTTATGGTTTTAGCTCTTGTATTTAGGTTGCTGATCCATTTGGAGGTAGTTTTTGTACATGGCGTGAGGTTGATTATTTTGCAGGTGGCTTTCCACGTGTTCCACTACAATTGGTTGAAGCCTTTCCTTGTTGAATGGTCTGGGCACCCAGGTCTCAATCCATTGGCCACAGATGTTTACTTCTGGACTCTCAATTCTATTCACTATCTGTCCGTCCTTATCAGTACCACACTGTTCTGATGGCTATAGTTTTGTAGTAAGCATTGAAATTGGGAAGTGTGAGAGCTCTCTAACTTTGTTCTTTTCAAGATTGGTTTGACTATTTAGAGACCCTTATAATTCCATGTAAACTTGAGGATTGGCTTTTCCGTTTCTTCCAGAAGGCCATTAGATTTTCATAGGGATTGCACTGAATCTGTAGATCACTTTGGACAGTATTGACATCTTAACCGTATTGAGTCTTCCAGTTCATGAACATGGGTTGTCTTTCCATGGGTTATTTAGGTCAGATAGTTTTCAGTGTACAAATCTTTTACCTCTCTGGTTAAATGATTCCCTAGGTATTTTACCCTTTGGGGTGACACTGTAAATGAATAGTTTCCTCAGTTTCCTTTTTGGATGGGTCATTGCTGGTATATAGAAACATAGCTGACTTTGGTGTGTTGGTCTTGTACCTTGCTATTTGGCTAAATTAATTTTGTTAGTGTTGGAATTTTCTGCACATAGAATCATTTAATCTCTGAACAGAAATGCCTTGACTTCTTTCTCTTGCCTAATTGCTCCAGGTAGAACTTTCCATTAAAATGTTTGTTCAGGAGCCGTGGCGAATGCAGGCATCCTTGTATTGCTTATGATCTGGGCGGGAGGATCTTAGCCGTGGGTTTTATTGTGCTGAGGAACTTCCCTTCCATTCATAGCTTTTATTGTGAAAGGGTTCTAGGTTTTTTATTTTTATTTTATTTATTTTTAGAGAGGAGAGAGAGACAGAGAGGGAGAGAGAGGAGAGAGAGACAGAGAGAGAGAAGGGGGGAGGAGCAGGAAACATCAACTCCCATATGTGCCTTGACCAGGCAAGCCCAGGGTTTCGAACTGGCGACCTCAGCATTTCTAGGTCGACACTTTATCCACTGCGCCACCACAGGTCAGGCGGGTTCTCGGTTTTGTCAAATGTTTTTACTACCTCACTGATCATATGGTGGGTAGAGCCATAAGAAAGAGTAGGATTGACATAAAGGCCCTGAGGAGTCTGGAGAAGAGAGTAGGTCAAACCTAGCACTAGGAACGTAACTGGTATCTGCAGAGATTACTGCACAATCTAAAGACACTAGAGGAGAATATTGCAGGGCAGAGGCCTAGCTAACAAGCCAGGAAAGGACAGATTCTGAGACCAGTTAGGAAACCCTTGGATGCAGGAGTGCTTTCATCTAGTCAACATACGGAGCTCCTTAGGGTGTATGACCCCAGTGGAACTAGGAATCGTGGCCTGAGTTCCTTATGCTCTACCTTGGTGTCTCCACTTCATCTTTTCTATTGACTTTCACATTCATCTAGCAATCTTTCCTTCCTAATTCTGTTAGAAAAGTGATATGTACAACAAGGCAAGTATTGGATTACTTTGAATACCATGTGATGAAGTCTATGATTTTTTTTTTAAATCTAGGAATAAAAACAAATTTAAGAAGTGAGCCAACTCTATTTGGTAGTTCATTTCTAGTTACATATGGAGACAGACCTGGTAGCAAGCCAACAGTGTTTGTCAGGACTATAAATTAGACTGGAGGGAAGAAGGAACTGCATATTCTTAGCTCCCGGGCCAAGGTTCCTGCGATTTCTGCCAGCCCCCTTCCAGACAGCCGCATGGGGCCCCAGCTGTCCTTCTAGTCAGGGAGACAGATGGAACCTCAGGGGCTTCCTGTTTAGGCGTCTCAGAATTCTAAGTTGTTATGATGTGTGGGCTTTGAAAATGCCACACTTCAGGGAGGCGAGGTTTGTGCGTCTCTGGCTCTCTGAAATTGAGCATGTGTTCTCTCCCGTCTCCACGATGTTAATTTTTGTCGTGCATGCCCCCCAGCTTTTTCATGGCATGTCATCAGAGGAGGTGACATCTGGCTGTGCTGGGAGCTGTGGACATGAAGTGTGCTCAGAGGTTGCCTGACTGCACACGTTCTCCTGGCCACTTCCCGGGCCAGCCCGATGCCCTCCCTCGGTGGTTCCAATTGGCGTTCTCCTCCGAAGGGCAGCCCCCTCACCACAGGATCCTGCTCCCTCTATATAGTGGGCTCTGACCCAAGGACTGGCCCATCTGGTCACTGGCCAAGGCATATTGGAGATGTGACTATTTAGCTTTTTAACCAGGAGCCTCTGTCCTTTCCAGAGACCTCCCAGCATATGATTAACCTAAGTGCAGGGACAGAAGCCCAGGAGCACTTGGTACAAATGTTAATGGATTTTTCATTAGGACAGTGCATCATGGCATTCCAGCTGTCGGTGTCAGAAGGTGCCAGTGAGGCTTGTCTTGGGTAAGAAGGCTGTGGAGATCAATGGAGATCAAAAATGAAAAAGATGGATGTGAATCAGTAATCAGAAAGCGATTGCACTTCTCCGGTTTAGCCAACAGCAGGTATGGCTGCATCCATTGTGGTAGCGCCACCGCTTCTGTATCACCTACATCAGCAGTGCTAATGAAGAAGCTCACTGCACATGACCCAGCGCTGGGCCCTGTGTGCAGTTACGCAAACAACGCTCCCCCGGCTAAACTGAGTACGGACACGCAAAATGATTAGCTAAGACTTGGTGATTAATGTAACGCTGTAATGCAGCAAGCATCTGAAGTAAGTAAGTGAGTCTAACTTTCAAGAAGGCCTAAAACTAAAAAGTCTCAATTTTGGAAGCAAATAGTGCTTTCACATTTCAAAAAGAAATCTTTCTTTCTAAAATGACTCATAGACGTCTATACTGGAACATCAAATACAGATTGCATTTGTCTTTTTAAAAACGTCAGTTTGCTTACAATTAGGAAAGCCATACAGGTTAGTTATAATTAAAAACAAACAAACGAACAAACACCCTCAGACAATCTTTTTAAAAGTACATCAACTAAAAAGTAAAAGCCACCGATCCACCCCAGGCCCCTTGCACATGCAACTACTCCCGTAGGATAACACACTGTTAGCATTTCTCTGTAGCCTCCCCGTCCCTTTTTAAAATACAGATGCATGTGTGTATATAAATGATTGTTTCAAATTGACATTGATAAAGAGTTTTCTGTGAGTGACTCTGTGAGGTAATGTTTAGGTCTGCTCCCTTAGCTTCTAGAATACCAAAACTGGCACCTGCTCACTGCAGCAGTAGGAAGCTTACTGTGTACCTACTTTTGGCTTTCCACAGTTTTCGATGGCTTATTTTTCTTGGTTTTTCTGCTGCCACCAATTAGCTACCATGTCTACACATTCAGAATCTGTTCCTTTTATTCGGGGTGAAAATAGTTGCTTCCCACAAGGACCCACATTGCTAGGAATGTCCCAGCGGTGGCAGAGCACTGTGACTGCTTCTCCGGATTTGCAGAGAGCTTGCCTCTGAGGCTGTGACTCAGAATACCAGTGTTTTTACGAGCTTCGTGATAACATTTTTTTCTTTATTCATAGGGGTGCGTATGACCTACAAGACACTAGCTGCTTTGTAAAATAGAAACATATTCTCTGGCATGGATTTCGCCTTAGAAGCTTATATATCTGCCTGGGTGTCCTCTCTCTTGGTCTTGCCTTGTTTTGGAGTCTGTGGCTTTCTCTGGACATAGGACCCCTATGTTGGTTGGCTGTGGTGTTTGCCACTGATTCAGAGATCCAGTCCTTAGAGACTTACACTCCACGGACATGCACGAGGTGGGCCCCTGCTTTTGCTCAAGTCTCTCTTCATCTCTAGGAACTGAATTTTTCATGCAGTAATTAAAATTTGTAGGTCAAACCTCCCATGGCACCGTTTGCTGCTAATGTGGGAAAGCAGCGATCAGATTCGCTTATGCTGCTCTTCACTGAGCTGAGACTTAAAGGATGAAGGGTGACATTTTCCCCCATTTTGTAAATTAATGCCATTGATCTGCCTAACAAGAACAAAGTTAGGCTTCAAAATACCAAATGATAAAGAGATTAAGACTTTAAATGGCTTTCCAAAAGGCAACCTCTATTGTAAGGCTCCAAGCTGAATATTGAACTTTCAATTAGAATTTCTAATAGGCTATTGACTTAAATGGATAAAATGTTGCCAGTGATAGCTTTCAAGATGACAAAGATTGCTTCTTACATTCTGGTATATTACTTTATGTAGCGTAGACTGTTCTGGAAGGTGAATAATAATAATAACGATAATGATAATAGACCTCCCTCCGTAGCGTGTCAGCTGCATCTGTGCTATTCTCAAAGATGAATAAATGCATTTTTGAGAAGTAAATGCATTTTTGAAATACTTCCCCTTCTCGCATTTGCTAAACTTGGATTCAGGAAACCTTACATGGCATGGAGTCTCTCGGTCTCTGACACTGTGGCAATATTCTTCTTTTACAAGAAGCCGCCGGGCTGTGTGGCTTTCTGTGTGCGCACACAGGCATTCCTGCATACTGGCGTGTTCACAGTTGGGACTCTAGCAGATATGTTGTCCGTCATGGTTCTCTGTCTCAATTTATTTTTCTTAGAATCCATGATTCTCCTCCCCAATGGGCCTTCAGGATGGTGTGATCCAGTCTAGCCCTTGTAATGAGACACTAGCTCTGATCCATTTTTAAATACTGACATTTTTTTTTTTCAGAGACCAGCTACCTCTTCTGGTATAAAGGGTTAATATTATGCTTATGTTACAGTGCATTAAAAACTCTAATTAAAACAGCATTACATTCCCATCTGCCAATCTCCAGTAATCTTCTTTAATTGCAGTAATTAAACTATATTTACATGTTCAGAATACTTGTAATTTAGCAAATTGCACTCTCTGCTCTACATTTAATCAAACAACCAGTTCCAGTATATTTAGTGTGGAAAGAAGTAATTTCAATGTTTTGATTACTATAGCAGATTTGACAGAGTAAGTGCCCCTCTAGTAGAGGGCTTGAAAGGGAAGGCAAACATGAAATATCGTCATGGTTTTGATTGTCATGTGAATGCCTAATTATATGTTGGAGGATTAACTATTAAAGGGTATCCTGGTTGCGCTGGATGTTTAGATACAGCCAATGTTACAGATAGCAGGGACTGTCTTTTGGGAAAATGTTGACAAAGGAGCCGAGTCTTCTCTTTAAAGGTCGGGAGATCATCGGGAAATCTAGTGGCGGTGTGGCCTGCATGGTGTCATTGCTGTTGCGTCTCCTGTCTGTGCTCCCAAGGCCTGCCAGGCTGGAGGTGTCGACCACTGGCTGTGTCTGAACATCAGGTGTAACCGTGACACCCTTCAGCCATCCCAGGTAGAGTCCAGAAGAGATTCTGTGATAAACAACACAGGGAGACGTCCCGGACGATACCTGCCCAGGAGTGAGTGCCTCGGCATTCCTGTCCCTCGTGTTGTTGCATCCGGGTTGGCTCCGGGAAGACGCGGTTTCTTGTTGAAAGGGCCCATCAGCAGAAGTCAGGCCCTTCGCTCATCTTTCTTACCGGACCATTCCACCCAGCCGCTCTCCTCAGCTGCACCTCTGTTTCCTGGTTTCCTCACTAGAAAAACAAATAACAATGTTGTGACTATTGATTTAATTCACAAAGAAGTAACCTCTTTGTCACCTTTAAAGTGGGTTTTTAAATGCTGCTTGTTATTTTTATTATGTAGGAGCACCAGTACAGTACCTTCTGCTTCTGTCTCTGTATAAATTTGACTGGATGTTGGGTATTGCCATTTAATCTGTTTTTCAAAACAGTATGTCGGTGTGCTCAACATAGAATTTGAAGTAATGGTCTCTCTTCTGGTGGCTTCGGTCTAATTCTGTGTTATTAACAGTATTTCCTAGAATTTGGCTCTCTCCTCACATCTGGGCCACCTATGGTATTAATAAAGAGTATGCATTAATGACAATGAAAAGACATTCAAGGGCTCTCTTGAATATCAAAGGAGAACCTCGTTTCTGGACGTGAAGGACAGAGTTACTGAATTGTTGAAAAGGACACTGAGAGGGGGGACCTGCTATGCGGTTGAGCAAAATGTTCTCTCGCCTTAGGTTTCATGTTGTTAGGGATAGAGTTTGGAATAGGGCTTAGAGTTTTTTGGTTCATGAAAAAGGGCGAAAAATCTTGACCCAAAACATTGGACTTTTAGACTGTCGCTTTTAGAATCAGTCGGTTTAAATCCAGTACCAGAGCTGTGTTCCATTAGTGAGAGCGTGAGTTCTGACAAATGTCTTAATATATCTCTTCTTTCTGTTGCTTACACGTAAAGAGATTCTGATTAATTTCTGATGGCTGCCTTTAAAAATAGAGTGGGCAAAATTAAGTCTTACAGGGAAATTCAAAGCAAAATAGTGCCAATAATTGCACCGAGCAGGTTTGAGGATGCTCCAGATACCTTGAAAGAAAAAGAGAAGGACATTTGAAGTTGAGGACAGGGCCTGCCAGGACCGAAACTTCAGCTCCGTTCCTCAGTGGTTTAATCCCAAACTGCCTGATCTCCGAGCCTCTGATGCCCCATCTGTACAATGCACATATAGGTACTGTGCTATTAATTTTTCTCTTCCATTGCCTATAATGTGTGTCCATGTATGAGACACTCACACACCATAAAAACTTAGCCTTTGGAATGATACATGATTTGGACACAAATATTAGTTCAAGAAAAAATTTTAAACAATGTAGCATCACTGTCCGGGGCGGGGGGGGGGGGGTAGGCATAAGGGATGAGGGACACCTAGACACCTAGAACCGAAATCTCCATATTTCCCCCAGATCTCACTGTAACCATTGGTTTTAGTCTCTTGCCCTAATTAGTATGTCTTTTCTGGCACTGTTAATGGAGACACACCTGGAGGGTCTGAGTCTTGGTGCTGATTCACAGGCTTTGCCTAGAGGTGCTCTGAGCAGCAGAACAACCCCAAATCCATTCTTAATTCAAACCCCGGCGAGCCAAGACATGGGTAAGTAAGGACAGACTGCGTGAAACACACCCACAGGTTGCTGGGGAAGGTGGGTTTAGTGCTTGTCCTTGGTGGCTCCGGAGTACGGCCCACATGCTCCGCGCACTCAGGCCTGCGACCTCGGGGCAGGGTATGAGGGCCCATGCTCCAGAGAGGGTCTCTAGCATTCACCTCCAAGGCCGGAGCTCCTGACGTTTACACTCCGCTAACTTCCCACGTCATCTTGCAGCATATAGACCTGGGCTGCTTCTGCCAAGGGGACTGCAAACTCTTTTCAAGAGAGGGCTTTTGGGGAGTTGTGGGAAGGAGGTTGAGCTGCAGAGGCATGTTTTAACGGTGTTCCTGAAATGTCCAAGTGGAGTTGCGATGTAAACCATGTGAAACTCAAAGCCCTCCTCTGAACCTGGTCTTGCAAGAAAGCTTGACTACAGCCCACTCCCGAAACTATGGCCAAGGTCTTCTTTTCCAGTGTTTACGTAATCTGCATAATATTTGCTGTATAATGAGTTTACGGTATAATAAGAGACTCTTGATGTATTAGTTCTTCATTATTCTCTTTCTATCAGCTTCCTGGTAAATGCTGTCACCCTTGGCAGGGACATGCGTCTCAATCAGGTGATATCATTGCCGTGCAATGAACTCTTCTCAGAGTGATGGCATCGTGTGGAAATCCTTATCCTGCATTATTCCAGGCCCCAGAATACAAGGCATGAAGGCACCGAGAAGGCTGTGCTGAGAAATGAGGCAGAATTCATTACCAGTTCCATCGACTGCCTAGACTGCTAGTTAGCCGTCTTTGATCTATCACAGTTACCCTCTGAAACAGTGAGGAGCCATGGGCAGAGTGGCAGTGCGGAGGCATTTTGTAAACGTTGCCTTGGTTATTTACTGCCTGGCCTAACTGCTGGAATTCAGCACAGTGACAGCTTTCGCAGAGGGGGCATGTGGAAAAAAAAAAAAAGTGATCTTTTACAACCTGAGAAGTTAAGCCCTGAGATGGTTAGGGCCCAGCTCTCATTAGCTGAATGGTAGATTTTTCTAATTAGTTCTTTCTAGTGCAATTAGCACGAAAGAGTCTAATCACCTCATGTGAAACCAATCTCAGGCTTGGAAAAGAATGCCCTTGGCTTCTCTTTCAGATTGGATTTTAGGATTTTCCATGCACCTCCTTAAAGAGTGGAATTTGTTTGTGAGCGTTGATGTAAACCATGAGCGCAGATCCGAAGAAAGGGCCGGGAGCGGGCCGCGGGCCGCCTGGCGGTGCCAGGGAGCTGGAGAGTGCTGGGAGAGTCAGCAATTGGCAGTGACCAGTTCATCAGTTCAACCCAAGAGTCTGTTTCCCCGAGTCCTTTCATTTTGGAATTGGAGTCTGGGGCCTGGAACAGCTACAGTTCCTCAGGCACGAAACAGCGCAGCACATTGGAATCAAAATGCCCCTGGAGGCCTGGGGCTTCGGGGCGTGCTCGCACCCCTGCAGGTACCTCCGTGCCCGCCTCTTCCCCTGCTCCTCGCCTTGGAGTCATCTCGAGGTGCCACACTCAGTTCTGAGCTGTTCTCAAATGTCCAGGGCCCATCCATCAATTCACAGTTTCTAAGCGAGCCAACTCTAGTTATCTCCGTTGGTGATACTTGATTTTAACTGGAAAGGAGGCTATCATGACAGCATCTGGTCCCACGGTGTGTGACCTCTTGCCACTTTTTTTTTGGTGGGGGGGGACACTTGCTTATAAGAAGAGGGATGGCCGAATGCTGTACATGTATATATTACTATGAAGAGAGAAATATTTACTATGGGAGAGAAGTGGGCATTCTTGCTCAGCGGGCTGTGGAGGCCAGGAAGATGCAGTCTGTACCATCACGGCCCCACAGAAGACCTCATCGGGATGGAAGCGTCCCGCTGCTGCTCCGTCCAGCGCAGGAGGCGCGAGCTGCACCTGGCCGCCGAGCACTTGGAATGTGAGACTGATGAACCAAAATGTTAAATCTGGTTCATTTTAATTAGCTTGACTTTAAATCGCTCCCTGTGGCTAGTGGCCGCCGTATTGGTCAGTACAGGTCTGGACCCGGTCTGCCTCCTCACCGGCCTGCGCCCACGGGCACACAGCCGCCCTCTCACCCTCAGTGACGTTCTGGCCTCGGCGCCCCTGTGCTGTCCGTTCCCCTCGGCCTTGCCTTGAAACCAGCCCACCGTTTCTGAGCGCTCCTGGCCGTTCAGCCCGAGGCATTCTCTTGGCTTGTGCGTCTGTAAAATCATCCTGGATTCCACCCAGCCAGTTTTTTGTTCTAAAGTTGGAAAGGACATAGTAGTGTTTAAAATGGCCAAAAATACAGGTTTGTTTCTAAAGAGGAGAGGTGGGAAGGAATCAGCCCTCTTATGTTCATTTATGGAACCTTCCAAATCTCTAAGACAGAACACTCTGGAAAGCCTCTCTCCAAACAGCTAGTTTCAGTCTATGCGAATGATTTTTACACACTCCCTGTGACATTTTAATTATTCACAATTAAAGTAAACAAAAATAGAATATTTAATCCTCATGATTAATGATGTTTAAGAAATGAGCTAACTTTGCTCATGGTCGCCCATTGCGCTCTGGTCCAACCCTTCAGGTCACACTGCCAGGGTCGTTAGCAACCCGGCAGACAGGCCTGTCTGTGCTGTGAGAGCTTGGTCTGACCCCTTCCCCACCATTGAAAGTCTCATCTTACTGCTTCGGACCCTCACACTGCAAGAAAAAAGGAAGAACACTAAGTTGTGCACACAATAGAGTGCACTTTCCTTTACTCAACAGACACTTCCTGAAGGCCAGCTGGGGGCTAAGAATTGAGTAGGTCTCCACAGATGGAAAGACACTGTGTACCCTCACTGGGTAGTAACCCCAAGCAACTGACACATAAACAGTTACAGATACGCTGTGATCCATGTCACAACAGAAATCTGTAAAGGTGTGCAGTGGAATATAAGGGAAAAGAACACAAGTGGTGGTTTTAGGGAAGGCGTCTAAGATGGGCGCATGTAAGGGAGGTTTTCTGTGTATGAGTGAGACTCAGGTCACTTAGAAGCGTGTGCCGGGGAGAGGAGGAGGAAGGGCTCCCCCGAAGGGGACCGCGGCATGCGCAGACCAGACGTGGGGCCTGCTGCGAGGAGAGGGATGCGGGCGCCTGGTGTGAGGTGGCCTGAGCCTGAGAGACCAGTGTGGAAAGGAAGCCCGCCATGAAACACGAGAGTCACATGCTAAGTTTAGTAACATGGCAGGGCCAGGACTCGGGGCAGGTGAGACTCCCAGTGCCCGGAACGTAAGGAAGCCCTGCGAGTTCGAGGGCGGTGCTTGCACCCCGAGACCGAGTGCCTCCTGAAGTGGTGCACCCTGGGCACCTCGCTTGCCGTACCCTAACGCAGGCCCTAAAAGAACGACTCTGTTGGTTTGTCTTATAGTTTTACATGTTTGTTTCAAGTGGACGGCATAGTGGTTAGACAATTATATAATTTACAAAGTGTCCCCCACCCCCCGATAATTCTAGTACAACTCTGGTTCTTATGTAGCGAATGGGCTTGAAAGGGAGGTGGGTGTGAATCTTCACCAAGGCGGCGGGTGAGCCTTGGCCCAGCACGATGAGTGAGACGCGTGGCCAAAGTAAAGGAGCCCTACCTAGTGACGAGTGACAGAAACGACAGGAGGCATGAGAAGGAGGAGCCGACCTGTCCTGCCACTGAGTCCTGGGGACGTTTTCCAGCCCCCCGACCCTGGGCGTTCTTGACTTCTCACATTCCTCAGGTCCTGCTCTGTCCTGGGGGCCGGCCCAGTTCCAGCCCAGCCCCTGCCTCTTCCGCGCGCCCCGTGTGCTGGAGCGTGTTCTGAGAGCAGGCCACAGGGGACGGAATATTTTAAACGTGTCTGAGTTGAGACGGATCTGCTGTCGGCCCACTCGGAGAATCGCCGTCTTCCTGGCTCTCTAAATTCAGTGACCTTATTTTAAAAGATGATCAACATGGCTTAGAACCTTTTGAGGATTAGGAGACATTTTAGCAAGTTTATCAAGAATAAGCAAAGATGACATTTGGCTGGCAGGAGTTCCACCCCCCCCCCAGAACCATTTGTTTTGGAACGAAGCTTTTCCATTTGACACGTTTAGAATTACCAATACCGCTCGAAACCCCCCTCCTTCCTGCAGACTCTGGGATGTTTTCAGAAGGGACTCTTTTCTTCAAAGGCGTCCAAGAATATAGTTAATTGGGAAAACATGCAAGAAAAGACATCTTGGCTCCTCGGGCCGCCTGTTGTGCGCTCGCAGCATATGCTATTACTTGTCTCAGATAAGTAGACAGGTGGCTGTGTGCGAGGCAGGGGCCAATGCGCCTTGACTCAGAGAAGTTTGGAAACAAAGCCTCTCACTGTTTTCTGAAGTCTTCTGGTCGTGCCCACTCCCTGTCACCTGCAGTGTGAGAGCGTCTGTGGGGGTGTCTGGTGCAGAACGGAGGGTTGCTGCAGCGCACACCCAACATGTACCGGGCTCAGCACCGTAGCATCGCAGGGCTGGGCGAGTCACTGAAGGTCACCTAGGTCACCCTCCGTCTGGAAAATCTCCCAGACCACGTTTTCCCACCTGCCTGCCTGCAAGGTCACAAACCTCCGAAGACGGTGTGCCCATTGCTTCCTCCGCCAACACTCGCCAGACCTCGGCAGTGCTCTCGAGTTCACTTCGGGGTCCTCGCCGTTCTTCCCTGGAGTGGTCATTTCTCTGAAAGTGTGTCGGGCTTTCCAGCTTCTACACACGGCCTCTTAAAGGCAGCTGGGAGTCTCCACCAAGCCCTTCTTTCTTGGGGGGATCAGTGGCCATCTCACAGTGTGGAAGCTTTGCAACCCCCTTGAGCCATAGTCCCTTCAAAATCCCTTTCCCATGAAGGGGAGACTGCGTGTTTACCTAAGAATTAGGAAACAGCGTGAGCAGGTAGAAGTAACGGACTTGCTGGCTGAAGAGGCAGATGCCCCTGAAAGACTGTACACCTCGTCCGCCCTGAGAACGTCACACAGCGGTCAGTCTGTACAGTCAGGCGTCCACAGCTTGCTTCCTGGCCGTCGTCTGGCTCTGCGTGGGGGGCTTGTCTCCTCCCGCTGGCCGCACAGAGCTGCTAACTGCTCAGTGTTCTGCCCTGAGCCGTGGTTCCCACTGCCCCCTTCTCCTGATGGCTTCCCTGTCCCCCTGCGGTCACATCCAACACAGGGAGCTGCTGCTGCCCATGGACAGCTTAACTTCCCCACTCCCTCCCTCCCTCCCTCCCGCCTGCTCAACCCTAGGTTTCAGATGCGCCTTCCCGAAGTCCTCCCGGGACATCTAAGCTCGTCTCTGCCACAGCCCATACACTCTGGTAAAATGATCCCTGTGCGTTTCTCCCACTGGGCTGTCATTGCCTGGAGGACTGGCACCGTGCCCCACTCGTCCGTGTGAGCACGATGCCAAGCCGCAGAGTGGGTGCTGTTTAATAAACGCAGGCATGTACGAGTGAGTGTTCCCCCTGGTGTTTTAGGACCTTTACTCTTTCTCTAATGTTTTTCCTCAACTTCAGCGGGAAGGGGTGAAACCGTGCAAACAGGAAACCAGGCAGTGGAGAAGCCCAGCCACCCAGCAGCCCTTCCCAGACGTGGACCCCAGCAGCATACAGACCTGTCCTCAGGACCCCCACTTTCCCAGGGTCTGCAGCTGGCTTGCCCGAGAGGCACCCAGAGTGAGGCTGGCCTCTGTCAATGGGCTGTTTTCTGTGGGGCTTTGCAGAGTCCCCGCAGGTCCCATCCCGGGTCAGCAAGGGCTCCAGGGGCACTTCTCTGTCCTTCCACCCTGGGGGTACCATCGTTAGTCTGAGGCTCTGGAAGACTCCCTGGCACTGTGAGCACCGCCATGACACTCTCTTCTGTCTGGTTCATGTCATCTTTTACTGCTTCTTAGGGTGGAAGTTCTAGAAGCTTATCAACAAATAAGTTCTACGCTTCCTGTGTAGTCAGGAGTATTAAACCACCCACTCAGAGGGGAGCAAAAGCTCTTAGAGGATTTGAGAGATAGCGCACACTCCCTTCCCTTCCAGCCTGGGGTGCAAAGTCGGATCAAGTGCTTGGGCTCCAGCTCATTCAGTCACTGCCACAGGATGTCCGCAGGGTTGACCCCATGTTTTCACACAAGGACAACTAGGCCTGGAAAGTTAGAAGTACCTTTATAAGATCACTTACGGCTAGTTACTGGCTAAACAAGATTATGCATTCAAATCTATCCAGTTTCTTCCCAGTTTAAATGAAACCGCTGAAAAGATTATATTTGTGGCTCCCTCAAGCACCATTTAATCCCCTTGAGATAAACTCTGTGTGATGTTGTTGTTGCCCACCCGCCCCACCGCCCCCACCAGGGTCTCATAACTCAGTGCGCACCAGGCAGCCGCTCCCTCAGCATCCCAGCCGAGCGGTCGTGAGCTCACCGATGTCATCTGGTGACTGGGTGAGCCCTCTGCTAGGATCTGAGCGTGTGCGCTACACCTGCCACAGAGGGCCAGAGAAATAGGGAGGCGTGTAGAGAACAGATTAGCTCTTGATGAAGAACTTGTTTCATAACAAAAAATGGCTGAGTGGCTAAGGGCCAATAGAACTGATCTAAGCGTTTTATACTCGTCTCATTCACTTCCTCCAAACCCCATGTGAGGGAGACACCACCATAGTCCTCCAGTTTACGAATGAACACACGGAGGCTTGAGGAGGCCCAGTGACTTGCCAGAGCAGATCCCAGACCAGACCCAGGCGTTGACTCTGAGCCCACTGCTTCGAGACACTGTTCCGACTCCAGTTCAGGGTGGTGAGCAGCCTGTGGGCTTAGTGGTTGCGCTGCCTGGTCCACAGCAAGACAGACCGTAATCAGCACTCGAATAATAGAATTTTCATGAGTGATTAAAGTAAAAGCCAGGATTTAGAGATTGAGAGTTGATTGTTAAAGGATAAATGATATTTGGAACGTCTTACTGGATTTGATTAAAGTGAAATTCAAAAGCCATCACAAAGATGATTATTTACCAGTGGTACTTTAAGGATTTTTTTTTTTTTTTTTTTTTTTTTTGGTGGCGTAAGTCATTGGCACTCCAGTGCTTAAAAATCTCTGTGCTCAAAACCAGAATGTAATTGATCCTTGGAAAATCAGGGGTTAGCGCCTGTGTTGGCAAGCGACTTCTGAGCTTTGCTGCACTGTAACATAATCACCCTTTGAAGACAGATCGTGTTTTATGTTCTTTTTTTCTTCCCTGTGGTGCCTAGTATCTTGCCTTATACATAATAGATACTTGGGTATGGATGGACAGACAGAAGTTATTTTATGTTGCTTCAGGGGCTCTGAATTAAAAGAAGAGTTGATCTCTGAATGAAGTATATTAGCAAAGATTGCTTAAGCACAGAAATGTCATTTCTCTTCTTAATCATCTGGAAGTCAGTATGCTGGTCCGCGTGTCACACTGTGCCTCTATAAAGCTAATATTTCCTGAAAGAGAGACCAAATATGAAATAACGGCGGCCGCATGTTGTCTGTTGGCCATTGGAAAAGGTCAGACAACTTGGACTGGATCAGGGTGTGCAGAGAGAAGGAGGCATCTGAGGCGAACTTGGGGCTCAAGCCCACAGCCAGTGCTAGACACTACAGCAACGGGACTGTGAGAGATAAAACGTCTGACTGGGCCGAGTCCGAATGCCGGAGACGCTGAGCAAAATAGATTCAAGTTGGGTAGAGTTAGCCAGTAAGGAAATTTCTTGGCCTTTAAGAGACCAGTTATTTTTAATAGTTCACTTTTATTGTGTTTACCATGCATAAGGCATAATTCTAAGCACTTTACAATATGTAATCCTCCTAACAATCTGTGACATAAATACTACTACTGCGATTCCCATCTTACAGATAGAAAACAGGTGTGTGGAGTTTAAGGACTTTATCCCAAATGTCACTAAGTGTAAGTCACCCAGCCAGACTGTCTGACTCCCGGGATCAGGCTCGTAACCCCTGCACCAGGCCGCCTGCTCTTCTGGGCGGTTTGTCTCGGTTGTCAGGGTGCTGTCGCTGGCTCTGAGGACCTGCGCCTGAACGTGTCTGCCTTCCTGAACACCTGGCCTAGCCATTCTTTATCAGCCCCATCACATTTTATCTGAATTGTGGGCTGCTTGCATACCCTCCTCTTTTCTGAGGTTGTAAGTTTCCTGAGAGTACAGACTCTATCTTATTTGTGCTCTCTCTCTCTAATTACATTTATTGTGGTGACATTGGTTTGCAAAACCATACAGATTTCAGGTGTACAACCCAACCAAACATCATCTATGCCCCACGATGTGCGCCCGTCGCCCCAGGCCAAGCCTCTGTCCGTGCCCATTTCCCTCCCCTTTGCCCACCCCCACCTGGTCCCACCCCTCTTTCCTTCTGGCTGTCACCATGCTCTTCCGGTTCCTGTGCAGCAAAAGCCTCCGGGTCTTCCTTTTCTTTTTTCCTAGGTTCCTCTAGGTCTAAATTATTCCATCGGTCACTGGGATCTTCCTTGGTACTTCGTGGCCCAAGGACTGTGTGTCCCCCAGCAGCAGGAGCGAGCCAAGACCCCCCACAGTGCTCGCCAAACATGCCGAGTGCCCACCGCATTGCATAAGACAGACTCCACCGGTGCCTTCTCAGAGCCTGCAGTACAGCAGCAGAGGAAAACATGGAATCAGCACCAGTGTGATAGGTATTGTTTAAAAAACAAGCTCAGAGGCTGAGATGGAGGATAATGGAGATGGGTGAGAATAGGACCTACTGTAGACGGCGTAGGTGTGGGGGATGCGTCCTCGAGAAGGCAACACGCTACGCCGAGGCTTTAAGTGAAAGGAGAGGGAGACTTAGGCGGGAATGAGAGGACTGGAAGGGAGGCACCGTCCAGGCACTGAGAACAGCAAAGGCAAAGCCCGTGAGGTTAGAAAGGATTCAAATGTTGGGCAGTTGCCTCTCGTACATTCCTGCCAAACTTTTGTCCCCTTAAATTGCGGCCTATTCTCTTCTGTTAGTGGTTCCAAGTCCACTTACCAAAGCAACAGCCAATATTCAAAGGGTTTTTTAACCTCTTATTCTGGAAGCAGAGCCAGGCAGAGGCAGAGGCAGCTCTACCTGGCTGACAGGGTGTGAAGCATAGGGTAACTTAGTCCATGCTGTCCTCATCTGTGTCATAGCCTTGCTTGCTCAGGGCTCAGCAATAGAAATATGTCAAATTTATTATATTTGTTATTCTTCTTTTATAGCTGACCCAAAGCATGAAAAAATGAACTTAAGAAAAGGGCAATGATTTTTTTTTTTTTTTTTGGAACACCAGTATTTTTTCTAAAATTTTTTGAATATTGAAGTTATGTTCCCTAACCCCCAGGGGTGGTGGTTTCAGCAACCTGTACTCTAGAGAAGCTTGCTTACAAATACGACATAGGCCTGACCAGGTGGTGGCGCAGTGGATAGAGCATCGGAATGGGACACGGAGGACCCAGGTTTGAAACCCTGAGGTCGCCAGCTTGAGCGCAGGCTCATCAGGTTTGAGCAAGGCTCACCAGCTTGAGCCCACGGTCACTGGCTTGAGCAACGGGTCACTTGGTCTGTTGTAGCCCCCCTCCCCCAGTCAAGGCACATATGAGAAAGCAATCAATGAATAACTAAGGTGTCACAAAGAAAAATTGATGCTTCTCATCTCTCTCCCTTCCTGTCTGTCTGTCCCTATCTGTCCCTCTCTCTGTGTCACAAAAAAAAAGAAAAAAAAAGAATACTGCATAGGAGAGGTGTGTTTGCAGCCCCCTGTAGGACGGTGGCTGAGCCCTGTGGGGTCCACGTGCCTCCGGGTGAGTGGAACAGACGCTGGAGAATCTGTGCGTGGACAGAGGCTCACTTCGTCCCATCTTTCTCCTCCCCCGTGTTTCAGTTGAGACCCTTTGAAAGCTCCCATTTCCCCACCATTCATAAAGGACCTGTAAATTATTTAAGAGCAGGAAACACAGCCTTTATCCCTCTGGATTTTCCCCTCAATCACATGAGTCCTTTCTCTGAGCACACACACATGGCCCCGACTCACTGTCAGAGGAGATGTAATGCCAGCATCTGGTGTTAATATCTATTGTTGACATTTTGGGAATGAGAACATGAGCTATTAGGGAAGATGTTTGCTTGTACCTAATTAATGTCCTGTTGTAGCCTCTCTTGTTGTCAGCTCTGCCTCACCATCCTGCCTTGGCATTTTCTTTTACTGGCTCACTTTTCACGTTAATTATTTTTCTATTGAGATGCTAAATGCCATCTTTTTTTAAAATGCTGTTCCTTACCGTGTATTTCTTTTTCTCAAAAATCAAAATAATCTGTACAATTATCCACTCTTGACCTGAAGCCAGTGTCCTTGCTCATCCAGCCTCTGAGGAGCGACAGCCCTTGCTGCGACCAGTCTGGCAGCAGGGGCGGCTCCAGCAGATGTTGGCTTCTGAGTCACCACATTCCCGCCCAGGCCTCGCCTTCCTGGTGCGGAGCGGAGGCGGGGTTCTGGTGCACCATCTCACAGAAGTGATCGTGACGGGGCCAAGTCTTCCAGACTCATTCGGTTGGAGATCAAATCGCTGTTGAAACTCATTAGACGACTCCATTACATACAGAGAGAAGTGAGGAATCTCAGACAGAAGGGTTCCCTAAGAGCTTTTATAAAACATATGCTTTGGTAGGAAAGCGCAGCTCTTCTTTCCTTGAGATTATTTATAAAAATAACGGTAAAAATTATAGCTAGTACGTCTGGAGGGCTGACTCGGTGTCAGGCTTTGTGACTAGCTTTTCCCATGGATTATCTCAGCAACTGTAGGTGGTATTATTACTATTCCCCACCTGAGGCCGAGCAGTTGGGGGCATTTGGACTGAAGTAATTTGGCTGGTCAGCGGTAGACCAGGAGTCCGTACTCCTGCTTCTGCGGCATAGAGCTGTGCATCCTGGACGGTGGCCACGAGTCACACGTGGCTACAAGCACTGACGTGTCCGACGTGTAAAATACACACCAGAGTCCCTCATTACTAATGTGTTTCTATCCATTACTTGTCAAAATGAGCCTATCTAGGATATGCTCAGTCAAATAAAATTCATTGTTAAAATAAATTTACTTCTTTGATGTAGCTGCTAGGACATTTTGAATCTCTTGTGCTGCTCGCATGTTGTTTCTATGGGACAGGGCTGCTAGAGGGACACAACCAGGCTCCAGGGTTCCTGTGTTCTCTCTGGCCCTCGGCGTTTCTGACCCTAAGTGACTGAGAGGACATACGCACACATCTGACCCTTCCCCCGCCTTTCTGGCCGTTTCACGTCCAGAAATGCAGCACGACATATAAATTCTTACATCTGGGCCTCCACCGAGCATCCATCTGCTGGCTCTTCTCGAAGATGGAAGGATCCAGCACTGACATGGGATGCATGAAGGAGATCAAAAGGAGGGCTAACGACAGAAATGTGGCTGCTGTTAACGTGCGCTGGGAGGGTAAGCCGGGCGGCCTTTTTGTTCCCCTCACGGAGACCCCCTTCAGCGTCTCCCAGAGACCGTCCCTCAGCCCCTCCCTCCGGCCTGCTGCCTTCCCTCCGGACTGGCCACCGCCGCCTCCCGGCCCGCCCCTCGCCTCCGGCTGGGCGTCTGCGCCTGGGCCAGCCCCTCGGCGTGGTGCCGGTGCCGTACAGCTGCCCTGACACGAAGCAGGTCCTCGCTGCCTGGGAGAGCAGCGTGTGTAATGGTGTTGCCCTCCACCGGGGATCTTTGAGAAGCTTTATGGCTCTAGCAGGCATGGGGGAACCAATCCGGAGCACTAGCAGCTGATATATGACACTAATATAGGGTTCACTTTTATTCTCAACCTAAAAAAAGATAGATTGTTCCGGGTTTAGACAGGCTGTAAAATCGCGGGCTTCTGGAGCCGTGCTGCCTTCCCCCCGGGACCACTCTAATTGCTTTACATCTGTACAAAGGTTCCTTGTAATCGGGCTTTCTGCCTTCATTTGTCTTCTTTTCAGCCTCTTAGTAAAGACCTTAATTGGTCTTAGTGGGGCTTTTTCCAGTTAGTGCAACTGTACCTTTAGGGCTGAACAAGTCCCAGACACTACCTACAGGGAGAAGCAGGGAGACGGGAAAGACATCAATACTCCTTTACCTTTAACAGTTTAATTAATGTGCTCAGAACGAGGAGCAGTTTGAAGAAATGTGTCCTCCTCCGGGACCCCACTGCAGATCAGACAGAACTGGGGTTAGGTGGAATTTTCTGGATTCCTTTCCTGCCTCGGACTCTGTGAACACTCATTAGCCTCGTCATTGTCTCGCAGTAAACTGCGGTATCAGGTGTCCAGCTGTCCTTGTCTGAGGGTCGGGTCGCTTCTCATCAATAGACTCGAAGTCCTAGCAGGGAATGCCTGTGCGGGGAAGCAGCCTCTAATTTCTGTTTCTTACCCACTAATTATTTAATAGTACATTTTATTGCCTATTAAAATGTGGCATAACTTGCTTGTCAGCAAAACGAGATGGAACCTAACCGTTGGAGGGGAAGGGGAGCTGGCACGGGTACAGAGGGCTGTGACTGCGAGTCAGGTTTGTTTTTGCAGATGGAGTTTCCTCGCCAGGTTTCCTGGTCCTGTTTGCGGGCTGCTCAGCATTGTGAGGGGGTTACTGACAGCCCGGGCAGTTAAATGCAGTCTTACTGCAAACGCGGTGTGTACTCGGTTATAGATCATAAAGCCTTCTGCTGTGTAGCTACTTTTCCCCTTCTCCCCCCGCGGCCCCCGTCCACCCCAGGTTTTAAAGGACCCTGGTGAGTTTTATACCACACTGGAAATTACCTTATGTGCTGGAAAATGCATCAGTAGGGACTTTGTTTAAACAGAGGGCGTTTTTATGATGGATAGAGGAGGCCAAAACTTCTGGATTTCCATCTAGTAAAAACTTGTGTAGGAAAATTGGACCCGTCCCAGTTCCTTAGTAGAATTTCATGAAGGTTTTCCTGTTGCTTCAAAATGACCCCTCAAGGAATGTTGCATGGATTCCAGAAAATTGCCCGCAGTGTTTCTTAGAGCACATTCAACAAGTGAAGGGGACACGGCGTGGGGGGGGGGGTAGTTTGGTAGCAGGATTAATTCGCTGGAGAGAAGGGAGGGAGGACCCAAATATTTGGGCTCTAAGTGGGAAGTGTTGGCCAAGGTTGATGGCAGGAGGTAGATTTGGCAAGCGCTTTGGTAAGGAACGTTTTGGTGGCATTGGAGTCAGTGGGACAAGCTGGTGAGGAAGGAGAACCGGTCACACTCCCGAGCTTTGAGACCCGTCGCCCGGCACCCCCGACCCAGGGCACACACCCCCTTTGCCGTCACAGGGCAGAATCTTCCTACTCAGATCCTGCCTGGCTTTGCTGGAGACAACCACCCTTGTGTCAAAGTCTGTCTTGTGTTCCGACCCAAGAGGGTCTTGAAGAGCCACAGCAATATCCATTTGTAGTATGTTTTCTGGATCCCGCCTTTCCGTTGCTTACAACTGCTTTGTGATCATGCTTTCATCTTGTAGTCGAGCTCCGGAACCAGAACTTGGGTCCCATCTGTCTGGCCCCTCCCTTGGCAACTGCACCTCCCTTCTCTTTGAAGACTGATAGGGTCTCAACCCGTCTCTCTAAGGTTCCAAACCCTTTGTGAAGACCTGTGCATTGTAGCAGTAAATGCATGGGGTTTTTTTAAGGTGTAGAAGGAAACATTTTGGCTTGATACTTTAGAAAATTAATATGAAGTAAGCTTGACATAGACAGCTCAGTTTCTTAGGGGTTGAACTTGGGAATTACTGTAATTTAGCACCTATAATAAATGCTTTAAAAAAAGGGAAGAAAGCCAATTCTGAGGTTTTGTGTATTATATGAAGGGTGTGTGTTATACACTGTCATTAAATTCTCTTGAGCAAAAGCTACTTGCAAGTTAAAGCCAATTTTGAAGGTATGTGTTGGAACTGGGACATGCAGCCATAAACTGTCTTGGGAGTTGATTTGGGAGGTGTAAATTTTTTAGAATAATGATAGCGTGGGGGTTGGCAGTGACCTAAAATGTCTATAACCTTGGCAATCACAGATCACAGAACTCTCTGGGTAGTGTGTGTGTGTATGTGTGTGTGTTTTGAGGACTAGGTTATATCTGTTCATTTCTCTGTCTTCTATAGTTGACTGTTCTGGGGATTATTTGTAAATAGCTCAGCCAATAGTATTCCCTGATAAGATCTTACCCTGGTAACTTTTCTCTTATAGCTCTAGATTTGAAGTCCGAAGAGATGAGGATCTTTAAAAGTATGCCCTTCTCTTTTAAATGAAACACCATTATAATCTCTTCCATCTCTGGGCCTTCTTCTGCCAGGCTCACCCCTAACATTTCCAGGACCAGAGTACACATGGAAAGCCCTTACTTCTCTTTTCCCATTCTGGTTCTTTCCACAGAGAACTTGGCACCCGTAAGAGTAGCCAGCTACCCACCACATCCAAGTTCCATCCGTACCTGTGCGCTCAACCACGCCAGCAAACGGCTGTCCCTTGGCTACTCTCCGGCCTGCCGGTGTGTGTGCCAGCAGCAGCGCTGGCCTTCAGGAGGACAGTCCCCAGGCGAGAAGCCTGCTCTTGCAGGCCCTGGAACTCGGAGTCATCTGGGTGGGGATGTTTCTGGTATGCAGAACTGGTTCAGAAGGGGAGAGGTGTGAGCCAGGCAGGCCGCCCCTCATGACCCCATGGACTCTTGCCCCGCAGCGAGGGGCACAATGAGAAACGGGCCTGAGAAGGACCCCCGTGTGCATGGGCCCCAGAGCAAGGGCCCAGTTGCCTAGATATGAACCATGTTGCCTCCGCCCTTCCATTTTAATTTTGATAATCTCACTCCTTCTGCCCTGCAAAAACAAAATGAAATAAAAGAAATAAAATGGATCCAAGTCTTGCCCAAAAAAAGGTAAACGGGTGAGTTATTGGTAACTCATCAGTGTCTATGGGCACAAGATATGAATGCCTAGTTTTCAGATTCAGTTCTGGGAAGTCAGATGGCGTCTCATGCCGAAAGATGTGAGGAGACGTGTTTGTGTAAGAACTGTGGTTTTTTCATTAGCATTTAAAGTGTAACATACTGCTGTCCAGATGCAGGGGCAGCCCCACAAGGCAGGGACCATGTGAGAGAAAGTTACAGCTAAGAGGTTAAATTAGGACTGTTTTCACTTTCAGGAGCGCAGAAAAGACCTAAGGATTATATTGACAGAGTTCAAACAAAGGAAGTCTGAAGTTTGCTAGCGTTTTTAAACACTTCTCAATTCAAATAAAAAGAAAAAAAAAGAATGGGATAATTTCATTGTTAGTATTTCTAATATACAAAGGGTTGTTGAAATCCATCATTCTCCAAATTTAAAGGTGTTATATAGGCTTCTAAAATAAGGTTAATTGGCCCTGGCCTGGTAGCTCAGTTGGATAGAGCATAATCTCAATGCACCAAGGTTATGGGTTCGATCCCTGGTCAGGGTACATACAACAATCAGCCAATGAGTGACTAAATGGGTAGAATGATAAATTAATGTTTCTCTCTCCAAAATCAATAAATAAAGATTTTAAATAAATAAGTAGGTAAAATGAGGTTAATTGGGCCCAAATTCTACTAAGAAGTCAATATAGTATGCTTTCTCTATTGTGCTAAATCCCCTAGATTTTTAACATAGGAAATTCTGACTTTAGTGTATAATAGTCCATAAAGTATTTGAAATTCTTTGTAGATATTTATATTATTATTTGGGGGTTTTCTGGGGGAGGTGGGGAGCTCATACTTTTATGACCTTGATTTTGATCTTAAAAAATAAAAAAGTGTTCGGTTAGTCTGTCATTCTCATCTGATAGACAGGAATTAATATTTTTATACTGTAAATGAGACACCTTGCCCTCTGAAAGAAAAGTCTTTGGGGAAGCATGCTAATTTTGGCTTTGAAGGGGAAAAAGGAGAATTAAGTGTCTTGAAATGGGTCCTTGTCAATCTACTTGCCCTGTTGTCTCAAGAGAGGGAAGTATTCGGAGGACACGTTCTCAGTCTCGCTTTTCTCATCTGGAAAATGACAATAACACCTGTAGCAGGCTGTTAGGATGTAACAAATGAGCATACGGAAAACGCCAGGCCGGCCCACGGTGGTCTCAGTCCTAGCTGCCCCCCCCCCCCCACTGGTTCAAGAGAATTGGGTGTAAGACGAGTTTTACACACTTTTAAATCTTAGAAACTTGACTGCTTTCTTTTTCCTCTATCATGGACTTCACTCCCTGGTTCTCATCAATGGGAAAAAGGAGGGAACAGGGTCAGGACAAGTGAGTTGCTACTTGAACTGTTTCTTCTCCCTGGAAGCCTGAGGGAAGGGTTCGTTCTCACCATTCTACCCAGAGGCCTCTGGGCTGCTCTTCCCTGGAGTATCCGCCTGCTTCTCGGGGTGCACAGCGCATTTGCTCTGCAAAGTTGTCTGCCCCATCTCCAAATCATCTTCTCTCCACAGAAGTGGCCTGTCCTTCCCTGCGTGTACCAGCGCCATTCTGTGTGTTGCTTCTCGGCTCCACTTGGGGGGAAAGTGGGCACGTCGCAGATTTGTTGTAAAGGGTCATTAATTACACCCAGCCCCTCAAACACCATATAGAGCCTTGAAAATTAAACCAGAGACTGATGATGACAGAGCAAAATATTTAGCTTTTGTTGGTTTTGTTTGTTTGTTTTTACAGAGACAGAGAAAGAGTCAGAGAGAGGGATAGATAGGGACAGACAGACAGGAAGGGAGAGAGATGAGAAACATCAGTCATTAGTTTTTTGTTGCGCATTGCGACCCCTTAGTTGTTCATTGATTGCTCTCTCATATGTGCCTTGACCGTGGGCCTTCAGCAACTCAGTAACCCCTTGCTTGAGCCAGCGACCTTGGGTCCAAGCTGGTGAGCTTTGCTCAAACCAAATGAGCCCGCGCTCAAGCTGGCGACCTCGGGGTCTTGAACCTGGGTCCTCGGCATCCCAGTCCAACACTATCCACTGTGCCACTGCCTGGTCCAAGCTTTAGCTTTTGTTTTTGACCTCATGTTTATTTCTCGTTCGAGCCCTGTGCTGATCTGTGGGCCTGCACATGTGTTCCCATCTGTTTCCCAGAGCTAAATGATGAGGAGGTTTCTGGCCTGACCTGTGGTGGCGCAGTGGATAAAGCGTCAACCTGGAAATGCTGAGGTCGCCGGTTCGAAACCCTGGGCTTGCCTGGTCAAGGCACATATGGGAGTTGATGCTTCCTGCTCCTCCCCCTTCTCTCTCTCTCTCTCTCTCTCTCTCTCTCTCTCTCTCTCAAAAAACTGAATAACATTTAAAAAATTTAATGGGGGGTTTCTAAGATGCCGTCATTCCCCCTAGAAGATTCTGACACCCTTTGAACTCTTTAGCAGCACCCCCAAACTGCTAAGTCTTAGAGCCCACGGAGGTCAGTTATTGACCAAAGGAGCAAGGATACATCATAGAAAGGGTGAGAGATATTCCAGGGACCCAGTTCAACCTAAGGCACAGGCTCCCTTGTTAAACTAGAGGCCACTGTAGTTAGGCGATGAGGTTCTGCCTGAGACCTGTCAACTCTGAGATTCAACTTCCTGAAATCAGAGAACATCAAGAAGACAACTTATATGTATATATATATGTACGTATGTGAATATTTTTATATACATATCTGTGTATACATACGTATGTGTTTATATATGCATACACTCATGCACACACACACACACACACACAGTCTTAAAAAATTCTAATTTAGGGCAGATTTAACCTTTTGACAATTTAAAGGGAAAAGCTAGAGTCTATGAAGTGATTATTATGGAAACCCAACTGAGCCTTTCTTGGAAATGCCAGAACCACAGAAATTTCTTAGCATTTGAAAAGATGACAAATGCTGATTTATGCAGACCTCAGGATTCCATTCCTAGGGCACTGTCATTTATTACTTCCATCAGCAGGAATGGTTCCTTTTAACTCCAGAGTAGGTGTTTACGTGGATGACAACTGAGGATGGTGAAATAGTTCAATAAAACAAGAACCAGACCACCATGGGGAGTCAAGTTAGTCCCCAAATGTCCTGCCTTCCCCCTGGTGCCTTCCTCTCTCCACTCTGTTCTCCCCCTTGGTCCCTTTCCTGACTGCCCTGCCTCGTCGGGGGAGGCTGAGCAGAGACTGACAACACAGGGCGTTGAGCGGCTGGGTCAGAGAAGACATTCAAATCCTGACATTTTAAATTGTTTCTTCCCAGGAAAAGTAAGATATTCCTTGCAGAAAAATATAATTATACTGTCTGGTATTCCAAGTCACAAAAATATCATTTTAAGTAGTTGGAATATTTATTTTTACATGGGACAGCATAATAGGTTCCTTCTTTCTTACTTTCTTTTTCTTTCTTCAATCAGTAGTTTTGTTTTTGTTTTTTAACCTGAAGAGAAATATCAACATTGTACATTCCGAAGCAAGTGAATCCCAAGTCCTAGGATTTGTGGACTATCCTTTAACAGGTACACCAAATGCTTTATATAATTCCTGGTTTCATTCACTCCAACATTTATTCAGAAGGTACTTGAAGAACATTTTTAAGAGCTGTGCAAGGTACTAGGACATGTGCATTCACAGCCACCATGGGAACATGAAGGAGGCCAGTGTCAGGTGGGAGGAGAGCAGGTGGCAGACGTCCCATAAGCCAGATAATATTTTAGTAACTCTGAGATTGGCATTAGGCCCATGCAGAACGAAAGAAACAGACTTTGGAATACACATTGCCTCAATCTTTTCGTGTGTGTGTGTGTGTGTGTGTGTGTGTGTGTGTGTGTGTACACACACTTTTTTTTTTTTTTTTTTTTTGGAGGGAAGAGGCAATACATGGGTGGTGATCTGATTGGACATAATGCTTTCTCCCTGACATTTTCATGAGAAATACATGTTGTCATTCTGTTAACATTTTTCTATTTCTGTTTCGATCCATTCCATGGACACACAGCAATATTAGATAACTAATCCCTAATTCCTGGAGACATTTAGGTTTTATCCATCTTTTCATCTTTGTGGCCATTAAGTGAGTTTTTGGATTTCCTTAGAACATATTCTTAGGAATGGAATTGCTACACAAAAAAAAGAATGGAAGATTATAAAGACACACATAGTCTTAAAAACTGCTCTAAGTATTATGTTCTTATAAAGAATTCTTTATATTTTAATGTATTATGGTTTTTACAGTTTCAACGTGGCTTCTTCTTTATCTCCTTTGTTATGGGAATTCTGTTCAGCTGGATGGTTGTCCTGTAAGTTAGTTGCATTTTGATGTGGTTGTGAGGGGAGGTGACAGCAGCGTTGACCTCCTCTGCCATCTTGACTGGCAGTCTCAATGATTAGTTAGTGGTGATATTTCTGCAGATGAACTATCCAAATGTTATGGTTTCCTAGTCATTATTCTGCTATAACTGATCATATATGTATATCATAATTGCATTTTTCAAATTTTTTTCAGTTTTCCACATATTATCAGTACCCGTATAATCTGCATTCTGTTGTTTTATGCTTCTCTGAATTCTGTACTATAAAAACAAACAAAAAAGAAAACAGTTCAAATAACACTTTTTCCTGAAAATGTTCCAGAGCTCCCAGCCTCTTTGAGCTTTTCCTTCTTTGGCCTCTCGTAGGTCTCTGGTAGCCTGTTCATCTCATTTTAACTATCTTAGAGCTAATCTGTTTTTTTTTTATGATTAGAATCTTATTTCTTTTAGTAGATTAGAAATAGTGCAGAACCAGAGACAGTGCCTTGGACTGTTGTATACATAGTCAGCAGAACATCTTAACACATCATGGGAATGCAGTATATTTTAGTGATTAATATCTCTGAGTTTTAGAATATATTGGGGACAGACAGGGTCTGTGGAAGAGCATGGCCAAGTTCATGGTAATCATGTGCCTTCAAACATCATGTTGCCCATTGTCTTACTCACTTTGGTCATAGACATGGATTCATTTGGATAATTCTTAAGAATAAAATGCTAAACATTTTTATTTAGCTTGCTCTGAGTTCATATCTCTCTACCAATGATACTATTGTGTGTAGTTAGACCATTACTTCTTTGTTCTGTAGCTACTTTAGTTCCATTTAGACATCCTGTGTAAATGTAGAAAGACGCTGGGAAAGGGTCAATAGGAATTTTAAAACTAACTAAAATTCTTTCTTTTTCTAAGACACCGTCTACAAAGAAAAAACAATGGGTAAAGGAATCACTGGATCAGATTTTTTTCCCTCAAAATCTTTTTGTTCTGCCCTGAATCTCCTACTTCTTTTCTGCAAAAGAGAGGGTCTGTTTCATTACCAAGCAGAATACAAATATTCTTATTGCCCGTTAGGGTAAAGGGCCTTTGAATATTTTGTGGTTTGGTGAGGAACCAATTCATTTGATCAACATCCCTCTATTAGTGAAAGAAATAAAATGAGGCATGACCAGGCAGTGGTGCAGTGGGTAGAGCATCAGCTTGGGACACAGAGGACCCAGGTTTGAAACCCTGAGGTTGCCAGCTTGAGCGCGGACTCATCCGGCTTGAATGCTGGCTCACCAGGTTGAGCATGCGTCTGCTGGCTTGAGCGTGGGATCATAGACATGACTCCATGGTCACTGGTTTGAGCCCAGAGGTCACTGGCTTGAAGCCCAAGGTTGCTGGCGTGAGCCCAAGGTTGCTGGCTTGAGCAAGGGGTCACTGGCTCAGCTGTAGTCCCCAGTCAAGGCACATATGAGAAAGCAATCAATGAGCAACTAAGGCGCCGCGACAAATTGATGCCTCTCATCTCTCTCCCTGTCTGTCTGTCCCTGTCTGTTCCGCTTTCCGCTTTCTCTCTCACTTAAAAAAAATAATTAAAATAATACTCAAACTCAGAAAAAATTGAAAAAAAAAAAAGAGTCCATATATTTGCATGTGACACGCATAATGTAGATCAAAGGTTCAAAGGAAATTATATTTCAGTGCCGTGAGCACAGTAGAGACTTACCAAGCGCCTGCAACTGACAGGGAACATAAATGGTATTTTTTAAAGATGTGAAGTTCATAAACTCCTTCCATTGGTGTCTGATATCACTGAGCTCTTAATAATGCAGTGTGTGCTTATTTATTGATCAGACCATTTAAGCAGTAAGACAAGAGAAAGTGGACACTATTATCTGGTAATTGACCATATTGGAGAGTTAAGTGTTCTGACAAGGAACTGAGTGTGTTTAACTTTCAGGTAAGATCAATTTTAAGATAATGCCTACTTTGGTAATGAACTAAAGCTGTTAAGAAACTTTGTTCTTTAGTTGCTTCTAAAGCAATTCTGTTTTGATGACAACTATCATAGTTTTAATGGCCAGATTTGTTTCTGAGAGCCATTGGTCTCCCAGGGCAACCTGGAAAAGGGTGACTAACTTTTCTGCTGTACTTAGGATAACAGCTCAAATGAGAGGGGACAGTGGTAAGCGGCATAGGCCAGCAAGTGTAATTCCTTTAGAAAATATCTGTTGGGTACCTGGTATGTCCCAGTCATCATGCTGTGGGGCTCCAGAGTTTTGTGATATCTCATATCTCACACGGAGGAACTTATGTTCCAGTAAATGGTTTTCTAATTTTATCAATTAAGTCTCTAAACCAAAGCTTATGTGAGCCCTTCACTGAGAAAAAAGCAAGCGAAGATTACTTTAAAAACTGCCCTTTTGTCTCTGAGCCCCTTCCCTGTGGATCATTAAACACAACTTGAAACCAACTTCTTTTAGGGACAGATCCATAAGCAAATATCACAATGCATTCTAAGTGGTCTAATAGAGATATGAACGAAGTTGACAGGAGAACTTAATGAAGGGTGTAGCTAAGCTGCCTGTGATGGTAGAAAAGTCTTGCTGGAGGAAGTGACTTCAAACAAGACAGCCTTGTTGGATAAGTAAAAGCTTACCAGGAAGAGAAGAGAATTGTGCTCAGAAACCGTGGAGGCAATGACATCTTCAGTGAACTCGGTAGCCCAATGTATATGTGTGGAATAAGGTGTTTGGAAAGAAACAGTAAGACAGGAAAGTAGATTAGGCTGTAAATGTATAGACTGCAGAGAGGTATTTAAGCAGAAGAATCATATAATCGGATCTGGATTTCAGTGAAGCAGCTCAGACGACTTCAGGAAAAACCGCAGGGGCCCTTTGAGATCAGGGCAGCTGTGGTGATAGTTGAGAAGAGGGGACATTTCACAGAGATTTGAGAGTGGTAATTGGCAGATCTGAGGGACTGGTGAAGTGTGACAGCTGGGGGGAGATTGGAATGATGGGAAGGGTGGGACTGAGGTCAGGATAAGAGTGAGGGGAAGCGGTTCAGTTGGGAGATGTTGACGTCGCTATCCTGTGAGACATCTAGGTAGAGAATTGGGGCTGAAAGCTGAAGTTCAAGGTTGGGACTAGGCATACTGATTTATAAAATCACTGACTGGATACATGGCTTGGGTATGTTCACTCACAAGGGCTGCAAGAGGAATATTAACAAAGGGACTAGTCAAAGGTATCATTTGATAGCTAGAAAAGAATGGATTTGCAAATGAAGAGAGGGTTCAGAAGGCACAAGTAGTAGTGTCTGATGCCACAGGGCAGCAGAAGGTGAGTCTTCCGAAGATGTTTGCCCTTTCGGTGAATGAGGAGAGCGAGGGCCAGGCTGGAACGGTTCAGAAAGAGACGGAGTGCAAGGTAAGGAAGCAGAGACAGGGAATGTGCACTTGATGTTTAGGGGGATGGGAAGTGAGGAGGCGGCCGTGGACTGAAGGTGAAGCCAAGGGGAAAAGTCCATGTATGTATGAGGCTCAGCTGAATGTGTGTATTTGTGTATATGTAGGCTGGGGACCTCACTGTGTTATCGGGGTAGTGAGGGCTCTGGGATGAGATCAAAGATCAGATCAGGCTTGCCATTCACTAGACATGGACATGGAGCAGGGTCCTCCATGAGCCGCCGGTATAGGCTGAGATACTACTGCCACAATTTAGAAGTTTGTGAGCATTAAACAGAATCATGATATGAAAAGCATCTGGTACTCGGAAGGCACTTAGTAGGTGGTAGTGGGCTTATTTGATTGTGGTGTTTTTTTTGTTTTGTTTTGTTTTTCCTATAAGGAAGAGAGAGTTTAAAAATAGAAAAGTGGGAGAGAATGAGTTTATGGTTGCAGAACAAAGAAGCAGATGGGAGTGGAACGTGGAAGAGAATGAAAGAGATACCTTCAATGTGAGGATGGCCCTGGTTTCCTGGGTGACAAGAGGGAAGGACAGTGATACAGTTGCGCATTGGTCAGGTTAATTTAGATTTTAGTGCAATAACAAGTAGCCCCCAGATCTAGGGCTGTTAACACACAAAGTACCTGACTAGTGCTACATGTCCAGCACGAGTCAGGAAGGGGGCTCTGTTCCCCTTCGCTCCTCACGGATCTAGGCTCCAGGATGACTGAAGCTTCATCTCGGCAGTTGCTTCTACAGCTCTCACAGAGAAGGTCACAGCCAAGCTCAAGGGGCCAAGAAGGTGCTTCAAGCTGAGAAAGGATGAGAAATACATGCAGGACAATGCTAATGACCAGCCCAACCGGTAAAGCCATAGGTGTCCGTAAGCGTGGAGATGACAGGAATGCTATGTATTTTCTTAGTGAGGAGGCAGCAGATATGATACACCAGGAATTGTTAGGGGTTTGACAGGAGTGATAAATGTTTGAAACAGTCATTTGTTAAAATAATTAAACGGGTACAGAGAAACAAAGGAAAAGGAAGTTGTTCTGGTTAAATATTTATCATTAGGGCTCCATGCAGAATGAAATGGTAATGTAGCTGCGATTCAGTTTCTTAGTTCAGCTGTGGCTTAAAATTAGAAGCTGCCCATCAATAATTTTCCCAAGGGAGTGATTTCTACTGTAATAGCACATAGCCTGGAGAGAAGGCAGTGCACAAAGAGCAGGCTTTCTAAATGGGAAGAGAAACCACAGCCGAAAGAGAACACACGAGAGGAACTGAGGGTGCATCAATCCTCGCAAACAGAAACGAGCGCCCTTCTATCAGGTGATCCATAAGAACATCTGCTGCTGGCCCAGCACTTGACACTTTGTGGAGTTGAGAGAAGCTGATGGTTTTATTCTTGCTCTCAAAGAAATAGTTTGGTCAGTGGGACAAAGTGCATGGTAGGAGTTTGGAGTTTGTTTAATATGTAGCATTCATTGCCCTAATTAATATAATGTTGGAAAAGAGTTCCTTCCCCCTGGTCATGAGCCACATGCGGCTCTTTGGCCCCTTGAGTGCGGCTCTTTCACAAAATACCACGTGCGGGCACTACCTCGATAAGGAATGTACCCACCTATATATTTATAGTTTAAGTTTAAAAAATTCGGCTCTCAAAAGAAATTTCAATGGTTGTACTGTTGATATTTGGCTCTGTTGACTGACGAGTGTGCCGACCACTGGCACAGTGAAGAATATGCTTCGCCTGGAGACAGTGGAAGGGAGGGCGGTTTCCAGATACAGGAGTGACGGGGCAGTTTCAGATCTGCTGGGGGAGTGAAGGTGTCTGTTTGGGGGGCAGGAAGGAGAACATCCCAGAAGAAGGAAAAGGATGAGATGAAGGGACTGGGTTGAAAGAAGGAATTACAGTGATACCTTGAGATATGAATTTAATTCGTTCTGTAACCGAGCTCGTAAGTCAGTCAACTCTGTATATCAAACTGCCGATACTGGACCAGTGCACCAACGCGCCAACTAGCGGCAGCTTCCCGAATCACGACTCGTATCTTGGAATTTTGCTCGGATCTCGAACAAAAATATGAGCCGAGTCGCAGCTTGTATCTTAAAAAAAAACTTGTAGGCTGGTCTGTTCGTATCTCAAGGTACCACTGTATTTCGGTTTTACATGAGGAGTGGCGTTGAGACGAGGTATACTTGGTCAACTGGGGAGAACATATAATGAGAGAAATCAGTTAAAAGACTTCACATTAATCCATGTGTCTTCTTTTCAGCCCCTCCCTACAAAACTTGAAGGACTCCTTGTTGCCCTCAGGATAAAATTCCAGCCTTCAGTCTCATTCGGACATGCCTGTTTTGAAGGGACAATTGTATATCCTGTGGCTGTTATGATATGGAAGACTGGGATATGTTGGGACCAGTAGCCAGACCCAGCGCAGTCAGTTAGAATCAAGGCTGTCGGCAGGCTAGCTCCAGGCGTGTAGCCCAGCACCTTACCAGGGCCCTGAGCAAGCAGGACAAGACCCGCCCTAACAGGAGACTGCAGGCGCGCAGGCTGCCAAGACAGGCAGCAAAGCAGAGCTTTCTTTGCTTCGCTTTATTGTTTTTACAGCTTTATTGAGATATAATTCACATACGACATGATTCACCCACTTAAAATGTACACTTCACTGGGGTTTTTTTTGTATATTCACAGAGTCTTGCATTCATCACCACCATTAATTTTAGAACATTTTCATTACCCAGAATAGAAATGCCACATTTCTTAACCATCACCTGCCTTGCCCCCTCCTGCCTCTCAGACTTCCAGCTCCTGGCAACCACCCATCTGCTTTCTGTCTCCATGGATTTCCCTGTTCTGGACATTTATTATAAATAGTATCATACAGTGTATGGCCCTCTGTGCCTGACTCCTTTCACTTGTCTTCAGTGTCCATCCACGTTGTAGCATGTACTGTTAGTATTCCAGCGAATGGACATACCACATTTGTTCATAGACATTTGAGTTGTTTTCGCTTTTTGACCACCAGGAACAATGCTGCTAGGAACCCTGGAGTTGCTGGGTCATAAGGTTTAACCAGTTGAGTAATTGTCAGACTGTTCCCAAAGTGTCTGCACCTTTTTACATTCTCACCAGCAGTGTATGAAGGTCCTAGTGTCTCTGCATCTTTTACCAACACTTGCTGATCTTTGTCCTTTTGATTATAGCCATCCTGCTGGCTGTGAAAGTGGCGCCTCGTTGTGATTTGTTTCCCTTTCCTTGACCAGAAGCTCTGTTTCCAATACTAAGGCATAAAGGAGAAAGCACATGATGGGGGCTCTGACAGAAACCTGAGAAAGAAACATCAACAGATTACCTGACTATACGGAAGGTTTCAGGTAGCTGAAGGCTCAGAGGAAGTCGAAGGCCACCTGTTATTTTGTGTAGTCCGTGGTGTTGTCATGTTCCAGGATGATGGATAACCACAGATCACTATACCCAATCACAGTAGTTGTTCTCAATTCTTGGCAACACCAAGGTAGAGTCACCTGAAAAAAACATTTTTTTTTAATACACCTGTCCCTGACAAATTGAGTCAGAATTTCTGGGATGTAGCCCAGGTTTTTGTATTTTTAAAAATCTCCCTACATGATTCTGATGTATGGTGAAGGTTAAAAGCCACCATTGTAAATAATCAGCAGGATTCAATAGTAGAATGAATTTATTGATTATATGTACTGTTTGGATAGCCATCTGCCTTTATTTTTCTTTGTAAGCTTTTCTGAAATATCTGCTAGTTAAATTTGATCCCCTCCAAAAATTGAGATATAATTACACTGTGCAGTCCCCTCTGGCTAATAACAGAGAGAAAAACCTACTGTGGAATTTATAATATCAGCTGACTAGTTTTCCCCAATTAAACCTCCATTTTGAAAGTTTGGTCAGAGAGTTGAATTTCTTCATTTCTTTTTCATTTATATTGACTACCCACAAGGTGTTTGTTTATTTCCAATTGTATCCATCTCTGAGTTCAATAAACAGCGATGTTTTTTCAGGTAGTCAGTTACTCTATAGGTAAGTTTTTCTCTTATAAGGCATTCATTTGAGGTTATGGGTCACTGATAGGTAGTTGGCTCATAGGAGCAAGCATTTCTGTGGTGGTGCTGATTTGAACATTTCAGTGTGAACTTGAACCTTGAACCTTTCTAATTGACCTCATTCATATAGCCAGATGACAGAGAGTAGATCAATCAAGGTGATGTTCTGTTACCATTGGTTTCCAGTTTCTTTGGAATAAGGGACTATTTTATTCTCTGCAGAGATTGAAAACCATTTGCATTTTCTGTTTAAATTGTAGGCCTAGTCACACAACAGAAAAGGATGAGAAATGAAGTGCAATAATACCGATTGATGCCAAATTTCCAAAGCTGAAAGTACAAATTTTCCTTGTTCAGACCTTTCCTTAGAGGAATCAGCTATCCCTGAGTTAAATTTGAGCTAGATTGTTTCAAAAAATGAAAACACATATTCCATTAAAAAGAGGCAGGCAGTGCAGAAATGTTAGTGATCTGACTCGTGGTCCAAGGCCAGCGTGGTCCGGGATGGACTCCTTTTGTCCCATTGCCGATTGAGATGCCTGATGTAATGTTTAAAGAGAAGGGAAATGAAAAGGAAGGTCAGGAGGAGGGATGAGGACAAGGATGTACTAGTGTATTTTCTAAGGGACTCATTTTTGTCTTAAAAGAATTGTTCAGAATCTGAGCAGGAGTCTGGGCCTTCTCTTCCTCTCAGAAACAGAGCAGGCTGGCTTATATATATTTAGTCTTTCAGTTGTCTCTAGATGAAGTGGAAGTGGCATTTAGACCCTTGGTGGGAAGCATATCGTAGAAAAGATGGGAAGGATGCAACAGTGGGAACATCTCTTAGAACGTCACTGTCTCCGTTCGGCTAGCTCTCGGACTTCCTCCCTTTCCTCGTTGTAGACTTCATCTGCATTTTCTTCTTCTTTCTTTTTGTTTTTCTTTCCTTTTTTTAAAAGCTAGTGTACGTACATGCTGCTACCTGTAAAGAAAATGAGGAGGTATATTACACATCCTTAAAAACAAAGAGGAAAAGAAACGAATCCTTTGTTAATAACTTCCACTTTGAGCACTCACTCGGGCTGGTTGCAAGTCACAGGGGACTAATCTGCTGAATGTGGAAGGATATGGAACCATTTGTCCTGGGAGAAACACCACATTAAAAAGAAGAGGAAGAAGTCACGGGGGAGGGCGAGGCTCTGCTGATGAAAGTAGCTGTCAAATTAGCAGGTCTGGAAGTTGTAGCGCATATTGTTATGAGCTGCTCAAGTTCACACCAGAGCAACCAGCTCCATCCGTCTTTCTCAGTTTACATTTTAATTGGCTTGTAGTTAAGTTTTTTAAACACTGCGAGATTGCTGACATACACTGTAATATCATGTGAATAATTTATGGAGGTTGCTCCAGACAAGCTTTTTCTTTGATTTGAGAATCCAAGGGGGAGGGGGGGGGAGCAGGAGGGGTCTGCGGGAGGGGACGGACCAGAGGAGCAGACACAACCACATGTTGTGCGCTGGATGGTAAATGCTCCTGCCCGTGCAGTCGGCAGTGCCTGGGATTTCGGGGAGGTTTGTACACCGCAGTCTTATTAATAACAATTCTGTCAAGAGAGCACCCAATTAAATTGCACGGGGTTTGTGACTCCCTCTTGGTTCCTTAAAATGTGTGGATATAAAAACCTTTTCGCTGTGAAGGTTGGATAACAAGGGTGGTTTTTTAATTTAATTTTATTTTATTGTATTTTATTTTTGGTTGGTTTTAATGATTCCTCCTCCTACTGAGAATTGGCTTGTTTATAAATGCAGGAGTAGGCACTTTCCCCAAACTGTCTTGCTCTTTTGTGCTCTCCTAGTAATCTAGAGAAGACAGAACTGGTGTGAGCAGGCAGTCATCCTGCTTAAGAACTTGACTTGCTTCTGGGAGTGGTTTGCTGGCCGGCTCTGAATCTATAAACCATCACCTAATGAGGACCTGCGGGAGAAACCTCTTCCTAAATATACTTCTAAAATATATTTTATTTTTTTCTTATTACAAAACGAGTAAATTATAGAAAGTGTGGCAAGTAAAGAGAAGAGAATAAAATTCACCTAGAAGTCCTCTCTGCCTTGACTTCAATCAATGTGGTTTTGTTTATATCCTTCTAGTCTTTTTTCTAATTCGTAGGTGGTGAACATGATTGGCATTGCATATCCTATTTAAAATTCATCTTTTCTTGCACTAAATGTCACTTGATGAGTAGTTTGTCACTTAACTAGTCCACAGTTCCATGTGTAATGACCACAAAATGTATACGTGGGTATATTTTGGGGACTACTAGACTTTTATCTTACCCACCTCCTACTATAGAAATGAAGTACCGTTTATAGTCCGTCCATTTTAGTCAGGGAAGTGGTAAATATATTGTTGGTTAAATCTTGGTGTACATTCTTGATTATTTCTTTAGTAGAGTTTCTAAAAGTAGAATTTCTACAGGGAAGCAGAGAGAGTTGAAAGATCAGCAGTGCCTCAACAACAATTTTGTCTTGAAAAGAGGGATAACACACAGATTTTTCCCTTTAATGAAATTAATAATTTCTTTCCATTCAAAAAAAAAATCAATGACAATAAATCTGAGGTTCTTTGAAATAATTGAGGATTTTTATTTTCCCTGCAGGGTTTTTTAACCACAAAACCTATCTGTTAGGGTGAAATATAGGCTATATTTTCTTTACCAATTGGTCTATAACTACCTAACACTTCATGTAATCACTTACAATGCTAAACAGTATATTGCCTGTCAACTCCAATAAAAAGGGGGGCAGTTAATTAAAAGGATGTCTTGCTGTTAAACAAACTTGCTGTCAATTGCTTGTAAGTAGTGTTTAGTTTGATGTGTAGTCAAAGGGCATGAAAATCAGTGTTCAGGAAGGACGAAGGGCTGAGCTTTTAAAAGAGTAAAAAGAAGGGTGATTTTTATCAGGGTTGAGATGAGGGGCCTATCAATTAGTATGATGCTTTCCTTGTTAAAACATAGGTGTAGATGGAGAAGAAGGTGAAAGATGTAGGCATTAAGGTCTGCTCTCAGTTTAATGACTAAATGCTTCTCATGCATCCACAGAAGACACCATAATCTCTCCCCAAGATTAGATTCGGCTTCAGGGTCATTCACTCTGTCTCTGTGTGTGTGTGTGTGTGTGTGTGTGTGTACACATGTGTGTACTCGTGTGTGTGTGCAAACGTGCAGGCTGTAAGTATGTGAAGCAGGGAGTCCTTAGCTTGTTATGATCTGCGAATGGGAAGCTGTCACCCACAGAGCCGGTGGAAGGGCTTCCACTGCACAGCAGCCCGTGGGCCCAGCGGCCCAGCTGTGTGCCTGATGCTTGCTGCACCCTCGTCCGACTCTTCTGTGATAACCAGGGTGGGAATACACGTTCTCTGGACAAGGAGCTTATCATGCTCAACCATTTCTGAGGGAGGGTCTATCCAAAAGATAGCATCCGATTTATTATTTTAAGTGCGAAAATAGTCGTGAAGCAAATAATGAATATATAGTGACTCTAGTTTTTAAAGATTTATTGATTTTACTGAGGGAGGGGGCAGGGAACAAGAAGTAGTTGCTTCACTCTAGCTCTTCATGGGTTGCTTGTCATATGTACCCTGACCAGGGAAGCCCAGGGTTTCGAACCAGCGACCTCAGCATTCCAGGTCAGTGCTGTATCCATTGCACCTCCACAGGTAATGCGTGACTTTTTTATTTCCATCTCAAAAACCACATGGATATGAGACCAAAGCTATGAGAAGCGTGTTTGTGTGGAAGTTCTGTCGGAGGTCACTGAACTTTGGAGCCTTATTCTAGAGCCAAGAAACTTCAAATTTTCCCAATGACCATGTTAAAATGTGCATGCCTGGCAAGGGTGAACCAGTGTTTTTTCCTGGTTTTCATTCTTTGTCTCTGCCATTCCTTACTTCATAAACAAGAATTTTACGTCCATGCCAATTCTGTGCCCAGTGAGGGAGTCTGGAATGCAAGGGAAGGCGTAAGTTATGGTCCTTCCCCTCATGGGCCTTCCAATAAAGCAAAGTAAATATGTAACCCACTTACAGTCAGTCAATAGCAATATTTTTGTTTGTAATGATCCCACATTTCAGTGGATGAAAGTATTTATTATTTTGGGAAGAAAAACATCGACTGAATTAATGGCAGATTCTGAATGGGCACTGAGCCGCGTTCAGAGCACAAGTATTTCCAGTGAGGTGAGGCTGTTGAAGTTTGCTTGTTTCCTGAGCTCTTACGAATTAGCAGATTCTAAACCGGCTGTTTTCAAATTACACACCATTGGTGCCTTCCCCTAGTGTCTGTTTCTCTCTGCCAAGTCTCAGCTTGTAACCTATTTTCGAGCTGAGTCCTGAACACCCCCAAACCAATGGAATGATAGCAGGTACCACCTTTAATTACAATATTTTCACAAGAACATGTTCAAACTTGAAATAGGGACCAGGCTAGAGAAAAGGGGAGGTGAGAAAGAAGGAATAGAAAAGTTTGTGTTTTTATTTTTATTTTTTTAGTAAGTTGCTTGAATGAATAAGTTGCTTAGTTTCTTGTTGCTTTTCTCCCAGATGGACAAAGGGAGAGCACAGTGCTGCTCACCAAAGCCCTCTGTGGGATGACAGTGGGTGACAGGGCGCAGTGTTAAAGTGCTCCCATGTGAACCTTTTGCTGTTCTCTTGACCTTCCTCTCTGGTAGTGAGCATGTTGAGTGTTAATTACTATCCTATGGATTGGCAGACTTTTTCTCTAAAAAGGACCAGGTAGCACTCCTCTGTGACCACATAGGTCTCTATAATAATTCTTTGGTTTGGGGTTTGTTTGTTTTTTTAAAAAACAACAACAACACAACACTTTATGATGCAAAAATTAATCTCAGCTTTCAGGCTGTGCAGAAACTAATTATGGGTCAGATGTGGTCTGTAGCCTAGAGTTTCCCAGCTCGTGCCCTGGAGAAAGATGGGGAATCCTGGGTGTGCACAGTTGTGGGGACCCCAGCCAGCGTGGTTCTCTCCTTTCCTTGCTTTGTCTGCGGCAGTCCCTGGAGCCTGGCTCTCCTGTGTGACATAATGGTGTGAAATGGTGTTTCCAGTGGCAGGCCTGCAGGGGTACATGCTGTCTCTAATTAACCTGTTCATGCGGGGCCATCATCCCTTATCTCACACACAGTTCTGCTAGGAGAGGATAAGGGAAGCGCTTAATTAGAATAACTGTTTCACGTTGCCCCTGTCTGCGGGATGAGGTATCAAAAGCCTGGGAGATGAAGCTGTCCATCACTACGTGTCTTTGGGAGCCTCTTGATATTCAGTATTTAATAAACACGCGCAGTTATTGAGTGCTATTGAGTGCGACCTCGGGTCACAGTCCGTATCCATGACTGCCACCCAAGACGTCTGGCCGGTGGAAGTTGTGCCTAGTTTCCACCAACTGGCTAACGGCGTTGGCGAAGTGTAGCTCCGTGGACGCTTGCTTATTTGCCTGCTGCCTTCGTCGGAGTACATTGGATTGTGATTTGTCTTTTTCGTTTGTTTTCTGTCTCCCTAATTAGAATGTTAAGTATTTCTAATTCAGGGAGTGTGTGCCTCATACTTCCTTCAAGCCTAGAGTCTGTTGGAATATTATTGCAATAATTAGAGGATGGTTTATTTAAATAAAATATGCAAAACAAAATTGACCATTTTAACCATAACATGTACCATTTTAACTAAGTGTCATCACGTTATTGCATAGCCATCGCCATCGTCTCTTTCCAGAACTTTTTTAATCTTTCCAAACTGAACCTCCATGCTGCCCACTAAATAATACTACCTTACCCCTCCTTCCCTAAAACCTTCGCAGCCAGCATTCTACTGTCGACCTCTATGAGTTCGACTACTGCAAGGACCTCATATGAGTGGAATCATTAAGTATTTGTCTTTTTTATGACTGGCTTATTTGACTTAGCACAATGTCCTTAAGATTCATCCGTGTTGTAGCATGTGTCAGAATTCCCTTCCTTTTTAACACTGAATAGCATAGAGTATATACTACATTTGTCTAATCCATTTGTCCATCGATGGATACCCGGTCACTTCTACCTTTTAGCTATTGTAACGAATGCTGCTATGAACATGTGCAAGTCCCTGTTTCAATTCTTTTGTGTATCTATGCCCAGTGACTATCATAATACTTTTGAGACTGCCAGTGTAACAAATTGTTTTTAAGCTCTGTGGTACTTTAAATATTTTTACCCTACTCTTCTATGCCATCTATCCTAATGAGATAAATGTTATCATAAAGGGATCAGTTACTCACTACAATGAACAAAAGAGATCGATGAGCACAAACAAACATTTATTTATTCTGTGTGCCAGGCATTAGGCTTAGTTCTTTATGTGAATTCATTTACGAAGACCCACAGTATGTTATCTGCATGTTACAGAAGAGGAAACAATGGCTTAAAGAGGTTAAGAAATTTGTCTGAGGTCACACAGCTGGTATGTGGCAGACAGGGTTCATTATTGTATATACCATTCAGAAGAACGAATTTCATTTATTTACATCATTGTATTCTTGGCATGGTTAGTGGAAGGCTTATCATTTTCTGTAGCCTGATACCATTTATGAATTTCAAACTCAAATGATATAAAATGGCATGTAAAATTATTTGAAAGCTCTAAAGTGCTATACAAATATAAACTATTAAGATTAAACCTAGAAGTGTACAAATGTTAAAAGCATATGGAGCAGAAACCATCTGTATTTTAAACTGGTCTAAGCGTTATGCAAACCAATGAGGGCCCGCCTTTGTCCTCTGGTTGGAACATTGTTTCATATACTAGTCTATTCATCTCACTTCTAATTCTGTTAGGACTGGCACTGCCTTTTCAACTGCCATTAGACATTTCATGACTTTTTTATTTTTACTTAAGTTGCTGGGAATACACCACATTCTCACATAATATTTTTTATCACTTATCCTAACTTCAGAAGAGGAACCATGCCGTCAGCCATCTTTGAAATCCCACAAGTCTTTAGGCTAGGCCTAGATGCCAGATAGCTAAATCAGTATCATGTGGAAAAGCCATTAGTCTTAATTGAGTCATTTTAGAGGACAGAGTCGAGGCCTTTTTGTGTGTTTAGTTTCCAGAGGGACAGATTTTAGTTCAGAATAAAATGCACAGATGAGCAATGGTGGACCGGAGGCCTTACAAAGGAGTAAACTCAATGTCAGCGGGAGCATTCAAGCACAGGCGAGAAAGCCTGACCCAGCAGTCAGGTGAAGAGGATGCCTACACTAAGGCGCTCGATGCACTGCTCTTCAGTCTCGGTAGAGCCATGCATTCATTCAAGTGTCCTGAGAACTTCATTGGAGCTCTTGTCTCATGCGGTATTGTTTTCCTCTGCACAAGGCAGCAGCTGAGAGGTTTCGCCCGGTTTATCTGCTGTACCAGGGGCTGGGTAGAGGTGGCTTGTAAGCAGAAAATATGTACAGTAGATCCAAGTCGTGGCTGAGGAGACAACAGGGTCAAGCTTTCAGATTCAGAGTCACCAGGCAGACCGTATACAAAACAGGACTGACAGTGAGCAAAGTGTCTTGAAGTGGTTCAACAAATTCATATTGATTGTTTGATTTATTGACTTCCCCTCTACCCGGCCTTATGGGAACTCCCCCAGCATCCAGCCCTGGAAGACTTACTGTTTCAGTGTAACATTTGACTTGAATGAGAACTTAGGTATTTGGCACAATTGACGTTCTCTCCTCTTTACTGATTAATGTGGCTCCAGGATCAACCAAAGTTAATGCAAATAGTGGAATATTTGCTCATCTGGAGACCAAAAGTACTTAAAATTCAGCGCAGGTAGAATTGTTTGTTTAAGCGTCAGGAGGACCAACTTGGTAATTTCAGTTGCATGTGTTGGTCCCTGTTTTGTTTTGGTAGGAACTGAGTGCTGGAGACTTGGCCTGGAAGCCAGCCTGCAGCATTGACGTCCGATGCTGACCGCAGGAGCAGTCCCCTTTCCGCCGGCGGAGCCTGGCCCACGTTCGTGGCTGTGATCTCAGGGGAGGGCTCTCGTCCACGGCTTGGGTTTATGACTGGGAAGCCTGCCTCTCGTAAGGTGGGGGAAGCAGAGCCAAAGTGACCCCGTGGAATGTGAGCTTTGGGGGGACTGTCAGATCCAAAGGACCCATCAAGGTCAGGGATGTGGCCCAGCCTGAACTGGCACCAGTGGGCTTTGTCAGAGCCAGGTGTCAGAAACGGGTAAATATCAAATTGTATCTGATTAAAAACAGGAGGAGGCAGAGCTCCCCTTACCTACCCTGAGGAGCCAAAGTCAACCGAATGGTGTTTGAGTCCAGATGACTCAAAAGCCACAGTCTCATGACTCAACCAAAGAAATATTCAAAACTAGTCTGAAATATAACAGCATGTTTTTAAAAATATGCTATCAAATACATTTATCTTTGGCTAAAAAAAAAAAGAAAAAAATTATTTTTCTCTTAAAATGACTAAATATTCATTAACATGGTAGAGTATAAGATAAATCCCTCTTATAGAAAGTCAGATTGATGATTTCTCTTTTAAGTAAAAATCTTGGCAGTAATACTACATAAATGTTTGATTTGGTACAGGGCTCTTGGTTGAATTTATTGTCTATTATATGGGGAAAATACTGAAATGGGAGAAAGAAATAATACTCATAAAAACATCAAAATTATATATATATATATATCTGAAAATGACTGGTTATATAACAGTTTTATCAGTGAGATATTGGTAAGACAAAGGAGGAATAAGGATGGCTCAAGTGGGTCCCCAATAATGCAATCATGAAGGTATCAAAATAAAATCAAAATGGAGGTATCTACATCCTGACAGGAAGGCAGATAACACAGTACATACATTTGTCAAAGTTCAGTGGACTATTGTTCACTTAACATCAACACATATTATTGTGTGCAAATTATATTTTAATACCAAAAAATAAAAAAGGTCAAATTAACTTTGTATTGAGCAACAGTTTAGGAAAAAGGTTACTGTATTAAGCAATTTAGGGAGAGAAATTTCCCAGCCTTCAGGAAACTTGCAAATCATCGGTTACCCCTGGACACAAATGTAAGAAAAATAGTTGATTATCAAGGTGAAGTAATTCAACAATGAGTGACTTATAGAATTCTAGACCTGGATGGAGACTTTTCAGACTGTCATCCCTCCACTTTTAAATAGAAAAATAGAAAAAAAAAAACTGAGACTCAAAATATTTTATAAAATTGTTCAAAGAAAATGAGAGGATTACACCAGGTGGCAGGACCATAAGCTTCTAGATCCTCCTTTCTCCTTTGCCATCTTGACTTCCTCCTCCCAGCTGCTAACGGCCCCCACGGGTTCGTTTTCAGTTCCCTTTGGCTTTCTCTTTATGTTGCACTCTCATGGATGTATTCATTTCAGTGTTACTACTTCTTCACTCAAGTAGTGAATACTTTCAGGTTTCTGCCATTTGCCCAGGACCTTCTTATGGGTGGACAGTGAGCAGTGAGCCGGCCGGACTCCGCGTCTCCCTCCCAGAGCCTCTGTGCCACCAACAGGGCCCACGGAGCCCAGAGAGGGACGTCCAGACCGATCTTCTCACCCAGTCCAAACTCCACTGCCCATCAGGGCGGCACCTCAGTTTCAACATGGCTATAATCTCATCTTCTTCCCAAGGCATCTCTGTCTTCTGCCTGACTTACGTGTGAAGAATATTTTCAGTTCTTATTGAACCTCTAGGTTAACCAATTTCCAGGTTTTTTTTAAATTCTAATAAATTGATTTTACTCACATACCTGTTCATACTCTCATTTTCTTGCTTCTTCCTTGGAATGTTCCAGCAACTTTCTAACTCCTCTATCTCCTATTGTCCCTAATACTCATTTATTCTGCACACCACTGCCTGATTAATTTTCCTAAAACACATCTTCTATATCAACCTCTTCTCAAACACACACACACACACACACACACACACACACACTCACACACACACACACTCACACATTCACACACACTCTCCCTCTCTCTTCCTTGGATCTCATTTTCCTTTCATATAAATGGAATCTGGCAGTAAAGATGACTTAAAGCATGCCTCCAACTTCCCTCTTAACTCTTCTTACAGGTCCCTGCACTTCCTCCAGCCCCATGGACTCGGCTGCTCCCTAGCAGGCCCCAGTCTCTGCCCTGTGCAGTTGCTCACCGTTCCCCCCCGGACTCAGCAGGCAGCTCCCCCACGCCTGTCCCCATCATCCACCCCCGTGCACAACCCCCTCACGGCCTCATCTAAGAGACCTTTTTTAGTCTGGTCCACACGATTCTTTCCTCCTTTGAATGCACTTGTCTCTTGCTGGCTGGCATTGTTGGTATTCTCTTACTTTTTTTATTAAAATATCTCAGTGGATTTTCATAGAATGACATATCTTCACTAAAAAAAAAAAAATTAAAATGTACAGAGGAGTAAGGAGAGGAAAAACCACTTGAAATCCTTTCACCCAGAGAGATCAGTTTTCAGCTTCCCTCCAGAACTGTGTGTATATACAAGCCTGTATGAAGTCTCTCTGTTTTTCTATAAACAAGATCAAATGCTGGGGTTTTTTCCTGTTGATACATTCTGTTGCTTTTTTAATGTTGCTCAATAGAAAACTAAACTGTAATTTTCAGTGCGTAGCTCCAAGGTATTTCATTGTTTGGCTTTACCGGAGTCTAAGCACTGCTGGTTTATTTTTAGCTTGCCTTCATCCCAACATGAGCAGGAACAGGAAGGAGGTCGTTCTCCCTGTCCCGGCCCATGTGCTGAGCAGGGCTGTATACAGTGCAAGTGACCAGTCTGTCACGGACCCTGGCAAGAAATGTTTGGGACAGATCACTCCATGTTTTGGGGACCTGAAAAAATTGTTTGGAGATCTTGAAAGGAGGTTAGAGAGGACTGACCTAAAATCCACAGTAAAATTGTAGCCTTTTTGTTGTTACTGCTTTAAACAGCGTTGTGCCTCCATCGCCGGTGAGAAGGCCATTTGTTGTTCCTTGTTACATAATATGCAGAGAGCGTCTTCACTGAGAAAGCAGCGCATTCGTCGTTGTTTCTCTCTCACAAGTGGCGAGGAGCAGAATCCGCTCTGCGTCTCTGCTCTGTGTCTCCCAGCACAGACCTCATGCCATCACTAATTAGCCAGAGCACTCCTCGCCAAAAGCCCCGGTGCCTGGCTCGACAGGAGTCTGTTTTTCCCATGGAAAGGATGAATGGAGCCTGCCTCTCTGTCTAGGGGCACCTCTGTAAGACACATTGAGAGGCGTTCTCAGATCAGCCAGGGCAGCGCAACGTGCCGCAGCCATGACGTGCTGTGGGCTGCCTCCCGTCCTCGTGGAGTGGGATCTCCACCAGACTGGGCCTTTGTGTGCGGAGAGAATGCCCGACCTACGCGACCAGCCACTTGCATGTTATTCTCAGCCTCCTTCCTACCATTCCGCATTCCTGGCTTCAGAAACCAGTCCAGCCGTCATGCCCTAGCCGCTTGTGTTAATGATGTATGCAATTAGTAGCCTATGCCAGTTCATTAGGGAAATAAAGGAAGGGAAGAAAGCAAGGAAGGCCGCGAGATTGTCTGCCTGGCACTGTGAAGTGGAGCTTGACGGGAACATCCTCACTGCCCCTCCCCGTTGCCCCTCCGGTCGCGTGTCTGCGAGCCTCTGTGCGCGTGCGCGTGCGCGCGCGGTTTCCCGTGTTCCCGGCTCTGCCACTTGCTCAGTGGGGGGACGTTTTCTTAGCTGAGCAGTGCACATATTGCTTGGCAGGTGGGCCTGCTCAGATGCACTGACTGTTGTTTCAGCACTGACAGGGAGCATACATCATGCAGCCCCATTATGCCAGCGTAAATCCATGGTAACCTGTTCAAAGGGGTACAACCATCAAACAAAGTGTGTGAGTCTTAATAGGTGATATTTTTGAAACATATAATTGGGATCTGAGAAGTAATTTGGGGTGACAGGCCACTCCTTCTGCCATCCTAACAGAAGCTGGGCCTACACCAAAAATACCACTCCTGTCATACCACCCAAAGATGACTGCCGTTCCTGCTCAGCTCCGGGCAGCTGTGCGCAGTGTCGTCTGTGCCAAGAGACTGTCTGTGCAGGAGAAAGAGCCTTCAGTCCTGAGGTTGTTGCCGTATACCTTGGTGCTCGGTACTACTGGCACCAATGTTCCTGGGCTGTCAGTGGAGAATGGCGGAGCTGCCCTCCTTAGCCTACCCCTAGGAGCTCAGAAGGGACCCAGGCTGTGCTTTGGTATTGGGCAGCGGGCAGATAAGCTTCTGAGCAGAAATTCCTGATCTTTATCATGAAGAGAAGCTATTTTTCATTTCCCCACTGGACTCCAGTGGGAGAATGAGATAATAATAAAATCCCGGGGCCAGCATGTGAAAGGACTTGGCATCATGGTCTGGCTGCTCCCCTACAGAGAAGGCGGACATGTGTTTGCCAGCAGTTGAGAGACGCAGCGGGTAGAGGCTGGCACAGCACTGGTTACAGACAGCACTGTTTCCCAAATTCCCAAGCCAGGCAGGTGGAGGAGCATCTTACACAGGTTGTCATGATGATTGTCTGCATTTTGGAATCATGATGCACAGCCTGTGTTCCTGACTCCCATTGCACAGACTGATCGCAAGGTCTACCCCACCGCACTTTCTGCTGCTCCACTAACGCGTGTTCTCGAGGACAGGCCCCTGCCTCGTTTGCGCTGAGCAGGGTGCTGGTTTCGTGGCGGGTGCAGAAAGAATGAAGGAAGGATGCTCATTCGTGAAGAGAAAAAGCATGAGCAGGTCACTGCAGAGTTGGCTTTTCTTTTACCTTCTTGATTTCCAAGAAATCAAAACTCTGGTATTTATTTCAGTGTGGCCTGCCAACTAGATTAAAACTGGGCGGCAATATTGTATTACTTGATTTTCCTTCTGCCAAAGCAACAAACTGGTGACAGTGCAGTCTAATCAGCCTGCTACAGCGTCGACGTTTTCTCTCGCTGCAAAGGAACTCATTTCCTTAAAGCAAACCAGGAAGTGTTCTCGTGAGACCCAGGACCTTCTGAACTAGGAGGGCCAGTGGGGGAGACCTAGGAATGTGAGCAATAGCAGTCAGCATTTAGGCAAGTTGTGTTCTGATCCGTGGGAACATAAGCCAGGCAGCAGGTGGGAACTGGGAGAGAGGTAGCCTCCTCACACTCTCGCCCTGGCCCTGCCACCGCTCTGCCGGTTTCACCGTGTGCCTATGCTTTTACTCAGCAGTGTGGTTGGTTGTGACACAGAAGTGTGCTGACATGGAAAGTTTCATAAAAGCAGAGACTTTGGTGCTGCATCCCCAGACCTTGTAAGTCACGCAGCCTTCAGTGGAGCCTGGGAATGTGTGCTTTTGAAGTGTTCCCGGGTAGTTTAGATGCAGTCACTCTGTGGACTGGGGTTTGGGGAGCACTGAGTAGAAGACACAGTACTGAGAACCTTAGTGTTTCCTTCAGTCTTGCTGCTGCCTTGGGCAATGACTGGTAGGTATGTCCTTCCTGGGTCATCTTCCTAAAGACTCGTGATGTCTTAGGTGGGCACTCGGAGGGAGCCTCAGGGGCTCCTTGTAAGACGTAAAACCAAGAGGCTTTTGAACCTCTTTTAGAACTCTCCATCTGCATCATGAGTTCTACCTCTGAAATATTTTTTTAAAATGACTTAAAGTTTAAATTAAAAGGCTTTCTTGAGATATACATCATCACATAATGTTCAACACACACAATTTCGCGATTTTTGTATATTTACAACCATTTAGTACATTGTGCAGCTATCGCTACTATTTCATTCTAGAACATTTTCATTCCCAAAAAGAAACCGCCTACCCATTCCTCCCTACCTGCAGGGCCTGGCAACCACTAGTCCACTTTCTGTCTCTTGGGATTTGCCTTTTCTGGGTATTGAACCTCTGAGATATTCTAAGCTGCCTGGACCTGATTCCAGTTATGTTTTGAAATATCTCCAAGGAAATTTCTTTAAGGTTCCAGCAAGAGCTCCTGGTTCTGACATGTTTTATGGTCAGAGAGATTTCACTCCTGTCTAACTTTTATTTACTTCTATAGTGTTGGCTTCTACAGTGTTACTTATATCCACTTGTTTGTCTTCTCTGCCTCTCTCTCATTGTTTCGCCAACTCTGAGGTCATTTATAGATTCAAGCATCATTATCAAGTCACCTCCAACTTGTCTGTGAGATGAATGATCTCAGTATTCCTCAGCCCCTGCTCCGCTTTACCCAGTACTTTCTCCCGTTCCCTCTTCCCAGTCATCGCAAACCCTTTGCCCTGAGGTATATGCCTCCATTGGTGTCCTCTATTCCAGTGGTCCCCAACCCCTGGGCCACGGACCGGTACCAGTCCGCAGAGAAAGAATAAATAACTTACATTATTTCTGTTTTATATTTAAGTCTGAACGATGTTTTATTTTTATTTATTTATTATTTTTTTTCTTTTTGTATTTTTCTGAAGCTGGAAATGGGGAGAGACAGTCAGACAGACTCCCGCATGCGCCCGACCGGGATCCACCCAGCACACCCACCAGGGGGCGATGCTCTGCCCCTCCGGGGCATCGCTCTGTTGTGACCAGAGCCACTCTAGCGCCTGGGACAGAGGCCAAGGAGCCATCCCCAACGCCCAGGCCATCTTTGCTCCAATGGAGCCTCGCTGCAGGAGGGGAAGAGAGAGACAGAGAGGAAGGAGAGGGGGAGGGGTGGAGAAGCAGATGGGTGCTTCCCCTGTGTGCCCTGGCCAGGAATCGAACCTGGGACTTCTGCACGCCAGGCCGACACTCTACCACTGAGCCAACCGGCCAGGGCCTGTTTTATTTTTAAAAAATGACCAGATTCCCTCTGTTACATTCGTCTAAGACTCACTCTTGACGCTTGTCTCGGTCACGTGATACATTTATCCGTCCCACCCTAAAGGCCGGTCCATGAAAATATTTTCTGACAATAAACCGGTTGGGGACCACTGCTCTATTCCATTTCTTCCCTCCTACTCCAGGACCGACTATCTTCACTTTTTTTTTCCTTCAACCTACAGAAATATTCAGGAGTTCACACTTTCAGAAAATTGCTTCGATCCTGCTGCCCCTCAAGGTTCCGTTCTATTTTCCTCATTCCCTTCACTGTCAGACCTTTTGAAAGCACAGTTTGCTCTCGCTGTTGCTGCTGCTTTTCCACTCACTCCGACCTACCTCTGCACGCTCATGACTGTACCTTCATTACTTGACTGAAATCTCTGTCTTCATGGTTCATGGTGTCATCTATTTGCCAAGCCAAGGAGCCTACCCTGATCCCTTTCCCGGTAACTTTAGACATCACAGGACCCAGTCGACTATCCTTTCATCTTGAAACACTCTTTGGGGGGGCTTCTGTGATACTCCGTTCTTCTTCTGCCTTGGGCTCCCGTGCTCAATGCCTTCCTAAATATGGAGACACCCCCCCCCCCCCCGGTCTACGTTCTCCCTGTCCAGCCTCATAGCACCATCTGGCTCCTAAATATGTGGATAACTTCCAAAACTGTCTTCCCCACTTGGATGTCCTGCCAGCTTCTTAGACTCACGGCTCGAAACAGAACTCACACCCTGGCAGGCTTTCTGTCTTCTCTGATTCTGGCCATGGTGTGACCCAGGGTTGAAAATTGGACTTTTTTTTTTTTTTTAATTTTCGACTCCTTGGTTGCCATAGCTGACAGCCACCATATATGTAGTCTTTTTTGTTGTTGTTTTGTTCTATCTAGGCTTTATTTCTTCATCTATGGTTCTTCTGTTCAATGCCATCATTTACTGTCTCTTAACCTGCACTATCGCCAGGCCTCCTTCTCTGTCCCCACCCTTTCATCTTACACATGACTGCCAGATACCAGTCCTCCATCGAGGCTCCTCTGTATGTCATTGTCATAGGCAACAGTCATTTGAGTCCCTCTGAGCCTGCTGAATACATTCTGTACTTCGCAGCCTCAGTTGTGAGGCCTACAACTGGAACCCTGGCCTCCCTTCCAACCAGTTTTCATTCTTCTGCTCCGTATTTGCCTCCGCAAAACACTCATCATTCTTTCCTCCATAAGTTCGTATTTCCAGGCCCTGGCTTATCTTGTATTATTTATCTAAAATGATATCCTATATTTCTGCCAATATGATCTTATGTATGAAATTCTCTCATACTTCAAATCCTTTGTCTTCCATGACATTTTCTTGGAGTTTCATGTGTGTGTGTGTGTGTGTGTGTGTGTGCGCGCGCGCACGCGTGCAAAGGTCACTTGGGCACCTTGGTGTGTATTTCAGTTATATGCTTCTCTTATCCAGTCCCCTGAAATTAGGAGCCTTGCATATTCCTCATTGTAACTCCTGTAACAGTTGATAGAGATAGAATATCTTAAATACAATGTATTATGAATAAATATTTGAATGAGTGAATTTTTAACCTCTATAAAATACAGAAGATGCAAAAAACTAAACTTGTGGATAACAGGCTTTATGTCAGTGTCAAGAGCGTTCTCGGTAGTTTCTGAACTACTGTATTATTTTCAGTCAACCCAAGTACAAGGTTTAGATGAAGGGAGCTTGAGAGATTTATAGCAAACCCAACATCGTCTTTATTTTGATGCCTTGCATTTGCATAATACTTTATACTGTTTCAAAGTACTTTCACATCTTCTCTGACCTCTGCATAGCTATGTAGGGTTAGAAAGGGACAGCTGATCTAATATCTTTAATTCATAAGTGAGAGAAATGTGGTCTAGATAGCTTAACCATTGTTAGGTTATCAGTGGCCGAGCCTGGACAAAGGAACATGTATGGCTGTCTTTAAATATTTAAACAGCTATCATGTGAATGAGGTTAAATCTTATATTTTTCTATTCTTTATTTTCTCAAGGGACATAAAAAGTACAAACAAGTCAATCTCGATTAAGGAGGAAATTTGTTTAACTCTCAGATCCATTCCAAGCTGGCGCTGACTGCCTCTCGTGTCCTGTGGAGCTCAGGGAGAACAACCTCGCTATCCAGGGCTGGGACATTTTGTTGAAAAGGGGCATCAAAAAGTGCAGGTTGATGAGGGTCCCTCCTAATCTGCAGTTCTGTGATTCCTTCTCAGGTTAGCCCTGTGCTATTCTGCTTCATAATCTAGGTTTTGATTCCTGTCTTTCTTTAGAACTTCACCTTAATCAAATGTAGCTCAAGTGTGGGGTGACCCACTGCCCAGGTCTGAAAGCTTCCACAAAATGGAGACCCCACCCTGCCCTAGCCATTCTTCGTAACTACCAGTGAACCGTCTGCAGGTGGGAATGAAAAAGAACATATTTTCACTAAATCCTTCAGTGCTTAGAGTTGCCAGCCCTGAAAGCAAAAAAAAAAAAAAATAATAATAAAGGAAGTTTGCAGAAACTCTCACAGATGTCCCCAGCACATGTGGCTGGCCCAGCCTGGCAGCTCCAGGCACCTGTCTGGTGTCGTGGCCATGGTGGGCAAGCCCAGCTCGCTCTCCTCATGGCACGGTCTGTTGGAAAGAGGCAGGTGACTCTAATGAGCTCCAAACTTTTCCTTGAAACGGGGAGTTGCCTAAAAAGGCAACTGCTGTGAAACAGCCAAATGGAAATCATGATATTTCACTGAACTCAGAACCAGATCTGCCTTTTTTTTTCCCCCTTCATAGAAACATTTTGTGTGCCATGTGCGTTGGGAGCCAGAAAGAAATCAGACTTTGGCTCCCTGTTCTACTTTGCTAAGCTCAGATACTGTAAATACCCTTCTCTCCTCTCATAACATTAAATTTTTCATGAATTCATCATAAAGGACCCACTTTGTAGGTTTGGCTGGTACCAGTGAAAGACTTCATTTTCTATTTCACAGTAAATGTCTCAAGTGCAAAAAAAAAAAAAAAATTATGGGTGTGATGTTGAAAGACTAGAATTATTCATCAAGTCTTCATTGCATGTCAAGGAGGAGAATTTTTCTGAAACTTATCTGGGAGACTGCAGACATGGATGTGTGCATATTTGGGATGAGGCTACATCTCAGTCCTAGTCCCCTAATCTTTCTTGGGATTTAAGGGTAAGAGAGGACAGGTGCTTTTCTTAACGCTATATGGATTCACTTGTGAGTGCCCCCAGCTCACAACTTTTCCAGTGTTCCTATAACTGACAGTGCACTATAGAACAGACTGTTTAATTGCATGATGCACTGATGAACGTACCAGTAGCTGTATAGCTGGACACAAAAGGTGTTTTCAAGAGGCAGCATAATAGAAGTCAGTGGTGCATCAGAACCCCTTGGAAGGCTTGTTAGAACACATGCTAAGCCTCATCCCAAGAGTTTCTGATACAGTAGATCTGGGGTGGGGCTCAAGAATTTGCTTTTTTTAAAAAAAACAAAACAAGTTTCCAGGGGATTCTGATGCTGCTGGTCTTAGGATAGCACTTGGAGTGACACTGGTGTATTGAATGTAGAAGTTAGAAGTTAGGAAATCTTGGTTCTAGTACTGAGTCTACTCTCAACCAACCTTGGGTCACTGGACAAGTCCTGGGCTTCAGTTTTCTTATCCATAAACAAGAGCAATGACTACTCTTCTAGGTGACCTCGTGTTACTTTGAGAATAAAATCTGAGAATCCATAGGAAAATGCTTAGCACTTCTGGAAGGGCCTGACACATTATAATTACTGTGGTGAGAAGAGTCGGAGGAAAACAACTTGGAGAAGCTTGAAGATGCAGATCCCGTCAAACACAGGCACCCAGGAGCCAGAAGTCTTCTGCCAGGCTATAGAGGAGGCCAGCAGAGAGATGTGAAAATGGAAAGATTTGTAGAGAAGTCTTCCTTTCTATGACCTGTCTCTGGAAAAGTCCGCTACCCTGCTTTATTCATGTTTTGTACAATAAGGCCAGGCTGTGTGAGAGCAGTGTTTTTGCAAACTTCCCTGTGACTCAGAATTACCTAGGACACTTGTAAATAACACAAGGCCTGGCCCTTCAAGAGATTCTCCTACACTCCAGAGTTAGAGAACCACTGTCTCTGTGCTAGTAACTCTAAAACCATATCATGACAACTTATAAAGGAGCTATATACTCTAGACCCGTGGTTCCCAACTACCGGTTCACCAGAAATGCGCCGGTCCACGAAAGAGTAAGTACAGTGGCCTTGTATGAAGATGACGGTCCCACCACTGCTCTGGCCAGAGGTTTGCAACCTTGTCGGCATCACAGGAGGAGCCTTTACCCCGCAGGCACGGGCCACTGTCCCATCCAGCCGACCTGCTAGACTCTGTGGGGGGGAGGGGGCAAGCATCAGTACCGTTTTAAAAGCTCCCCATTAACTCTAGTTTGTAGCCAAGGCCAATAGCCACTGAATCAGAAAGAGTGCGCTGTCCCGGTATCAGCAAGCATATCGTATTTGTTTTTTGTCTCCTTCCCACACCCTAACGAGGAACATGGAGGGCAGTTCTGGGTGCCCAGAAATCCCCCCAGTGCCCTGCAAGAAAGAATAAAGGAAGGACCCACTCTGTTTATATACAAATGACCTACCAACAAAACTCACACCCCAAAGCCCCCACCTGGAAGTACTTGATGTAAATGCAGCCCTTTCTGGAGTTCGGACCCTCACCAGGAGGGGGTATTCCTTTAATAGCTTGCAGACCCACCATCACAGGGTGCGGGCTGAACCACGTGTGGAGGTCTAGGCAACCCCACTCTCCAACTAGAATTATTCTTCCAGGCGAGGTCAGACATCACAGAACCGTGTGCCATGCAGGGTTTTGCGGACGTGAGGGAAGGGCGTGATTGACGCACACTGAGCGCTACTGTGTGCCGCCATTTCCATGTGCTGCAACCTCACAACACACTTGCATTCTCCCCAGTGTGCCTGTGGGCACAGAAGGCCACAGCAGGTGCCCTGAGCTGGGCAGCACGGGGAGCTCATCTGACTCCAGAGGCCAAGTCCCTTTCCTGCGTGCCTCTGCCACCACTCTGTGTCCCCGGCTGGCACCTGCTGAACCCCTCCTTAGACCACTCACCCACCCCCACTGTGCCAGACCCCACAGAGAGCTTTCTGACTTCTCTAGTGACACTTCCTCTGGGAAGTTGTCGCTGACCCATGACCCGAGGAATGGCTAACCACTGTCACACTGAACGGGTCAGGTCACCTCCTAGTATCCGGCGCTAACCGTGGGCTCCTGGAGGGCGAGGACTGTTGCTGGTTCATCTTTGCCTGCCTGCCTCACGGACTGCCGGCCCTACGGAGCCCCTCGCTGCGTTCTTCTGAAGAGTGAGTGACAGCGGAGACTCTTCCCTGAGCAAAGATCTCCTGAAATGCCTTAGCACGTGTGCATGTGTTGTGCTTCAGAATAGTGTGGAAACACTTTCCAAATTTAATTGAGGCTTCTGGGAAGCCTTGCTGTGTTCTTTCTTGCAAAAAATAAATAAAAAATAGAAGGTTGTTACCAGGAAGTCTCCGTGTGCCACATTTATCTGGTGAGTTTTGTAAATACTGAGTAATGGGACTAATGACTCAACATAGTATTTTCCAAACTGTGAGGTAATCTTTGGACTTTGCGAGATTATTATATTAAGTGTACTTTTTAGTCTGTCAGTAAAAATAAAAAGCCTGTATTTTCACATTAGAATTCAAAGAACATCTGCTGCGTATTGTAAATAACATATTTTGAAAACCAACTGATGCATACTTAGCCCGCCTCCGCCTGCTAACTATAGCGGGTCCTCGAGATAAGATGCCGTCCGCCCTCGGAACAGCTCCTGCGCTGACGTCCCACAGTCTTCCCACGAATCTGCAGATGCCGGTCGCCCCCTCAACACGCTCAGCAGTGCGAGCGTCTCCGTTCTCTGGAGGGGCTAGGAAGGGGCTGTACTCCAGGTCGATTTAAAACGGTAAAGCATGTTCTCTAAGAAATTAAGCTCAGAGAGGTTTTCCACTGGGGCCCATCCTTACCCCCGAGGCTCTGAGACCTCAGATCTGCGAGCCACCGCTTGCCTGGGGCACGTGACCAGTCCTGGCAGGAGGGGTGCATCGATTTGCCGGCCTGACCACAAGGGAGTGGGCCCAGAGAGGATGCTGGGGGCGGCTCTTGGCCTGGGGCGTGCCTGTGCACAGCAGCCCGGGTTCCTGTCCTGCAGCCTGAAGCTCACCTCCTCCTGGGACTGGGCAACTCAGTCAGCTCTTTCCCCAGCTCCTTCTCACTTTGTCTGGTTAGCACTCTTTCTCAGCGAGTAAGCACCATATGTCCTCTCCGGGAAGTTGTTTTCAGGAGGTTCCCAGTGTGCGTGCTGCCTCGGGAGGGGGAGAGGGCGCCGCATTCACCGGCGGTGCTCAGCCGAGGGCCAGCTTCTGTGGCAGGTGCCCTCTGTGCCATGGGCCCTGCGGCTGCTCTGGCCTGCAGTGGGAATGCCCCATGTCGGTGGCACCTCCCGGGCACAGAGACAGAGCCTGCGCGCCTTCCTTCCAGGGGCTCCTGGCTCCCCTGGGCGGGCCGTGCCGCACAAGCGCCTCTCCATTGCTCCGTCCTCTGTCCTCGCGTGGAGGACACCCGCACGATTACAGAGAAGGGACTCTGGGCGCTGTTCTTTGGCTCCCTTGCTCTTCACCAGACCTCGGCACCAAAGTAAGCCAGCTAACACTTTTGCTTTTGAAATAATTTGGTTCCTTATCATGTAGTCCTCTACCCCCACTTCCAACCTTCAATCCCTGTCTCCTTTGACAGCCAGCTTGTTCAGCATCCAGTGTGTCTTTTTCTCTTCCTCGCTTTCCCCCTCTCTCTCTGTGCTCAGCCTGCCTGTCATGGCACACAGGCCAAGGGCAAGCCATCGACACTGGAGGCAAGCAGCGGCCGGAAGCGTTTTCTCCCTTCACCTTGACACCTCTCGGGCAAAGGAAGAGCATCTATTCATTCTGTGGCTCCCACAAGAGCTACCTCTTTTAGAGCCGCTTCACAGATAGCCTTGCTGGTTGTTACTGCCTGAGACCGGTCCCCCTGGAGGTCTGGCCAGTGGTTTTGAGAGGATGGCTATTTTCTGTTCCCTTGAGAAGTCATTCAACTTATATAGGTGTGTGTGTGTGTGTGTGTGTGTACACACAGGCCTGTATTGGTGTCCGTGTGCTTATCAATTAATAATGGAAAATCAGACCTTGCCTCCTAATTGCTTTTTTTTCCCTCTACAGAATCAGTGTTACTAGTAATGACTACCAATAATTATTTTGTGTTTCCTGGATTCCAGGGGCTGTATATGATCTCATGTCATTCTTACAATCACCTCTTGAAGTAGTCCCCATTTTTACAGATGTGGAAACTGATGCATGAGGGGTAGAGACCTTGGTGGGGCTAAGACATGAACCCAAGCATCCAGACTTGAGTGCCCAAGCTCTTTAAAATTACTGAAACTGCCTGGGTCTGATATTCTATCAGTCACTTACTTGAATTTTTGCTAAATATAGTCCTATCTTTATTCTTTAAACGACTAGATCTCCGCAAAAATTAGATGAATGGAAGATAATCTATGTTCTAAATTTCTAAGGACCAAGGCACACTCTCACCAATATATGTGACCCATTAGATCGGTGATTTTCAGTGATATAGAGGAGATTGACCACTGTGGGCGGGAAAGTGTGGCTAAGGGCCCTAGGAGAGAGAGTGGGGACCTAGTTCTGATACAGCCCAGGGTGACGAAGGAGTTGTCGTCATCACTAGATAATCACTGTTCTAAAAATGGCACTGTTCCCCTAATTATAATAACGACCATAGTTGGCCACATTCTCACACGTTAGGCATTGACTAGACACTTTACATATACTTTAATTTAATAATCATCCCCCATAACCCTGTAAGATAGGTATTATCTCATTTTACAGAGAAGGGGAGTAGCTTCAGAGTGGTTATGTTGGCCCGAATTTGCTCATATCCTAAATGAAAAAGAACTGTGATTTGATCCCAAATCTGTCTTAAAAGCCTGTGCTCTTCTCCTTGCCAGCCTCTCAGAACCATTTTTATTTTTAGTAGGTCATCCTAATGATGAAGGAAAGCAGTGGATAGAGCTTATCCTTGTGTGTGGTTGAACTGAGTACACAAAGGTTTGTGCTCCTGGGTGAGCTCATATCTTTCAAGTGGTCCCAGCAGCCCTCTGTCATGTCCTTAACGATGGTGGGATTTTAGCTGACAATTTTGCTTCACTGAGAATTGTTTCCAGAATTATCGGTGCTTGTCCACTTGGTAGCTGAACACTGATTGCAGGTACAAGGAGCCTTGCAGAAGTCACAGGAGCTGGGAACCCAACTCTGATCTTTAACTGTATGGGAACCTCGTTTAACTCTCTTCAACCTCCACTTTCTAATCTGTGCATTGTATTAAATGACTTCAAGGTTTGTTTTAGCTCTAAGCGACGCTTGTTCTCCATGTTCAGACCCATTTATGTTACATGTGCAGGAAGAGCCCCCTTAACCAATGAAGTGTGTAGTTAGTTAATTGAGAAGTCATTTAAAGGAAGAAGTAATCTTAAAAAGGAAACATGCTAGCAACATTTAATTAAAACAAACAGCTTTATGCAATAAACGGCATGTATTTAAAGTATACAATTTAATCAGTTTTTAAGATTAGTTTTATATTTATTGATTTTAGAGAGAAAGGAAGGGAGAGGGAAGGATTGATGTGTTGTTCTACTTATTTATGCATTTCTTGGTTTACTTTTGTATGTGCCCCAACTAGGGAATCGAACTCGCAACCTTGAAGTATCAGGGCAACATTCTAACTAACTCAGCTACCTGGGCAGGGCTCACAATTCAGTCAGTTTAGAGAGATGTTTCCACCCATGACACCATCACTACAATCAAGATAGTGGACGTATCTGTCACCCTAACGCAGGGTTAGGGAACCTATGGCTCGCGAGCCAGATGTGGCTCTTTTGATGGCTGCATTTGGCTTGCAGACAAATCTTTAATAAAAAAAAATAATGTTAAAAATATAAGGTCTACCGGAAAGTTCTGTTCGTTTCTATCACAACAAGTTTCGACACATAAGCACATGTTTATTTGGCGCATGTGTGCCTCTCTATTTTTATCACTTATGTATACATACTGACGTAGCAAATTAACTAAAACCAAGTTGATTCACGTTAGTCTTATGTGTGAAGCGATAGTGTGCCCATGGCTACTGATAAAGTTCATTTACGCCACTGTAATTTTTATGAATTTCAACAAGGAAGAAATGCTACAGAAGCATGTAGAAATTTATTGAAAGTGTTTGGTGAAGGTACAGTTTCTGATAGGACATGCAGAAGATGGTTCAAAAAATTCGAAACAGGTGATTTCGACCTTTCTGATAAGCCATGTTCTGGGCGACCATCTTTGATCGATGATGATGTTGTTAAGACCATGTTGGACCAAGATCCTTTTCTGACAACATTGGAGATCACAGAAAGGCTTAATTCAGCTCAGCAAACCATTTCGGACCATATCCGGAAGATAGGATTGGTGTGGAAATATATTATTTAATAAAGTTTATTGACGGTAAGAAAAATTTGTATTTTGTTTTATTCCAAAAAACGGACAGAACTTTCCGGTAGACTTTTTATATAAAACATTCTCATGTATTACAATCCATTCATTTCCTACCGCTCATGTTCATGGTTGCGGGTGGCTGGAGCCAATCACAGCTCTCCTCCGGGTTGTTGTACGGCTCTCACGGAATTACATTTTAAAATATGTGGTGTCCGTGGCTCTCTCAGCCAAAAAGTTTCCCGACCCCTGCTCTAACGTTTCTTCATTCTGTTTTTAGTCCCTCTCTCCTTCCTCTTCATACCTCCTGCCCCCAGCTCTATCACTCAAAATAACTTTCCATGTTTAGAGTATCATATAGTATGTATTTTTATCTCTTCTTTCATTGTAAATAATTATTTTGAGGTTTATCTATGGTGTTGCATGTCTCAACCGTGAATCAAGTATGTTACCATTTATTTAGGTCTTCTTTAATTTCTCTTGGCAATATTTTACACTGCTCACAAAAATTAGGGGGTATTTTATCGCTTCATATTCATTTTGAAGTATCCCCTAAGTGGTGTGAGCAGTATGTATTCTCAATGCACAGGTCTTTCACAGCTTTGGTCCGAATTATCCCTAGCTCTTCTGTAGTCTTATGTGACTATAAATGATATGATTTTTTTAAGTTTTAATTCAATATTGATTTGCACTTATGTATAACAATTACAATACAATGTGTAATTGTATGTTCAGCGATTATGTTAAATTTACTTACTAGTTTTAGTAGCTGTTTTATAGATTCCACTTGAGTTTTCTACTTAGATAATTATTGGATCTGCAGATAAAGACAGTTTGCCTCTCTTTTCAATCTGGATGACTTTATTCTTTTACGTACTGATTTCACTGTTAGAACCTTAAAGCAGTGTTAGTAACGGTGACTGTGGACATTGTGTCTTGGTCCTGACCTTGGAGTGAAAGCATTCAGTTTTTCACTATAAGTATATTGTTAGCTTTAGGTTTTTTATAGCTAATCATAGAGATTTTTTGGTTTGTTAAAATGGTGAATTACATTCATTGATTTTTTGTTTTATACCATTTTCTCTTCATGGTGAAGACCTTTCACATTTTTATGGGTTTGCTTGTTAGAGTCTCATGCCATCTCTCTTGCATAATTCCCATCCTTGGTGCACCCTCTACAGTCTCCGCTTCAGTTCAGGTGGTGGGAGACCTTAAGCGTTGGTGAAGTGTGGAATCCTTCCCAGTTTGGGTTTGCTGTGTTTTGTCAGTCTTCCACAGTTGTCATGCCTGCACCTAAAGGAACAGCAGTGAGTTTTAAAGTCTCTGCCTTCGGTAAGCTCTTCTTGAGATTTAGAAAAGCAGCAATTTTCTTTTTACATTCCCAGTTCATCAGTCTCCATGATACTTAATTAAAATAGATCATTGTGATACCCAGCACAACTGGCACAGACAGACTGAAGCCATTACAGCTCAACGGATAAGGGCGGAGTGTGTGGGCAAACTGGAGACCAGCCAGTTGGAAGCCAAGCTGACTGGTGTGGTTCTGTCCAGTCAGCTCTATGGAGAGCATAATGGAAAGCATGGGCAATTCTTGGAGACCAGAGAAACAGAAGTTGATTAAGAGAGCATCTATAATTCTCTTTCATTTCTAGAATAAGTACTCCTAACTTTCAACATCCAGTGGGCAGAACTAGCTTTTGTTCACAAGACCTAATGTGGGAGGGACACAGATTAGTCAACGCTGTTCCATGTCTTCACAGTTTGAAAAACAACCATGACAAAGGGTGGACCCTTGCATCAGCTTTAACTACAGTGCTAGCGAATTGGAGATAGTTGGAAAGAACCATGTGTTTAGAGTCAGATGAGCCTTGGTCTGAGTAGCAGGAACACTCTGTGGTAGGCAGCAGCGTTGGGTAAATGAGCACCTCTGGGGGTCATCCTGAGAGTAACAGCCTGTTTGACACTGACACAGAGGATGGGTAACCCCTGTTGGCAGTGGGGGTCCTCCTTCCAAGATGTTGCTCTGTCTCGGATGGTACCTTGTAGCCAAGCCTGTGATATCCAGGGTTCCTGAATGCCAGTTCATCCCAGTGTCCGGTAGAAATGGAGAAGGCAGAACACCCACGGCCCAGGAGACAGCTTGAATGGATGAGGATGCCGAGAAGTGAAAAGCAGGCGTGGAAAGAAGTGTGCTGTCAGGGTCCCGCACAGGGTTCACGTTGGGGTACAATAGGGGGGCGGCTGGAAAGTGACCTGGCGTGTGGCCACGCCAAGCCTTGAACACTGAAGGTGATGGGTAGGCAGTGGACAGTCCTTGAAGCTTCCTTTTTTTTTTTTTTTTTTGTATAAGGGAGCCCCATGGTGAGAGCTGTGTCAAAGTCTCCAACCTTGACTGCCTCGGAGCCACCTGGGAGCTTGTTAAAAAATACATATACCTTGGGCCCCGCCCAGACCTGCTCATTCCTAATCTATAGGTTGGGGTCAAGGCATCTGTATTTTTAATAAGCTCCCCAGGTGATTCTGATGCATGCCAAGGTTTCGAAACCACTGCTTTGGAAGGTTAATCTGGCAGCAGTGTGCAAGATGGATTGGAGCTTAGAGAGTCCGGAGGTTCAGAGCCCTGCTAGCAGGCGATTGCAACACAGTCCCGGCAGGAGATAATGAGGCTGGGGGCTGTGGGAATGGAAAGGAAGAATCAGATATGGGGGGTATTTTTGAGAGGCGGTCAGCAAGAACTGGGTAACCAATTTGATGAGGAATGTGAGAGAGAAATGGGACTTAACAAATAACGCCAAGGTTCAGAGGGGCAGTTCTCCAAGGTGCGAGGGGAGCGTAACTGAGTCCCCTGAGGACCTTATTCAGCTCACACACACCTGCTCCCCTCCTCCCTGACCGGCCACTCCTCTGCCTTTCCACGGGCTCCCTGGGCAGGGCGGGGAGGAGCAAGTCCAGACCTCCCGAGGCAGCTCCCACAGGTGACCTCTCTGTTTGAGTCTGGGGCTGGGGGAGTGATAGCCCCAGGGGGAGTGGTGAGATCTGGGGGGAGGGGGGGCGGGGACTTGCTCTGTTTGGGAGAACAGAGTTGGAGCAGAGAGCAGGACGGTGTGGGGGCACCTCTGGGTGGAAGAGTTAGGCTCTAGGCACACACGTGAGAGGCTGCCCCATGGGGATCACAGTGGACACAGGTGAGACTGCGGAAGGAAGGAAGGAAGGGAGGGAGGGAGGGAGGGAGGAAGGAAGGAAGAGAGGAAGCTTCTTGTTTTGTCTTCATATGCGGTGAGGGGTCAGGGGAGCTGGTTGGAGAGGTGACAGAGAGCTCAAAGCCAAGGCCTGAGGCCAAAGCTTGGCAAGACCTACAAGCAGGGGGGCGGGGCTCTGGCTCCTCCAGCCATCTTACTGCGCATGATTTTTTTGCGTGGTACATACAATCCTGACCCCAGAGGAATGCGCACATTCATCTAAGGGGGTCAGTCCTGCACAGAAACACATATTAAAATGTTCTTTCTAAAATCCAGTGGCTTTGCGCTGATGTACCAAAGAGACTGACAGGTTTTTACTGTTATATCATTCTCCCTAGTTTTTTTTTTTTTTTTTTTTTGATCAACTCATAACCCTTCTATACACATTTCTGGCCCAGCACAGCCAAATATGAGGTATTACCGATCATTATAGTACTTTGGGGTCCTTGCGACCCTCAAAGTTCCAAACATTCCGCCTGTATTTTGTGAACTCGTGCTGTGAAAATAGGGTGTTGTGTTTAGAGGCACTTCCAGGGTGCCCAGGAATTGGCGCAGCGTCACTAAGAGAAAACAAATCGAATGAACAACAATAGAGGGGAAGGGCGTTTGTATCAGCCCTGGGAGCAGAGAATTATGCGGAGCTGCTCTCTCTGACTCTCGGAAGCTCTGGTTCTCCATGGGGACATCCCGAAAGCTGGCCGCTCGGACACTGGCGGGACTCAGCCGGGAGGGGACGTAGAGCCAGCTGCCTCACCCCTTCTCTGCATGACCTCAGGCCATTCATTTGACCTTCTGAGCTTCAGTTTTACTTGTAAAGAGAGGATAATCATGTTTACCTCCGGAGTAGATTTGGGAATGAAATGTGATGTGACTGTTACTGTGCCTGGAATGGAGGGGACCCCTTGTAGTAATCCCTAGGGGTTTCCCCCCTGTCATGAGTTAGAGACCTCATGCGCTCCCCTGGACGCACCTGAAGGGACAGGACATTTTCTACTGGCATTCCGAGGTTGGATTTCACATATATGTGTATATTTTTCCCCATAGAAATGCTATGGCTAGACTGAGCTTAGGTGTCGTTGAAATTGTACTGTGAATAGATTCTGTTCTTCAAGGCATTTATGCACCAAATAGGACTTTTGGGGTGGGCCTGGGCACCAGGATTTTCCAGGAAAGGGTGCCCTAACCCCTTATGTACTAGTGAACTTTTGTTACGCCATCCCTTCAGAAGTTGCAGGATTGCCAGCACATTGCCTTGGGCAGGATATGTGATCACAAAACGAAGAAAACGCAACAGGATGTGAGGCTTTCCACAGCACCAGGAAGACCGCCCTGCAATTTCTTGCCATTCCTACCCCAGGCATTCACATCGCCCATCAACCACACCCATACTTGAGACTCTGTCAGGAGACTGGCCAGCGCCCCCACCCACCCTGCACCCTGGGTTGATCCCAGTGGAGCTTGCCGATATCATCCCCTGGCTTTTCACGTTGAAACAAACGGAAAAACAGCAGGGCCTTTCTCTCGTCAGATCACCGGATATCCGGCTGACGTCTGTCTGTCTGCCAGCCAGCCATAGCCAAAGATCTGCCTTCTGGTGAGCATCCTCGAATGTAAAACTGCCCCCAAACACCTTCCCCCCGGGGTTCTAAGGCTCCTATCCATTTTCCTTCTCTCACTGGTAACAAAAGAAATGACTGAAGAAGAAGGGGTGAAGAATGGAGGCACCCCTCTGGCTCCCTGCGGAATCCCCTTTCCTGAAGAAACTGGGCAGGGTCACAAAAGCATAAACAAGGACGTCTCGGCAGCCAGTTTTGATACAAAATTCATTACAGCTCTGTGTGCATGCTGGACAGCTTGGGTCCTCTTCAGCTTGTGTGGATGCTGCAGGGGTTTGGGTCCAACCGTTGTGTTTAGAGAAAGGTTTTGGAAGAAGATCAAAAGTGTCAGATTACCGTCTTGATTCTCAAAGAACAACTTTGGGGGAAACCTTGAAAATACTCCCACCGGCGTTCAAAAACAAGAAGCAAGAATGAGTCCAGAAAGCTTGGTGACAACGAGTAGCAGTTGTAATTTTTAAGAAAAAGAGAATTTGAATGTTTTCTGCATAGCCTGTCATTAATCTCCACGTGAAATCTCTTCCTCTTTCCCCCCACCCTTCTTCTTCCATCTCTCTTTTTCTGGGGTCCTCCTTACCCAGCCTATTTTTTTTTTCCTTGTTTTATCACACCTTCTATGCCCCAACTTCAAAATCCATCATTTGTCACTCCACCCTCACCCTTTGTGGGCAAAGGCATCCTTTGGGGTCATATTCAAAAAGGAAACGGGAGCCCAAGTTGAACTCCTGGCTTCTCTACTCAGTAGCTAGGTAACTCTGAACAGACCATGTGTGCCCTCGGAGTCTTTAGTTTTCTCATATGTAACATGCGGACAGTAAAGCCTGTCTCGGAGAATTGTCAGGGAGAACAAATGAATTCCAGGCATAGTTTGCCTGCCTGCCATGTGCCAGTAAAGCCCCTTGCGTCTCAGCCCAGCGCAGTGCTGGCCCGTAGCATGAGGCTACAAGTCATTCAATAGTTCAGTAATTTTTCTCTTTCTTCCCTCTCAGTGGTCATTTTATAAGAACTTCTCTTCAGCTGTGAGGTGTGGGCATATGCACTGCATTTTAATGTCCTTGGAATAGTGTTTATCAACATTCCCTTCATTATAGCACCTGCCCCAAGGAGACTTTTTGGACACTTAAATAAAATCACACCCTTGTGCGTGAATGTAAATACAGAAGGATGGCATTTTATAGTCTGTGACTGAAGTTCACAGGACTACAACCATTGTAGTACAGGATTTATATTTTACTCCCAAGAATTTTTTTTTTGCCCTTTTGGGGGTTCTGTTGCCCCACTTGGGATATGTAAAAAGATTTTAAAAATGCAATGGGAGGTGCCCTGGCCGGGTGGCTTAGTTAGTCAAAGAATCATCCCACGAGCCCAAGGTTGCAGGTTTGATCCCCGGTCAGGGCACATTGAGGAGTCAGCCAATGAATGTGTAAATAAGTGGAACAACAAACTGATGTTTCTTCTTTCTCGGTCTCTCCCTCTCTCTCTAAAATCAATAACAAAACCAAAAAATGACAAAAGAAAAGGCATTAGGGACTCTCTTTCTTTTGTATCTTCTCTTCCTTCCTCAGAGAACACGCAACAGACATTGTCGGCTTGTCCTCCGATTGCCGCGTCCCCGGACTTGCCCCTTATCTGACCTTGACTCCCGCCCCGCTCTCCGCTCTCCCTGGCCTCCAGGCGGGGAAGGTGCTCCCTGGTCCTGTGAAGTACCCGCTGGGATTTTCTGTTCTGAAGGCTCCTGAGTCTGCCCCAGCTCCCCCGTTCGCAAGTTTTCAAGGGAAGTTGCTATCAGCGAACTCAGAAGAGAACCTTAGCTTGCTTTTTCTTCAATGCAGGGTCTACTTCCAGCTTTTCAAGCATTTTTTTAAGTGTGTGATTCAGGCACAGAGAGCAGGGATTGTGTGAACACTGGGAATGATGGGACTCAGCCGCCGCTCCCTTGTTGTTGAAGGTGTCCTGTGACGGAGCTCCACCCGCACGCACTCGGAGGAAATGGAGGCCCTGCCCACCTTCCCCGTGTCTCGTTAATAGCAGCTTGCGGTCAGCTTGTCGTGGCCGCACGGTGGAAGGCAGTGTGGTCCATCCTCTTTTCTACCGAAGGCGACAGGGTTCGGGGAGAAAGCACCACCAGAACCAACCCCCCTGCAGTGAGTCTCAGGAACAGTTCCTCTCAGTGGGGCTTCTACCCAGGTGGGACAGGACTAGGAGGCCGCAGCCGCGCGGGAGACTGGGGCAGTGGGTCCCCTGCTCGGTGAGATCTCTAGGTTGTGCTTGGAACGAATGGAAGCCCTCTCCCTTGCTGCCGCAGCCTCCTGAAACAGCCAGGAAATACATGTAGCTCAGGGAAAATGCAAATACAAGCCCCCCCACCCCCACCTCCTGCCAGAGGCAGCAGGAAATTAGAAACCTCTTTGGTTAACACAAATGGATTGTGATTTCTTTTTTGCAAGAGAGAAAGAGAGAGCAGAAAGGCGCTTGGGGTGGCATTGTGTACCATAAAACTATATTTATGTGCTAAGACAAGCAATTGATGTTGTTCTATAAAATATAGTAAACACCTCCTCCCTGCCCTTTTGAATGTCAGTCAGAATTCAGAATCATGAAATTTTATAGTATTACTGGTTAGCAGGGCTCCCCACTGGGAGCAGGTGCCATCTCCGTCTTCATAGACCGGGAGGAAGTCCTGACATGTTTCATGGCGTGCCTACGTGGAAGTCTGTGAAATGGAAAGGAAAACAGCTTTTTCTGTCAACCTGTCACTGATAGAAGCTTTTACATTCCATCAGAATGACTAAACTTTAAAGCTGTTTTCTTCAGCGCTGAGTATCTCTCAGAACTCCCAAGTGTTATCAGATTGATAGAGTCCCAGCATATGATAGAGGACCAAAGCATTTTGTGGCATGATATTAAAAATTCATCCAGATCCTCAAGAAAGCGTGGTTGACACAAGTGTGAAATGGAATAAGGGAGAGTGAATTTCTTCATGGTTTATTGCCCTTGATTTCTCTACACAGAGTAAATAGACAGAGTGGACTGAAATCTCTTCTTTATGAAGGTGGGATCCTGGCAGCTGAAGGCCTGCTCGTAAAAACCCCGTCTGTGCCACCGGCTTCGGCGGCGCTCAGAGTCCGGGGTGATGGGGATTTATGGCTGTCGTGAGTGTTCCTATTCCAGACTGAGTGACTATGTAGAGAGAGGCTGCTTTCACGAGATGGCTGAGGATCGAGGAAGAGCAGAAAAAGAAAACACTATAGTTTTTTTCCTGGAGTCTTTTTTCTTTTTCTTCGGGGGTGGGGTGGGAGGGCGATCATTTGGTGGTGATGGTGGTTGTGGCAGGGGCCGTTTTTCCCCCAAAGGTATTTAAAACCCTCCTTTTGTATTTTCCACTCCCCCCTTCTCCACCTGCCATCTTGTTTTCAAAGAAATACTTTAAAACAAACAAAAAAAGCTCTTAAAAGCCACTGCAAGCCCAGCTCGTGTGTTCATCCACCTCCGCGCCTTGCCAGGCCTCATCGCCTCTCTGACCCACCAGCCCCTTCCTCTCCTGGCCTCCTCCTCCCCTCCCAGGACACAGTGAGCGAGAGGCTTCCCCCCGCTTCCCTGCAGCGGCGGGACAGAATGCCTCATTGGTTTCAGATATTAACTTCTGTGCTGAAAACCTGGTTGGAGCTGGTGTGACAAATGGATTTTACCTGCTGCTGGAATACCCAGCCCTGCCCCCCCACCCCCAGCGCCCCCTCTGTGCACTGCACACACAAGCCCTTTCCCCATCTTGCAGAGCCCAGCCTAGGCAGCGGGGAACAGAGCTGCCCGGCGGCACCATCTGTTTCTGCCAGCATCGATGCCGGGCCCTGGCGGTTACATCTGTTGAGAAGAACAGTGTACTTGATGAGTTGTTGGAAAGAAATCTCTGGTCTCCCCCATCATCTCTGGTAGTCATTACCGGGCTGCTGGGCTCACGTGGGTGTATCTATGTGCACCGCCTCCCAGGCCTCATCTGTATCAATTGGAAATCAGTCACCGGGAGTTAGTTGCAGTCAGCAGGGACCTGGGGCATTTTCCAGTGACATCAATTCTTCTTCTGTTGCAGAAATTCAGGAAACAATTAAAATTCTGATGCGTTCCAGGGAGGATTTCAAATAAATCAGCTGATAGCTGATACCTTGTAACTCTTGGTAGCAAAGCAAAATTAACAACCCAGCCGCATCTGTGTACTGTATGCTAAAATAAATAAATTAACCATGCATCACCTCCAATAGAGGAAGCAGCTGGCTTGTTCTCAACATTTCCATAAGTACCCAAAAGCCACTGATTTGTTAACTTGTCATTCTCCTTATGGACATCAAGGACTTTTATGCAGATGCCAGAAATTGAGCTGGCCAAACATCAGTTTGGAAGATCCGGGCACTGATAAAACTCAGTTATAGCTCCTAACTTACCAGCTCCCAACAGCTTGCGTGGACCGAAGCTGACATTGTGAACCAGATCCAGTCGATAACTGCTGAGCAGGTAGTACAAGGCAAGAGTAGGTTTGGCAGCAAATTGAGCCAGAATGTCATCAGAATTTGAGGACTTTAGAGTCCTAATCAGAAAGTCAGTATTTCTTCCTCCCCCCTTAAAGGAAAACACAACCTGGAAGAACTTGTGTTAATTTCCCATTAATTACAGTTCTGCCCACCTAAGCTTTCCCAAGCTCCTTTTTGCAGCTCTCTTTGCAGTGATTTTATATCCTACCCTGGGCCGGCCAGTAGAACCCTTCATTCCTGCTGGGCTCTTTCTACACATCGCCTAACAAGGACAGGTGGGGGGGGGGGTCTAACAGACCCTTGAAAAGTAAAGATCTCAGCATTCCTCCCCCACAGTAAAAGCTACGCACTCTACTGAACATCTAAGTCTGTATTATGTTGTACACGTGACTACATGCCAATATGTTTTTACAGGTGATTGTTTTTCAGTAGTCTGTGGATTCTTTTTTCCTATAAAGGTGCATGAAATTCTAAAATGTAGGGAATAGGAATACAGTGACCGGAAAACAAAACAGCACTTAAAACTCCCCTCCCCTTCAAATCCATAGCATTAGGAAGGAAGCGGCAGGTATGGGGGTGATCAGAGTGGCAGCTAAGAAAATGATTCATGGGGCGGGCAGGCACAGAGGGAACCACAGGATGAAGATTAGAGTAAAACTGTAAGGCAGAAACACAGTGGGGGCTTTCAGGAGTGGTGGAGAGTGCATGCCATGCTTGTGTGTTCTCCCTGGAAGGAGACAAACCACGGGAAAGGTCAAAAGGGAGAAGGAATGGAGGAAGATAGGAAAGTCTAATCAGGACAGGAAGAACAGAAAAGGACCCACGTAACCCCCTGGAAAACAGTAGCTGTCCTCACGCATCTAGGGATTACAGCTCCTGGTGCATTCTGGGGGCTCAGGGCACAGTCATTGATAATCATCACAGTTTTGCCAACAGAGTAAAGCTGTAAATTACTTGCTCTCCTCCCCAGTCAGCAGGAAGCTGCTTGCCTTAGGTAGTGAGTGGAAGTAGTCAGGTACTGTTACATCCAGAGATCAGGGAGAGAAGCTAGTTAGGAGCCATGTACTGTTGCGATAGGAAGCTTTTCCACACACCTTGCTGTGAGCATCTTTTGCACACTGTGCTGGTTACATCAGGCATGCTTCCTGCTCTGCAGCCTTCCCATTTAGACACATGCCCTCAAAACTTCATGACAAGCGCAAGAGTTAGCAATCCTGCAACCCAAAGAGAATTATCTGCTGTCTCTAGATGACTCTCAAAAACATGCCAATAGCGATGCAAGGCATTATAAATCCATCCAGGTTGGTTCTGACCATGTTGTAGAAGTAATTTCAACTGGCACATCACATGAAAGAACAGATTTGAAAACAGTGGTGTGCTTAGCCCTGAAGGTTTCAACTTGGCTAATGTTCTAACCACCTTCTGCCACTACTTTGGATTGTGCTAAAGGTACCAAAGAAAATGTCTGTAGTCTGAATTTACTCTGTGTGTGTGTGTGTGTATGTGTGTGTGTGTCTCTCTCTCTGTCTGTCTATCTACACGTATACTGTCATCTCTGAAAAAGATAAACGATTTATCCCTGAGTAGAGCTGAATATACTTATATATCCCCTTGTTATAGGTCTGGAGGAAGATGAATCATTTGGTATGTGTAAGTTATGTTGGTACACACATTACAAGTCAGTATTATGTGTACTTAATATATTTATGTAATCAGAAGCAATCAATGAACAACTAAATGAGGCAACTATGAGTTGATGCTTCTCATCTCTCTCCCTTCCTATCTGGCTGTCTCTGTCTCTTTTGCTAAATATATATATATATATATATATATATATATATATATATAGTTTATTATCTCTTGGCATACATTTATATATGTATTTATATGTGTGCAGTAACTCATAAGTGTAAGTATGAAAACGATTTATACCTGTTCGGTACATATATGGGCATGGATAATAATATAGATTATCAGTTTAGAGGAAGATTTGTTAGTTTGTACGTGTGTGTGTGTGTGTGTGTGTGTGTGTATTCCCAAGACTGATCACATGTTGTGTGTGTACATGGGCTTGTGCCTGTGTGTACATGTGCATTCCCACAGCATCTCCCACAGGGCGTTTAGAGTGCTGTTGCTTTGGGGAAGTGATCATTGCTTGCACAGGAAGCTATTTTGTCTTGATCAGCATTTAATGGAAGAGTAAAGACTAATTTCAGAAAAACACAACTCTTAGTCTTTGATTCTGAGCTGATAAGATATATTAAGATTTCTATAGCTGGGATGTATGTTATTTTTCCCACATTATACTAATGAAAATACTGACCACTGGTTGGGGAAAGAGTTTGGGATCTTTGGTAGACCTTCTGTTCAGTCTCCTGTTCATAAATTATCCACTTAATCTTAAAGGAAAGTCAAAAGCTGGTCCAACTGGGAAATCAAACTCCAGTGTAAGCAACTCCAGTGTAAAGCCAGTAGCCGCGGCCACCATCACAGCCGCCTGGCCCGTGCAGGTTCACATTAGATTCGGACAGATGGTAATGAAACAATGGAGCCAAGAACTGGTGGGCCATTACCTTTAGTCCTAGCTTGCACCCGGCGGGCAAGTAAAAACACACACTGGGCTCCAAAACCCACTCATTCATTGCTCACAAAGCTACTGACTTATCCGAGTTTCCTAGAATCAAAGGTTTCTAGCTCATTAGCCTTATTCACCTCTGTTCCCCATCTCCTTCTCTCTGCACAAACTGGCTTCTCCTTCAGCACTCTGCCATCTTGGCTGCTTCTCCTGGCCTCCTCCACGTGACCTTTCTCTGCTCTCCTCTAGCATGGGCTCCTCCTAGAACGTAATTGGTCTCCCCCCCCCCCAACAACGTGATCTCTCCTTTTTAAAACCTTTTGGCATGAAAACCCTCCCCCAACACACATTAATACAATCACGCCCATCCCAAGCAAGAAGGGCAATTAATAATATCACCTGGGCTACGGGCTTCTATGTGGGCAGCGCCATCTTTAACAAAGTGAGCATAATGTATTTTATCTGCTCACATCCAGGCTCTCCTCTCTGACTCAAGCACTCTGACAGTGCGCACACTGGGGAAGCGGGGGGCACTGTAAGTTAGATAGATCCGCTTCAGGAAGGTATAAGCAGTATGAGCGATTTTTTTCCTCTTGGCTGGGATGTGGGTGAATATTTTACCTCTTGTCCTTTACTCTTGTTTTATGTAAATTTTATTTGTTGATTTTAGAGAGAGAAAGAAACATACATCACTTTCTTGTTCCACATATTCTTGTATTCATTGGTGACTCTTGTATGTGCCTTGACTGGGATTTGAACCCACAACCTTGGTGTATTGGGACAGTGCTCTAACCAACTGAGCTACCTGGTTAGGACTACCCTTTATTCTTACAAGTATGTTTTAGGGAACCTAATAATTGTGTACATTGTAATATTTTTTTATTTTTTACTATCTTCTTTTCAATTGGAATTACTTATGGCTGAAGGGGGTTGGTTTTTCTCTTGTAGAAAGAGGTGTGGAGCTAGGCCGGGGACCTGACTGCCTCCATGTTCCTGCTGGCCCGTCTTCCCCGTGTAGAATGCAGTCTTTGCGTTGGTGCCGCACAGTCATTAGAAGCCAGCCGCAACTTCCTGAATCTGGGAAGAACAAAAGGCTCTCTCTTAAGAGGCTCTGACTTTTATTCAGGGAAGGGATGCTGTCTTCAGATGCTTTCAATTATATTATCATTGGTCAGAACTAGGACAGATGGCCATCCCTACATGCAGAGGAGCTGAAGACATCAACTGCTTTTTAGTTACACATATCGCTACCCTGAACAACATGGGGTTCTGTTTAAAAAGGAAGAAGGGAAATGAATTCCTGCAAAGGAATATTGATGGACAGGCTATACCCGCAGCCTCTCAAAATTCGAAGTACCAGGTCAGCCTTCATCATTTCTAGTCCATCCTGTGCACAACTGATCATAAGACTTCAGCAAATCCTAACAAGAGCAAGAAAAGCAACTCTAATGATCTGCAGGGGGATTACTACCGAATGTGAGTTTTTAGTCTGGAAACAAGCACCTGGGAAAATGGTAAAAAAAAAAAAAAAGATAATATTCATGCAAATAGTAAAAGTCCAAAGCCTGGGTAAACACAACGTGCTCACCGAGTCCCGAATTTCTAGACTGTGAAGACTGTCCTGGACACATTGAGAAACATGTCATACTAATGAGAGGATTTTAGCATGACCTAGTCAGCCTGTAAAAATCATATCAAAAATAATATAGCACGGAACTGTAATAGTTGGAGTCAGAAACATTTTCCTAATATCAATGGCTGACACCGGTCAACAGAAAATAGTGTAGTGGCTGCTGGGGGCAGGCAGTGGGGGGCTGGAGGAGGGTACGGGGGATAAAGGGTGATGGGTGGAGACTGGACTTGGGGTGGGGAATGCCCAGTACGGTGTACACAGATGTGGTGTAGAATTGGGCAACTGTATAATTTTGTTAACCAGTATCACCCCAATAATTTCAATGAAAAAGCAGTTATTGGGAATCTATGTATTATGCACTCATAGTCCCCAGAGGAGGGTATAGGGTATATGAACAGATAACTACATATCCCATGGCAAGTGCTACACTGAAGCATGGGTAAGGTGGGATTGGGGAACACAGTATAGACAACAGCCAGCCCTGCCAAGGGTTACTGAGTCAGGAGGTTGATCTCCTTCCTTTGATGTTTATTTCTAAGGAGACAGTTTGGATCTTCTACAAACTGTCCCCTGAAAACTGAACCAGAGTGTCTGAAAGTAGACAAGAACAGTTCCAATAGTCACATGTTCTTATTTTGAGGTTCCAGGAAATTCCAGTTAGGGAAAGTAAAAGATGCCTGGATTAATAACAGGAAAACAAGTTAACTGTAGGTTTCAAATCCTTTTGTTAATAAGTAAATCCCTTTCAAGGATCTTTGTGAGCAAGGGACCTAGGATGCATCTATCCAAAGAATAACGCTTGTCAGAGTAATGAAGGTGGTTACCTGACCAAAAGCTTTGGTAGACGTGACTCCTTAAAGACGGGGCCATTGTAAAGTGAGCTTCTTACAGGATCTTCATGCTGTTAAATAGCGGATGTTTGAAATCATTCTGGCAGCTCACCAGATGTTATCTTTGTGTCTTGACTACTGTGTAGGTACAGCTTCTGTGTGTAATTATGAAAAATAACATAACCTCTGCCCAAACTGTGCCCCTGCCCCCCCCCCGGCATTGCTGCCAGTAACGGAGAGCTCAGGAGAAGCTCCCTTGCAGGCTTCCCGGCCTTCCCTGATTGCCATGGCTGAGGAGTCCCCTTCCCAGCAGAGCCTCCAGCATGCGTGAGGCTCAAACCTCCACTCCTATTCCAAAAGCCTCGAGTATTTAGGTATTTGTGAATGTTCCAGGTACCTGGAACTATCTACTAAGTCAGGGGTCCCCAAACTTTTTACACAGACCATTGGAGGGCCGGACTATAAAAAAAACTATGAACAAATCCCTAAAACATACCTTATTTTAAAGTAAAAAAACAAAACGGGAACAAATACAATATTTAAAATAAAGAACAAGTAAATTTAAATCAACAAACTGACCAGAATTTCAATGGGAACTATGGGCCTGCTTTTGGCTAATGAGATGATCAATAGTGCTCCTCTCACTGACCACCAATGAAAGAGGTGCCCCTTCCAGAAGTGCGGTGGTGGCCGGATAAATGGCCTCAGGGGGCCACATGCGACCCACGGGCCGTAGTTCGGGGACCCCTGTACTAAGTTGTTCTAGGCAGGTGACACCTGTGTCTGTCGTTTCTCTGAGGAGGTATTTGGTAAATGCTGGCTGAAGCAAAGATATAAGCAGGGTCTGGATCAGAGCCCAAGGTGGCTCTGGAGCAAGCCAGCCTGTGCACAGACCTTCGGGAAAAGTCGGGGAGCCAGCAACTACATTAAAACAAATATAGGGTGTCAGGGAAGACAACGGAGAGGTGTCTGTTTCCTGATTTCTGTTTTGACAAAGAACCTGGGTTTATGCAGGAAGCATAATATGCTTTGGGAGATAATCATGAGGAATGATGTCAGAACAAGGGTCTTGGGTATAAACCCACAGTATTTTCTTATCTTCTCCAGGCCTCTCCCTGTTATCTTTAGTGTCCCTTATGTATATTTTTAGTTAATTATTTTTCAATTTTGAGGAGTAATTGACAAATAGGATAGATAGATAGATAGATAGATAGATAGAAGGATAGATAGATAGATAGATTAGATAGATAGATAGATAGATAGATAGATAGATAGATGATAGATGTAAAGTGTTAAACTTGATTTGATATACATGCACATGATAGAATGATTAGCAAGATCAAGATATTGAGATAATTAACACATCACCTCTCATAGTTAACTGTGTATATGTGTGATGAGGGAGGGATGCTTAAGACTTACCCTCACCGCTTTCAAAAGTATAATAGTCACCATGCTGCTCAGTAGATTCTCAGAACTTACTCTCTCTACACTTGTAAGTTTACGGCCCTTAATCGACATCCGCGTTCCCACTTCCCTCTCCTGCCAACTAATATGTTCTCTGTTTCCGTGAATTGAGCCGTTTTTTCTTTATATTCCATATATAAGAAATAACTACACACTGTCTTTTCTGACTTATTTCACTCAACACAATGTCCTCCAAGTTCATCCATGTGACAGAATTTTTTTAATAGTGGAATAATGTTCATGTATATAACATATTTTCTTTATTCATTCTTCTGTCCAAGGACATTTAGGTTGTTTCCATGTCTTGGCTATTGTAAATCATGCTAAAATGAACATAGGAGTACAGACTACCTCTTTGAGATACTGATTTTATTTTCTTCAGACACATACCCGGGAGTGGGATGGCTATACATCCCGTGTTAATTCTCATTATATACTGTTTTCCATCGTGGCAGTGCCAGGTCACATTCCCACCAACAGTGCATACGTGTTCCCTTTTCTCTACATCCTTGCAAACATCATCGCCTGTCTTTTTGATAATAGCCATTCTAACAGCTGTGAGGTAATATCTCATTGTGGTTTGGATGTGCGTCTCCTTAGTGATTAGTGATGTTGAGCAGCTTTTCATGTACCTATTAGACATTTGTATGTCATCTTTTAGAAAAATATTTCTGCAGTTCTTTTCTCATTTTTTAATTGGCTTCTTTGGTGTTTGCAATTGAGTGGTATGAGTTCTTTATACATTTTAGATGTTAATCCCTGATGAGATAAATGGTTTGCAGGTATTTTCTCCATTCTTTATGTTGTGTTTTTAATGTATTGTTCCCTTGGCTACACAGAAGTTCTTCAGTTGGATGTCATCCTACTTGTTTATTTGAGCTTTTGTCGCCTGTGCTTTTGGTACCTTATCCAAGAAATCATTGTCAAGACCGATATCGGGTTTCTTGTCTGTTTTCTTCTAGGAAGTGTTACAGTTTCAGATCTTACATTTAAGTCTTCAATCCAACTCAGATTAATTTTGAAGAGTGATATAGTAAGGTAGCTGTCCAGTTTCACTGTTCTGCGTGTGGATATCCAGTTCTCTCAACACAGATTATCAGAGTGACTATCCTTTCCCCAGGTGTGTTCTTGGTGTCCTTGTCAAAGATCAGTTGACCGTGTGCATTTCTCTCTGGACTCTCAGTTTTGTGGCACCGCAGCCTCTTTTTATGCTAGTACCATGCTATTCTGATTACTGTAGTTTTCTAGTGTAGTTTGAATTCAGGAAATGCTATGCCTCAGGCTTTCTTCTTTCCTAAGATTGCTTTGGCTACTCAGGGGCTTTTGTGGTTCCATACAAATTAGTATTATTTATTCCATTTTTGTAAAAAAAAAAAAAAAAAAAAACGCCATTGGAATTTTTGGGATTGCATTAAACTGTAGGTCGCTTTGGGCAGTATGGACATTTTTACAATATTATTTTTTTTTCAATCAGAGAGCATGGAATTTCTTTCCATTTCTTTGTGTCTTCTTCAGTTGTTTTCATCAATAGCTTATAGTTTTTATTGTACAGCCTTTCAACTCCTTGCTTAAATTTATTTCCAAATGTCTTATTGTTTTTGATGCTATTGTAAATGAGACTGCTTTCTTAATTTTTCTTTTAGATAGCTCATAGTTAATGTATAGAAACAACTGCTTTTGTATGGATCTTTTTATTCTGCAAGTTTACTGAATTCATTTATTCTAACAGTATTTTTAGTGGAGTATTTAGGGTTTTATATATATCAGATTGTGTTACCTGCAAACATATCATTTTATTTCTTCCTTTCTAATATGGATGCTTTTTATTTTATTTTTTTCTGGTTTCTCTGGCTGGGGCTTCTAGTACTAGATTAATAGTATTTGAAGTGGTAAGAGTAGGCATCCTAGTCTTATTCCTGATATTAAAGGAAGAGCTTTTGAAACCTTTGACCATGGAGTAAGATGTTAGCGGTAGGCTGTCATATATGGCCTTTATTATGTTTTTATACCAATTTCTTGAGTTTTTATCGTGAAAGGATGTGTATTTTGTCAAATGCATTTTTGGTTTAGGTTGAGAATATCATATGATTTATCTTTCATTCTATTAATGTGTAGTATCTCATTTATTGATTTGCTTCTATTGAACTATTCTTACATCCCAGGCATAAATTGCGCCGGATCAGGGTGTGTGATCCTTTTAATGTGCTATTGAGTTTCTGTTGAGGATTCTGTCATCTGTGTTCATCAAGGATATTGGGCTGTGATTTTTTCTTTCCTTATAGTGCCCATGTTAGGTTTCTGATCAAGGTAATGCTGGCCTTATAAAATAAGTTTAGAAGTATTCCCTCTCTATGATTTTTGGGAGAGTTTGAGAAGGTTTATTATTAGTTCTTTAAATGTTTGGTAAAATTCACTGGTGCAGGCCCTGACCAGTTGGCTCAGTGGTAGAGCATCGGTCTGGTGTGCAGGAGTCCCAAGTTTGATTCCCAGCCAGGGCACACAGGAGAGGCGCCCATCTTCTTCTCCACCCTTCCCCCTCTCCTTCCTCTCTGTCTCTCTCTTCCCCTCCCGCAGCCAAAGCTCCATTGGAGCACAGTTGGCCCAGGCGCTGAGGATGGCTCTGTGGCCTCTGCCTCAGGCGCTAGAATGGCTCTGATTGTGGCAGAAAGACGCCCCAAGATGGGCAGAGTGTTGCCCCCTGGTGGGCATGCCGGGTGGATCCCGGTTGGGTGCATGCGGGAGTCTGTCTGACTGCCTCCCCGTTTCTGGCTTCGGAAAAATACAAAAAAAAAAAAAAAGAAAAGAAAAAGAAAAGAAAAAAATTCACTGGTGAAGCCATATGGTCCTGAGCTTTTATTTATTGGGAGATTTTTATTTTTGATTCAATCTTCTTGCTCTTTATTGGTCTGTACAGATTCTTCTATTACTTAATGATTTCAGTCTTAGTAGGTTTAGATTTCTAGGAATTTATCTATTTCTTCTCAGTTATCTAATGCATTGGTGTATAATTGTTCATAGTGTACAATTTCTATTTAAATATTTTTTTCTTACACAGTGTTTTTTTGTTTTTGATTTTGTTTTTGTTTAAATAACATTGAGTCTTCCATTATACTCTACTGGATTTGAATCAAACGGAACTGAGTAACCTTTCTACCTTTTTTTCATGTTTGCTAATAAATAACACTGTTTACCTTGTAGAGTTACAGTAAAATTTAAATAAGATAGCATAAAGCTGGCGTCTCCAAACTACGGCCCGCGGGCCGCATGTGGCCCCCTGAGGCCATTTATCCGGCCCCCGCCGCACTTCCGGGCACCTCTTTCATTGGTGGTCAATGAGAGGAGCACTGTATGTGGCAGCCCTCCAACGGTCTGAGGGACATGGCCCCCTGTGTAAAAAGTTTGGGGACCCCTGGCATAAAGCAATTAGCATAGACAGCACCTTTTAGCTCAGATTAGCTTTCCTTCCCAGATGCTTCCAAAAGCTAAGTTCCCCGGCTCATTGCGTAGCAACAGGTCTGGAGGCTGTGAATTATTTGTGATGTTTCTCCAAGGACTGAAGGAGGAGAGACATTTTAATCCAAGCGCCAATGAAGCTCATGTAGAGATGAACATACAATTAGTGACCTCTTTCTATGCGGGATAATCAGCGGTGGGCCTGACAGAATTGGACTTTTCCTGTGAGCCATCTGAGCAAGCAGATCCCGTCAGCTCTGTGTCCCTGAACACTGGGAGGCAGGCAGGCATAGCTTGGTCACAAACTGGGTGCCAGGCCTGTGAAGCCTGCACACATCCAGCAGGCCTCCACAGTGTTATGTCCGGAGGGAGGTCTAGCAGTGGGGGAGACAGTTATGAAGATCTCAGAGGTGAGAATTGAGAGAACTCTGCTCCCTGCCCAGGAAAGAGAGGCTGCGGCTTGGAAGGAGGGCGGTGAAATGTGTTTCCCAACACATGGTGAGAGGTCTGTCACTAAAGGTTCATTCCTAGCTGAGGCTTAAACTGAATGCAGAATGCTTTGAGGAGAAAAGAAGCATATCTGAGCCCCAATAGACACTCGGGAAAAACCCCAAGGTTCAAGGCACTGGTTATAGTTGGTCCTTAGTTCACCAGCTCTCTGGACGGTCTGATTTCTTTGGAGCCTACAGCAGATGCCACCAGGTCTCCCAATGCAGTGGGTCCAACGTGGTGAGCATTTGGGTTCCGGGAGCAACGAGCTCACTGTTTGGGACTGTGTTGATCTTGTTATTGTCATGTTACAGCCACACAGTACCACAGAGGAGGTAGGTTTCTCCTCATGTGTGCCTGTCTAGAAAAGTGTTTGAGGGAGGACTGCTCACCCTGGCCGCCAGTCCTCAGGGTGCACCAGCCCAGACCCCCCTTTAGCCTTCCATATGGCCTTGGTAGGTCTCTGCCCCATTACTGAGGGTGCCTTTGTTGCACAGATGAAAGAGGGGAGCAGCGCAGACTGGTCCCGGCTCTGCCGCCGCTGGCTGTGAGCCTCGCCAGGTCGTGCCCGCTTCCCGAAGGTGTAGTCATCTCGGCTGTGAAACACTGCCGCTTGCCGACAGCCCAGCCCTGAGGGTGGGGGGGGGGGCTGCTAGGTGTGCGTGCACACTGCAGAGTTGGAAGCAGTGTCCGTATGCATGGGGGTGAAAATAGTGGGTTTGGTAAGATGTGCTCTTTCCTGTGAGATTGTAAAGGCAACTCTCTGAAACCATCGACTGAAACAGGAAAAGCTGCAATACGGTATTCTGAGTAACGTTGTCCTGCTGTCAAAAAGTGCTTTGGTTTGTCCATTGTGTGTGGTCTTCCCACCTACAATGTTTCTCCACCAGGCTGCTCTCCAAAGAGGCCTTCACTTGGTGGATTGTCCTAAGGTCACAGCAGCCCCGAAGCTTCTGTCACGTTCTTTCTCCCTTCTGTTTTGGGCGAAGAAATGTCCATATTATGGCCGGGTCAAGGATACAGAGGAAGTGACTCAACCCACCAGCTTTGGGTGGGATGGACCAGACCACTCTTAAGGTTCTTGGCACTTGGGCTCGCGGGCACACACGAGACACGTACCTAAACCAGTCTGGAAAGCAGTGTCACTGTCCTCATCCAGCCCCGCCTGGTGAGTTCCTCCCTGCTGTTCACAGGCCCCTCTGAAGCTTGACCTTGAGGCCCTTGTTCCCCCCAGCTCGGCACCCGTGTCGCAGGAGCCCTTTCCCGCTCAGGAAGCTTCTGTTGTTGGGCTGGCTGTGCGCGCCCTCACCCGGCGCGGTCCTCCGTACGCTGTCCTGGAGTTTGTCTGTGCTCTCGGGGAGGGGCCACTTCTTGTTCTTTGTGCTCATGTTTTCTCTCAGACACAGTCCCCTGATATGTAATGTATTCAGCAGGGACAACATGGTAGCCAGGAAGATGTACCTACCGAAAAGGTTTGTCACTGTCTAGCCCAGTTGTGTGTAATAAGCTCACCCAGTAACCAGTGCCGTCAGTAGCATAGTGACGACCCATCGTGCTTTGGAACTACATTTCTTTCATATTTTATATTGCTTGGTCTTCCTTTCTTTGTCCTGTTGTGACAGACTGGCGTCCCGAAAGCAGGCAGTCCCTAACAGGGAGCGTTCCTGCTGTGACTGCCGGCACGCTTGGTCCATTCTGGTGAACTTCTTGCTCCCGGTGGGCTCTTTTGGAGGGGTCTTGCCCAGGCAAGCTGCTTTCTCCTTCTCGTTGGCTCATGGAAACTGGCTGCAGAAACCGACATTGCTTGCTTGAAAAGAGGCTGTCTTCAGATTTCCTTGACTCTTATAATTCACTGGCTCTCTAATTCCAGGGAGGGACAATGATCTTCATCCCCATCAACCCGCCCAGCAACCCACAAAGGCCCACGGAAGATACTGTGGCTCCCACAACCTCCCCCCAGCTGCTACCAAGGCCCCGCCAACACAGTGCCTGCTGCCGTCACGGTCTACTCTCCCGGGATGGTGCCTTATGTCAGCAGGCTCCATCGAGTCCCAGGTGCTAGGAAGACATGATTGCAGTCTCCTGCACCCCCGCCTCCACCCCCTGCCACCTCTTTCTTTCTCTCTGTGAGACATACACACATACACACACACACACACTGAGCCCAGAAGGTATAGCAGCCCACGAAAGCTATAGTTAAAAGTACCAAGTTGCTGGAATGCCCAGGGAAGCGAGAATGAGCGGGTCTCACACAGGGATGATTTGAAACAAGCCTTGTGGCTTTTTAATAATGTGCCAAAGCGGTCTCAGTGGTGGGCCAGCGGGGCCTCCAGTCTATCTTCTGTGAAAGGGGAAGGCCCAGCAGGCCCTGCCTAATGCAGACAGCCCCTTCACTCTGCTGGAGGAGACAGGCTCCGAGATGGCAATCAAGGCTTGATTTGCCAACACATTTCCAATGATTAAAATGTAATTAGCACAACTGAGTGCCTCCTCCCCAGCTAATTTTAATACATGCTGTGACAGGCAGGCAGCCGGCTGTGCCTTTAGCCCAGCAGCAGATGGAGGCAGAGGCAGCGGGAGAGGAAAACCATTTTGCAATGTGACTATTCGCATCACAAAACCATCAGGGCGCTCAGCTCTTAGAAGGCCCTTGATGGCAGCACATCAAATTGGCGCTGTCATAGCTGACCGTGGCAATGGCAGTCATCCTTCATACTGTCCCAGAAGCACAGCAAGGCAATTTCCAGGCGTAACCCTTTCAGATCTAGACGGGGAGAGGGAGACATGGAGAGCACACTTGTCGTCTCGCGGTGACAGGCGTGAGCTCTGCAATGTGCGCTGTGAAACCCACGCTCTTGGCAGCTTGCAAACTGTTACTTCCCTGTTCCTTTTCCAAGGCACAGTGGAGTGTGGTTCAGAAGCTTTGGAAATAGCTGTTTCTCCAAAAGGGAGACAGGCGTGAGCTGCCTTCTGCTTGCTTCCTCTGAACTGGGAAGGGCGAGCTTTCCAGCCCGGGGCGGCGTGACAGGTTGGAGGTTTCCTCTTCTCGTTCCATTGATCCGTGGAAACCTTTGAGCCCGGGGCCTCTTCTCCTGACCATCTGCTGCTCTCCTGTCTTGAAGGGCACACCAGACAAGCTGTGATGTCTAAAGGACCATGTGCCCCTCCCTGCTCCTGCTCTCTCGCCGACTGGTGAAGACACTTAGCCGTCACCCCCGCTGTCGGCCGCCCCCTCCTCCGGTCAAAGCGCCCCCTCTGAAGGAAGCCATCTCCTTAGAGGCTGAAGGTTATTCGGGCCATTCTGGGTTTGGATTGTACAGGAGAACTGCAGAAGGTTTTTGTGATGATTGGCATCTGTGACCCAAGCTTGGTGGCTGACCTTCAAAAGCACCACAATCATCTCCTACCCAGGGCAAGAGGGACAACCTACGTAATACCAATGATGATTTAGCGATGAGGACGAGGATGGCCATTTATTGACTGTTTACTGTTCCCTAGAACTATATTAAGTGCCTTAAATGCATTTGTTTTCTCTTCTAACCCTCACACAAACCTAAGAGCTACACGTTAATATTCCCATTTTCTGGATAAGGAAGTAAAGCCACTGACTACAAGGTTGATTAGTCGCTATTAAGAACCCAAGTCTAAACACTCGCATGAACTGGAGAGAAGAAGTCCTAGCCTAGACGTGCTGTACCAGAGAGACACTTCCTCAGGGAACGCCTCTGAACAGAGAGATCTTCTGCTGTTAAAAACAAGATTATTCTTTGCTGTCTTGTGACCTCTGGAGACCAGCATCCATCAGAACCCCAGGGACTGTGTCACATGGGTGATATTTTATGTCTCTGTGTGTGTATCTTTTTTTCCTCTAAAAAAAAAAAAAATAACATGATCATTAAAGAGATTGTTAAAAATTACCAAACATTTAAAGATGAAAATACAAATAATTCAAACTTCCAATCACTCATACATAGGCAGTCAACGTTTGGTACAGCTTTTCCAGTCTTTTTTCTTTCCGTATGTAGCAATTCCAAAGTAATATTGTATAAACAGTTAAATGCACCTGGCTTTTTAACATTGCAATAGTAACAATAAAGCACTTTTCATGGATTATTTCTTTACCTTGAGAGACAGATATATTATCCCTACTTTACTGGTGAAAAAAATAAAATTGAACCTGAGAGAGGTTATGTAACTCACCCAAGATCACTTACAGGATATTTATTTTAACTTCTTATGACTGTGAAAAGAACTTCATTTTTTTCACTTTTATGACATTTCTTAGGAACATTATTTTTTGTGGTTGAACACCACTCTGGCACATCAATCTGTTCCCAATTTGTGGGAACATTCATGTTCAAGTCTTATGTACTAGAGCCATCTAGAAATTTAGATATACCTGGGTTCCAATGACCGGAGATTCCTACAGATGTCTGACTCTTGACGAGTTCCTCTAAAATCAGAATACTAAGTCCTACACAGCAGGTGGGGAGGCTCTGGGGAGAAGATGGAGAGGTGCTGTAAGGCTAAAATGGAAATATAAGTATATTATTGGGTTGTTTCCTAAACACATGATGAAATTTGTAAACAAATTCTTCTAGACATTTTTGCTCTTTTTTGTTTTTTTATTTTTGGAGCCATGTGTGTGTCTCAATAAAAGAAGAGTTGAGCTCTTGATGCATACTGCAGAATTATCTTCCAGCTAGAACACTGACATGTCTTCAGAAGTGGGTGACTGTCCTATCTCACCACAACCTTGCCAACACTGCGTGTCAACATCAGCACTAGCTTTTTTTTTTTTTAATCTTATTTGATAGGTGGAAAAGAAAGAGAGATCTTTTTAATTTACTTTTTTTATTATTATTAATGAAGTCGAATTTTTCACCATATGTTTCTTAGCCATTTATATTTCCTCTCCCGCGAGTTGACCTCTCTGCTTTTGAAAGGAAGGATGAGTCTCCACCCACTAACGTGAGAAAAGATGCTCTGCTGATCCTTACTGTGGAGCCTCGGGGTCAGGAGTTAGAGGGTAGAGAGTTAAGAGCCTCCTGGGACTGCCAGGCGACTACCAAGTGGGCTTCATCCCAGACCAGAGCACAGCTTCGTCCATTTGTTCTCTGCCTTCTCATTTGTTAAGGAGTCTGGGTTTCTGAGAGGGGCTCTTTGCATTCCACCCAAGCCAGTGCTTATAATTCTTCCCCGACCAGCCTGCTTGTTCCGTTTGGGTTTTTTCTCCGAGAGTCCCATTGGTTCACAGGGCGCTGCTGTAGATCTTGCCTGAGTCTTTTACGATCCCTGCCATCCAGCCAGGAGCTGTGACTGCTCTGTAACCCTCTTAGACTTAAATCTGTTGCTCACGCTCCCCTCGTAGTATTACAGAGCAGCAGAGCCCATCCATACTGATGTCTTAATATCATTCTCCACTCCTTGGATTTATAGGGTAAAATAAACCCTGTGCCATAGAAGTGTTTATTGATTACTGAAGTACATAATAAAGCCGAAGAATAAAGTCAGACCGAGTAATCGGCCCGCTCCTGGGGGATGACCGTAAACCCTGGCCCTGGCAGCCTCCAGGGGCTGCCTTGCGCTTTGGCGCTGGGAGGCTCCCGTTTCATTAGGCGTCCAAAGAGTAAGCAGTGGGTGATAGAAGCCAGACAGAAAGAGTATCTACTGCACGATTCCATTTTTATAAAAGTCTAGAAAATATACAAACCGACCTAGAGTGACAGAAAGCAGGTGAGTGGTTGGGGCGTAGGCGATACGGGCAGAGAGAGAGCCAGGGATTAACAAAGCAAAGGAGACTTGGGGGCCACAGATGTGTACGCCCCTGTCTTGATTGTGGAGTGGGCTTCATGGGTAGATACATTCGTGGCAGTAGATTAAGTAGCATCATTTAAATACGGGCGGTTTATCCTTGTCAGTTATATCTCAGTGAAGCCATGGAATAAAGCCATGGAAGACGAGCGGGCAGTGTAGAGACACGACCCACGGCTCACTGGCGCTGGGGAAGTTTTCTCTTTCCTCAGGAAGTTCTCTTTTAAGGACCATTTGGGAAGACTTGTGAGACTACATTTAACCTTCACATTGGGACAAATGGGTGTTTTCAGAAAACTCTGGGTGATGGGCACTCAACACAGTCCACAGTACAGATGCTAGAGAGACGTTGACCTGAAACCTATGTATTCTTATTGACCAATGGGACCCCATTAAATTCAGTTTCTAAATAAGTAAAAATAAAATAAAGTACAAAGACAGAAAGAAAAGGCAAGCCAGCCGTCCCGCTCCATCTCTCTTCCTTTCTCACATCCGAACCCCTAGGAGGCGGCCTTCTCTGCGGTGTTTGGGGGAAACAAAAGTAGCAGAGCCCTTCAGGAAAAGGTGTCCGCTCCTCTCTGACGACGCCTCCTCCCGCCCGCTGTCACGGTGTCCGCATCCGGAGAGGTTCTCCAAGGGAGAAATGAAAACTGCTCCAACGTGTTGGCAGCCCGAAAGGGTACAGGCATTTTTGACACAAAGGGATGTTTGTTTTCCTTGCATTTTAACTCATAATTTTTGACACAGTGGGAAACTCCAGCATGGCTGCCATTTAAAAATGTAACAATGCCATGGTGTTCTGATTGCCTCTGTCACGGGGGTGTTGTGACTGAAGGCCAGGGGACAAAGCAAACGAGGCCAAAGGCAGTGCCTGCTGCTGGTACCGGCCATTTCTCTGCGTTTGAATATGTCTTCTCTCCGGCCTGACGAGGAGTCACTCAGGGAGACTGGAGCTGGAAGCTGTACAAGCTCTCTCTATTCAGTCCCCTTGATTTTAATCAGAAATCCACAATTATTCTTTTCCTCCAAATAGAGAAACTCAATCCCCATTTTAAATTCAATTATTGTAATTGCAGCGTTCAGAAAAATAGCACATTCATTTTCTAATAAGAGATTGTGGATACCAAATTACTGCATATAGTATGTCAAAACAGTGAACTCGAGACTGGCAGGCCAGTGGGTGTTTTTATGTTGGCAATTTGTATTTTCTTGCAGACAATTTATAGTAATCCTACCCTTCCTTGTTTATGATATAGAAGACTGGGTTTTCAAGCCATCCTAAAGTAAAGACTGTTGTTAGGCGCAATTTAATGTAAAATCCCAGTCAGGAACATGATGGATTCTAAGAGGGGCAATAATGAAGAACCTATTGTGGTGATTGCTGGGGTGGGGGAGGGGGTAGATGGTGATGGAGGGAGACTGGGCGTGGGGTGGCGAACACGCAATGCAGTGTACAGACGTACAGATGATGTGTTGTAGAATTCTATACCTGAGGCTATGAAGTTTTGTTAATCAGTGTCACCCCGATAAATTAAATAAAAAGGAAAAAAAGAAAATAAACAAAAAGGAATCAGTCTGGCGTGTCTTTGGATCCTCTTGAACCACCTTCTGATATTTGTGAATCAGTCTCTCTCAGGCCACATTTCTATGCTGTCAGCTGTGCTTTCCACTGTCTTGCATTCTAAAAACAAAACAAAAAATCTGGGTGGTGGGCAGCTGATAATGTGACCATTATGTTTCAGCAATATGAGAATACCGTCTTCCCTTTTCCTATTCAATGTTAGTTGCTTTTGTTGGCTCAAGGGTGAGTCAGAGGTAAAAAGAAATATATTTGGATTTTGATTTTCCTGATTTTCTTAAACAGTATCTTTACAATTGGATTTCTTCAAGTGTATGCTGTTATTGTCTTAAAATTTACTTTTCCCTTGAAGTTACCTCCACGGATTTCTCACGGACACATTGACGCACCCGCCACACTCAAAACTCCTCTCGTCCACTCCGGTCACCACTGTGGAGTTCTTTTTTTTTTTTTTTTTGTATTTTTCTGAAGCTGGAAACGGGGAGAGACAGACAGACTCCCGCATGCGCCCGACCGGGATCCACCCGGCATGCCCACCAGGGGGCGATGCTCTGCTCCTCCGGGGCGTCGCTCTGCCGCGACCAGAGCCACTCTAGCACCTGGGGCAGAGGCCAAGGAGCCATCCCCAGCGCCCGGGCCATCTTTGCTCCAATGGAGCCTTGGCTGCGGGAGGGGAAGAGAGAGACGGAGAGGGGGGTGGAGAAGCAAATGGGCGCTTCTCCTATGTGCCCTGGCCGGGAATCGAACCCAGGTCCCCCGCACGCCAGGCCGATGCTCTACTGCTGAGCCAACCGGCCAGGGCCTCACTGTGGAGTTCTTGATCTCAGTGAAACACGTTCCATGACCCCTTCCCTCACATACCCTGCTAATCTAATTTATAAATTCATTCTTTCATATATATATATTTATTAAACACTGACCAGGTGCCAGGTTTAGGAGGGACAGGTTCTCAGCAAACTCTGAGATGTATTTGGGGAAACTGGCCACAGTGTGGAAGATGCTGGGAACCCACAGCTGAGATACGGCCAGAAAAGCCAGAGCGAGCGCTCATACGTATGAAAGAGGGAACAGACGTGCCCGGGTCCCTGAGGATAGAAGTGGTTGAATTGTTGAGTGCCTACTGAGTGCCAAGCACTGTAGTTATATTCTCTCAACTAATCCCCAGTTTTCCAGTTGCCAAAGTTAATGCTCTAAAAAGTGTAATCTCTTCCCAAGATGACTCTGGTGGTTCATTTTGTTAGGTCAATCCCTAAATAGATCTTGCATATTAAAAAAAAAAAAGTGTGCACAGTTATCCAAGTAGCTTTTTATTCTGATTAGTCAGACTCTCTGAACAAACTTCAAAATGGCTGGCTTCTTAGTTGTACCCATAATCACTTGATGTTTTTAATACTCATCTTGTCTGTCTATTTATCTTGCAAATCTGAATTTGAGTGCACATCGTACACTAACGTCAAAGCCCATGTCAGTATTGCACAATGCATAACCTAAAAGTTTAGACCCCAGATCTTAAATCTATGCATTTTGCTTTAGTTCCTGTACATAGGTTATTGACTACTATTTGACTGAAGCATAAATCCAAATTATATCCACCAAAAAGTTTTGCATCAGGAACATAAAAGAATGCTTAGAAAATTGAATTCTAAAGTACCTTGCCTAGCTGGTATTTGATCAGTGAAATAAAACCATTTGTTACCAGGAAGATTCCTATTGTTATCTTGAGAGGAAATGATAGTTTGTTTCTGCTTTTGTATAGCATAGTGTCAAATCTCCAGACACCTCCCAAGCAGAAATCCTTGCAGATTATGATTTCACCTCTGGGAATAAAATGACAAACAAACAAACAAACAAACCCCCCAAGATTTAAATAACTCTTAGGTTTACCTCATTTCTAAGTGTGACATAACATACCGTATTTCCCCATGTATAAGATGCTCCCGTGTATAAGACGCACATTAATTTGGGGGCCCAAAATTTGAAAAAAAAAAAAGTACTACATAAAGTTATTGAACTCAAGTTTTATTCATCATAAAATTCATACAACTCCTCATCTGCATGAAAAAGCGGGAAATGCGAGTAAAAAAAAAAATCTACAACCACTGTGTAAGATGCACACAGTTTTTAAATCCCAAATTTTTCAAAAATGGTGCATCTTCTACTTGGGGAAATATGGTATCTCTTATGAAAGAGTTGGAAGAAATAAAACTATGAGTCTTTTATTTTCTTTTGGCTGCTTTCACATGGTTGAACTTACTTAATTCTCACAAAAGTCCTGTGGAGTATGTGTCACCCTCATTTCCAGCTGAAGAAAACATGTAGGCTCTAAGATATAAGTACCTTTCCCAACACGGCCCGGCTTCTAAGTGAAGGTGTCAGAGTGTGAACCTGGGTCAGCCACAGACTGAGCCAGCACATCCCTGAGCCAGGCACCGTGCTCGGTCCTGCGCCGGCGGGAGAGCCCTCTGGGCCGGAGTCGACACGCGGCGGATGGCCGCCTTCACTCTGCTCCCGGTCATCGCTACCTCTTTGCAGTTTCGGCGGGACTCTACCTACCCTTCTCCAGTCAGTCAGCCAACAGGGTGTTTTTCTCAAGTAGTTCCTTTGGATAGTGCGTAAGAGGAATTGAGGGGCTATATTGTACCTGCTGGGGACATGAACTTACACATGAACAGAACTGGGTTCAAGTACCACCTCTGCCGTTGGAAGCCTGGACTTCTTAATGGCGGAGGGGTTTGTCACACTCCCCTCCCAGGCTGTTGTTGTCAGGACATCTGGCAGTGACTGATGGCTGCTGGCTGGCATCTGCAAGGGAAGTGCTCTGAGGTAGCTCCTATGGAGACCTTCTCCCCGGAAAGCCCCAGGCTGCGGTGGAGCGCAGGGGAGGAACCAGGCTTTTCAACACAGACCCGCTCAGAGCTGCCCGCCTTCTGGATCCGCCCCTCTCTCCCTTGGCCTGAGGTAGACATGGTTCCCTTGGCGGGGACCTGAATCATGCCAGCACTGCTCAGCAGGCGCTGCGCTCAGTGCCTCCCAGCCTTAGGGGCTGGAGGGAGGGATGGTTTGCAGCAGCTTCATTACCTGGGGAAAAAGAACTCAGAGTTACACGGGCTTGAAGAAAGATGCTTTTACTTTGAGTGTTGGAGAAAATAGAACAATTACCTGTTGAAGGCAAAGTGGATGAAAAACACCTCTGTTCATACTCTCCTGATCATTTAATCTGTTCAGATTCATTCTGCCTTTCTGAAGCTGATTCAAGCCAAACTGTCTGTTCCTCCTGGCTGCACCGTTTCTTCCCCGGGTGGGGCAGGGCACATGGCAGTCGCCTGAGCTTCCCAGCTAATGACAGACGTTTCCTACTCCAAGGGAGACTCCTCTAAGGGCTTGAGCTTCACGCACAGTATCAGAAATATGAAATGAATAGGATGGAGGCAGAAGCCATGAGTCATCCAGTCATCACTGGGCATCTTTTAGGGTCCGGAAACCGCACTGGGCCCCGTGATGGTTCCAGGGACAACCAGCCTGCTCTTTCGAGCAGCTCAGCATCTGCGGGGGTGGGGTAGGGGCAGGACTTGTATATGTAGGATCCGTGAAGACTTGTCTTCTGTCTAAACTAGATTTTCAGCACCTGGTTCAGCTACTTAAAAAACAAAACCAGAAACCAAAGATACTTTGTTGAAGAATGAATGAATGAATGAACGAATGATTTCTAACATTTTCTGAGGGCTTTCTATGTCAGGCACTGTTCTATACCTCTTCGTGTAAATTATATGTATGTATGTATGTATTATTATATGTACTTATTAACTCAGTGAATGCTCTCAACAACCTGGGAGGTAAATCTGTCAATAGCACCATTTGATAGATAATGAAAACGACACACAGAGAGGTTAAGATACTTGCCAGAGGTCCCACAGCTCCTGTGTGGTGGGGCCAGGATGTGACTTTTAGCTCCCTCTCCTTCCCTTACACCCAGACCCTCTCGGCCCTGGCCTGTGTGCTCCGGCTGCCTCTCTCTGGGCCCCGCCAGGCCTCTCATTTGTAGTTTCTCTTACCGAGCACATTTCTAAACGAGGACAGCGGCTCCGCTTTAAGGACATACAAATGGCTTGCCCTCACCTGTCAAGCATGATCCTTGTATTTTACCAGGCCCATTATGAACGCAATCTTTCTGTCGAAAATTTGCATACCTCCTTTCTTGAAAAGTAATGACAGCAATTTCTTTCCCTCCGCTCCCTTTCTGAGTGTCTCATTTAACGGCACCTGTGAAACCGACAGGCGCAGAGATGAGAAGTGAAAGAGAGCAGTTGATTAAATCATCATCAAGTCGGGCCTCAGAAAGTCAATTCTGCTTGCCGTCTGCAATGATATCCTTTTATCTTAAAGTAATGAGCTATGGCACTTTTGCATCGGGTAATGCGATAAGTTCTATTAGCATGTTCCATTTGCCTCACAAGCAAGGGCAAGTCATTTTAGCTAGCTCATATCATTGCAATCAAAGCAATTGGCTTCCCAGGCAGAGAAGAAAGGAAAAAGGCTCAGGGTGATTTCTATGGATCACAACACAGCGGAAAAAATAGACTCTTGTATTATTTTAACCCGTAACATACTTTTTCCTTCTTACTCATCAGCAAATTTGGGTTTTATTAGCTCACACAGGACTCTGAAGGAACCCAGCTTTAGTTGATGCAAACCTAGGGGACTCCAGCCCCACCCAGAGAAATAAGCAACGCTGATCAGGAAATGAAAAAGCGTGGCATTCCGGGGTCACCTAGAATGCCACGGAAGAACACAGAAGACTGGCTCTTCCTGCTAAATAACACTGTGGTCTCATAATATATTCTTGCTTCATGCCATCTTCAAAGTCATTTGTAATAGGTCCCCAGGCAGGTGTGGATTAATGCTATTGATGACTTGGAATCAGTAAATCAATGACAAAGAGGCAAAGGATCTGGTGCTTAAGCTTAAAAGAGATCTTTTACAAATCACCCAGCCCCAGACTGAGTTTTGCCTTTGGACAAGAAATTCATTTTTCTCATTTTGCCAACCACCGAGGCTTGTGGGCTCTGGGTTTTAAGTAAATTTCATCTTTGGGGTTTATGTGTGTTTATACTTGGCAAAATATGACTTCCTTTCTTCTGAGGGGGGGAAAAATGCTGAACTCTCCAAAAATTTATGAAATAGCCACTTCTTTTTCTACTTCCAAAAACACAACGATATTTTAATGAGCTAAGTGGAAATTTACAGCATACAGATTGTGTTATGAAACACACCTGGATTTCAGTGACAAGAAAATATTGAAAATTAATTTGTGAGCTTTAGAATGTCAGGTTTGAACAAAATGATTTATTTAGCAATATATTTACACTTCTAATGAATGTGGCCAGAGTGAACCTAGCACATAGTAGGCATTTTAAAATTATTTATTGAATGGAGTTGCGTGATCATCTAAGAGACCCTAGAGCAGGGGTAGTCAACGTTTTTATACCTACCGCCCACTTCTGTATCTCTGTTAGCAGTAAAATTTTCTAACCGCCCACCGGTTCCACAGTAACGGTGATTTATAAAGTAGGGAAGTAACTTGACTTTATAAAATTTATAAAACAGAGTTACAGCAAGTTAAGGCATATAATAATAATTACTTACCAAGTACTTTATGTCAGATTTTCGCTGTTTGGCAGAATAAATCTTTATAAAACAACTTACTATAGTTAAATCTATCTTTTTATTTATACTTTGGTTGCTCCGCTACCGCCCACCATGAAAGCTGGAATGGCCACTAGTGGGCGGTAGGGACCAGGTTGACTACCACTGGTCTAGAGGGAGAGTAAGATGTGTTTCCTTAGCCCCTCAGACCACAGTGGTCATGTGAGGTCTGGCCAGTTCAAGCTGAGAACTTGCAAAACTGCCAGATTCTGAGGACTCCCCATGTGGGAATGATAGCTCTCCAGTACAGAATTCCAGAAGCTTCTGTACATTTTCTGTCCATTATACCTCAACAACTGCAGATTGGTGGACCTTCTACGATTTTCAAATGTGCTCATTTTTATAAGACTGTCAGAAGGTTTATTCTTACCTTTCACTTATTTTTCTTTTCTTAAACTTCCCTTTGAAACGTCTCTTCCTCGGGGAACCTTCCCTGACCCTCTAGGTCAGATGGGCTCTCCACTGTCCGTCTCTTCTGAGACCGCTCACATCACTCTCTTGCCCAGTGTCAGTCTCCCCTTCGGCTTCCATGCAGTGAGAGGGTAGAGAACAGCTTTTCATTTTCTTAAATTGAATTTATTGGTGTGACATTGATTAATAGAATTATACAGGTTTCAGGTGTACAATTCTATAATGCATCATCTGTATATTGTACTGTGTGTCCACCACCCCAAGTCAGGTCTCCTTCCATCACCATTTATTCCTCTTCACCCTCTTCTTCCTCCCCCACTCTCTTTCCCTCTAGTGATTATCACACTGTTGTCTGTGTCTATGAGATTTTCTTTTCTTTGCTTAATCTCTTCACCTTTTCACCTAGCCTACCAACCCTTATTTCCTCTGACAGCTGTCAGTCTCTTCTCTGTGAGTCTGTTTCCATTTTGTTCATCACTTGCTTTTGTTCCTTAGATACCACATATAAGAGGGCTCATATGGTACTTGTGTTTTTCAGACTAGTTTATTTCACTTAGCATAATACCCCCTAGACCCATCCATGCTGTTGCAAAAGGTAAGGTTTCCTTCTTTTTCTACGGCCAAGTAATATTCCATTGTGTAAATGTACCACAGCTTTTTTTCTCCACTCATCTACTGATGGGCACTTGGGCTGTTTCCAGATCTTGACTACTATAAAAAGTGCTGCAGTGAACATAGGGGTGCAGATATTCTTTCAAATTAGTGATTTGGGTTTCCTTGGATAAATTCCCAGAAATGTAATTGCTGGGTCACAAGGCAGTGAGTTCCATTTTTAATTTTTTGAAGTAACTTCATATATAGCTTTCCACAGTGGCTATACCAACCTTCATCTCATCAGTGTTTTTAAAAACTCTTTATTGAATTTATAGGGGTGACATTGGTTAATAAAATTACATAGGTTTTAGGTTTACAATTCTACAGTCCATCATCTGTACATTGTATTGTGTGCTCAACATCCCAAGTCAAGTCTAACCTTCATCACCCACCAGTTTTATTCTTATCGTTTAAGCCAGTGGTCCCCAACCCCCTGGGCTGCAGACCGGTACTGGTCCATGGGCCGTTTGGTACCTGTCCGCAGAGAAAGAATAAATAACTTAACATTATTTCCATTTTATTTATATTTAAGTCTGAACGATGTTTTATTTTTTTTAAATGACCAGATCCCCTCTGTTACATCCGTCTAAGACTCACTCTTGACGCTTGTCTCAATCACATGGTACATTTATCCGTCCCACCCTAAAGGCCGGTCCGTGAAAATATTTTCTGACATTAAACCGGCCTGTGGCCCCAAAATGGTTGAGGACCACTGGTTTAAGCTATTGTTTGGCATACAGATTTTTTGAGGCGGCTTTCATTTTTTCTGAGCGCTGTAATTTGATCAGACATAGTTATTATTGCGACTGAAGGGAAGAGGAACAAATGACATCGTTTTAAAATCAATAGGAATACCTCAAACCACTTCAGGATTAAACTTTTTATTTCTAGGGCCCCAATAGCTTTAAGTTCCACATGAAGTCCAGAGCCACTGTGAGAGGAAGGGACACAGCGTGACACGAGGGCTCTGTGGCATGGTAGCAGGCACGGAGCAGCAGACTTGCTCCATGCATCCAGCATGGCTGTCGGGTGTGCATGTACAAGGAATGGGGCAGATGAGACAATGACGGTGGACATGTTTATAGTCACTGAGCCGCCACCTCACTTCTTCCAGGAAGAAAATAAGTGTCATGTTTTCTGCAGGTGGCTTCTCCTGAAATTGCTTTTAGGTGAGGGATATCTTTACGGTCTTAGATAAACCACCTGCCCCGAAGGGGAATAGATTTGTTTTGTCTGCAGCCAAGTTCAATCGTACCTAAGGTCAGATGCTGTGGTTTACAAGTTGGGGTTCTCCCTCCTTTTCCTCTCATTTCCTTTCGGCAGAAAGAAGAATAAAATAACTTTATTCAGTGGTGGTGTGCAGCCCTGACATCTTTGGTGGCAATGATAAATGGGTTTGAGATACGAAATAACTGTTCCCGCAAGGTCCATTGAGCAGAATAGAGAGCAATGCCCTCCTCAATGTCATTGGATGTGATGTATTCAATGATTGCCACTTTCTGCTTAAGAATGCATTCCATCACGGGGTACCCAGAATTCCATCTTGTTCCTTCATTCTGAATGAGGCAGAGAGGTGTCGCAGACCTTGACTCATTTCAGTTTGAATCAGAGCCTTAAAGCGCCGTTGTTGAGATTCCCAAACGGAAATGAGAACTGCTCGCTTTTGAGGAAATACCATAAAATCATAGTCACATCTTTTCTTAGCCTTTTAATGGAAGATATATTTTTTAAAAAAGTATATTTAAATGTATGATTTATTTTATAGAGCAAGAGCAAAAACATTGATTTGTTCTTCTACTTATTTCTGCATTTATTGGTTGATTCTTGTATGTGCTCTGACTGGGGATGGAACCCACAACCTTGGTGTACTGGGACAGTGCATTAACCAACTGAGTTACCCAGCCAGAGCTGATGGGAGATATTTTCTCCTGGGCCCCAACTGGAGGCTCTGCTGACAGTTTTAACCCTGCCCAGTATATTCAAATACACATCCCATTATATTAAGCAGTCAAGTTGGTCTGTGTTTCCTGCGGCTTCTTTCTTTGGAATTACTTGTCTTGTAAATCATAGTTTGCTTGTGCTATGTGGAATCAACCACATGTTGAAGAATTCCAAATAAGAATGAGAAATGTATCAGTATGATTGAGCACCTGCTATGTCCCAAGGCCTGGAAATACTCAGATGAGCAGGGCACTGCCCTTACCTATGTTAGAGCACTCTCTACTCGGGAAGACTATTGTGGTAAACAGTAGAATACAGTTTGGGATGGGATGGAGACAGAACAATTCATTTTTTAAAAAAAGAGATTAGAATTCTAAGAATTCTTTTTTTTTTTTTTTTTTTTTTTTTTTGTATTTTTCTGAAGCTGGAAATGGGGAGAGACAGTCAGACAGATTCCCGTATACGCCCGACCGGGATCCACCCGGCACGCCCACCAGGGGGGCGATGCTCTGCCCACCAGAGGGCGATGCTCTGCCCCTCTGGGGTGTTGCTCTGTTGCGACTAGAGCCACTCTAGCGCCTGGGGCAGAGGCCAAGGAGTTCTCCCCAGCGCCCGGGCCATCTTTGCTCCAATGGAGCCTCGCTGCGGGAGGGGAAGAGAGAGACAGAGAGGAAGGAGGGGGGGAGGGGTGGAGAAGCAGATGGGCGCTTCTCCTGTGTGCCCTGGCCGGGAATCGAACCCGGGACCCCTTGCACGCCAGGCCGACGCTCTACCACTGAGCCAACCGGCCAGGACCTAAGAATTCTTAATTCTAAGAAGAATATTGAAACATGCACTGTGTTTTTAAAGGTACATTAAAGATTTTTAGATAGGAACTCGGTGGAATAGAATTCCAGACAAAAGGATTTGTTAAGTGCAAAGATAGTAAGGGCTGAGAGTGTGGCCAAGTGTGCCCAGTTGTGGCTAGAACAAGGGATAGGTTAGGATGGTGCTATTCTAAAGTGTGAACACAGACCAAGGCCGGTCCGTGGGTCTGCTATGAGATTAATATGGTAGCTGAGAGTCAGCCTTTGGAAACTTTTATAGCAATTTCATAGAGTAATTTTATATCTTACATAATAACATGTATTTTTATATGTCTTTGCTTCTTTTTATTTTTCTAGCAATTTATTTTTTACTGTATATTACAAAAATATTGGTCTACAAGTTATTGGAAAGTAAAGAACTAAAACAAAAACAAGTGATCCCTGTCCACAGAAAGTCTGAGAAGCACTGTGTTGCAGGAATGGTTAGAAGGCAGGAATGGGGAAGTTGGGAGCACTGTCAAGAGTCTTTATTACCCTGCAGGCCATGGGAAGTGTCATGATCAAACTGAAATTTAGGAAATCCACGGTGGTCAGTAAGGACTTGGATTAGAAAAGGAAGAGACCATAGGCCCTTGAAAGAAGTCATTATTAGCCTCTTGCATTGTTAAAATAAAAGCCTGAACTAGAGCAGCACCCGTGACCGTGGAGATGGAGAGGACTTGAAAGGTAGAAGCCATAATGGGGGTGAGAAAGGAAGGCAGGTCTGCTCAAGGATGATGGCAAGACTGTTCATTTAGGCAGTTGAGAGACTGCGCAGTGATGCTGTGAGCATAGCACAGGAGAGGGGCAGCTTTGCACTCAGCAAAGGATGGTGGGTCTAGATTTAGACATATACTTGAGTCTGAGATGTTGATGGGGCCTGAGGAAGGGGGATTAGCACACGGAAACATGATGGCCATAGTTAACACTTATTGCCTGCACCTACCCTAAACCAGGCATTGTCTAAGTTGTTTACATATAGCAACTCATGTTCTTAGGAGAGAAATGCCATTATCACCCACATGTATAGGTAAGTAAACTGAGATGCAGAGACTTGAAATAAATTTTCCAAAGTCACATGGCTGGCAGATGGTGGGCATAGGGATTTTTAGTCTCAACATAGAAATGGCAGAGGGAACAAAGGGAATCTTTAAAGATTCCCCTGGAAATCATCTAGAAACAATAGAATTGCAGGTGCCACTCTGGGGAGACAGTGACAGTCAAGAATACGCAGAAAGGGAAGGGCCATGAGAAGATTCGAGGGAAAACACAGTATCGGTGACTGCGTACACGGGGAAAATTCTGGGGAGTTCAGTTGAAACAATCCAAATATCCAGCACCAGGGAACTTGTTATTTAATTAGTTAGTTAGTTTTATTTTTTAAATGTCTTCCGGTAGATCTTTTTTTTTCTTTGATTTATTTATTTATTTATTAATTTTTTTAGAGAGAAGAGACAGGGAGAGAGAAGGAGGGGAGGAGCAGAAAGCATCAACTCCCATATGTGCCTTGACCAGGCAAGCCTGGGGTTTCAAACCAGCGACCTCAGCATTCCAGGTCGACACTTTTACCCACTGTGCCACCACAGGTCAGGCACTAGGGAACTTTTTAACTAGGTTATTTACAATTTAAACAGTAGATTGCAGTGCAGCCTTTTCTTAAAAAAAAAAAAAGCGATGTTACAGAGAAAAATTTACTCACCAAAGTATTTGGCATGGTATGCGAAAACGAAGCAGGTTGCAAAATACCATAGTATTTCTTAAAATGCGTGTGTGTGAAGGAGGGGACAGCATGGAGAACAGGCTGAAAGGAATGATACAAATGTGTGAACCAGGTTTGAGGGTGGTAGACTGATTGGTAATTTCAAAAAAAGACATAGTAAAAAAATATGTATTAATGTTTAAAAGGAAACACTATTGGGTGGGTGGATGGTTGGTTGGTGGGTTGGTTGGTTGGTTTGTCAGATGGTTGGTTGGTTGGTTGGTTGGTTGTTTGGTTGGTTGGTTGGTTGTTTGGTTGGTTGTTTGGTTGGTTGGTTGTTTGGTTGGTTGTTTGGTTGGTTTGTTGGTTGGTTGTTTGGTTGGTTGGTTGGTTTGTTGGATGGTTGGTTTGTTGATTGGTTGGTTGAAGAGTTGAAGGGGTGGGACATGTTTGGGACATGAAGAAGTTGCCTCCAGAGGTTCAGGTCTAATCTGTGAAGCTGGAGGGAGGAGGTGACGCAGAAGTGGGTGGTGACATGTTGGAATGGCTGCATGGACTCGGGTAAGGAACCAGGCTCTTCCTAATTCTGCATTTGAAGCACATGGTTCAGATTCCCTGCCTTCCTATTTCCCTCTTTGTCTGTGGTGGGCTCAGGTGGGCTCTCTGTCTGACAGCCAAATGACCGAGAATTCTTCCCTGGCCGGGATACAAGGGCTGATCGTTCCTTCTCGTGTCTTGTTTTTAAGATGGAGGAAAATATTTTCTGCTTTTCACGAAGGGCTTGGAAATCTAGTCACAGAGAGAGTACTCCTCTGTCACCGCAAGGTGGTCGTTAGTGTGCAAACCTGTCTGCTAATAAACCAGTGCAGCACCCCGATGTCAAAATGCTTAAAATGGCCAGGTCCGCTGGGAGCCCATTTCTGCATCTGACATGCCTCTTCCGTTTCCCAGCCTCATGCAGGACATAAACCTGCAGCCAGAGGTGGCTCGGCATGAACTCTGATAAATTGGAGTGGGTGTCTAGGGATCAGGCAGCAGACACTTCTTCTTTTAACCTTCCAAGACCAAGACTCCTTTGGCCAAAAATCCACCTTGTATTGAACTTAGGGTATGAAAGCTGTACAGTGTATTACTGTGAATTTGAGACCATGAATTCTACCCACACCGACTCTATAAAACAGCCTCCCCTTGTCATAAAGCAGGCCCATAAACCGCTGCCAGCGAAGCAGAAAGACTCCTCAGGCCCATGGCCCGCTTTCCGTCTGGAGTTGTCAACAAACCCCCTTTATGAGTGGAATAGACCTCTTGTATGTGTCGAGCTTCTGGCTCTTTACAGAGTGTGTTAGGAGCCAGGCTAGGCAAACGTTAGGCGCTGTTTGCTGAGTGCATTTATTGCCTTTGCATAATTTATGAGCTGGAGGGGTTGACCATCATTCGTCTCTGCCAGGGGCTGGCACTCGAGGCTCCAGAGAGTGGAGCTGTAAATTGGATGGTGCGCTCCTGCTGAGCTCACGGCAAAGTCCTCGGGTCAGTATGGGAATTTAATACCAGAAATGGAACTGTTTTCTCAGCGCACCATGTGGGCCTCAGCACAGCAGAGACTGTTTTGGCAGACTCTGCGACTAGCCTTGTCGAGGAGCTGTCACTCACCCGGCATGTTGTGTGGGGAGCCTGAGCATTTTTAATCGGCTTGGCATCCGTGCTGCTTCCATAATGGATACCAGTAGGTCTCAGTTCTCCACCATATGCTTAACTCTGGAGACAAGGTGCTTCTGGGTATATCAGTAATTACTTGATGCGGAATTAAGTGGACCTTGAAATTAGAACTGGACTATTGGAAAGCAGGAAGCTTAACACTTTGATAGAAATAACTGGTCCCAGGGACACACTGCTGTAGGATGGGGGGGGGGGAGTGGTGTGTAGACCACGGGGGTAGTTCCTTCCCGACCTCCCCACCCTTTCTGCCCCCTGCACACCAGTCCTTGGTGCTGTGGACAAAGGCCATGCCGCAGCCTTCAGCTGTCATGGATCGCTTCACAAGGTGGGCTGTGAACATCTGGGAACATAAGCCTGCCTGTTCAAGCCCTCTTCTCTCTTCCATGCCCCTCCTGGGTCATGCTTTGTCACTCTTGAAAATGTGCTCAGAACGTAGGAACCTCAGGGAAGCCTTAATTCAAGACAATGGAAAAGTCCCCCAGTCAGGAGAACCGTCGTTTCTCATCTGTCTGTTGTTCTGGGCCTTCGGGATCATTACGTCATCCATTTTCTACCTCACCTCGTGTGACTTTATTATAGAGAGGTCTATAATTTTCTACCTCACCTCGTGTGACTTTATTATAGAGAGGTCCACTGATCAGGCAACAGAAAGCAAGGTGAGACCATCTGAGGTTGGAAGCTCGGTTGGAAATGATGCAGTGGCACTTGGTTAGAGTGCAGTCACTAAAATGCTGACCACCCCGTGGCACCGAGGAGCCAAGCCGGTAGGCAAAGAAAAAGTCCTAACTCTTCGGTCTGTGAGGCTGTGATGTGAGTTCCTGAATGTGCATAGTACAGAGAGCTTTGGCTAGAAGGAGAAGTAGTCTCCAAATTGTGTCTTATAGTGTAATACCAAGATGTCTATTTGGATGGGGTTCTCGTTATTTTTCAACTGCAAGCTCTCTGACAGTGGGTTAAACACTAAGGTACTGCATTGCCCGCTGAAGAGAGAAAAGTTCAGAGGTTGGCTGCTTGAGGTTGGTTCGAGCGGCTCAGCTCTGCCAAGGTGTTTCTTCCTCGGCCCACCATCTTGTTTCTGTATGTGGGCTTTTTGCCTCATCTTTACAAGGTGCTGCCACATATCTACACCTCACATCACCATGCAATTGTATTCAAAGGCAAGAGGCAAGTGCTCCCTGCTTTTCTCCCTTTTTTTGAGGAGAGCAAAATTTTCCAGAAGCCTCAGCAGAAACAAGCTCAAGTCTCAGCCAGAAATGCACCTTATGGCCACCCTTAGCTGCAAGGAAGGTTGGGAGAAAGAGACTGTCTGGCTTTTTTAATCTCGAAATTTCAGGAGACGGCACAGACTGGGGAGAGGGGATGGTGAACGTCTGTGGGTATCTAGCCACTAGTGACTGCTGTATAAGCAAACTTATTCTCCGTTTCTGTTCATGGCAACATCAGGTCCCATATCCAGGTGGCCACACTAAAAATCCTTGGCATCATCCTAGATGCGTCCCTCTTGCTGGCTCCCCACATCCATGTGTTACCAAGTCCTGTTGGTTCTGCCTTCAGAAGCGCTCAGCCATCTGTTCCTGCCTTTCTGAAGCCACACGCTGTGCTGGATTAGACAGCGCTGGTTGACAAATCGGTGTCCCCATGACCCGGGTCTTTCCCCACAGCGCCCTGTCCCTCCTCCACCATGGGAAGGGTCATGTGAACAGAACGTCACTCTGATCATGGCACCCCCCACCCCCTGTCAGTGTTTGCGTCCTAATTCCATCTCTAGAGTCAGGCTCCACAGAGTCTCAGTCAGCCGCCCTGTGTGGCGGTGGTCCCGTGAAATTATAACAAGCTGAAAATTTTTTCATCATGTGGCAATGTTGTGGCTGTTGTGACATCATAGGGCGACTCATTACTGATGTGTTTGTGGGGAAGCTTATATAAACTAACCTACTGTACTGCCAAACCTGTGGAAGCACAGTACCTGCAATAACACACAGCACAGAACGCTTGGCATTAATTGCGATTGTGTTACAGGCTGATGTGTTTCCTATGCTCCTTATTAGAGTGTGCTCTTTCTCTTATTGACAAAAAAAAAACACGTTTGCTGAAAAACGGTATTCCGTGTTACACTGGGCACGGCTTCATTCATCTTACGTTTCTGGCCTCTCTTGATTGCATCCTTTTCTATTGTGCTTGATTTAATCTCATATTGTTTTGTACAGAAACAAGCTGTACAGGCTTGTAGCCTAGGAGCGGTAGGCTGCACCATAGAGCAGTGTGGTAGGTTGTATCACCAGGTTTGTGGAAGTGCACTTGATGGTGTTCACACAACAATGAAATTGCCAGACAGTGCACTTCTCAGAACACATCCCGGTCTCTGCGTGGTGCGTGACCACGCTGCTAACCTGAGCACCACCTTAGGGCCAGTCCCGTGGCGGCCGTGAACGTCCATCTAGCTTAGCAGTGCTTACCGAGGGCAGCTGAGTGCAGGAATTGATGTATTATTTTATCTGCTGTGTGTTTTCTCTAACAAAACACATCCCTTTTAGAAAAATGAAATATTGGATAACAAAATATTCTTGTTTTTTTTTTTTTTTTAATTATATGATTTTTTTGCCCTTTTCCTTCTAATGAGAGACCCAGTGCATAGAGCTAGTTACCAATCTCTGGCTGTCCCAAACGCAGCTCAGCGGTTGGTGCTTGGAGTCTGTTAAACAGAGTCGACTGCCCATACTGTTGACTTGTTACCCTGACCTCGTATCCTTGGCATGCGTTTTGTAGGGAATATTCCCTCTGTTCTCTGGGCCTCTAACCCCTGGTGAAGGCAGCTTTCACAGGTGGGAAGCCTCACCCATTATGTTCTATTTCCTTCCAAGTCCAAACGGGAGAAGGCCGTGCCCGAGGGCTACCTCCTTCCTTCTAGAAAGGCACCGGGAGAGAGACAGCCACTGACATGAGCAGAAGGTCTCCATTAGAGAATCGATCTTGTTCTGAATCCCACTGAATGAGCTTGACTCGCCTGAGTCCTGTGGCCGGGTTGGCTCCTTGGGGGGCAGCCGAGGGCTCCCGGGTGCGCTGAGCACTTGCCAGACGGCCCACAGGAGGGGTCGCAGAGCGCAGGCGCCGGAAAAATCCACGGGGCAGCTTCTCAGCACGCGGCTGCTCACCTGCCTCCCAGCGTGGGAGCTGAAGAGACTTTCTCCAGCTCAGATAACATGTCCGACGCCCTTACTTGTCATGCCTTTTTTTTTTTATATTTCTGTGTCAAAAACAAAAACCCACTCAAGTTTTGCACTAACCCTTATTCTCTTATTTTCCTTTTCAGTGTGACAGCGACAGTGACCAGGAAGAGAAGGTAAGCCACCCCAGTTGTGGGCACAGTAGACCAGACACTGAGCACCATGGTCTTCCCACACCCAGTGGCAGGTGCTGGGGTACCTGCTTCACCGTGACAGCACCTGTCTCCTCTGTAGAGACAGGCTTTGTTTACACAGTGACATTCTCTACAATAAGAAATCACATTTTGTTTGTGAGGTCCGCTTTTTTTTCTTTTTTTTTTTTTAACTAGCCCTTTAGTATTGCACCTATGTGACACGAAGGTTTTTTGGTTTGTTTTTGTTTTTCTTTATGGAAGTTTTTAAAGAGGAAATCATTGAATCGCCATCTGATTTTTCTTTTTGAATCCTTGATTGGAACATTAAGCGTGCTCCTCTGTATTCATAATGTCATGTTTTCATCTGTTTTCCTGGCCCATATGCTTCTTCCCACTCTTCAGTGCATATTGGCCTCCTTGACAGAAATGCTCGTGGTGATGCTCCCAGGAATGTCAGCCTGGGGTGGGGAGGGGCAGGGGACATCATCTGGGAGGGCACTGTTCTCTTCTCATCCAGGTGGGTGGCTGAGGGGGAGGGCAGTTCTTCCAGCAGGTACACACTCAGCTCCCGGGCTGGTAGCCACCAGCCGCTGTGTATCCAGTTCAGCACGGAGCGAGACAAGGAGCTCTGCGTGGGGCTCTCCACAACGGGAGCCCTGCCTGGTAACGTGACCTCCCTGCTGCCTGAGCAGAGGGATCGTCCGTCCGTTTGGTCTGCCTTCCTACGTGTTCTTATCCCCCAACCACGTTTCTTCCCAGTTTTGTGCCTACTTCATGTATTTCGAAAAGAGTTACCTGAATACCGTGGTTTCTGTATTTCTGGGCACCACAAGGAAGGGACTAGCTCTCCCTGCCCCAGCCTCGGACCTGTCTGGCGGAGCGGGCTTGTCTGAGCCCTGTTTTCCACCTGGCACCTCCCCCGGGCTCGCCGATGGTATTCAGGGTCTGTGGTTAGCGTTGACTGGGACCTTTCCATCGGCCCAGATTCTTCCCCCTCCTCAGCTGCCAGCCTCCGAGAAGAGACGGAAAGGCTCTTGTTCTGTCCTGTTGTTAATTTGAATTCAGCATATGTAGCCTGTTATAAAATGCGAGACATCATCATTTGAGCAGGTCAAGCATATTCAGATGAAGACAAATGGTGCTTATTTGATTTCCTTAAAATCAGGAAATGAAAAAAGTGCTCTCTGGAGAAATCATGTTCTGCCCGACTTGGATGATAGACCAGTGCGTGTCCCCCAGATAAGAACAGGCTCTCAGCCCGAGGTTTTTATCTCTGAAGGACGCCCAGGACTGTCAGCTTGCTGACATGTGCATTATCCATGTCATTTTAAACAAAGTGACCTGTGGAAGGGTGCGCTGTGCTGTGACACAGTAATGGGCTGTTGGATGACAGCGAAAGTACACGCTGAAAGGGGATTGTGGATTATTCTTTTGTTTAACTGACAAGTAGGAGCTGCCTTACTCCAGCCCCTGGACTCGGCTCCTCGAGCAGGTCCCCTGGGGGCCTCCCGCGCCAGTGTGTCGTAGGTGCCAGGGGCACACGGACAGCAGAAGAGGCTCCCTGTTCGAGGCGTGCCCGTGGGCCCCTGGGAGACATCAGGCCACATTCCCGCGTGGCAGTCACTGTCACAGGCCCCGGGAGGGCCTGCACTTTCTGCCGTCCCAGGGGCTCCTTTGCAATGATGGTTGATCTCATTTTCCAAGTTGGGGCCACTGCTCCAAGGGTAGGGGATGCGCCTTCTTGGGGTTTCCGCCGCCGAGCGGGAAGTCTTCCCGTAGAGGCCCCATGCGTTCCACAGGCGTCGCCGCCCCCCGCCGAGGTGGAAGGTGGGAAGGATGTCCAGCTGTGCGTTCTGTGCAGGCATCTTGATCAGCAGTCCCCACCTCCACTGTAGTCCGAATCACAGGGGAGCCGTCCGCATCCCGACGCCCGGGCCTCGTCCCAGGCCCGTTTCCTGGACTCTTGAGAGGCTCCTGGCGCCGCTGGTCCAGACGATCATCTGGTCGGTAGTTTGGGGAATGACCAGAGCAGTGTGTGGTTTTCAGAGGGACCTGGGGAGCCTCCCACACACCGAGAACACCTGAACTGACCCTTTCCGGGACCTGCATTCCCGGGTCACTGCTGGGCAGGTTTCCGTCTCTGAGAGCGGAAAGCCGCAAGGGCGCCGGGGCCAGACTAACAGGGGCACCCGCCACTAAGAGCGTGGGATGGTATCAGGACATGAAGGAGAGTCAGGAGATGTTTATAAGCAAGTCCGCAGAATCGGGGAGATGATGGGAGGGGAGGGGCATTTAGAGGGTTCCCCATCACGTGCGCACTTTCCATCTCCGCTGCCCCGCTGTGTTTTCTGTGGCCTGTGGCGGCCCTGTGGGTCCTCTTCTCCTTAACGGGGAGCTGCGCCACAAGCACACTCCCATCGTCTGCCCCTCACCCCATGCCCCGGGCATCCCCGAGGGCTCCTGGCAGGAGCAGTCAGGACTCCCATCGCAGCGTGCCCCCTTGGCCCTGTCATAGCTAAGATGATCAGGCTTCCCCTTTTGGACTGAGCGTGTCTGGTGTTTATCACTGGCTTTAATTCTGTTCTCCCAGACTTGTGCTCTGTGCCAGAGCCTGGGCCCCTGTCAGCCTCCTCCGTGCCAGCGTGTCCTTTCTGGGCCCCTGGCGAGCCCCACAGCTAAGCAGGGGCTGCTTTCATGTGCCGCTTGGAGGATTCGCATTCAAATCTGAATTGCTAATGGTGGGAAAGATGCCACTCAGTGCCCTGGGATCCCTTCAGCAATCCCACCAGGGATGCTGTTGGAGGCAGAAGTGAGACTTGTAGGGCACCCGCTGGGATTTCTTTCTGGAAGACCTGTCATTCTCTTACTCCATGGGGATCTGCAGAACCGGCGGTCTAAAATTAGGGTACTGTATTTCACACAGCTGAAGGAATTAAGATAAACTCTGCTTTCCTCTGATACGAAGCTGTAATTTATAAAATGATACCCTTACTAATTAACGTGGAAGTGCCCGGGAAAGGGACTGAAAAAGCAGCGCTTTCCGGAAACGCAGGAGACCTACTTGTGCATGGAAGAGGCTTTGATGAGACCCGAGCAGAGCCTCTCTTGTCCTATCAGATCCCCCGGAGGACTCGGGTGGAATAGAAATCGGGCGAGGGGTTAGAAGAGGCTGTGAAGACTGCATCTTAGATGTGGGGTTGTCTCGCTGTAGTTAGTGCGAAGAAAAGAGGCAGCGCCTGTCACCTTAATCACCCAAATTCAGCAATTATTCCAACACCCCCTCCACACACACCCACGAAATGAACGGGTATCAGGAGAACAAAGAGGCAGCACACACAGTTGCACCTATTTAGCCTGTATTTTCTCCTGCCTCCTCTCTTCCTCCTCCACTGGCAGCGCCCATTATGCCGAGAGACGCCCTCCTGTTCGGTTATGAAACTAAGCTGAAGATTAAAAGTAATTCTTTCTCTGTCTACTCATTTCCCTTTTCCTGTGTAGGCCACGTGACAGAGCTGGTTGGAAGGCGTAGTGCCCAGGGGTCCAAACCTTACACCCCCATGTCCAGCAGGTGGTCTATGGTTCTTTCTGACTGTCCATTGCTACTTTGTAGCTGGGGACAAGCCTCAGTTCTCTCATCTGCCAAATGGGGACAACAGCTCCACCTGTAGTCTTGTGACATTTCAGTGAAGGTGCTTGGCTCCATGCCTGCTCATAGCATGTGCTCCATGAATGGTAGTTTTCCTTTGTTTCACTTGGGGTGAAAAGAGAGAGAGCCACCTGGGGCAGGAGGAAGCCTATCCTCCTCTTCAGAAAGCTCTGGCTCTGTGGAAAGACCTGCCCGGGGGCTGCATGGATGATTTTCCCCACCGGAACCTGAAGTTCAGCCTTCATCCCCAAGGGCACTTCTTTCTGCTATGAGCTTAAAGGAAGGGCAGTGAAATTCTGCCTTAAGAAGGGTCCCCCAACAGAACTTCTTATCTTAAATATCAGGCTGTCTTCTGGGCACAGCCTTGGAGCCAAGAGCAAGCCTGCTGTCCTGGAACGGTCAGACGGCAAGGGGCTACATTATACACCCTGTACCACATGCCACACTGTGGGTTCCCAGGTGCCCATCATAGGGGAGCTGGTCTGATTCAGTACATCGGGGGCAGGGCACAGTGTCTGTGTTTTTTTGGAAAGCTTCCTAAGATAATTTTGATACACAATTAGTATTGAGAACCTCTACTTTATAACAGCTGTCAAAGAGAAACTTACAGGTTTCCACTGGTTATGCTCTTAAACATTGGAGCACTCAGAGGAAAGGTGAAAACTACCACAGTATTTGTGCAGAGGAAGCCACATGATGCTTATGCTCATAGACGCGTGGAGTGTCCGCACATGCAGCACACGCGCACGCGCACGCACACACACACACACACACACACACACAATATCTCCCATAGAGGTGAACTCTCGTTTTCCTAATGAAGCTTCTAACATGAGTCCTGATTGCAGTTTCTCTGTCTGGGCTTTTCACCCTTTGAGTGGCCACCTGGAGAAGAAGGTGGCTTGGTTCCTGTGGTCTGCTCACCAGTAACTGGAGACAGCCTCCTGGGACACGGGCTAATTCAGGGGTCTCAAATTCAACTCAGCATGTGGGCCGCAGAGCAAGATCACAGCCGTTCGGTGGGCCGCACTAGGTCTACAAAAGGCAACTGTTACGCAACACTTTTCTCACTGCAGTTGAAAACAAAAAAAAAATCAGTACAACAAGCACAATCGTACATGCAGTTTACTCAGTGTCACAAAACGACCAGAAACTGTAGTTCGCATCACAACTGCTGTTATCTAAGCTAATATCTAGCTAGGATGCTAGAGAAATGAAAAATACAAGTAGGCCCCTAGGCTTACTTAATTTTACCCAAAATATTTTGAACTTCGTGGATTAGTCTGCGGGCCGCACAAAATTGTTCGGCAGGCCGCATGCGGCCCGTGGGCCGTGAGTTTGAGACCCCTGGTAATTGCAAGTGCAGTACCACCTGCTTTCCACACCAGCTTCCTCTCTCATGCCACACTTTTTTGGTTGCATTTTATATATATTAATTCATGTTACGTTTGTTGGTTTGATCACCTTGTTTTCACGAGTGTGGGAAGGGTGTAGTTTCTAAGAAAAGCGGCAAGGAAACCAGCAGAGGCTTACGTTCCTAACTCAACACAGACCACATGCCCAGCTTGGCTCCTGCAAGACACGGAAAGTGCTGAGATGTCAAAGTGAAGCCTGGGCATGTGACTTCTGCTTACAGTGGAAGAGTCCCATCCCTTCCCTGGCCACGTTTCACAGCGGTAGTGATTGTGCACCCTCAGCAACATTCCAGAAGCTCGGGAGGCCCTCACTGTTCCGTCCTCGGTTTGCAACTAGGACTTGTTCTGATGAGGAGGCAGCTTAGAGATGCTGTCCCGTCTTGCGGCTAGACAGAGGACTTTCCTCCTCTCTTCCAGCTTCATTCATAGCAGCAAAGCCAGCGCCGAGTCCCCGGGAGCAGAGCAGGGGCCCACGTTCTCGCCCTGGTGTGACGCCTGGCGTGACATAGGTGTTCAGTCAGGTTCACTGTTCTGCTAAGTTGGCATGATCTCCAAACAGAAGGGATACGGGAGGCAAGTCCAGAAAACAAGTTCACGTCAGTCCCAGTGTTCCAACGCAACTGAGGTCTCATCTTCTGCCGTCTTTATTTCTTCTAAACTTTTATTTTTTCATAAGACACTTGGAAGCCATCTGCAAATTTCCTGGCTTATTTGGGAAATTTCTTTAGTTCTGGCTGAGTTTCAAGAGCTTTGCATTTGGGATGCCTGACTTCATAATGCCCATCCACTTAACCTCTTCTTACCCCTCTAAGATTATGTCTGGGTCAGAATTGTTCTTCGAACATCATCCTATTTCCAAATGGCTTAATTCCAGCATACTCATCCAAAATGTCTATTAATACCATCTTGGGTTAAATTTCTACTGCAGATTATTCTAAATTCTGATTCTCGTTAAATTCTTCTCTTTTTTCGTATCACGGCATTTTGATGCTAAATCAAAACTTGTTTCACTCACATTGAGTGTGTATGTTGAATATCTGCCGACGAGTACCCTGTCATGCACCTGAAAAAGAGAGAGGTATAAATGTAGAGATTTTCTTATTACATATAAATCAATAAAAAGGAATACTCAAGAGTTATGGGAAGTTTGTCAGACATCTTCATTTGCACTCTTGTTTTTTATAAGGAACAGAGAGAAGAAAGAACAGGTCTAGATGCTCTGTTGTTCACCATGAGTGAGTAGTGGAGAAGGTTACTCTGAAGACCTGTTTCTTATTTCTCAAGAGCCAGCTGCGTGGCCTTGGGCGAGTTACCTAACGTTGCTGAGTATTAGTTTTGTCATCTGTAAAATGAGGCCACATTTAGTGACCCAACACTGAATATCTTGATTTTCTATGTAGCTGTTTACATAGACTCAACAACATGGCAGACCAAGAGGGAAATTGATCTGTGATGGTATCTTCTCTTTGCCGCAGCAGAAGGAAGTTATATACGGCTTGTTTCCATCTTTCCGCTCTCTGGAATCCCAAAGAGGGCACCAGGGCACATCTCTGTTGATGCTTTCAGGAACTGAAGGAAACACACCTATGAGCCTAATGTCTGAACAGTGTCATTACCTATTGTTGGTTTATTCATTCAGTCATTCATATCCTATTTTTTTTCCCAAGTACCTGCTGATGAACCCACATGGGCATTGTAGTTCCCTGACTGTGTTAGGTCTGTCGCCATGTACCTGTCACTGGGCAGCAGAGCAATTAGTTTAATCTCTGTCCCTTAATTACCCTATGTCGGAGTACATGGGAACTAGTGAAGATCCAGCTTATGTAATGTGTTTGAGGAAGTCACTTGATTGGTAATGAGTATGATTTAAACCTATAAAAAGAATTCTTCTGGAAATGTCCAGAGTTGAGCACACGGTTCCACATTCCCAGAGAAAAGATCTGCTTTCTCTTAGCATGAGCCTTTGGCATGGAGTTCATGGTTTACCTTGAAGGGAAGGTTGCAAAGCTGAGGAGGAATTAGGTGGAAGGGTTGACTTGCACCCTCGTGAAATTGATCCTGAATCCGGAGTCATCTGAATAGTTGGAAGGTCCTAAGCACAGAGGCATTGGTACTGGTGACACTTCTGATAACTTGAATTATGCTGATGGCTTCTCATGGAGTATCAATCACCAGGGCAGCTCTTTGGTTCTTGGAAGAGTCTGTTTTATTATTCTGTGATTCTACTTGAAGAGTGCTCTGTCTTCAGTAAAGATGGACGAATTGTTTTGTAGTCATGCACATGTGTATTTGTGTGTGAGTGTGTGTGTGTGTGTGTGTGTGAGTGTGTGTGTGTGTGAGTGTGTGAGTGTGTGTGTGTGTGTGTGTGTGTTTGCCTCAGTCAATCCCCACTTGGCAATGCTTGGTTGGTGTTATATTTACAGATAATTCCTCCTTAAAATATTGCCATTCTAGGTATGAAAAAGATAATAATCAGCCAAACTTTATACTTTCAGAAGTCCTGAAATGCAATGGATAAATGCATGTTATTTTTCTTCTTATTATTATTTTTTTTTTATCAAAGTTAAGGCTGGACTACCTTCTATACATCATAGAGCTTTCTTCTCATTCTTGTGAGCGTCGTACTGAGAAGTGCTAGCTGTAGCTCTGCATGACCTCTCCAGTTACTTACAGGATGACCGGAGGCAGCTTTCTCCTTTGCTGCTCTGACCCCGGGCTTGACTCAGGGTCTGCCAAGTCAATGCATGTGTACGGAGACAGTGGAATGCTGAACTTGAAATAAGGATTGACCAGGAACCAGTGGCATGGGGTGGCTGTGGTACCCAAGGGTCTCAGTTTAGACTTTTATCTTTTTTTGGAGGTTTTTCTTGGAGGAGAAGGGGCTTTTTATTATGTATCACTCTCTGCTTTCTTGGACTAAAGATGACACTCATTTCTTGGGAGGCAGCAAAAAAAATTGAGATTAGGATCCATAGTCATAACTAAATAATAAGAAGCACCACTTCACATTGAGGAGGACATTGGATTATTTAAAATACTGTACAAATGTTATTTGTTTGTGACCTATTTAAATAGCCTTGCTCATTATCTGTACTATACTGGTACTGAACTAAATGACAGGTCTTTCCATGGGCTTGATCTTCCCAAGCAGATGTCATTTTACAAATAAAGAAAATGAAACTTAAGAGCTAGTGTATGATGGCGCTGAGGTGTAAACCGTCTCTTAAGTTCCAAGCCCTCCCTCTTCCCTGTACACTGGCTGTGTTGGGAGGTGACCAGAAGTGCCATCTGAGGACCCAGCTGTCTTCCTCTCTGTGCCTTACTCTCCTTGTGCCACAAGAAGCCCGGCTTATATCTTACCAAGCCACCCACCACCCACTAGCTTCTAGAAATTCAAACATGGAGTTGCTCAGTCAACACTGAATAAATGCAACCTGGGTCCACTGTCAACTCTTCTGCAGTGTGCCATTTAAAGAAATAAACCTGCGAAGGCGTTGTCCAAGGTGAAAAGGGAAGAGCTGCAAGGTCTATGTTTTAACTCTTACCAATGAGAGGCAAAATCCACCTGTGGACCTCCACTGTGAGTAGAGAGAGGTGGAGGCTGCACCACCCACAAGACTAAGCATGAGCCATGTTTGATCAAGGAAGCCAGTCGTCTTTTCACGTATAGCTATCTTATTAAACCATAGACCCCCAGCATGGACCCCACACCTAGCAGGTGCCTGACAATAGGTGTCGTGGAAATAGGAGTTCCATACCTGGGACTTGCTCTGTTGACTAAACCCCAGGAAGGAACAGGGACTGCTCACAGGCCCCCAGGAAGTGTGGGGAGCCTGAACAGAGGCTTGTCTCTGAGCTTCTGTTCCAGGACCTCTTGCAGCCGTCGGATCTCCCAGACTGTTTGCTTTCTATAACCAGGACGGGAGAATGGACCATGACATCACCATGGCCGCTGAACTGCGCCCCCACTCTGTGTTGCTGTCTGCCACCTGAAGAGCCCTCCTCCCTTCCCCAGACACTGACTCCCACCCTTGCAGAGGGTTTCTGGGTCTGCCAGGGCCACAGGGCATGTCCTTTTCTGACTGCAAATGCTGCAGGGGGTGTTCCTACGGCCCAAAGGGTAGTAAATATCCGAAGCAGCCCTGGCCGTGGTAAAGATTACGTGTCTGCCACTAAGGGGAGAATCCAGTGTTTATCGGCCCGACCGCGTGCCGGCTGAGCTGATTACGGCCCAGCACTCTGTCAGCCAATGATTTGTCCTGTCCTTTATCATCTGTGTCACTCAGCAGCGTGCTGGCGAAGGGAACGGATCGCCCCTTTCCCTTTTTTTGTACCCATTTCGTGTAGAAAATTTGTATTTACTTTGGGAGTGTAATTTGTTCCTCATGGATAATGTGACCCTGAGCGGAGCTGGATCATGGGTTAGTTGAAGTGATATTTTCCGCTAATGGTAGTCGTACATCATCGCTGTCAGCTCGGGTTAGGAGGCAAGCACATTACAGCTCCATTTTACCTCTGCAGGCATCTGGGATTATTTGCCATAACCGAGTATGACATGACCGCACTACAGAGTGCATTAAAATTTTACTGGCTTCTCAGGCAAGTCCCCGGCTCCAGAGTGTGCTTCAGGCAGGCGGTCGGACAGGGAGCCCGAGGGCCCTGGCTTCCTGCACAGAGGTGCCGTGTGGGGGCGGGGTGGGGCCTCTGGCCTTGAGAAAGGAGCCAGGGCAAGAGTTCCTGGGTGCCAGCCTGCAGACGTGTGTCTCTGCACATCCCAGGCAGGCCAGTGATGGGCTGTGTGTGCATGCAGCGGCGGTGGGCCCAGCGTCCACTGCAGCCTGCGCGCTCTCCTCGAGGCGGTGCCCCCCTCACCCCGCGGTAGACTGGGCAAGGGCTCCCTCTCCCAGGGAGAGCCCAGGGTGTGTGCGAGGCTCTGCAAAGCCTTGGGCTGGTTCTGATTGTTTTGTCTGCCTGTGGTCAGACAAAAGGAAGGAGGCATGGGTCCTCCCAGCAGAGCCTGTGTCCACCCATGCAGCATGACGGGAACCTGATGTCCTCGTGAGCCCTGTTGGAAATGGTTGCCAGGACCTTTTACACATTGCACCGTACAGTCTGCACACGAACCCAGTGAGGGGTAGGCATGATTGCCCCACTTTTCTTATTAGGAAACTGAGGTTCAAAGAGGTAAAATGTCTTACCTAGCATGCAAATGATAGGAGAAATGGGATTCTTATGTTTTATTTACAATGTGCTGACTTCAAATCTTGAAGTGTTTTATTTACAGAGGCAATAATAACTATTAAACAGTGTGTGTGTGTGTGTGTGTGTATGTGTGTGTGTGTGTACACACACTGCAGCCTAACAGGTGGGTGTGAATATCATCCATTCACAGAGGAAGAACTCGGTGACGGAGAGCTTATGTGACATGCCCAAGGTCTTGCACCAGTTAGTGGAAGAACCAGGTTTTGAACCCATGTTGTCTGGCTTCTGAAGCAGCACACTGAGCCTCTGACCTGGGCTGTCCCTCACTGCCACATTGCAGTAAGCCTGAGGACTGATGGGGAAAGTCCAGGGAGAGTAATAATGTGCTGGAGTAAAAGCAAATGCTCAGAGTATTTGATCGCTCTCAGTTGTAATTCGAAAACCCAACAAAATATTGCTCTAAAAAGATGCCCTGCAATGAGCTTTAATTAGGTAATAAGTCCCATTTGCAGTCAGCACATTACTTGCATGCAAAGGACACTTCCAAGGTGCTTAAAAGGCATTTTGTTTAGGTTTCATGTTGGTCAGTCTGGAAAAAGACCGCATTCTTTTATATTGCTTAGATCCTTATTGTTATTAGAAAGCTGTGATGAATTGATTATGAATTGCATTCCTTGAAAGGACAGTTTAAGGTCAGTAATGAGTGGGACACACACCAGGGCCCACCCTTGTCAGCCAAAGTAGATGCATCGCACATTCCAGATGGGAAGAGTCCGAGTGCTGGACACTTAAACATTCGCATGGGCCGGCAGCCCAGACGTTACCTTTTCTTCTGCAGACAGACCTCTCTCCACCGCTGCAGCCCCATCACCTTTCTTCCAAGCTGGAGTTGGTACCGCTCCTGGGCAGAATGGAAAAGCCGCCCTTCCCCTTGGCCGTGTGTGCGGTGGGGTCAACAGTTCATGAACTTATTCAATAAACCACACATAAAGTGAGTTATACCTTGTACCCGCAGGGCAGATTTTAAAATGCTGAGACTGAAGAGCCCTAGATAGGCATGGCTTTTCCCACTGAGAAATTGACAGGAAGGTTAGCACACAAAGAGTTGTGCTTCCCTCTGCGCTCCTTTCTCTGGGTTCCCGAGCACACACACTGGTCTTCCCTACTCGGAGGCCCTGAGGTCCAGGGGACTGACCTGCTTTTCTCCTCTGGCCTTAGCGCCAATCACTCAAGTAGTAAAGAAGAGCCAGGAATATTGATCTAGTCATTGAAAAGTAATTATCCCTCTCAGCTGGTCTGTTTAGAATGCAGCAGTAATGTTAAATAATACGTTCCCCAGAGACAGGATGACAATGTATGTGGACCATTCATTTTGATTGAGCCGAATCACACCTGTGCCTCACCCGTTCCGGAACCTCTATGATGTGCATGTTGGCCCAGTTTAAGAAGAGCAGATATTTTTTTTAAAAATTATTTTTTTTTTAGTTTCCCCACCAAATCAATTATAGAGCAATTATTCATTGCATAAAAGGCTTCATCACCCTCTGTAACTAAATAAACACATGATCTTCACATCCTGAAATACTTAGAACCCCCTACAAGACACTTTATGAAGTCATTGGGTCATTTTAAAACACTTAAGTTTTAACAGATTTGGCTGTTTATGTTAGCATGGTTTGGTTTGGTTTTCCTTTTGTTTCAAATAACAGAAATTAAGTTCAGACTAATAAGTAAGGGAATGTCTAGGCTTTTGGAAGACAAGTAAGTGTTGAAGTAACCAAACCATCAGAGGGTCACAGGGACAGATTGGCCGTCAGCGGCGTCGACAGAGAAGGCAGCGCCCTCCCTGTCTGCTCTCTACCTCTGTCCGCTTTATTCTTGGTTGTTCGGAAGACTGGATTTCTCCTGTTGGTAGAAACCATGAGTCATTCTCCTGAGTACAACACCGTTCAGCCTCAGCCAGTGGAAGTCGAAGAGAGACCGTCTCTTCTTTTCCCCTGCTGTCACTACAGTCCAAGGGAAGGACTCTGATTGGCTCAGGCTGGGTTAGGGTCCCAGGGGCAGGTGCTCCAGAAATGACTGTGAACTGGCTTCGCTGAGGTCAGGTGCTCATGCCCGCACCTGTCAGCTGCGGGTAGGAAGGCCAGGCCATGTTGTCCTAACATGGTGCTCTGGAGGCAACGCTGTGGTGTTGGAGTGGGTATAAGACTGGAAAGGTAGGGAGTGGGCAAACAGCGTGTCTATGAAGCATGTGTAACCTTCTTGCCATGTGGGTTAGGCATTCAAGGGGACTTCCTGCCAGCCACCCAAGCTGCCTTTATTATCCAAAGTTGACCTTCATAGTGATCACAGGGTCTCACAGACGAATACATGTACGATGATGTTACAACACTTGCCTGAATATTCAGAGAATCATCTTAAGTGCCATTCACAGATGGGTTTGATCTTGCTTCAGGTAAGCTATTGAAAGTTGTAGAGGGGCATGCATTTTATAGAGCAGGGGTTCATATGTGCAGGTATTCAGAATGGTCTAGGATTCATTAACACTTGTAAGATAGTGGGTAAAGAGTTACTCCCCAAGTATAAGACCTCTTAAGAGATACACAGGTCTTTGAAGTCACCAGGGTGCCAATTAGAAAATTACTTATCTAGGGCACAAACGTAAATGACTTGTCCAAAGGAACGGTAGTCATTCCAGAACACCTAACCTGTGTGTAAGGCAGTACTTACTCAACTACAGCAGGCAGCTTTTCTGGAAATGATTGTCCTAAGACTGGAAGATAAGCTCAGTCATGGCTCCTCTCTCTCACAATCCCTTCAGCAAACTGGCCCTCCCCGGATGCTGAGCCACGCACTGTCCTGGGAACTAAGGATAGGAAGGCTTCAGAGAGATACAATCTAATTGAAGAGAAAGCTGAGGTACCTTGATGAATTATAAATTACCTCCACCTTCCAGAGGGTAAACTGAGGGATGGCATGGTGTCTGAAAGCAAACAAAAAAATGAACTAGGCATTTGAGTTAGATCTTGCTGAAGCACACGGACGGACGCAGATCATTGCTAGGTAGGGAGGATGGCGCAGGTAATCAGCAAAGGGGATATTATTTGCAAAAAGCCAAGAGTTGTAAAAGGCTTAGCATATGAAGAGAAGCGTGAGTACTTCTGTTCATATGGAGCAAGGTTGACTGTAGTGGGGACGGGGAGGTGTGGCTGGAAGCATAGGTTGATAGAGTGGCTCCATCTGATCAGACCTTGTGTGGTAAGGTAAGAGTTCAGATTTGATCCAGATGGGAGTCCACTGAGTGTGTCGGTGAGTGACCTCCAGTTTGGCTCTCTGGAAGAGAATTCTGGCAGTGGTGGGAGGGAAACTTTGGCCAGGTGACCATAGAGAAAGTTGTCATCACGGGCTAGGTGAGAGGTGAGAGAGATCTCAAATCCGGTGATGGGAAGGGAAGGAGTTAGATTTTGGAGGCATTCCGGAAGTGCGATTGTCATAGTTTTGTGACCACTAGGATGTGGAGTTTAGGGAGGAGTCATGGGTGACTCGGGTTGCAAGTAAGGCAGACTGGTAAAGGACTGTCACTGGACACTGGGGGAGGGGCAGGAACTAAGAGTTCAGGGGGGAACTTGCAGGACCCTCGGCTGGATGAGTTCAGGAGAGGGTGCACATTGCAGGGCCGAGCGACCAGCACAGTAGGTCGCTGTCTGGGAGACCCAGACAGGACACAGAAGGTCGCTGTCGGGGAGACCCCGACAGGACACAGTAGGGCGCTGTCCGGGAGACCCCGACAGGGCACAGTAGGGCGCTGTCCGGGAGACCCAGGCAGGGCACAGTAGGTCTCTGTCCGGGAGACCCAGGCAGGGCACAGTAGGTCTCTGTCCGGGAGACCCCGACAGGGCACAGTAGGTCGCTGTCCGGGAGACCCAGGCAGGGCACAGTAGGTCTCTGTCCGGGAGACCCCGACAGGGCACAGTAGGTCGCTGTCCGGGAGACCCAGGCAGGGCACAGTAGGTCTCTGTCCGGGAGACCCAGGCAGGGCACAGTAGGTCTCTGTCCGGGAGACCCAGGCAGGGCACAGTAGGTCTCTGTCCGGGAGACCCAGGCAGGGCACAGTAGGTCTCTGTCCGGGAGACCCCGACAGGGCACAGTAGGTCACTGTCCGGGAGACCCAGGCAGGGCACAGTAGGTCTCTGTCCGGGAGACCCAGGCAGGGCACAGTAGGTCTCTGTCCGGGAGACCCAGGCAGGGCACAGTAGGTCTCTGTCCGGGAGACCCAGGCAGGGCACAGTAGGTCTCTGTCCGGGAGACCCAGGCAGGGCACAGTAGGTCGCTGTCGGGGAGACCCAGACAGGGCACAGTAGGTCGCTGTCTGGGAGACCCAGACAGGACACAGTAGGTCGCTGTCCGGGAGACCCAGACAGGACACAGTAGGTCGCTGTCCGGGAGACCCCGACAGGACACAGTAGGGCGCTCTCTGGGAGACCCAGACAGGACACAGAAGGTCGCTGTCGGGGAGACCCCGACAGGACACAGTAGGGCGCTGTCGGGGAGACCCCGACAGGACACAGTAGGGCGCTGTCCGGGAGACCCCGACAGGGCACAGTAGGTCTCTGTCCGGGAGACCCAGGCAGGGCACAGTAGGTCTCTGTCCGGGAGACCCAGGCAGGGCACAGTAGGTCTCTGTCCGGGAGACCCAGGCAGGGCACAGTAGGTCGCTGTCCGGGAGACCCCGACAGGGCACAGTAGGTCGCTGTCCGGGAGACCCAGGCAGGGCACAGTAGGTCTCTGTCCGGGAGACCCAGGCAGGGCACAGTAGGTCTCTGTCCGGGAGACCCAGGCAGGGCACAGTAGGTCGCTGTCCGGGAGACCCCGACAGGGCACAGTAGGTCTCTGTCCGGGAGACCCAGGCAGGGCACAGTAGGTCGCTGTCCGGGAGACCCAGGCAGGGCACAGTAGGTCGCTGTCCGGGAGACCCAGACAGGGCACAGTAGGTCTCTGTCCGGGAGACCCAGGCAGGGCACAGTAGGTCTCTGTCCGGGAGACCCAGGCAGGGCACAGTAGGTCGCTGTCCGGGAGACCCAGGCAGGGCACAGTAGGTCTCTGTCCGGGAGACCCAGGCAGGGCACAGTAGGTCTCTGTCCGGGAGACCCAGGCAGGGCACAGTAGGTCGCTGTCCGGGAGACCCAGGCAGGTCACAGTAGGTCTCTGTCCGGGAGACCCAGACAGGGCACAGTAGGTCGCTGTCCGGGAGACCCAGACAGGGCACAGTAGGGCGCTGTCTGGGAGACCCAGACAGGGCACAGTAGGTCGCTGTCCGGGAGACCCAGACAGGGCACAGTAGGGCGCTGTCCGGGAGACCTAGACAGGACACAGTAGGGCGCTGTCTGGGAGACCTAGAACCGTCTGAGCAGCAGGGACAGCTGGCGCTGGGGGAGTGAGGGGGAGGGGGGGGGAGCCCAGCCAGAATGCTGGGATGTTGGTCCGCATCTAATTGGGGAATAAATATATGGGGTGATGATAACCGTTAAGAACAAAATAACTATGTTAAATCATAGCGCCTGATGTGTGTGGACTTTTTTATGATATACTCAATGGCTGTATATTCTTTAGTGGCAGCAAAGTACACGTACATAAAATGTACCAGCTGAACCATTTTTTTAAGAGTACATCTCAGTAGCATTAAGTACACTCACATTGTTGTGTAGCCTGTGTAGTTTTTTTTATACACATGTGTACAAATGTGTTCCCGCACCATTTATCAGCTCATTTCAACCTCATGACAAACACCCTAGCTGAAAGAACACTTAATCTTCGTTTTATAAATGAGGAACTTGAAACAAGGGATGAACTGAGGTAAAATTTTAACACTTCGGTGATAGCACCCCTGTGACTTCTCAGGCCAGTACTGTGGTTTCTACTACATCACCTTACGTGACTATTTCACTGTGGTCTAACTTCCAGTGGATCCAGCATCAGCTCGTTGGTCTCCTCAGATTCTATAGCTTTCTTTAAGGAAATCGGAGCAAATTCAGCCCAACTCAGACTTCATGCAGCCGGTCTGCAGCTGAGACAGGGCCGACTGCCCTTCCTTGCAAAAGCAGGAACTGCTGGTCTGAAAGACCAATGGCTCCCAGCACTCTCACCTGAAGACCTAGCTAGCCAGGGCCTGTCACAGCTGGCAGGGCCCCAGGGGACTGCAGGCCCAGCCCCCGGCTGCTGCACACCAAGGCAGAGGAACAAAGCAGGGCTGGTAGAGCAGGCAGCTGTCTGCGTTGGGCTGCTTTAAGGTTCCGGCAGGATGTGAGGCAGGGGCAGCCGCCATTGGCTTAAAATAAAGAAGGGAAAAGGAATACAAGCAGACCGGTTCACTCGTTCCCCATGGCATTCACCGCCCTCAGAAACCTGAGAGGGCATGTGTAGAGAGAGGGGAGCCGGGTGTCCCTCCATTCTCCTGGAGCTTCTTTACTTGAAAGCAAAGTAGTAGTCACTTTCTAAAGCTCAGCTAGACTCAATACCCACTGGGAGCCAACTCTTCGACTTCTCTTCGAAGGATGCTAAATTTTCTCTGCAAAAGCGAGGTCGACCTTGGGGAGCAGAGCTGGGTGTAGGCCAGGGGGAGTCAACCTTTTTTATACCTACCGCCCACTTCTGTATCTCTGTTAGTAGTAAAATTTTCTAACCGCCCACCGGTTCCACAGTAACGGTGATTTATAAAGTAGGGAAGTAGCTTGACTTTATAAAATTTATAAAGCAGAGTTACAGCAAGTTAAAGCATATAATAATAATTACTTACCAAGTACTTTATGTCGGATTTTCGCTAAGTTTGGCAGAATAAATCTTTATGAAACAACTTACTATAGTTAAATCTATGTTTTTATTTATACTTTGGTTGCTCTGCTACCGCCCCCATGAAAGCTGGAACGCCCACTAGTGGGCGGAAGGGACCAGGTTGACTCCCACTGGTGTAGGCTCTCCAGTTGCAGACCCCTAGGCAGTAACACACTGAGCCGCCTTCAAGATCAGTTTCCAAACAGCCAAGTAAGTGACTGCTTATGCGCTGGGTTCAAGGTGGCAGTTGCCACCGGACCTAAATTCCAACAGTGAGATCATCCTTTAAGAAAGCATGTGTTTGGCTTTGCAGGGTGGTGTTCAAATTTTTTTTTACTTTTCTATTTTGTAATAATTTTACAGAAGAAATAGTATAGGAAGTTCCCATAACCCTTCACCCAGCTTCCCCTAATGTCGTATTTTATAAACCATAACACAAATATCTAAACCAGGAAATTAACCCTCCTACAACGCTGTCAGCTAGATCTCTAGGCCTGATTCATGTTCGCTTGTTTCACCAGTTCTGTTCTTTTTCTGGTCCAGGGCTTCATCCTGGATCCCACCTGCAGTTAGCTGTCATCTGTCCCCTTATCCTCCTTCCATCTGGGACGATTCCTCAGTGTCTCTTTGTCTTTTACAACCTTGACATTTCTCCATTCTGGGCAGGTTATTTACTGGCTAGCCTGCCTTCGTTTGGGGACGTCTGATGTCTTCTCGGGGTTAGCCTCAGGCTGTCCTGTTTTGTCAGGGACTCCATGGAAGTGACGTGCGTCCGATCAGGGAGCTATAGTCTTCCTGCTGGTGGTGGTGACGGGATCACTTGGTTCAGGTGATGCGTGCCAGGCTTCTCACTGTCAAGTCCCTATTTTTCCTTTGCAAATTAGTGAGCGTCCATACAGAGGTACTTGGAGACTGAGCAAATACCTGCTGCTCGCCGTACTTTCACCCACGAACTCCAGTCCTCGTTCGTTGACGGCTTTGGACCCGGCAGACATCACCGCGCTCTTTGCCGAAGGGTGAGACGTGTGCTCTGCAAGTGGCCAAGGAATTCTTCGTCGGGTCGAGCTGTTGCTCACGGTAGCTGGACAGCCGTGGGAAGCGCGGGAACTCTGCAGTCCTACATGCTGGGCCGGAGCTCCAACAGGTTTGGTCATGGGGGACCCTGCGGCCGCCAGACAGCACGAGCTGCAGGAGCGGCCTGGAAAGGCAGAGGTGGTCAGGCCACCGTTCGAACTGTCAGGAGAGTGCTGTGTGACCGTGGCCTTGTGCAGTTGACTCCGTGGCTCTGAGCTGCTGCCCTTTTCCTCTGTGGTTTTCATCTAGATAGAAGGCGTCTGCAATGACGTGGCCCGTAAGGACTCCGTAAGTTTCAGGTTCCAGTCCCTGTCACACTGTTCCCTGCCGCTCTCCTACCACCGCTGCACCTGCCCCCCCAAAGCTCCAACACCCATCAGTGATTGACCCATCACAGCCAAGTCAGTCGGCTCCCCAGGACCAGACCTCTTGGGAGGTGGGGCCCTAAATAGGTATGTCTTGGGGGATAGGAAACCAGAGAGCGATGAAAGATGCCATGTCATAGGCCAGTGACATTGGAAAGGAGGGCCCTGTGGAGGAAGGGTCAGCAGGACACCCCTGAGCTTGGGAGGAGCAAGAGAGGACTGACGGGAACACAGGTGTGATGGCAAAAGCAGCGCCTGTGATCTGTAAATAGATTTCATAAAAGTTTCCTTTCTACCTAAGCTCTGGCTTTCCTTTTGAGGAGGTTTTTTAATTATCCTATTGAATGTACTCCTATTATGTAGTATAAGATTTTTTTAAAGTCCCTTCCCCAGCCTCCTGGGCCCATCTATCCCTCCCTTGACCCTTCCTGTCTTGGACTCCAATCCCCAAGTGACGTTCTTTACACAAGTGTTTCCACTGTGCTTCTGTGTGTCTGAGAATATACATTGGGTAGTTAACCCTCTTGTGGACCAGCACGAAATTTCTGGTGGCCCAGCACTGGTCTGTGGGCCGACAGGTGCAGAGCACTGCTTTACACTGTTGTCTGAAACAGAGCCCCACGTGGGACACGGACTGCAGCGGCACGGTGGCCGCTGGTCCCAGCACTGGTCTGTGGGCTGGCAGGTGCAGAGCACTGCTTTACACTGTTGTCTGAAGCAGAGCCCCACGTGGGACACGGACTATGGCGGCACGGTGGCCGCTGGTCCCAGCACCGTCCAGGGAGCGGCCCTGCACGGCAGGCCTGCGGGCCCCCGGGGACCTCTCTGCTATTGGAGCTGCCCTCAGGGCCTGCAGCTCTGGGAACCCACACTGAGTCACCCCCAGAGACAAAGTCACGGGGGTTTTCATGGCAGCTGTGCTTTCTACAAGGTGGCAGCAGCAGGGTGGGGTGGGGTGGGCCTAGGGAGAATGCCCAGAATCTGTGAGGATCTCCAGAAAATGCACTTTCTGGAAAGTATCCTTTAAGGTCAGAAATGGGAGCAACACCTCTATCAGCCCTTTAGTTTTACCTTCCTTTTTTTCTCTCTCAAATTCGATGAAATGTATTGGGGTGCCTTTGCTTGATAAGATTATCTAAGTGTCAAGTGCACAGCTCTATGACACACCATCCCTGTGCTGCTTGAGTGCTCACCATACAGTCAGGTCCCCTTTGCCACCGTATATGTGACCCCTTTTCCTCTCGTCCACCCCCCACCTCCCTTCCCGTCTGGTGAGCACAGGCTTCCTCTTCTGACTGTCGCAGAGAGACGTAACAGAGAGTGTGTCCAGCGTGCCTGACGCTGGCGTGGGCAGTGTGTGAGCTTCTGCGGCCACCGTAACAACTTCCTGCAGACCGGCTGACTTCCAGTGGGAATTTCTCCTCTCACAGTTCTGGAGAGGAGGTTCAACATCGCTTCCACTGGGCCAAAGTCCAGGTGGAGGCCAGAAGCTCCAGAGGAGAACTGTCCCTGTCCCTCCTCCAGCTTCCGGTGGCTGCTGGCACTCCTCTGCTTGTGGCCTCATCTTTCCGTCCCCGCCTCTGTCATCACACCGCTTTCCTCTCTGCACTTTTGTGTGTCTGCTCTCCCTCTGCCTGTCGTCTCTCCTGAGGGCATATGTGATGGCATTTAGAACCCACCCAGACAATCTGAGACCACCCCCTCATCTCAGGACCTTTAACTGAGTCACATAAGCTAAGACCCTTTGTCCATATCTGGTAACGTTGGCAGGTCCCTACAGAGCACACACACGGCAGGCAAGAAGGAGGCAGGTGTTCAAACGCCTGTCACAGTCATTGGCTAGGACAGTCCATGCCAAGGTACAAAGGAAAGGGGAAAAGCAGACACCTGGCAAAGAGGGCCTGGATCTCCATGATTCACCACCTTGGTCCCTGGGAGCTGGCACTGTCTGTCTTCGAGTTCTGTTAGCAAGAAAGAGTGGAAGCAGAGAACAGTGACAGCCACACAGGTGTGGGTCTCAGACCTTTTGATGTGGTCAGGTTGCAAAGTCTAAATGAGTGTCCTCTCTTGTTCTCTGAAGGTGACACTGTCTAAACTTCTCTGTTTAAACCTTCCTGGCACAGGCGCACCAGTGAACTACCATAGCCACCAAGTGTCTAACGCTCAGCCATTTCTGGATCCACTGTCGAGAAAAGTGGGCTTAAGGTTCAATATTGGACTCAGAAGTCCGAGAATTCATAACCAACTGCTGGTGTGACTTAGAAACTCATCAATCCTTTAGTACCTCACGCTGAGTGCTCATACCTCACCTGACGGGGGTGAAGAGGTGAAACGCAGTCTGCAGGAGTTAGTGAAATGACAGTTGCTCTTACTGTTAGTGTGAAATGGGGCCCAGGGCCCTAGCTGGGTGGCTCAGTGGATAAAGCATCATCCTGGTGTGCCAGAAGTCACAGGTTCGACCCCAAGTCAGGGCAGGTATGAGAGGCTCAACTAAGGAGCGAACAGTTAAATGGAACAACTAAGTGAAACAGTGAGTAAAGGCTTCTCTCTTTCTCTCTCTCTCAAATCAGAGAGAAAAATAACCAAACAAAATGGATCACACTGCTCCTCGTGGCTCAGACCAGGTTTAGAAAGTCCGATCTGCTCATTGAATCCTCACCCGCCCCCATAACCAGACCTACCACCCAGACTCTCACACACTCTTGACTGTTTATTTCACGTTCAAGTTCTGACCAGGAGCAGGCCTCTGGTGCCGATGTTGGTCCTGCTCTCATTACGCCCCGGGTCATTCCAGCAGTGAGTAGAGAGTATCAGGTGAGTCCTGGACAACAGGCAGTTCTGCTCATGTTCTAGACCACGGAGCGGGGTCAGCTCTTCAACTTGCAGCTTTATTTCCGCTCACACTTGTGGTTAGGCCTGGCCCACTCTGTCCACGGTGGCCTTGATCTTGAACGTTGTAGGTAGCAAGGACAAAGTCTAAGAGGAGAGAGTGAAGATCCTCGTGGCACCTGTGCCCAGCCCTGGCTCGGTCTTTTCAGCAGATCGTTAGCAAGCTGAGGGTGGTGACCAGCAGAGCAGAAGAGCAGATGTGACACCTAGTCGGGTGGCTGCACAGGGATGTGGGGCTTTCCAGCAGCTGAGCATGGAGGGAGGCACCCCCACCACCACCACCTGCATACCACAGCCACCACAATGCTCTGCAGAGAGACACTTCAGCGCTGCTTACCCTGGGGACCCTGATGCAGAAGTTTCTAGGTGGAGTTTCCAGTCAAGATGGTGGAATAGGTAAACGCGCTCCTCGCCTCCTCTCACAACCACGTCAGAATTACAGCTAAACTAGGGAACAGCCATCATTCGGAACCACCTGAAATCTAGCTGAATGAAAGTCCTACAACTAAGGACATGCAGAAGAAGCCACACTGAGACTGGTAGGAGGAGCTGAGGTGTGGAACGGGCTAGTCCCACACCCATTGTGGCTGATAAAAATCAGGAGGGGTATCTTGGCTGCAGAGGTCCCCCCCTGGGCAGGGCTAACAGCCTTAGCCTGGTTGATGGAGAGGGGGCGAGGGGTCCCAGCCCCACTCCAGGATACCATCCCAGGGTTCCATGTCAGGAAGAGAAGTCCCCGCCACTTCTGGCTGAGTGAGAGAGAGGGCAGCGGGAGTCCCAGGCAGTTCCCCTTAAAGGGCCACACATGGCATTCCTCGGACTCACTCCCCTGAGCTCCAGCACTGGGGCAGCAGTTTGGAGGGCACCAGGGACGTATGGGGAGGAACTAGATTGTCAGGCATCAGGGCAGGAGCTGGGGGTGGGGGGGCGGCTCTCTCCCTGACAGAAGTGCTAGCAGAGGCCATTGTTTCTTTTCTGAGCTTTGTCCCCATGGACCGAGCAGGCAGGCACCATATCTGAGTCTCCATCAACCAGGCTGAGGCTGTTAGCCCTGCCCAGGTGATAACCCGAGACCCCACCCCACCCAACTTTCCAGCCCACCCAAGCTGTTTCCAGGAATGGCTTGTCTTGGCTCATGCTTCAGACTTTCCTAAAATCTCTCAAATAAGCGGAATCTGGCCTCAGCATGTGCATACTTTCACAAAGTGGCCCCAGGCACGGCACTAGTGACAGCTGGCCTTGGTTTGCAGCTTGATTTCACCTCCAAGCCCAGCACAAGTAGCAGTCACCTGAAGTTCATGCCAGGAGGCCCTGGGCACCACACAGGTGGTGGCTGACCTTGGCCTGCACCACCCAGGGGTCCCAGAGCCAGTGCACTCAGTGGAGAGCTTCAGACCATGTCAAAGTACCACCCAGCCAGCTCCACAAGGGACACACTGAAGGGGTGGATGCAACAGGCGCCAGAGCCCCATGAAGTAGGTCCTGCTTTGGGGGTCAGCCGTTGTACAGCTGACCCTCCGTGTAGTCCCAGCCAGCCCTCCCAGCAGATCTGTCTGGGGTAAATCTCTCCCATTGACATGCCAACAGCAATCAAAGGTCAGCTTCAGCAGGTGGGTACCCACAGCCCACATGGGGCAGGGGGTGGGGAGCGCCCGGAGAGCCCAGCTCAGGTGAACATGGAGGCTGTGCCACTGGACCCTGTACCCACTGCTACCTTAGACCAAGCCTGGGAGACACAGCAGCTCTTCTTAATGTATAGTAACAAACACAGGGAAGCAGCCCAAATGAGGAGATGAAGAAACAGGCCCCAAGTGAACGGACAAGAAAAAGAACTAAGTGAAATGGTGGCAAACTAACAGTTTCAAACTAAGAGTTCAAAACAGTGGTTATAAGGGAGCTCAAGGAACTCAGAACTGCAACAGCACAGAAGAGGACATGGAAACCATCAAAAAGAACCAGTCAGAAATGAAGGACACACTAACTGAAGTGAAGAATCATTTACAGCAGGGGTCCCCAAACTTTTTACACAGAGGGCCAGTTCATTGTCCCTCAGACTGTTGGAGGGCCGGACTATAAAAAAAACTGTGAACAAATCCCTATGCACACTGCACATATCTTTTTTTAAAGTAAAAAAACAAAATGGAAACAAATACAATATTTAAAATAAAGAACAAGTAAATTTAAATCAACAAACTGACCAGTATTTCAATGGGAACTATGCTCCTCTCACTGACCACCAATGAAAGAGGTGCCCCTTCCAGGAGTGTGGCGGGGGCCGGATAAATGGCCTCAGGGGGCCGCATGCAGCCCGCGGGCCGTAGTTTGGGGACCCCTGACTTACAGGGAATCAATAGTAGAATAGATCAAGCCAAGAATCAAATCAGTGATTTGAAATATAAGCTAGTAAAGAAGACCCAATAATAACAGCAAAAAGAAAAAAAAATACCAAAAAAATGAGGATAAAGAGGCTCTGGGACAATGTCAAGTGTACCAACATTTGCATCACGGGGAGCCGGAAGGAGAAAAGAGAGAGAAAGAAATTGAAAACCTGTTTGAAAAAATAATGACAGAGAACGTCCCTACCTTGGTGAAGGAAATAGACACACAAGTCCAGGAAACTCAGAGTCCCAAACAAGATGAACCCACAGAGGCCCACACCAAGAAAAATCATAATTAAAATGCAAAGGGTTAAAGACAGAGAATCTTAAAAGCAGTAAGAGAAAAGCTTACTTAAAAGTTAGTTACCTACAAGGGAGCCTCTATAAGACTGTCAGCTGACTTCTCAGCAGAAACTTTGCAGGCCAGAAGGGATTGGCAAGAAAATGATGAGAAACAAGGACCCACAACCAAGATTACTCTACCCAGCAAAGTTATTATTTGGAATTGAAGGACATAAAGAGCTTCCCAAATTAGAAAAGTTAACAGAGCTCATCACCACCAAACCAATATTTCATGAAATGTTAAAGGTTCTTCTTCTTTTTCTTTGCAAGAGAGAGAAAGGGACAGACAGGAAGGGAGAGAGATGAGAAGCATCGACTCATCGTTGCGGCACCTTAGTTGTTCATCGATTGCTTTCTCATATGCCAGTGACCCTTTGCTCAAGAGGCCTTGAGCTCAAATCTGCGCCCTTGGGCTTCAAGCCAGCGACCTCAGGGTTTTAAACCTGGGTCTTTGGTGTCCTAGGCCGAGACTCGATGCATTGCACCACTGCCTGGTCAGGCAGGGTCTTCTTTAAGAAGCAAAGAAAAGATAAAAAACATGAACAATAAGATGGTATTAAAATACATATCTATCAACAGTTGAACCTGAAAAACAACCAAACAAACAGAACAGAAACAGGCTCATTGATACAGAGACAGAGAACATTTGGACAGTTTCCAGATGGGAGGGGTTGGGGGTGGAAAAGGAGAAGGGATTAAGAACAGATTGGTAGCTGTGGATAGTCATGGGATAAAGTACAGCATAGGGCGTGCAGTCAGTACTAGTCTAATGACTGAGTACAGTATGGGGTCAGATAGGTACAAGATCTGGGGGGGTGATCACTTGGCAAGTTATGTGGTGTCTCATCGCTGGGGTGTCCACCCAAAACTAGTATTACATGTCAACTGTAATTGAAAAATAGAAAACGGTTAAGAAGAAAAGAAATTCCCAGGTGGAGAGCAGGAATCTGCATTTCTAAAAGCACCCCTCAGACCCCTGATGCCCAGCCCACCCAACAGACACACAAGCTGACAGCCAAGAGCCATGAGCTGGGGGTGAGGAACGCCTGTTCTGATGAGAGGCTGTGCTGCTTCCCAGCTGAGTGAGCACTGTCAGTAACTCATTCCCTCCTAACTCCCGGGTCCTGGGGTCCCGGAGTCCCGGGGTACCGAAACCTGACTTGCAGGGCTCTGTGAGGGTGAAATCAGGAGTCTCTGTGGGCACGCGCGTTCCAGGCCCTCTCACTGGAAGCAGGTGTCCTCCCTCACCCCCCACACAGAGAGCCAGCGGTGGCCCCGCCCGGTTACCACACTGTGTAAGATTTACTCAGCCTGTGGCCAAATTGTTATTTTAATTAACAATCAAGCCAAAGCTTTATGCTCTTATTTTGGTTAAATAGGACACTTACTTAAGGAGTGTTTACTTTTTATCCTTGGCAAATCATTGTAAATTCTTGTGGCCCTCCTCACTGTTGATAACATCGATCCAAATGAACGTGTTTGCTCTTAATGCCCGTGTCATGCGTAATTTGGGAGAAATTCTATTGTCATTTAGCATTAATTAAGGCTCCCTGGCTATATAAAGCGTTCAGAGAAGCCAGCATCATCTAGATTTCCAAACCACACTGAGGGGGTGGGAGAACTTGAAAGGGCAGGAAGCCGCTAGCAGGGCTGGCCTGCGGCTGAAGGCCGTGGCCCCTGGCTCACCCCTCTGCCCAGAGCAGGCCAGACAGCCACTCTGTCCACGGGAGGCGGGTCTGTACCCACAGAAGACCTGCACACTGGCTCACCCCTCTGCCCAGAGCAGGCCAGACAGCCACTCTGTCCACGGGGGGCGGGTCTGCCCAGAGCAGGCCAGACAGCCACTCTGTCCACGGGAGGCGGGTCTGTACCCACAGAAGACCTGCACACACAGCCAGGCCCGCCCGCCCCTGCTCCCGTCCGGCCACCCTTGGACCTCCGCTCCCAGTTGCAGCTGCCCAGCCTGTGGGGTTTTCACCTTGTGTCACCTGGCTGCACCTGGCCGCATGAAGTGTGATTGGCTTAGGGCCCTGCAGCCTTCCACTGGGGCTGAGGCTGCCAGAGAGGCCCGGAGGTGAAGTTCAAGAAGCCCTCCTCTCCAAGCCCCCAGGCAGGTGTGGAGTCAGGTCTGTTCAGGAAAGTCCCGGTGTTGTTCAGACGCCGCCGCCTCCCCCAGAAAGGACTAGCACACAGGTGCCGGTGACGGTGACTGCCAGGGTGAGGAGTGCTGCTCTGGGGCTGACAGGATACCCACGCCTTCCCGTGGCTCCAGGGGGCTCGTGCAGGAGAAACTGCAGCCACGGCCCACCTGGGTTCAGCCTAACTAGCTGTGCGCCTTGAGCCTCAGCTGTCTCATCTATAGAAGGGGGTCGTCTTAACTTTGTTAAGTGGAAGGACGGATGTGCTCCATGCCACCTAGCTGCCACCTGAATACAAAAGTCCGAGAATTGTGATGGTGATCCTTTCCCTCTCCTTTGTGCCCAGACCTCCTGGGGAGGCGGGCAGGGCCCCCTTTCAGGCCTCAGGAGGGGCCGCTCTGAGTGCCCAGGGAGCCAGTCACAGAACCTCTAAGTGCCCAGGGAGCCAGTCACAGAACCTCTAAGTGCCCAGGGAGCCAGTCACAGAACCGCAGAAGCAGCTGTAACCTCTCCTGCCCACCTCCTCGTGCAGTTACAATGCAGTGGGCGGCCAGGTCTTTATTTCCGGGGAAGGAAAGGTGTCTTCCCGTCTAGGTTTCCCCGCTGTGGATGGGCTGTAGTGTGTGTGTGGGATCTGCCATGGTGACCTGTCTAATGGGGATGCATCGCAGAAGTGCGGACACATGATTTTAAAAGACTAGGTCCCAGTTAAATATGCTTCGCTCAGTTGTTACTGAATGCAGTTGACTCTTTCTCTGATGATTCAAAGGCCCTTCAGAACCTCCAGCGTAGTGGGGAGGAACAGCTTTCTGTTACATCCTGGGTGCAGAGAAGTGGGGGTGAGCACAGCATGCTCCAGACGGGCCTCCTCCACCTCCCCTTTCCAAGGGCCCTTCGACCCACTCCTCAGGCTCCTGGGGGGAGGCCTCCTCCACCTCCCATTTCCAAGGGCCCTTCGACCCACCCCTCAGGCTCTGGGGGGGGGGAGGGGGCTAGAAGAGGCTGAGCGCCAAGACTGCCCAGGTCTAAATAATGCCCCCTGCAGGGGCTGCTGCTTTGTGCCAGCCCTTGAACCCCCCCCCCATGCTTATCCACTGTCCTGCCCCCTTCTGAGGCCACCCCTCCTCTGGGGAGCCCCCCACACCCCAGCCCTACCCAGGTGTCTCACAGCAGGCCTTCAGTTCACAGTGAGACTGGGTTCCCGGGCCTCGTATAATGCACCCTGCCCAGGTTGCTAAGCCTCTATGTTCCACACTTCTGCGGATGTCGGCAGACATGCTAAGCCTCCCTGGAACGGCAGCCTCTGTTACATGCTAAGAGCATTGCACCGGGGCCCCGGCCCCCAGAGTTCCGGGGCGTTTTTGAGATTTTTAGCATGGGCTCTCAAGGATAAAGGATACCCCGCTTCATGACCCCAGCCTCTTGTTAGCTGATAGATGAGATCTTTTCTTAAGCTGACTTCCTTGTCTATTATGTTTTCAAAATTCAAGGTTTCTCTTCAGATTCTTGGATGACTGCCAAGTGGCCGGGCTTTGTGAGTAGGTGAACTGCTCTTCTCTCTTCTTCTCCAACAGGAAGTTGTTGTTTTTTGAGGTGAAGGAAGGGGTGGTGTCTCCCACCTTCCTTCTTCATGGGCTTTGTTGAAGTTTCCAGGCTGTCAGTGGGAATGTAGCCCTTGACTTCTCTCTGGGGACCATCCCTGAGGAACTAACCCAAACACAAGCCAGCCGCTGCCTTGCTTGGCGGGCGCGGTATTTTCTTGCTAGACCGTGTCACCCAGAATTTGTTGGGCAGCCTCTTGACAACGGTGCTTCTGCATCTTATCTACAGCATGGCCCACCGGGGGTGGGGGGGAGGACTAGCTCCGAGTTGTTCATCTCTGCAAGGCAGACACAGTGGAGATCTTGGGGTCGCTGCCATGATGCCTATAGGAAGAGGTGGCTGCCTGTCTGTCTTTGCAGCTGCTCCCAATGTGGGTTTGTCAGTGACAAACCCAGGTGTGTACACCTGTCCGTCCACACATATGAGCTGAGCCATGTGGTCTCCCCATAGCTCAGACTGGGTTCTCTTTAAACCTAAACATGAGGAAGGACAAATGCCATATTCCTACGCTTGTCTGTAAACGTGTGTTACGAAATCTCACATTCTCCACTTTGTAAGACGTTAGTCACGTGGCGCTCCACCCACACCCCCTTATTAGATTCTGAGAGAGCAGTTTTGTCCCTGCGTGGCCCCCAGTGGCGGATGTCTGCTGAGCGTTCCCAAAACGGAGGCGCAGTGCGGTTCTCGGTTGGGAGGGCTGTAGCACAGGCACCCGGCAGAAACAGAGGGGTGTGGTTCCCAGAGGCCGGGTGTCGACTCGGCCTGCAGACTGCTTTTCTGTGAGAGGCCCCAGCCTGTGGCGCACTTCCGTGGAGTCTAAGCTCAGGTCACCTGGACAATAGCTAAGCTGTCGGAGTCGGGATTCACAATGAGCCCTGGTTCTTTTAAAACTCCAGATTGGCTGTGTTCAGAGAAGGCGTTTTCACCCACGTTCCCAGTTTCTTTCTGGGCCCCGTCCCGCAGTGTAACCTGAATCGAAACTCCAGACAAGGCACTGTTTGTTTTGGACAATACAGAGCCCAGTCACCTGGGCTTCATTACCTGCAAACCTGAGGTAATAAGCACGGGGCCCCAGGCTCCTATACAGCTCAGAAGTGATGGGCCAGATATTAGAGTGTGGAGCAGGGAGCCTCCTCTGAGTCCACGGCGGACGGGCCGCACTGTGGTTTCAGCGAGACTCCCGTGAAGCCAAGGACAGCAGAGCTGGACTGAGGAGCAGAGGGTCTCTGGTCCTCACGGCAGTGCCAGCCCCTGTCCTTGGTGTGCGCTGTGGCTTCATGACCCTGAGTCCACTCTTCACAACAGGAAAATGAAAGCTCTGAAGGAAGAGTGGGGGCTCACACATAGCACCACAGGGACCAGGGACCCTGCGGCGTTAGTGCACAAGAGGGACTTGCCCCCGACTAAGTGAGGCTCAAAGCCAGGGTCAGGAGGAGTGCGGCCCAGCTCTGAAACCCACCGACTGTCCTCTGTCACCAGTCTCCTCTCGAATTGCACAGCAGCCCGTAAGCGGTGCTGCAGGAGGGACCGCCGAGGTGAGGAGGGCCTCCCAGAAGCAGTTCAGCAGGACACATCTGAGAGGTGCCCGGCCCGAGCAGAGTGGCCACTACTGCAAGGGGGCCAGCCTGGGCTTCTGAACCACTTAGAACCGTTTACCGGCTTGTGAGCCCTGGTTTAATGTACCTCGGCGGCCTCTGCCTCCTTCCCTTGTCTTTACAGCGTCCACACCGAGGCGCCGTAGTGTGAGGAAGGTTATGAAGAGGCCAGCACAGTGCCTCGTTGGCACCTGGTCATTCCTGCATTTCCGTGCTCTGCAAATGCACGGACTCATGGGACAGGCTGGTCTGACCGTGAAAAATAGGAGGTTGGTGCACCTGGCAAGTCGTGAGCCCCGGATGTGGGATGTAGAGTGGCTAAGTGGTGACAGATGAGTCTAGGTAGGTGTTTCAGTGTCAGGTCATAAAAGACCTTGAAAGCCACACGGGTTAGTTTTGGCTTGGGGTTGTGGAGAAACAAGACGATGAGTGTTTCTTTCAAGGACGGGGACGGCAGCGGTGAGAGGGCTGGGAAGGCCACCCTGAGCAGTCTGCGTGCTCAGAGGCAGGGAAAGAGAGCCTCGCTTCCAGGGGCCCCGGCGGCTCCCCCAGCTCACCAGCCCCTGGAACGGCACCTCGCGTGATTCACAGTAAGAACACCTTGAGTTGCTGCAGAAGTTTTGCTTCCAGAATATGTTTGTACTTAACCCTCCCTTTGAGAGTGGGAGGACACAGAGATTTTTCTCAATTGCGCACCTCTGTGAGCCCGGCTGTTAGTCGAGGTTGATTGTGGGCTTGGCAGTCTAATCTGAGTCTCTGCACCCCGCCCCAGCCTCCCCCTACCACCTCTTAACCGGCAGGTCCTTTTTTGGGGTGGTCCCTCATTCTCTGCAAGGCCCTGTGGTGGGAATGACAATGCTGATGACACCAACAGTGATCACAGTTAACAGCTGACACTCACAGAGCCGTTGCTTCCTGTGTGCCGGCACGTGGTTGTCCCTCATTCTCTGCAAGGCCCTGTGGTGGTCATGACAATGCCGATGACACCAACAGTGATCACAGTTAACAGCCGACACTCACAGAGCCGTTGCTTCCTGTGTGCCGGCACTTGGCTGCTAAGTTCACACCCATTTGTATAATTACTGTCTCTTCTCTACAACCAAGAAAACTGAAACATAATGTGCTAACTTCACCCAAGGACGGACACATCAGCGAGAAGAGAGTCAGATGAGGTCACAGCCTCCCTGGGCCTCAGTGGCCCCCGGCTGGGTGAGGAGTTGTCTGCTGTTTCTGGCTGGAGCCAGGGAGCGGGTGGGGGTGGGCTGTCAGGACAGCAGGAGCCTGGCCCTGCTGCATCCAGGGGAGCTGATCTCTTTTATAGGTTGGCCTTTCTCAAGTGCTCTATCTGGGGAAAGTGTTCTCCCAATAGCTGTTTAAAATAAGGGTTTAAAAAAAATTAAAAAGCAGATAGATCGATAGGTAAATAACAGGCTGCCTAGATGGGAGAGAGAGACGATAAAGCAAGTAGAGCAACGTGCTATGGTAGCCCGTGGGCATTGGGCGTGCAGGCGCTCACGGTGAGATTCTCCACTTTGCTGTGTTTGAAGACTTTCATAATGACACGTTGAGGGGGAAAACCGTAGGTAATTTCTAAAGGCGCTTCCGGGCTTTAGAATGCAGTCTCCTGTGCTGCTCTTTCTGTGCCCCGCGGCTGTGTCGTTGGACAACTCTGGGGCACGTGGTAGGCATCCTAGTCGTCGTTGGATCTTGCCATTAAAAAAAAAAAAAAGGTAAAAGAAAATCTGCTGAGGAGCATAAAATTGATCAACAGTCACTTTCTTCTTTACCTCTCTACTCCAAAATTTGGAGTTGAGGAGTTCGGATAGGTTCAGACAGGCCGGCTGGAAAGCTGCAGGTGTCTTGTTTTCCAGGTAAAGGATGGACAGAGGGACAGGAGCCCATCTCCTAGTCAGAGTAGTGGTCATTCTGGCTCTGTCCCTGGCGGAGGCTTCTTGGAGCGCTCCAGCCCCAGGTCAAGGCTCAGTGTTCCTACTCCGTGACTTTGTTTGAGGAAGGAGGAGAGAAGCGCTCATCCGGTCAGATCTAGAAGCCTGTGGAAAACCCTTTAGTCCTTAGGGTCCTGGGGACACCGTGCGGGCCATAACACTCGGTTACATAAGGTTGTCCTATTGGAGGGGCATGCCCCCTTGCAGGGCGTAGAGCACACGGTGCGACGCACAACAAGTGGACTTTGCTCAGCTTGTTAGGATACCCTTGCTAGTACTTTCCAGGGAGTTTATCGAGGAGTCTTGCCAAACCATGATAAAGCGGCCTCTGATGCTAATAAGCTTGGCAGTGTCATTAGTTGACAAGAGCTGCCCTTGTCAATCGGGAGGCCATGGAAATGGACCTCTAGTCTTTCCTCCCTTCCCTGAGCCTTTGTCCACTATGCCGGAGGATTCAGCAGGGCCCTGCGTCCTCGGCGGGCACGCGTCCCACCTCTGTTCCTGGGCGCTCACTGAGGAATCCGTCTCACCCTGGGAGCGTGGACACAGCCCAGGAGAACACTCAGGCACGGCAGCCGGAGAGGGAGGGCGGGAGGAGCAGGAAGAGTGGCGGAGGGTGGGAGGGAGAGAGGGAGGGAGGCGTTTGCCCTGTTTAATTGGTTCTTTCACCTAATGGTAGTTTGTCAATTAAAGAGATACTTAGAGAAAGTGAAATTAATCCATGTGGGTCAAAAACAGCTATTAATTTTTAATCAAAACAAAATGTTCAACAAATTTGTAGCTCTGCTCAGTACAGATACAAGCATGCCACCAGCCCCTTCCTGAAGGATTTGGGAGCAGGCACAGGAAGGGGGGGCTGTTAATTTAGAAAAGCCGGGCCTCCTTGGATAGGGCCGGATAGGGCCGCGCACCCCAGGTGAGCTCAGAGCCGCCTCCGTCTGGTGTCTCTGGTGTCTGCAGTATGTCGCAGGTGAGCTCAGAGCCGCCTCCGTCTGGTGTCTCTGGTGTCTGCAGCATGTCGCAGGTGAGCTCAGAGCCGCCTCCGTCTGGTGTCTGCAGCATGTCGCAGGTGAGCTCGGAGCCTCCTCCGTCTGGTGTCTGCAGCATGTCGCAGGTGAGCTCAGAGCCGCCTCCGTCTGGTGTCGGCAGCATGTCGCAGGTGAGCTCAGAGCCGCCTCCCTCTGGTGTCTGCAGCATGTCGCAGGTGAGCTCAGAGCCGCCTCCCTCTGGTGTCTGCAGCATGTCGCAGGTGAGCTCAGAGCCGCCTCCCTCTGGTGTCGGCAGCATGTCGCAGGTGAGCTCAGAGCCGCCTCCGTCTGGTGTCGGCAGCATGTCGCAGGTGAGCTCAGAGCCGCCTCCCTCTGGTGTCGGCAGCATGTCGCAGGTGAGCTCAGAGCCACCTCCCTCTGGTGTCTGCAGCATGTCACAGGTGAGCTCAGAGCCGCCTCCGTCTGGTGTCGGCAGCATGTCGCAGGTGAGCTCAGAGCCGCCTCCGTCTTGTGTCGGCAGCATGTCGCAGGTGAGCTCAGAGCCGCCTCCCTCTGGTGTCGGCAGCATGTCGCAGGTGAGCTCCGAGCCGCCTCCGTCTGGTGTCGGCAGCATGTCACAGGTGAGCTCAGCGCCGCCTCCCTCTGGTGTCTCTGGTGTTGGCAGCAAGTCGCCTTGCCTGACACACAGGAGACCGCCCAGATGTTGCTCCTGTGGAACTCTGACTCCCTCTCAGGTTTACCGCGTCGGGCTATTTCAGGTAGGTTTTAGGCATAACGTCTGTCCTCCGAGAGCCTCCAGTCTGGTTGGAGAAATTGAGGAGGGGCTCCTGCATCCCTTCCAGAAGTGTCCAGGACGGCGTGCGGTTGGGGTGCTGCTGTGTGGCGGAGGGGCGTTTGTCGAGCGATCGCTGTGTGCCAGGCATGTCTAAGCTCTTCCTGTAGATCAGCTCCCTTTTCCCTGCAAGGACTCAGGGCAGGAGGCATCCATTTTATTATCCCCATTTGAAAATGAGGTCGCTGAGGGCCAGAAAGTTTAGGTTACTTGCCAGCATCTCACAGCTGGTACAGTTCTGCTAGAGGCTTGAGTTACCCCGTGTTGTAAGAGCCACGTGGTCCCAAGAGGGAGGGCTCGAGGCAGCACTGAAGACCTCGTGGGGGCGGGGGTATGAGAGGGTGAGCTGGTCTGGAAGGTGCCCTGGAAAGATACTGCAGGGGGGACGAGCTGTCCGCACAATCTGGGTGGGGGAAAGGTGTGAGCTGTCGGGTAACCTGAATGTAAGGTTGTCCAGGTCGGCTAGGTCTGGGTGAATTCCCATGCAGCATCTTGAATGACAGAATGAAGAATTTTTATGCAGGTCATTCTGAAATGGCTGTATTGTCTGTAGGTTGTTTCCAGGGTGGGGGAGGGGCTCATCTCCCCATTTCAGCACTTGGGCAGCGTCGTGCCCTCTTCGTTATCCCACTTACCGCCCCTGCCTCCCTCCGTCCGGCATCTTAATTCCCCTGTATGGCATGCTTAGCTCCTTCTGTTTCCCACTTAAAAGAGAGAGAGAGAAAAGAAAACAAGAAAGCTGTACCACCTACTTGCACTAGCTCTTAGAGACGGAAGAAAGTTGAAGCTTCCTTCAGCCACTTCCTTGTCCCCAGCCCCAGTTTGGTCCTTGGACTTTGCGAAGAAAGAACAGAGGACTTACCCTCAGGGGGAGTTCTTCTGTCTCCACCTGCTAGTGGAAAGGGCCTTAGGACTGTTCTATTTCTTGACATTTGAAGTGGCATCAAGGGGGGAGGTGATCAGGAAGGACTGTACCCCAAGGACAGCTCTTCAGGCTGCTGACAACTACCCGAAACCTGTCCCCAGGGGATAGAAACCTCTCATTTCCCTGGGACAGATCAGGCTGCCAGTGCAGATAGCCTGGGACAGAACCCCTCCCCAGTGGCCAGAGGAAGCTGGGGACGTGTGGAAGAGGGACAGTCCTTGGGCATTTTCTTCTTTGCTTCCTAGGTGCTTTAGAACCCAGCCTCACTGCATCACTGGGCTGATAAGTGATGGCAGTTTGCTGGTAAATGCCAGTGGATTATGCCATGCTGACCAAGAAGGCCGTGGGCAAGGGAGGGCCCGCACGGAGAGAATCCCCAGCCCTCCTGCTCCGCAGCAGGGTGGTAGGTGCTGCAGTCAACCAAGGGCGTGATCAAGATCACCGCTGAGACTGGGCCCAGGGGTCCAAAGCTGGGGGGGGCTAAGCAAGGATGCTGCTCTTCCTCTGGAGGAAGCCACAGCTGTCTGCCTTTCCTGTGCAAGCCGGAGGGAGAGAGCTCCAGGAAGGCCCCTGGAGGGGGGACATTGCTGGGGGAGACAGACTGGGGGGGGACATTGCTGGGGGAGACAGACTGGGGGGGACATTGCTGGAGGAGACAGACTGGAGGGGGGACATTGCTGGGGGAGACAGACTGGGGGGACATTGCTGGGGGAGACAGGCTGGGGGGACATTGCTGGGGGAGACAGACTGGAGGGGGACATTGCTGGGGGAGACAGCCTGGGGGGGACATTGCTGGGGGAGACAGACTGGGGGGGACATTGCTGGGGGAGACAGACTGGGGGGGACATTGCTGGGCGAGATAGACTGGGGGGGACATTGCTGGGGGAGATAGACTGGGGGGGACATTGCTGGGGGAGATAGACTGGGGGGGACATTGCTTGGGGAGATAGACTGGGGGGGACATTGCTGGGGGAGATAGACTGGGGGGACATTGCTGGGGGAGACAGACTGGGGGGGACATTGCTGGGGGAGATAGACTGGGGGGGACATTGCTGGGGGAGATAGACTGGGGGGGACATTGCTGGGGGAGATAGACTGGGGGGGACATTGCTGGGGGAGATAGACTGGGGGGGACATTGCTGGAGGAGATAGACTGGAGGGGACATTGCTGGGGGAGATAGACTGGGGGGACATTGCTGGGGGAGACAGACTGGGGGGGACATTGCTGGGGGAGATAGACTGGGGGGGACATTGCTGGGGGAGACAGACTGAAGGGGACATTGCTGGAGAAGACAGCCTGGAGGGGACATTGCTGGGGGAGACCCACTGGGGGGACATTGCTGGGGGAGACACACTGGGGGGAGGCACTGAGTCTGTGAAGCTTTGAGCAGAGGTCAGGAAGCACAGTTAAGACCTAAAATTGGGAGCCTGGAGGTAGAAAGAAGAAGGGTGATGGTTACAGGTGGTGTTTCCATCGTGTTCTCTAGACCTGAAAGAGAGTGGAGAGCGTGGAGGTAGCTGACTGTGGTTGGTGACAGAAAGGGAATGTGGATTTCCTTATTTATATGTCTGGGAAGGTGAGGCTGCTCAGAGGGGTACTCACCCAAACAAGGGGTCCCTCATGTTGTGTAAGAGGAAGCACTCCTGACAAACTATGGCCCCAGCTGCACTGGAAGAAATTATTATGTCATTGGGAGAAAGACATTTTTAGTGCCTAATGATTAATATCAGATAATAGTAATTACATAGTAATTATAACCTTGCCTATCAATCTATAAGTGCTCAGAGCGCTGTAATAGTGAAATTCAGTAGCTTCTATGTGGAGAGAATAGCTTCTCTAGTCACGTCTGTCATCAGTGTATTCCTTCATTCTTGTCTTTGATACATACTGATCAAGACCTACTGTGTGCTAAGTCATAAAGTCGTCTCGAGGGACATAGCAGCAAACAAAATGGACTTGTTGCCTGCCCTTAACATCTGTTGTAAAATACAGCCTTTAAAATCTCTTATTTTTCTGCATTAAGATTTTCTCTGTGGATAAATATATGATTAATTTTGCTCATATGAATGGAATATACAATTTCTGTCTATAGTTGTAAGACACTAAACATCTAGTAAATAAAATGTGTTGATTTTAAAAATTACCGTGAGACAAAGACATCAAGTAACAAATGAATGTGCATGTGTGTATGTGTATGTGCACAGCTACGATCTTGAAAAGACTAATTGGAAGTCACTGTAGTATTTAAAACAGGGACAGGAGTGACCTGCTCTGTCCTTCAGAAAGTGGGCTCTGGCCGCGGTGTCGAGAACAGACTGTGGGGACCAGAGTGAGTGCCAGCAGTTAGGACACTCCCAGATGTGCAGGTGAGAGGGGGTGACTGAGCAGGCAGTTGTGCGGGTGGGGAGAAGAAAAGGGATCGTGTTCGTTTTGGAGAGCAAACAGCAAGATTTAACAACTGATGGGAGCAAATGTGAAACGGCTCCCTCCTCCCCAGCTTGGTGGTGGGGACTCCGCGTGCTGCTGCTGCCAGCTTCGCTGGACAGACAAGGAAACAGACGCGGGAGCTACCGGGATGGGTTCTGCTCTCTCCCGGAGCCAGGCCTAGCAGTGGGTCTGACCAGGTGCATGCACCAGGTGTCTAGGAAGTTAGAGCCTCAAGACCCTTCGCTTGCCAGGACCTCTTCTGAAGCTTCATGACTAATCTTATATCCACAACTTTGTGTTCTTTTTCTTTAAAAAAAAAAAAAAAGAAAAGCAGTCCCCCAAGTGTTTCAGCTTCGGGCTGCACCACACCTCTGCCTTGCCCTGGCTGAGTAAATACGACTCTCTGGAGCGGAGCTGAGGTCTGATGCGATGGGAATCTGAGCTGGGCAGCGCGGAGCGTACAGAGGTTGGGTGGGATCGCCGGGCAGAGGAACCAACCCCGCTGGAGGGGCACGCCCAGCGCTGACTGAATGCCGCCTTTGTGTCAGGCACGGCATTGATTCTTTTTCTTGCTATTATCTGATTTAATCCTTACACAACCTCATGAGGTGAATGCTTTTATTATCCCCATTTTATATGTGAGGAAACTGAGCCCTAATGAGATTAGGTAAATGGTGACATGATCAGTCTAAGTGGGCGAACTGGACAGACCGCTGAACAGGCCTGACTTTGAGCTGGCGGCTCTCCTTAATCTTGACTGCTAGAGGAACTGCTGTCCAAAGCCAGAGCCTCTGAGAGATGCCTGTTTCCCCGTCTTTTTTGAGAAGTAATTGACATACATCAGCTGTATAAACTTAAGGCATACAGCACGATGGTTTGATTTTCATCTATTGTGAAATGATTACCACAGCAAGTTCAGCTAACATCTGATAGATTCTTAACTTATAGGCATTTCATCTCCTAGAGGTAGGAAAAGCAAGGTCTAATTCTGTCCTGCACCACCCCCCCTGCCCAGAATTGCTTAGGGAAATGTCAGCAAGAAAATGTAACCTTTCTATTTGCAGATAAACAGATTGAGACCACGTGTCACATGTGACACAGAGACGATGACAAGGTTCTGAAGCATGAGGGGTTTCAGATGCTCTCTGAGGGCGAGGGGAAGCCCCGGGAGAGTTTTACCGTATAGGTGATGTGGTCTGACTTGTGTTTTTAAGGAATCACTCTGGAGAACAGCACAGGGTGGTGTAACCAGCTGGTTCTTCAAGTGCAGCGTGGGACCCAGATGACTTCGCCATAGTAGATGCAAACATGACCTAGAAATTTTAGTGAAGATGTACCATAATCTGGGCAAGAATGCCATTTGAGGAAAAGCTAACAGTACTATCATAGATATTGAATGTAGAATGACCAATGGGGAATAGTATTTATCCCAGTGTCCCCTCCCCCCACCCCTGCCTTAATCTCGGAAGTCTGTTAGGGCATGAACAGACTTCCCTGTGACCTCAGTCCCTTCCTCAGCTGGCCGTCACCAGCCCCGCCTAGCAGTCCCTAGACTAGTCCACTTAGCGGAGAAAGAGGGACATCGGGGAACAGCTGCAGTGTTTGGCATCCCGACTCTGCTGTTGAAACCAAGGAGGCATGGCAGAAGGAAGGGGGGACATTCACAGTAAAGAAAGCTTCATGGTCAAGATGATCCCTGGATTCGGGCGTTTGAAGGTCTGCTTGGTAGAGGGGGTTAAAGTTGCCTGTGGAGTTAGGATGGCAGCAGATCTCTATCCCGTATATAAAATGTGTGTCTTATAGCCAACACCGTTTCAGCGTGGACTGGGCCACCCAGCGCTGGAGGTGTGTAAGCTGAGACTGGACCAGCTTCAGGTATAATCGTGCAGAGATGTGTTCAGGGAGCAGACACAGTGACGCATCTGAACCCGGGAACGAGGGCAAGGGTGGGAAGAATCGGGAGGATCAGCAGGGCAGAGAAAGAGAAACCTGCGGGTTGTGGCTAAGGTCTTTGCCTCTGACCCCAAAGGGAACGACCACTTTGGGTTGATCCCCCCAGCCCCCCATTCCCCATTTCTCTTACCCTCCAGCCAAAGCAGGAACAAACGGCATTGTATAGTAGTCTGTGTCAGAAATGAAAGCCGTGGGGATCTGACCCCCAGCAATGTGTGTTCAGCCTGTGAATTTCCTGGATGTCTTAACAGGGAATCATTCCTGGGGAAGGGCAGGCTGGAAATAATATAAGGAGATCAAGAAGGAAGTCAAGCAAGTGACACCTTTAAACAGGCGAAGCTGGGCGGGCGCATCCCCCCGGGACAGTCTGAGGTATGCAGAGCTGTAATTAACCCAGCGGCCCACTGGATATGTCTATTTCACTGCACAAAGGCTGTTGAAAGAAGGATTCTTGAAGAAAGAGGTTCCAATTCAAATGGTATTTGAGGAAGTCCCTTGTTGGATATACTGTTTCGAGAGTTTATGGCTATAATCAACAAAACATGGCCGTTCTTTCATGCAGGTTTTTCTTAGGACTTTCCTGGTACTGTTCTTTAGAAAGAAAAAGAAAAAAGGCTTCCCAAAGTGGCCGGGGGTCGGCTGGGGAGAGGGGGAGGGAGGTATATGGCTGGAATGGCAATGAAGGAGTTTGGTTTCCTTCTCCGAGGATCTTGAAAACATTAGAGGAGCAGGTGAGTCATTCTTTCATATGTGGAGACTGAGATATAGAATAAAATTGTCAGTTTTGTGTGCAGACACCCTAAAAATACTGTTTTAGCCTCTAACTTTAATTTATTATTTTAACTTTTTTTTTTTACATGGCCACTGTATATCAGACACACTTATAGGCACAAGAGGTCTCACTATCTCTCCCCTGCCTTCATGAAGCTAATAGTGGGGAGAGGGAGACAGAAAAATGTAAGTACATAAACTAATTAGTGTATCACATGATGAGCTGTAATACAAAGAGGGGAAACAGAGTAGGAAGGGACGCAATATTCAATACGGTCAAGGGTCTGAAGGAAATGAGAAGTGAATGGATGGGGGGGGGGGTCACTACCCCAGACAAATCTTGAGGGATGTGCAGAGTCAAAGGGAGGAGCACACGTGGTGTGTTGAAGAAATAGCGAGCCCGCCATTGGGCTGCAGTGGAGTGAGAGAGGCCAGCGCGGGGGGGGGGGGGGGGGGGGTGTCTCATCTTGGTTAAAGCTGCCTGTCACTGTCACCTATTTACTTGTCCATCTGGGCCAGGACTCAGTAGGCTGGGTTCTAGAAAAACGAACCTTAACCTCAGCCCCTACCCCCATACTCTTTCCATGTGGGCCATTCACAACAGCTTCCACTAAACTTGACGCTAGAAACAAAATGAAATTGTCACCATTCTGCTCCTTACCCTTGGCCAGCCCTGGGGTCCTTTGCCATAGCTTTGAGGTGCTGTGCCACATTATAGACCCTTGTCACATTCCTGAGAGCAGATCTGTAGACCCGATGGCTGCAATTTACGTGAGAGGGCCTCAAGTCAGAATTCCCAACCACATCTGATACATATATCCTAGGCCAGTTGGTTATTGTTCTTTTTTCTTTTGTTTGGGTTTATTCATTTATTTATTTATTTATTTTTGTGTTGTGTTTGGTTTGTTTTGTTTTTTGGGAAATAACTGTACAGTCTCAAACATTAGAGGTGTTGTCTCCTGCCATGGGCTTGACCCAGTCTCTGCGAACCGGTGAACCTGAAGGACAGGACGTCTGTGTGTGACTCATTGCTGGGCATTCTCTCTGCTCAGGTGTACTAAAGCCTTGTGGGGGTTTTTTTTTTTGGTTTTTTTTCTGAAGCTGGAAACGGGGAGAGACAGTCAGACAGACTCCCGCATGCGCCTGACCGGGATCCACCCAGCAAGCCCACCAAGGGCAACGCTCTGCCCACCAGGGGGGGATGCTCTGCCCCTTGGGGGCGTCGCTCTGTCGCGACCAGAGCCACTCTAGCGCCTGGGGCAGAGGCCAAGGAGCCATCCCCAGCGCCCGGGCCATCTTTGCTCCAATGGAGCCTTGGCTGCAGGAGGGGAAGAGAGAGACAGAGAGGAAGGAGAGGGGGAGGGGTGGAGAAGCAGATGGGCGCTTCTCCTGTATGCCCTGGCTGGGCATCGAACCCGGGACCTCTGCACGCCAGGCCGACGCTCTACCACTGAGCCAACCGGCCAAGGCCTAAAGCCTTGTTTATAATAATGGCCAGCCATGAAAAAATGGACCGTCTAGCTAAGGGGGATAAGAATGTTAGAACTACACTGAAGAAAGCTCTTTTTAAAAAGATTAGGGAAACTCACCATCCATAATCAACATTTCAGCATTACCCACTTGTGTTCTTAGGGCAATATATCTGTAAGTAGAAACAGGCATATTTAGAGAAAAACATTAGTTTCTGAGGTCTGGCCAGCTCCTGTTCTTACCCCTCTGTCATCTCCGATTGGATCAGACGTCACAGCAAGTGCCTCCGACCCTTGTTTCACGTTAGGTGTGACCCTCCAGTTGCACAGCATCCTTGTGGAGCTCAGTGGAGAGAAATTAAATTCTCTCACCAGCGTTGTGGCACTGAACCAGGTATCAAGGGGGCTCCATCAGTAAACTCTGTTGGTTACAAGATGTGTGTCCTTCCCGAGGCTCTGTAGCTAAGTTGGCTCTTTCCAATCACAGTCTGATCTTTCATTTTACTGTAATGCAGTTAGACAACCTAGTTATTCAGGCATAGACTTCTCTGGTTTTCATTATCCCCGAATAACATTTGATGCTGAAATAGGAAAGACAGGAAGGAGGGGGAGGGGAACCAAGCGTTTTTCACAGCTTGTGTGAAGTGCTTAATATTTGAAAGTCTTTAAAATATACTGTACACATACATTCCAATTTTATAAGACTCACATAACGTGTTCAAAAGTTTTATGAATTTCAGCATGTAACCAGAGTCAGCGTTCGCCTGTTTTAAATAAGCCGTAATGGGCTGGCAGCAAACCTGCATAGTTAGCAAACCCCTCCTCTGTCTATGAGCAGCCGTCCCTCACCAGGTCACTGCCGAGGACGGCTTTTATCAGTTTCTGTGAACTCGAGAAGTCGGTGTGTGTGCCGGTTTCAGCACGATTCTGGTTTTAAGAGCACAAAACCAAGGGCATTGTGATGAGGTGAGATTTTGTTTTGATTTTAACGAAATGGCATGGATCTGAGTTGCTTAGGAATCTGTCCAGGCCTCTCATATCCTGTGGGGGAGGCGTGGTTCCATTAATGCCTTCCATAAGCACCGGGCCACACAGACTTAGCCGGCTCACCCTCTCTCCTTGGAGCCTGCAGAGCTCTCAGAGACTAGAAGATGCACTTTTGACTTCCTCGGAATGGAAGCCCCTGGAGGAATGCTTTCTGAGGTGAGGCGCTCTCCTTGCCATAAAAGTCAGAGCATAAAACTTGCTGGGACAAACCCAGGTCTGGCGCCCGTGAGCTGTCCTGTGGCTCGCGGAGCAGGCGCAGTCCTGTTTCCCAAGGGCGAGGGCCATGTCTTACCAGATCCCACATGTCAAGGATGTCTGTGAGCCCCTGGATGAAAGCATGCCTGCTTCTCCCAGCAGGGCAGGGGGGGGGGGGGGCGCGGGGGGCGGGGGGGGGGACGTCGCATGCATGTAAAAGTTGCCTCGCTCTGTACTGCACACACCTGTGCCCGTAGAGTCACCTTGGCCTCCGCCGTCCCTCAGATATCATCGGCCACACACCAGGCTGGCTGCAGGGGACACTTCAACCTCCCTTGCACTCTGGTGTCAGTACCGCTGGGCAGTGGAGCGCAGGCCGCGGCATTTAATAAGGCTGATCTGAGGCTGCGGGCCAGAGTTCTCACAGAGGGTAACGTGTAATTAGGGAATATGACTTGCGACAGCAAGTTGACTCACACTCATTGCAGGGGGGCCCCTCCCAGGGGTGCCTCCCCCCGCCCCTCAGGGCTCTGTCTTTGCCACAGTTGTCACTTGCCACCCTAGCCTCTTGGGAGGCCTTCGCCGGACCCTGCTTTCACAGGAAATCCCCAGATGCTCCCAGAGAACGACGGAAGTTTTCCTTTTTCTTTGTCACAGAGCAGCAGTTTTTAACCATTTTCATCTCGTGGAGCTCATAAACTAATCACTAAAATTCGGAAACACACCAAAAAAATAATATACTATATTTTTTGGAGATCTGACCAAAAAATAATAATAATAAGGCATATTTTTTTTATTAATTCACATCAGACGTCTATTGTTGTGTTGGCTGTTGTCATTTTTGACAATCTAAGGGGAAAGAGGTCAGTGCCCCTGACTAAATAGTCAGGTATTGCATGGTTTAAAAATGCTCGTGGCACACCGGTTGAGAGTCATGGTCATTGAGCAATGTCTATTCTAGAACACTGCCCCCTGAGACATCCTACTTAACATTTAGAACCCACTACACATGCGTATAAGGCTTGGTTTCTGTCAGTCTGTATAGTACCAGCCTTCTGGCCTTTTGAGCTAAAAACTATGTAAGTATCATCACCCACGGAAGTATATAAACCCCCTTCTCTGTAGCTCACTCATCCAGCCAGGGGACGCAGTTCAGGGTGGGCAGTCACGTGTAAGCCCTAGTTCACCGTCATGCTTTTATAGCCTTTGGTTATATTCCCACTCAGCGCTGTCCCCAGAGATGCCAGGACTCGGGTAGGGAAACTCATTTAATTAGGACCCACTGTGGGGATCCAGGAAACAGATCTTAAAGTACTTTAAGGCGGAAGCCGTTGATCAGGAAAAGGGATGTTTACTTTTCCCCGCAGTTCAGGTCTGTCTCAGGCTCCTTTGGGGAGATCCAGGGCCTGGCTCCATCTCCACTGAAATGCAACCTGGAACCTTCCTCCAAGCAGGTTACCCCAGAAGGCAGTGACATGTGTATCTGCCTTTTAATGTGTTTATTGTTCTCTTTTTGAAGCTACAAGTGAAGCCCCTGGAATCTCTGCCCGGAGGCCTGGTATGTGGAGTATTTGCAGGTCTGATGCGTGGAAGGCCTCCTGCCCACACTCTGTCTGCCCCTGGGCTAGATAGCAGATTATTGGAGTTCTTCTCTTAGCCAGACAACCCTTGCCAATCCTCAGTGTGCAAAACGTGGCAGTTGGGACGGAGGGGTTAACGTGGCTTCGAGTGAAAACGATGCCAGTCCTTGCTATCCCACATGCTCAGCTCACACCCTTCCTCGCTGGTGAGGTCTTCCCAGGCCAGAAGGGGTCTCTCCTCAGTCCGTGAAGTCAGCGCTTCCTGCACTCCCGTCCTCCTCACGATGGTGACTGGTCTTATTTTTGCGGTGTGCGTTTCACCCTGATGTCCCCAGCTCCGTTTGGCTCTCACGGCCGGGGCTGCATCTGCAACGTGCCTACGCCCCCACAGCACTCACTCATTTATAAACTTGGTTAATGTCACCCGCTGTGCCTCCGATCTAGTGGTGTTCAATTAGAACTTTTTAACTAAGTTCACTTGAAAAGGAATATGCTGTTAGTCAATAAATCGCTGTGCCGGGCGCTCCAAGGGGCGCAGGAAGTGTAAATGAGACACCCTACCCGGAAGGAATTTATAGTCTAATTGGGGATAAGGGGGATAAGACGAAACAGCATGAAAAGTCAACTAATAATACAGTTTCATTTGGATCTATGCCAGGGATCATGATCATGAGACTTTGTGTATCTTTTTTCCGTCCCCATAACAACTGGGAAGGAGATGGCACTGCGCGCTCTCAGGTCCGCGGGCTGTAGAGCGAGGGTGACGACCTGTCCAAAGCCAGGGGTGAGGATGTGCACCCCAGTGCACGGCCCCGACTCTGTTCCAGTGGCTCCGAGCCTGTCCTCTCTCCTCTGCTCCTTGTTCCTGTGGCCACCGAGTGCCGACCCTCTACGCAGATCAAGGGAGGTTAACTGTAGTGGGGCTCACTACCTTTAAACAGAGTAAGAGACAAAGAGTCTGCTGAGCAGAGGTGACCCTTTGGTGTTTAAATCCAAAAGGAATTGTGCAAAGACAAGTGATCCCCCCCACACACACACACACAAACACACACGTCAGGGAATGAGAGGTGTCGCATTCCAGTAGTTTGTTATCATGGCATAAAAGTGCATGTAAGGTTTTCTGAGACGTGTTGAATGGACTGTTCTCAGAGATTTTTGAAGAGGAGATGAGATTCCCATCCAGTTTATAAGTTCATCCTGATGAGATCAGAAGGTTGGAGTAAATGACCTTCCAGGGTGCTCGGTCTATACAGTCTGTCCACTTGTATCATCATTAACTATCTCCAGAGTCACAGACCTGGGTTCGAATTCTGAGTCTACTTACCAGCTTTGGTAGCTCTCAGCAGGTTCATTAACTTCTCCAAGCCTGCTTTCTCCCTGGAAAAAGGACAGTCTCTAAAAGTTCAATGATTAAATATGGTGAGGGTAGCCCACCATTGCTGACAGGTGCTCCAGCTGTGGTAGTTGGGAGTGCATTCCTGTATCCCTTTCTGAGCCATAAAACTCGCACTCACACCTGGCCTGTGGTGGCACAATGGATAAAGCGTCAACCTGGAATGCTGAGGCCGGCAGTTCAGAACCCTGGGCTTGCCTGGTCAAGGCACATACAGGAAGCAACTACTACAAACTGATGCTTCCCGCTTCTCTCCCTCTCTCCCTCTCTCTCTCTCTCTCTCTTTCTCTCTCTCTCTCTTTCTCTGTCCTCTATCTAAAAAATCAGTAAATAAAAAATTTTTTTTTCTAAACTTACATTCACATTTGGAGCTGCAGACCCCAGAATTCCTCCCCAAAAGGGAGCGACTTAAATGAGTCAAGAGAGCCTCTTCCTTCTTTCAGGGTGGGTACCAGGTCTCTTCTGGGTCTCCTGTAAGTCCTCGAGAATACGCTATTTGAATAAACGTCTAAGATTTATTTATTCATTTATTTATTTGACCGGTGGTAACAAAATTGCCACCTAAGTTCACAATTTATTTCAACTTCCTAGCACCTTTGGACCAGCCGCAGGCTAGCTCCAGCCCGTTTAAGAAGAGAACACATTCCCTCTGAAGGAATGAATCAGCGGTCGCTCACCTCCTCCTTTCTCAGCCGTGTGTTTCAGTTATCAACAGTGGGATCTGGGAGGTATGGTAACACAGCCAGCGTTAACCCAATATAGATAAGCTTCCAGATACCTGTGTTCTCATTGAAAGAAAGGCAGGCATGCCAAATCTGTCTACTGAAGTGACAGGTCATGTAAAAGAGAAAGGCACAAAGCTAGTCCAAGCCACTCTCCCAGCCTCCCTCAGTTACGGGGGAGGAAACTGACTTTGAGTGTCTTCTTCAAGGTTAAGCTCCCGGGAGGCGGTGGCACCTGGCCAGAGGCTGTGACCTCTGCACGGAGGCCATCCTCAGAATCACCCTCCGCCCGGCGGGTCACTGCCCTCCCATTACTCCACCAGCACGTACCTGATTTGGTTGACATTTCCATAATTAATTTATAACAGCAATAACCCCAAGATGAGCCTATTTATAGGTTTGTGCAAGCTGGGTAAGAATATTAAATCTTGCATCATTAACATACTTAAAGTACTTGGGAGAGTTTTGTGATTGTCAAATGATGTGATTAAAAGGCCTCCAATCTTGGTGTGTATTTACCTTCCCAAGCTCAAATACAGCAAAAGAGGAAGAAAAAAAAAAAAAAAAAAAAAGAGGCACATACAGCTCTCAACCAGCAAAGCAATTGGGTTGTCGTGGGGGGAACTGTCGGCTCACCATCCTGTTCTTCTACCTCCTCCAGACTCGCCCTGAGTCAGGGTGGTTGGTCTGAGTGCCCAGCAGCTGCTGCCCTGCAGGACCAGGATCCCTGAGACTTGGTCCTGACCCTCGATACGGTAACAGGTGTGGCACCAGTAGCGGCAGGGAGAACTGCTGTGACCGCTCACAGCAGCAGAGACGAGAGTGTGAGAAGGGCAACCTTGATTTGAAAGGATGTTGTTATGACTTAGAGGGCTTCGTGGACCCCACCTTATTTTCTTCCTTTTTATGTTCTGTTGTTCTTGTGAACTTTAAAAACAAAATAATGTGTTTTAAAAAGATAGCGTGTAGGCCCTGGCCGATTGGCTCAGCTGTAGAGCATCGGCCTGGCGTGCGGGGGACCCGGGTTCGATTCCTGGCCAGGGCACATAGGAGAAGTGCCCATTTGCTTCTCCACCCCCCTCCCCTCCTTCCTCTCTGTCTCTCTCTTCCCCTCCCGCAGCCAAGGCTCCATTGGAGCAAAGATGGCCCGGGCGCTGGGGATGGCTCCTTGGCCTCTGCCCCAGGCACTAGAGTGGCTCTGGTCGCAGCAGAGCGACGCCCCGGAGGGGCAGAGCATCACCCCCTGGTGGGCATGCCGAGTGGATCCCGGTCAGGCGCATGCGGGAGTCTGTCTGACTATCTCTTCCCGTTTCCAGCTTCAGAAAAATACAAAAAAAAAAAAAAAAATGCTTAGTTAAAATGATAGCGTGTTGCTTTTCTGTTATAAAAATAAGATGCTTTCAGTATCAACAATGAAGCTAAGTACAGAGAAGTAAACAAAGATCCCTTATAATTCCACCCGCCTCCCCCTCCCAAATAACGGCTGTTGAACTTCTATGTGTCTCTTGATGCCATTGCCATTCTGACATCCCCCTCGCAGACAGCTCTCTGCACGGGGAGGCCTCCCATCCTTTCTTGGACAGTTGTGTCTCCTATGGAGGATACTAAGTATCCTGTGCCCCAGGAATGACAATTCACCATCAATAATGACTGACGAGTGACTGCCTGCCTTACCTTCAGGAGCCTTCCCAGGAAATCTCCACCCAGAGGTGGTGGCTCCCTCTCTCTCTTTTCTGTTTGCTCAACCTACCCAACCCTGCGAACCCTTTCCTCACCCACACAGGCAAGGGTGATGTCCCCACCGTGTCTTCTACTCCTTCCCTCCTCGTTAAGACCATGACTTCTTTGAGCTTTTCTAAGTCCTCCAGCACAGAGAAGGGTAGCTCGCCCATTATTGGTGGTCTTTACTTGTTTTAACTTCGGCTCTAGTTTTTTTGTTGTTGTTTCTTTTTTTAATATCAAAGTAGTTACAATACTCTAAACATCAAATTAAAGCCTGGATGGATAAGATCGTCATGAATGATTACACGTGTACACAGATGATTATGAATTTTAGTCTTTTTTAATGAATTTACAAACTTTGAGCTTCTTGGAAGTAGAGATTTGATATTAAGTCACCAGGCCCTTAACATAGTACTTGGCATATAATAAATACTTGATTAATAGTTATTGAATTAAAATGAAAACGAGGAGGAAACTTAATTACCCGATCTACTTTTTTTTTTTTTTTTTTTGTATCTCAGTAGTTTAGTGCAGACAAAAAAAGGAGGTGACATAAAAACGATGAAAAAAATAGTATTCTAGGACAGTTTTTATGGTATATCCGGGCATTTTTTTGCGCTAAGGCATCACTATGAACCGAAGCAAGGACCCTTTTTAATGATTTTTAAAAATCTTGACGATGCCCTTTTCACTTCTTCCCTAAATGAAATTAATATAAAGCCATAAAAATCCCCCCGGCGGGTTTGGTGAGTTACTGCTCTGTGAGGTTGGGAAAAGGCCATTTGCAGCCACTTGTTTTATGGAGCTGGGTTCTGACGCCCGGCATCGCCCCTGACCCTTCGGGGGAGGGTCGGGGGCCTGGCGCTTTTCTCGAGGACAGTGAGCACGGGCCCTTCCGTCCAGACCACAGCAGGCGTGTGTCCCACACCTGCCACTTCCCCCAAAGTCAACAGTGTCAGCCACAAAGCCCTGTCCTCCCTGAGCAGCCTGACGCTGTGGAGGGACGGGGGGGGGGGGGCAGACTTTAATCATGATTCATCGGGGAGCTCTCCCCCCATAATGTGGATTGATTTTCAGTGCACCAGAATCAATCACTTTTACCATACGACGCTCTGGTCATTTAGTACTCGGGGGGGAAAAAATAAAAGTGACGCCCGAGACAAGACACCTGGTCTGGGGCGCTGGTTTCCGGCCTTGCTGCTGGCCGAGCTCTTCTTGCATTTACCTCAGACGTGGGACGGAGGCCTCGTCTGGAAATAGAGATGGGAGTTTGTATGCCTGGAGCTTCCCCTTGCCACCAGGCTCACCCTCAACCAGCTCTTTAGAGCTCACTTTGCAAATCCTGGGGTCCAGGGACCCCCAGGATGTGAGAGGAGGAAAGGTAAGCACAAGACAGAAGGATAGAATAAAGATTATAAAAAGAATAACAGCCCCCCCATTTTTTTTTGAGGTGTCCTTCTGTGCCAGGTGCCATGCAAAGCACTGACTTTCCTCACACATAGAAGGAGGGGGGAGTGAATTGGGATGTCTGAGGCAGAGGATGGTGTTGGCCGCCCGAGAACACTTGGGAAGGACAGTGGCTTGTTTGCAGGCAGGTCACAGGCCAGACGGCCTTGACACGTCTTGTTCTCACTAAGTTCCCTGTAGCCTCTGTCGCTTGGTGGGAAAGCATCTCTCTCAAGCAAGTTCAAGAAAAGGCTAAGTAGAACAGGTATTGTGCAGCGCGGGCGTGTGAGGGCCTGTGTGCATGCACGTAGCAGATCGGACCAGTGTCTACGCAGGGCCACCAGACACCGTGGTCGAGGTTCCGTTTTAAGGTTAATTTGAAACTTTGAGGTGGAAATAGCTCAGAAAAAAAGAGAGAGAGATAAAAGAGCAAGGTACACGCCTTTGCCGGGATGGGTAACTGTATGAGTGGACACTCGTTCTGACAGATCAAAAAGTCACAGAACAGCACAAATCCTGAAGGCTCGTCTAGTCCCAGTCCCCTCTTGTCATTTTGGCAAACGTCTCCCTGAGCCAATGCAAAGACGGCCCCACGTCGGGCTGCTTTTCGTCGCCCTTCCCTGGGCATCTTTGGATGACGCCGGCGCTGAGCACACCGAGACGAGATGCTGGTTGGGCCTAAAGCGCACCCGGTCAGCCGGTCAGTCCGCAGCCCTCGTCTGCGCGGGGTCCCACAGCTTGATGCCGTGTGGCAGGAGAGAGGGCAAAGGGCAGAAGCGAACACTCCAGGAACGTGCTCTAGTTGGCACATGAGACAGTCAGACACAGGACGACATAGTGGACTGCCTGCCGGGAAATAGTGGGAGCTTAGGTGACCCACGGCTCGGAGGAAGAGGACGAGTGGAAGCAGTCTCTGAGGCCGGTGGGCTTTGGGCAGTTCAGCTGGGGCAGGGAGCCTCCCTGTGGCGAGGGAGGGGCGGTGGCGCCCTGGCACCACACGTACGCCGGCTCTGACGTGTGTCCTGCGTTGAAGAGCGGTCATGCTGAACGAGCTCACGAAGGACAAGTGTTGAATGCCTAGCTATGAAATTTGGAGTCATTTAAATATTTTCAAGCAAGAAAGAAACACAAGGAAAGCAGTTAACCCGGTTCAACTATGAAAGCCAAAGATAAACTGGGCTCATGACTTAGGTGCCAGAGTGCAGACCTGCTGAGAAAGCACGGTGTAAGGAGAGACCCAAAGGGGCAGCATTCTTTCTTACGGAGCCCTGACCAAGGGGGGCAGAAGTTCTTTCATTCAATAAGCATTTTTTTCTTGTGTGTGTGTGTGTGTGTGTGACAGAGAGACAGAGAGAGGGAAAGATAGGATAGGGACAGACAGAAAAGGAGAGAGATGAGAAGCATCAATTCTTCGTTGCGGCACATTAGTTGTTCATGGATTGCTTTCTCATCTGTGCCTTAACGGGGGGGGGGGGGGGGGCTACAGCAGAGTATGTGATCCCTTGCTCGAGCCAGCGACCTTGGGTCCAAGCTGTTAAGCTTTGCTCAAACCAGATGAGCCCGCACTCAAGCCGGTGACCTCAGGGTCTCAAACCTGGGTCCTCTGCATCCCAGTCCCATGCTCTATCCACTGCGCCACCCCCTGGTCAGTCTCAATAAGCATTTTCCGACATGAATTAATGCTGTATCATATGGTTGTGGCCATAGCAAGCTTAACAACGGTAGCAGATGACCTAGATGGAATTGCTCCTGCGCCGTCCTGACTCCGCATTCAAGGGAGTGGGTCCTGCCAGTCATTCTCCCCAAGCCTTTGGGTCCAGTTCTCACATGTCAACACCAGCCCATCGAACTGAGCAGGGCCCATTGCAGACCTTCAGATATTTAATTTGTAAACACTTAATAAAGCGCTGTCAGGAGGTCGGCTTGTCTCCTCTGTCGGTCACATCAAAATCAATACATCCCTTGGGTGTTCTGCCGTGATTGTCTGGGCTGGGGAATCTAATAGGATTAAGTGTTTGGGGTTCTCTCTGCCGCCACAGTCCACAGTCCTAGTTAGATGAGGTTAAAGACTGGCTTGCCATTGTGGAGGCACGATTGCTTAGGGGTCTGAAAAATCATTAAAGCTTGTCCTCTTAAACGTTGATTGTTCCCTGGTGATTTATTGACAAAACACAAAAAAGTGCTCTATACTGCACTCTAATTATATGTATGAGGCCATAAGATCTCATGGGAAATTAAATAAAATTTACAGCTTGATGGTTTTATGCTCCTGGGAGACATACCTTCTTAATAAGATCTTATAGCTGGGAATATTTATGAGGTTAAAGTCCGTAGGCTTGAGCAAAGACCTAACCTTTTCATGGGAGGGGCGCGGGGGTGCATTTTGGTTTCTCCGAAGATAAATGATTGTAATGAAATTTCAGGGATTTAGGAGGAAATGTTCAGTGAGACACATCATGCGTTCTTCCCCAAGACCTCTGGAGGACAAAGCTGTAAGGACACAGGGACTCACTCACTGTGGCCATTTATCTCTCCTAAGGTTTCGGGTTGCCCTCCCCACCACCTCCGGGGCAGTCTGTCCTCCTGAACTCACCTTGGCTTCCTCGCCGATTAGGCCCCATCCCGATCTGAAAGCGAAGGGCAATTATTCTAGGAGGTCATGGAAGGGGAAAAAATTTGAGGCGGGGAAAGGAGAGAGACAGAAAGAGAGAATATAAATGAGAATCACACTGATGTACTTGAACCCATAAAAAGCAGTGTCCCATGTTCCAACGGCCCCAAGGGAGTTACTGTACATGTTGGATGTTTGCTGTTTTACCAGAGCACTTGCTCTTTGTGTCAAGGGGTGGTCGGGGCCCAGGCCCTGATCCCACAAGGATAGCGATGAGCTCTTCTGGACAAATGACCAGCACATTTCTGAGGAAAAGGGGGCATGCCACTGAGGATTTATCAACTCAGTAGTGTGTTTCCAGGGGTGCACATTGTAAACTATCCTGGTAATTTTTGGTTCTCTCATACCAAAGACTACCTGGATCCTAAATGAACTTTTATGCTTGAATATGGGCTGTTTTAACCAGAGTGAGTAGCATTCTTTATCCCCGCCCCCCCATTTCTTCCTTTTTCCCCAATAGGGCTGAATGGCAAGAGGGAGGAAGGGAAATCGACAGACAGATGGACAAGTAGGTAGATAGATGACTGGTAGATAGATGATAGATAGATAGATAGATAGATAGATAGATAGATAGATAGATAGATAGATGATAGATAGATGGATAGATAGATGAAGGTATATAGACCTCTCATTCTTAAGTGTAGAATTCTCATTTTATATATTCAGGGAAGGGTATTTATGTGGAGCTCACAGGAGCATGTCATACATGATCTCTCTTTCTGTTTTTGTTTTTATGAATATGAACTTCAGCATGTGTGTGTGCATCCGGGGACACTGACAGAGGGTTCAGGGCTGAGGCTGTAGAGCAGTGCTGGTCAACCCGGTCCCTACCGCCCACTAGTGGGCGCTCCAGCTTTCATGGTGGGTGGTAGTGGAGCAACCAAAGTATAAATAAAAAGATAGATCTAACTATAGTAAGTTGTTTTATAAAGATTTATTCTGTCAAACTTAGTGAAAATCTGACATAAGTACTTGGTAAGTAATTCTTATTATATGCTTTAACTTGCTGTAACTCTTGCTTTATAAATTTTATAAAGTCAAGTTACTTCCCTACTTTATAAATCCCCATGACTGTGGAACCGGTGGGCAGTTAGAAAATATTACTACTAACAGAGAGATACAAGAGTGGGCAGTAGGTATAAAAAGGTTGACTACCCCTGCTCTAGAGGGACTTAGAACAGACGGTCACATATCCCTCAGAGGCCTCTGACATGGAGATCTTTGCGGGTGGCCTTTTCCTTTGAGGGCAGCTCCTGACTCTGTTTTTTTCCCCTGCATGCTCTAATTTATCCAGAAGAGGCAAAGCCTGCCACCTTTAGAGCCCCTGCCTAGGCTCATGGGAAAAGCAAAGGACTGCTTAATTAGGATGAACTCATCCAGTGTTCACCTGCGGGGGCGATGCCCGTGAACTCGGGAGGTTTCATTAGTCCTCTCATTGCCGGTTGGCTGTGCTCCTTGACTTCCCTCTTCCAGAACAAACCAGAATGAAACAAAAAGAAAAGAAAATGGACTCCGAATGTCCACGACGTAGATTTGTTAGAGCCTAGCTTCCGTCTCCCCTGTGAGGTGCTGGTTTTCAGAGCGAGGGGGGTGCGTGACTTCGGAGAGAGAAGAGGAGGGACGTGGACCTCAGCCTGGCCTGTTTTCTCTCGCGTGTCCCTGTGGCCCCTCTCCCTGGCTCCCAGGTTCCTCGTCTGTAAAATGAAGAGCTAAGGCGAGGTGATTTCAAGGCCCCTCTCAGCTCTAAAATATCATTTTATGGCTCTGGAATTTATGTAGGAGAGCAGCATTTCGCTCTATCCCTTGCTTTCGCCTTTTGGATGAAAGTGAGATGTCTCATCAGCTCAGACAGAGCCAGCTCAAGCCTCAGGTCTCAGATAAAAGGAAAAGGGAAAAAAAAAACTTATTAAAGATAGCTAAGTTCCCCTGATAAGCAGCAAGTGAGAAATCCCCGATTTAATTTAAATATGATATTTCTGTCTTCATTAATTTAAAGCATGTATATGATAATGTATCCTTTTTTATTTAGTGGTCCTTCCTGGAGGGAAAGAAAGGCATGATTATGAAGCAGAGGGGCAAAGATTTGGGTATTTTTTAATAAAGTCGAATATCCCTAAAAATGCATGAATTATATGGAAGTGAGATTTGTTGCAAGTTACAAATCAGAGCCTGAAATGTCACTTATCTCCTAATGATACTTCTACACAGATTATTAATTTCATTTTAGAAGCCCAATGAATGTTATATTTTATGACATTGATTAAACATCTTGCTGCCATCCACCCATCTATCCTTTTCGTTTTCAAAAATCCATATCGGAATTTAACCAAAACAGCTCATAAATTTGTATCTTACAGTCTAGCCAAGTGGACTGGTTATCCACGCTGCTTATAACCAGACCCACCCTGTGCTCTGGGCTCGGGCCATCTCCACTCATCCAAGTCAGGCTTTTCTAAATCGACCCCATGTCTTGTTAACCAGAGCTGGATGGGGGGATTTATTTGGAACAACGTTTGCGGCTTGTGGAGCTGCAGATCCCCACGAGGGCTGTGGGGCTGCCGGGGGAGCCCCTGACTGGGAATCAGGGACTCAGCTTTCGTTCTTGCTCTTGGCCAAGCCAGTTGCCTCCCGCTTCCGTGTCCCGAGGGTGATTACAAACTCCCCGAGCTGGCTCCCGGCGCTGTGGTGGGGATGAATGAGGGAGTTGCTGGGAAAGCCGTCCCAGCCCTTCAGAGGGAAGCCCTGTGGTCTTGGGTCTAAGGGCCAATAGGAAAGAGGATGGGATGAGAGGCTTTGGGTCCACTTCAGGCATCTTAGGAAAGTTCGGGGATGACTCTGTTGCAGGGAGAAAAGGCTTTTGAAACTAGGTCACTGTGTTATTATAATATATTGACTGCACTGTGCCGTCACCTCCGGTTCCTCCCGACTCACGCCTGTGTCCTCAGCACCCCTGTGGGCTCAGTCTCTGCCTGGATGGGCTCCGGTTAGAAACCCCGATTGTCCCTATAGCGTTTCCCTCACAGTGGTGTTCACAGGTGCCATCCCTTCTGTCCAGAGAGTGGTCCTAGGTGCTGGCACTTAGGTGTCCACGTCAGGAAACAATGGCGGCCATCTCAGGGACAGATTTTGAGGCATCAGAACCAACATTGCATGAAGGACAAGAGGCCAGCCCCCCACCCCCAAGGCTGCCACGTGTAGAAGAAGTAACCTATTGAGACTGAGGGAACTTGGTGGGGGAGCTTAAGGATAAACTGTTTTGTAAGAACTGATAACACCAGACAAGAAAACAAAAAGACTCTTAAATCAGAAGCCAGCGCCTGTCTAAAGGAACCTTACCACAGGTGTCCACGAGGCCTAGGCAAGGGTGCGGGGGGCAGTGAGGTTGGTGCCCTGGGACCAGGAGGGGGCTCGGTGCTGGAAGGAGCAGGGCCCACCAGGCTCCCCAGGACCAGCATTGTTGTCACTGCAGAGAACAGCGGTTCAGTGTAGGCTCGAGAGTCCCACTCCCAAGGGTCGCATCTCAGCTCTCCCTGCGTCCTCAAGGAAGTCACAGCGCTCTACGGATCTGTGGTCCTGCCTGTAGGGAAGGTTGGGTGTCGACAGCAAGGTAGGTGGCGCTTAGCACAGAGCCAGGCCGGAGTTAACTGCTGCCTATGGTCAAGTGTTGGAGAGCCGTATCTGCATCGGGGGTCGGTGGTGCTGGAGGCGATGCTGGGTGTTTTGGGTTTGGTGTTTATTTGTTTTCATCTTTTTCTTTTTCCCTAAAAAAAAAAGAAAATAAATTATAGGATGGCATCACTTAAAACTGCAGCTGACAATACCTGGTCTGGGCACTGCAGGGCCTTTCATTGTGGCATGGTGACAAACGTTTTCAGTGAGGCTGGCTGTTGGTGACAGCCCCTCTCTCTTTGAGGGACGGGGAGTGGGGACGACTGTTACCAGGAGAGGAGGATGGCTGTCTAGCGGAGTCTCCTCTGGCGTGCTAGGAAACGTTCTCCGGTGACACATTCTGCCCCCATTTCTGACTCATTTCTCTCCAGTCCCCCTCCCCCCCTCCCTCCCCTTCTTTCCTCCCACTCCCCCCACTCAGCGCATGGTACGGTCCAGCACTGGGGATGTTGCATAAAGGGAAAATATGGCATGTTTACAGAGAGAATTTTCAAGAAGTGTTAATTTAATATGCTAAAGTGTTCCCTTCAGCATTTTACCTTTCTTGTTGTTTTCACAAAACAGCCAAGACTAAATAATGAGCCCAGGGCTGTGCCCTTTGGTAGCGTGATAGCTCATTACCCACTAGCGGCCTCCATCTGCCCTCATGGCTGCATAGGGAGCCATTACGATTATGATGGAAATCTCAGAAGCCATTACCAGGATGCAACAGAGGGCCTACTGCAGACAGCCTAATGGACTAATTTGTAATTGGGAGAGGGAAATGAGTTAGCGAGCTGGGGCCGGGTTTGATGAGAGTGGAAGTGCGCATGCTAAATGTGATGAATGAATAGGAATGTGTGTTTGCGCAGTGGGCTCCACAGGCTTTCGGTCTCTCCCGGGGATTGGAGGCGTGCTGACAAGCTGTGAGGAGCGAGCAGGGAAGGGCTCCGGGGAGGCGCACAAGATTCAAGGAGAGTAGCTAAGGATAAATCGGTGAGGAAAACTAATGGCAGTAAAATCCACGGAAATGACTGTATCTGCCATGAAAGTGGTAATTAGGAAGCATTTGGTGTGCATGTCTTTAGCCGTTAAAATAGGGACGAGGAGGAGCCCTGGTGCTTGTTGTGGGAAACAGAAGGCTGGGGCGGTGATGTTCCTAGAGGGAAGCCCCCTGGCAGCCGCAGGTTCTGAGGGCGCAGGCGTCCCAGGACCTGACAGTCCGCCCTATCCCGTGCCTGCTTGTGGGAAATGGAGCTCCTTCCTGGAACACCACCGGAGCCGTCTTGGGCGGGCTGCTGGGGAGCAGAGGGCGGCCGTGGCAGGGCCGTGGGCCCAAGGGCACCTTTGTGCAAGGGAAGGAGCCCAGGCCACAGTCGCCAGCCCGCTGGTGCCTCTGGGCTGCCAGGCTTCTGTCCTGGAGGGGCTGCGGGGGGGGGGGGGGGTCACCGCATCGGCCCCCATGCCTGGTTTTCCAAGCTGGGGAGGGCCAGGTGCAAGTGTGGCTTTAGAGAAGCGCGTGGGTCTAATTGCTGAAAAGTGGCGTTTCCTTCTGCTTGTCACTGGGTTCCCAACACTTCAGCAGCCCAGGCTAGAGTGCTCCAGGTGTCCCGGGGGAGCCTGCAGCCCACGCTAGAACGCTCCAGGTGTCCTGGGGGAGCCTGCAGCCCAGGCTAGAATGCTCCAGGTGTCCCGGGGGAGCCTGCAGCCCAGACTAGAATGCTCCAGGTGTCCCGAGGGGGCCTGCAGCCCAGGCTAGAATGCTCCAGGTGTCCCGGGGGAGCCTGCAGCTCAGGCTAGAATGCTCCAGGTGTCCCGAGGGGGCCTGCAGCCCAGGCTAGAATGCTCCAGGTGTCCCGGGGGAGCCTGCAGCCCAGGCTAGAGTGCTCCAGGTGTCCCGGGGGAGCCTGCAGCCCAGGCTAGAATGTTCCAGGTGTCCCGAGGGAGCCTGCAGCCCAGGCTAGAACGCTCCAGGTGTCCCGGGGGAGCCTGCAGCCCAGGCTAGAACGCTCCAGGTGTCCCGGGGGAGCCTGCAGCCCAGGCTAGAACGCTCCAGGTGTCCCGGGGGAGCCTGCAGCCCAGGCTAGAACGCTCCAAGGGGCCCCGGGGGAGCCTGCAGCCCAGGCTAGAACGCTCCAGGTGTCCCGGGGGAGCCTGCAGCCCAGGCTAGAACGCTCCAGGTGTCCCGGGGGAGCCTGCAGCCCAGGCTAGAACGCTCCAGGTGTCCCGAGGGAGCCTGCAGCCCAGGCTAGAATGCTCCAGGTGTCCCGGGGGAGCCTGGGCCCTTTGTGCCCTCTCGTACTGCCCTGGCCTGTGGCTGGATAACCACCCCCCCCAGGAGTCTGAGACCATGTCCGGCCTGGAACGCTCCTTGTCTCTGTTGTTTCCTTTGCCATCTTGCTCCTCAGTTCCATTTCCCTCACGTCCAACCCCTGCCATCCAACCCCTGGCGTCCTCTCCCTGTCAGACCTCCACATCCCTAAAGCTTCAGCCCTACGCCTTTGGAAAGCGTCCCTTTCCCCCAGTGACCTGATGTCCTCAGCCGTTTCACTGGGTCTCACTCTTCCTCCTGAGGCAGCCTGGGTTAAGCCCCAGCTGTTAGGATTCTTCCTGCTCCCAAACGTTCTCATCCCCTTGCCTAGGACGGAAGACATTTTAGTCTCTGTGAACAGCCTGAGGGAGACATATCGTCTTTCTGGGAAGAAGGAAGCACTGGAACCAATTAACTGGGCCCCGGTCCAGGGCTCTCAGAGCACCTTCCCAAAGGGAGAGGCCACATGGCTGTCTCCTGCTCTCGGCCCCACCTCCGTCCCAGGGGCTCCCTGGCCCCCAGCATCCCCAATATGCAGGAAGCATTCCCGTTTTCTTCACCAGCCACCAAAAGATAAGAATGCTGATGAACTGACTCCCAGATGGGATGATGACAGCCTTGTTCAGCAGCATTCTATTGGCAGCCTATGTGATTGATCACAGGGTGGATTGATCTCACCTCCTTTGAAAATGCATTGGAGAAAACCAACCAAAAACACAGATACATTGAGACTCAAAACAGCTCAATCTGGGAGAAAGCAATCAGTCAATAAAAAAAAAGGCTGAGAAACACGAGCAAATATGACAAAGTTACTGAAAACACACGTAGTTCTGTTCCTCCTAGATGTCATGGAAAGGGGGTAATTGGATGAATGCCTTTGATTATTAGTGGAAGCATATTGTTTCCTCAGGGGAAACTGACTTCTCCCATCTAATGTCTGCTGTGAAGTGCACCACTGACTATGCTGTTGATGCCTCTTGAACCAAGAGCCCCACCAGACGTTCCTGTCAGTATCAGAAGAAAGATGGAGACTTTTCTATAGAGAGCTATTGCTTAGATGCCCTTCAGTACCCCCCTTCCCTTGGGTCAGCCCTGGACTAAGCCCCAGAGAGTCCAGAAAGTGCCAGTGGCTGCTCTGCCCAAGCTCCCAATCTGGCGAGCCTGACTTGTCCTTGGGTGACTAGTTCAGTTACATAGACTAGCACAAAGGGTGTAGAAGACAGCTAAGAACTCGTCGGCTCCTTGTACAAATACTTGTTGAATCCGTGACATGGGGCAGGCGCTGAGCTGACAATCATTGCAGACACAGTGTTAAGTGAGTGGGCGTGGCCTCTGTCCTCATGAAGCTTATGACTAATTCTGACAGGAGGGAAGGCGGGGCTTACAGGGTTGGGGTCAAGGGCGAGGGGACAGGGAGGGAGGGTTAGAACTGGGCTGTGGAGCTGAAAGGCATTCATTAGAAATCAATAGCAAAGAGCTATCCAGAAGAGCCCTGATATTTGGAAGGTGAGTAACAGATCTTTAAATATGTATGGGTCAAAGAGGAAATCACAAGGGAAATTAGAAAATATTTTAAAGTGAAAGATAAGAAAAATACTACATAACAAAATCTGTAGTTGCAGTGAACTTAGTGCTGCAAGAAGACTTAGTAGTTCTAATTAACAGCTTCAACTTCAGACAGGAAGCAAGGTCTCACTAGGATCAATGACTGAAGTTCTGCCATGAGACAGTAGGGAAGGAAGAGCACAAATACCCCTCCCCCAAAAAAGAGGAAGGAAGTAATAAATAAAATAGCAAAATGTAAAACAAATAGTATAGAAAAATAACCAGTATAAAATTTGGTTCTTTGAAAATACCAACAAACTTGAGAAACCCTTAGCTAGAACAAACAAGGGAAGAAACCACACCCATCCCAATGTACCAGGAATTAAAGATATTATCAGCACACACATGGAAAGGATAATCAGGACAGGAGGTCCCCAGCGGAAGTGCAGAGCGTGCAGCTCGGTTAACTGGAGTTGCTCGTGATGTGTGGGCTGTGGGCAGTGTGGGCAGAGGGCTTGGCATAGTCGGCAGGGAGGCTGAAGAGGCTGTTCAGAACCAGCTATTAACCAGAGCTGTCGGGTTCTACATTGACCCAGGGCCCTTGTTCCTGGCCCGGCTTACTGCGCCTTAAAGTCATCATGCGGGCCATCATGCCCTGCTTTTAGTGCACCTGAACTTCCTCAGAACAGTTTTGGACACAGGCCGCTGAGTAGCTAACGGGTCTGTGTCTGCAGACCCCAGGACAGGAAGAGACCCCATTCCTCCCTGCCCAGCCTCATCAGCTGGGGCCTGAATGGTAGTACAGGACCAGAAGGTACTGGTCAGAGCCCTGCTGCTCACTTGACAGCTTCCAGGTCAACGGGAGCCTGTCATCGTCATCGCCCAGCCCAGACCCACACAACACCGAGGAGAGCAGGGCTGGGGGCCTGACGGGCTCTCCTCCACCCATCGCAGAACTGGCGCCTGTCAGCCAGGAGACCGTAGACAGGGTGCTGAGCTGCCCAGAAATATCATCGAGCCTGGATTTCCCCCACGCCTCAGGCGTTTCCCCAGCAGGAGTTCCTGGGCTGGCGTTGTTGCCCTTGGTGGAAATGGCACTTTCTCTCTCTCTCTCTCTCTCTCTTCTTCTCTCTCTCTCATCTGTCCTCCTATTTATCTGGGAGCCCTTACTTCCCAGTGGCAAAGTGCATGGAGTCTGGAGCCAGACTCTGTGAACCGGAGCAAGTTACCTTTCCTCGGTGTCCCTCAACTTACCATCTGAAACATGACAGTGCAACATCACGACAGTGACAAAGAGCAACATGACAGTGCCGTCTCATAAGGTTGTGACGAGAGTGAAAAGACTGAGTGTGTAAGTGAAGTGTTTGAGATAGTACACCCAGGGAGCGCTCGGCTTACCAAACCCTAGGCTTCGCCGACCAGCGCTCTGGCCTTCCCTCACTCTCGGCATTCCCCAGGCTGGCTCCCCTGGCAGCCCTGTTTTGGTGGTAAGCTTCTTTACCCTGTCTCTTCCAGTTAGACCTGAGTGCCTCCCTGCCTGCCAGCCCCCTGGGTAAGCCAGCAGCAGTTAGGCTCAGGAGTCCCTGAGCCCCTGCTGGCGCTAGCGTACACTGATCTTCAGTTGAGACCTGGGGCTCTCGTGGGGTGCTCCATGCTTCTGAGAAAGTTTACTTAATGCATTAGAAGCTACCACCATCCCCATAATAGTCTCTGTGCTACTCTAGCCACTGTGTCCGCCAGGTACGGGTTGCTCGTGCTTTGGCACTGCTGCAAGCAAGACAGAAGTATCTTTTTTTTTTTAAAGTGAGAAGTGGGGAGATAGAGAAAGACTCCCTCATGCACCCTGACTGGGATCCACCTGGCAAGCCCCCTATGGGGCAATGCTCTGATCATCTGGGGCCGCTGCTCTGTTGCTAGGCAAGCAAGCTATTTTAGCACTTGAGGCAAGGTCATGGAGTCATCTCAGCACCTGGGGCCAACTTACTCCAACTGAGCCATGGCTATGGGAGGAGAAGAGAGGGAGAGAGAGAAGAAGAAGGAGGGGAGGGGTGGAGAAGCAGATGGTAACTTCTCCTGTGTGCCCTTACCAGGAATCAAACCCGGGACAGCCACACACCAGGCCGATGCTCTACTGCTGAGCCAACCAGCCAGAGCCAAGAAAGGAGTATCTAGAAAGGGCAGAAAATCAGTCAAGGAGAGGAGAGGGTGCACAAGCCTTTGTGTGGGGACTTTGCTTCAGATGAGAGTCACAACAGACACTTACTTTACAGAGCATGCTCACGTGCATGATTATCTTAACTGTGTCTCCACCGTACGTTTGGGATCTAGCTATGGCCTAAGTATATATTTCCCCTGGAAATGAAAAATCTGAAGCTCAGGAAGGCCAAAGGACTTGCTTAAGGTCACACAGCCACTTCCAGACACAGTGGGGACCAGAGCCCACAGGAGCTGACTCCCGGGGCTCCCCACAGGGGCTGTGTGAGGAAAGTCACTGTGAACTATTGTCTGAGCAAACTGAACGGCCCCCTCTTGGCAGGAGGACAGGCCTTGAAGACCAGTGTGGAGCATGCTGGGATCCCATTAACATTGCATTTGACACTCAGCCAGGGGAGAGGAATGTCCTAGAAGTTTAGCCTCTGTTGGGTGTTTCTAAGAGCGTGTTGTTCTCTCCTGCTGGATTTAATGAATAAATTATAATAACTTTTGCATTTTTACCCATGTTGTGCATGTTTTTCTTGCCCTCCCCACATAAGCTCCCTCTCCTACTTCTACACACTATATATTTCTTTTCCTGCCACTGGATATTATTTTTTTAAAGCTCCTCCTAGTGATTGCTGATAAAGATGCACACCAGCTTGTTCTCTGTTTGTAAGCATGCCTGCTCAGACCCAAGACCTTGGGAGCAGGGCGGGGAAGAAGCTACATTTATATTCCTGAGAGTAGGAGCTGACAAACAGGAAGGGGACAGTGGGATATGACCCCTGATGACCTGTGACTTCCTCAAAGAATAGATGGTGTCCCATCTGTCTGTCTCCAGCACCAGCCCAGAGCCTTGCATGCATTAGCACTGTAGTGCATTTATGGAATAGTCGTATCAGTGAGTTGTTGGGTCCCCACCGAAGGGCTGGATGGCTACGTGGATAAGGATGGATGCAAACATAGATGACAAAGCATTGAAGTAATGTCTCATTTTATTATTGTGCAAGGGAGCCTTTTCAATGAACTCCTCCTCGGGATTCCATCACAGCATGCTGTCTCAGGTTCACTCTGCTCGGCTCTCAGGATTGCCTTGTGTTCTGAGCGGGATTAAGGTGACTTCTGTAACTGGTGAAAGAACATGCTTACTTCTTCCCCCAAAGTGCTCAATCAATGTTAATGTGATGGAGAGACCGGATCCAGCTCTGGGAGGGAAGTTAACAAAGCATGAGAATTAGCCTGAATGTGACTTCTGATGTATAATCTTTAGTTTTCTGCTATTTCTACTAGTCTATTAAATAACCTTTCTTGGAAAGTCTACTGATTTCTTTGTAAAAAGATACTTATTTTACATTGCATTACAATATACAAAGCACTGTTGTTACTAGGCTGTTTGGAGGGGACGAGAACAGTATTTAGAACTGAGAACAGTATTTAGAACTGAGAACAGCATTTAGAACTGAGAACAGTATTTAGAACTGAGATAGAGTTTTAGACAATTAAATAAAATCCACTGATGGGGGGGGGGGTGTAATGTGATAGGAGAAGAAACAGTCTCTGAAAAAAAAAAAAACCCAGAAAAATAGTAAGGCTTTATATACAACAAATCCTGAGGTTAAAATTTAAAATAAATGAAAAGGATGATAGGATTTTGAAATCGGCTTCCTCTTTGCACCGGGCCTTCCAGACTCAGAGTAAAATGGGCCTCTTCATTGCAGAACTGGTCTTTGCAACCAGCGTCTGGTTTCCGCCCGGAACACTTTAGCTGAGAACCCAGAGATACCATTGCTGGGGGGCCTGTCTTCTCATCCGTCAGAGATTTTGGAGGGAGACGAGTATCAAATTGGGAAATCCCTGCTGAGTTTTCTCTTCAGTGTCTAGGATTGTTTGTTTGTTTTTCCCCAACATTACACTTATTATAGTATATAAACAGTCAGACTCTGACACGGAGTCTTGTCTTATTTTTCTTGAGAAACAGTAGGACTCAGTCCAACAAGTCACTTTCCTAAATGTCTTGTTTGGACTCACAGCAAGGAAAACGCCAGGTTATAGGTGCCTTGGAGATGGGAGCCATGATCAGAAGATGAAAGGGGGCGGGCCGACTGGCCCTGACTTCTCAGGAGCTCCCCACGGCCCCTCTGCAGTCCCCCCCCCGCCCGCTGCAGTCCCCCCCCCCGGCCCGCTGCAGTCCCCCCCCCCCCCGCCCGCTGCAGTCCCCCCCCACTGCAGTCCTCCGCCCCCCACCGCCCGCTGCAGTCCCCCCCCACTGCAGTCCTCCGCCCCCCCCGCCCGCTGCAGTCCCCCCCCACTGCAGTCCTCCGCCCCCCCGCCCGCTGCAGTCCCCCCACTGCAGTCCTCCGCCCCCCCCGCCCGCTGCAGTCCCCCCCCCACTGCAGTCCTCCGCCCCCCCCCCGCCCGCTGCAGTCCCCCCCCACTGCAGTCCTCCGCCCCCCCCCGCCCGCTGCAGTCCCCCCCCACTGCAGTCCCCCCCCCCGCCCGCTGCCTGCTCCCCCCGCCCCGGCCCGCTGCAGCCCCCCACCGGCCGCCATCTTCTCTTTCTCTGCGGCCTCCCTGCTCCAGGCTCCAGTCCGCGGCGGCGAACAGGCTGGAGGCTGTTGTAGGCTCTGAAGTGAGTTACTGCTTAGCAGGAACTTCGCTAGACTTCCCAATTTGATTTTTTTTTAGTTTTGAAAATCAAACAAAGTTCGCAAAGTAAACATCACACACAAGTTGACATCCCAGCCCAAGGCAGAGGAAAAATGTCTCGTGTTAAATTTTTTGGCACATGCCCGGATTTATGAGTGTGTTCAATGTTTTGATTTTCTGCCCCCGTCGCTGTTATTCCTTACCCCCCAGGGTTAGGTGTGGAGAGAGGACGTTGGCTGCCGTCCATGGTGACACCGAAGGAAAGTAATTTTTTAAAGTAGTCTTCCACTGTGTTATTTCACATGCATGAAACATCAACATCTATTCTGTGCGACTGTTACCCCCAAACGTAAAGACATATAAATGCTTGGAGTATTTTATGTAAATAGACAAGTGGGGGTGATATTTTACTTGGTCTCGTGCCGACTACAGTAACAAAAGTCTCTCAGTTACCCAGGGCACCTGGGAGGGAGCGAGGGAACAGTTCTGCTCAGTGTTAAGCTACCTTCTCTCCTATGAATAACCATTAAAAAAAACCAACACAGAGCTTGAATTTAAAGTCCACCCCTCCAGTTTATACTAGGGACCTTTGGGGCTCACTCTTCAAGTAACAAGATGAGGTTCCCTTTGGGGGTCAGTGTTCAAACAACCAGACTTTAAAACCTTAATCTGTATTTCCAGTCTAGCTTACTTGATCGCCTACAACTCTAAGTACCTCCTTTTCTGTCCAAAGAGTCACCTAGAACCTTTCTGCCTTAGGAAACCTTCCGTTGCCTCCAGCCTCTCGGAAAGATGTGGTTAGTGATAAGCCTGCACCGTTCACAGCAGAAGTTTGGTAAAGCTCTGGAGTCTCTGCCATCCCAACACACACACACACACACACACACCATCACCTAGTTCCTCTCTGCCATCCCAACACATGCACACACACACACACTCACGCACACCATCACTTAGTTCCTCTCTGCCATCCCAACACACACACACACACACACACACACACCATCACTTAGTTCCTCTCTGCCATCCCAACACACACACACACACACACACACACATGCACACACCATCACTTAGTTTCTCTCTGCCATCCCAACACACACACACACACACGCACACACACACACACCATCACTTAGTTTCTCTCTGCCATCCCAACACACACACACACACGCACACACATACCATCACTCAGTTTCTCTCTGCCATCCCAACACATACACGCGCGCACACACACACACCATCACTTAGTTCCTTTCTGCCATCCCAACACACACACACACACACACACACCATCACTTAGTTCCTCTCTGCCATCACACAAACACATGCACGCACACACATGCACACACACACCATCACCTAGTTCCTCTCTGCCATCTCAACACACACACACACACACACATCACTTAGTTCCTCTCTGCCATCACACAAACACATGCACGCACACACATGCACACACACACCATCACCTAGTTCCTCTCTGCCATCTCAACACACACACGCACACCATCACTTAGTTCCTCTCTGCCATCCCAACACACACACACACACACACCATCACTTAGTTCCTCTCTGCCATCCCAACACACACACACACACACACACATGCACACACACACATGCACACACACACCATCACCTAGTTCCTCTCTGCCATCTCAACACACACACACACACCATCACTTAGTTCCTCTCTGCCGTCACACAAACACATGCGCGCAAACACACCATCACTTAGTTCCTTGAAGCTTTTCAACAGGGTGCTTTTATCTGTGACAAGTCCAAGTTTTGAGTGGAGGGGAGTGGGATGAATTGTTGCACTGTGTCCCATACATGTAACCGTAGTTATGTTACGTGACTGAGAATGCCTGGTGTTTGGAAGAGTACAGTGAGAAAGAATTGCCTTATCTTTGGAGAATAGTATTATCTTGCACGTGGAGAGCACCTTTAACTTTTCCAAGTTCTTTCCCTTGGTGTGTTAGTTTATTTGAACTTTCTAATAATCCTGGAAGGTCGTTTCTCTTGGTCATCTTGTTTTAAAGCTACAGAGACAGAAATGTGGGTTGCCCAGCACATTAGGGACAGAGCCCAGTCAAGAATTCAGGGCCCGTTGAACCCCCTCCCCCAATCTTACATAATGTGTTGTCTTCCACAACAGTTTGGGTACTAGGTGAGCAAGTACAGGGCGTCAACTTCCTGGGACTCGGCCTCAGAAACGCATAGACCACAGGAGGCGCTCACTGTGCAGTTAACATGTTTATTGAGCACCTGCTGCATGTCGGCTGCTGCTCTAGGCCGCAGTGCCTAAAACAGCTCAGGATCCCTAAATTCCAGCCAGCGTGGGGTGGGCTGGGGTGACTGATAATTAATAAATGAGTAGAATGGTGGTAATTGCTAAGGAGAAAAATAAAGCAGGAAGGGAGGTGGTGCATGCGCGTGGTGAGGAAGAGTCTTGTAGTCTTACGTTTAAGTAGGGGCGGCGGAGAAGGTCTTCCTGAGGGAAGACATGTGAACAAAGAGTTGAAGGCACTAAGGGAGAAAGCTTTGAGGGCCCCCTGGAGGAGGAGAAGTCCAGGCAGAGAGAGAGAGAGAGAGAAGAGTGTGGAAAGCTGTGTGCATTGCTTTTCTGAGATTTGTTAATACCATGTGTTTGCTGCATGTGTGTGTGCATACGTGTGCGTGCATGTTTGAAAACTTTTCTCAAATTCCAAGCCTGGTACATGGCTTTAATTTTTGCCTTAATGACTTCCTGCACTTTGGGAGCTCTTGAATAGATGCATCTGAAAGTTGTAATCATCAGCCCTGGGTTGGTATCACATTACCTATGTGGAAAAAGCAGAATTGCTTTGGCACTGATTGGATCTTGGGGTGGTGACTATATTTTCCTGGTTTTTAATGCAGATCATTGAAAACATGTCAGGGCCCTGGTCTCCAGTGTTTCTCTTAAATCGGGGAGAATCATGTTCTTATATGCAGGGGGTACAGGAAGGGACTCGGGCTGGGGGTGGGCAGAGGGTTCTTATGTTTTAAATGCCAGTCAGCTGCAACCACTAGTTATCTGGAGCCTGTTCAAACTCATTTGGAGAACAGTTGAATTTTTAAAGTGCCTTTTGATTCTCTCTTTCATTTATTTTAACTGATCTGCTGGGATTAGGAGCTTGGTAGGGGAACACCAGAATGCTTGCCAAAATGTGTGAATAATTAGAGCTCTGATGATGTGTGCCAGATAGAGGGGGAGTATTCACACTTCTGATTAGATTCAGCTAAATGCAGTTGTAAATCACTGCCGACACAGTGACAGGGCCCATCTCTGGTGAGCAGGGGAGGAGGCCCCGGGCAGCAAAGGGCTGAGGGGCTGCCCCAGGGCTCGGGGTGTGGGAGAGATGGGCAGGGAGGATGGCTCCGATTACCAGCAGCCAGAGCGACAAAAGTTTTGGCACCTCCCTTTCATTTCAGGTCCATCTTGAGTCTCGCTGGGCAGCAACCTGGCTGCCATCTTGACAAAGACGAGTGGGAGGGGTCCCTGCACTCTGAACCCTCACAGCCTCATGGAGTCGCAGGGGGAGTGGATGAACCACTGGTGTGCAGGGCGCTGAGCGTGTCAATAGGACAGACGCCAGACGGCAGGGCCGCAGAGGAGGAATCGGTTCTGCAGAAGGGGGCAGGGAGAGTTGAAAGGGCAGTTGTTTTCCTCAGAGATAAAGGGTGACACCGCTGAGAGCCCAGCAAGACGAGCTGGTGGCGAGGGGGCCTCCCGCACAGGTGGGGAGGGGCCCTCCTGGTCTTCGAGGGGAGCGCTCCACTGTGGCATGGGAATGGGGAACAGGACAGGCGACGAGGGTGGAGACAGCACTGGCCAAGGAGCTTGGGTTAGAGGCAAGGGCTCTTGAATGCTCGTAGAGGAAGCGCTCTTTTTCAAATTATGGACCACTCCAGTGACCCCAGTTCACCCCGATGAAGGGTCCGTCTCCCACCTCAGCGAGAGAACCCCTCTTAGAGTCATTGAGGTTGGTCTTCTTCAGAGGCCTGAGGGCAGGGGAAATGAATGTTGAAATAGAAGTTAAGAGTCACCCCCCGTCACCAGCAGGGAGTTGAGGAGGTCAGTAAGGTGAAGAATGAAATATAAAATGGCTAATTTAAGAAGATCACCTGGCAGAAGCTGTGGTGTAGAATTACCCGTTAGGCACGGGGTAAGTCTGCGGACTCCTGGATTGGATGTTGGTGGGAGGCTGTGGTCAGGGTCTGACCAGGCAGAGATGCATGGCAAGAGAGATTGCCAAGGGGCGTCGGCGAGGCTTTGCTGAGGAGGACTCCGGCGGCATGCTGGCTTCCTGGTGAGCTGACCGAGGCCCTTTATGAACTCTGCTGCATCGATGCTAATGGTACTAATCTCTCCTGATTAGTATGGAGTGCCACAGCCAAAGACACCATGACCTACACAAAGAAATAGACAGTGAGTATACATGTTTTAAAGTGTTGTCCAAGGTCTGGAATCCTGGGAATTTCCTAATCGCAGCCACACTTTTCTTCCCCCTCTAATACCACTCCTCTGTCTCCCCTCCCCCCACACTCCACAACACTCCACTCGCACTCCGTAAGTGCATGACAGCCCATAGTGACCTTCTCTGGTCTCCTCCCTCCATCCTGTTCTCTGAAGAGCGTCCCACTTTCTCTGTCTTGATTGTTGAGCAAGCCACTCTGCATGAACCGGCAGTTCAAGGCGGGACTGGAGAGCCAGGGACAGGCACGCAGGGAGAACGCGGCAGCGTGGCACAGCACCCAGGGCAAGTGGTCAAGAACGGGCAGCACGGGGGGCATGTGGAACGGAGAGAAGAAGCAGAAAAGTCACAACCACATCTGACATCTCTCGAGATGGCAAGAGACAGAAGAAGTAAAACATGTGGCTCTCTGCATGTCAGAAGGATTCATCCTCACCCTTCGGAGGGTGTGTGGGGGGGATTCCTCTGGAAGAAGAACCCTTTTCAAGTGGTTCCGCCCTGTTTATTTCTTCCGCTCTGGCCCCTGAGCTCAAATGCTCGGAGAAATACTCGGTCCTTTGCCTCTTCTCTAGGCATAAAAATCACACACAGACCAAACGGATCGTGTCCCAGGTGTGCATGCAAGGCAGTTACTGGGGATGTGAGATGAGAACCACTCCCTCTACTTGGTTTTATCTCGCTCTTTTAGATTTGTTGTGTGTGTGTGTGTGTGTGTTTTAGAAATGCGTTAGTACAGTGGTATATGAGTACAGTATGTGAATCCAGAAAGATGTATTAGGAGAGTTATATTTGTTTGTTCTTCTGTTTGTTTTTCCTTCGGGGGCACATGATCAAAGGGCGCAGACCGCCAGGGACGTTACCAAGGTTGTTATTCGGGGTGGGGGGCAGGAAGGACGCTCTGGGATGGCGAGGCTCCTTGTGGAAACAGGGACGCTAGCTGAACGAGCTGTGTCCTTCAGCCTCCGGACAGCCTGCGGGCTCCAAATCTGTAGAAAGAACCCAGAGAAAAGGAAAGTGTCCCTTTGGACAAGAGCCAGCCGCGTTTCTTTGGCCTCTGATCAGATAGCAGGGTGACCAACAGGGGCAGAAATACAGGTAGTCAGCCTCCAGCGGCCTCAGGGGCGGGCGCAGGCCCACCACCTCCTCCCAGGCCTGCCCCTCCCCAGGGCTGCTGCTGTGGGACCCCGAGGACCCCGGGAGCGGGGACGCTGTGCTGCATGTGTGAGCTCGCCACCTGGCCACAGCCACTCGGCTTTTCTTCTTCTGCCAGCCCTAAACAACAGCCAGGCCCAAGTTAGGGAGCCCTCCTGGTGGCAGGGAGGCAGGTGGCCCTGGGGCGCCCTTCAGTCCCGCTGCTGACCGCGTTGTCATGGCTCGCGAACCTCCGCTCCCTCCGTGGGCAGTTCCTCACCACGCCCCCTCTTCATCCGCTAGCCCCTGCCCATTAGTCAGGCTGCGCCCACGTGACCCGCCTCCTCCAGGGGTGTCTACTGATCATGAGAGAGCATCCCGATACTCCTCACCTCGTTGTGCCGACAGCCGGGTGGCAGGGTCTGGCGAGCCCCGTCCTCAGACACCTCCCGCTGCCCGTGCCTGTCCTCAGTGTGCTGGTGAACGCCCGAGGCGAGCCCCCCCCCCCGCCAGGCTGACCCACCGCCCCACAGCCAATGCCAGGCCAAGACAGCGGCACTGTGTGAGGGCGCACCGACAGCAGCTGCCAGCTCCTGCACGTCAGAGCAGCCAGTTGCGCCATATCTGTCCTGTTGAAAGAGGCGATGGGCGCACCTGTTCAGAATGAACCGCGTGCAACAGCCAGTGAGTCGAATCCTGAAGGAACTGAGTCGTGATGGAATCGAGAGCCTCTTCCTGTTGCAGTGGCTTTTGCCCACGGCTCCCAGTGGTGCTCATGGAACTCAGGGTCTTGAGAACGTCCGGTGTCCCCCGCAGAAAATGCGTGGTGGACATTGTTCACGCCAGGAAGTCGTGACTCCCTGGTTAAGAGCCCCAAGCTCAGCACGATGTTTGGGAGGGAGGGCCCCTCGCCCCTCATGCTGCCTGCTGTGCCCCGGAGAGATTCCCATTTGGGCAGGGTAGGGTCTTGCTCTGAAGTGGCTGTACTTTGCGGGTGGAGCACTCGGGATAGCCAAGGGAGATGTGCTCCTTCTCTGAGACAGTCTGCGCCACCCACATTTGTCAGCAGGGCAGTTACTGGCAGGTAGGGAGGGGCCGTTCCCACACATAATAAGACACTTAGCAATCCCGCTCTGCCCATTAAATACCGGTAGCCTTTGCCATCATCTTGACAACTGAAACATGCCCCCTGCGGAGAGTGGAGGGGAGAGGGGGCGCCCAGGGGAGGGAGGCTGCGGCAGCAGGCGGTGCTCTGTAGACCGGGTGCAGCCGCTCCGTGTTTCACTGGGACTCCTGACGGAAGTGGTCCACACATTCTGAGAGAGGAGGTTTGTCCCCCAGAGGGGGCTCCTGACCCCGGTCCCATACATTGTCACCTGCTAACCCAGCTCTGTTGGCCATTTCCTACATCTCTTGGTGTCTTCAAGTAGTAACAGTGTAGTTAGACTTAGAAACCCTAGGTCTGGAACAAGATTTACAAAGTCAATAAACTGTGATGTGTCTCTGTGTGTTTGCGATGGTCCATATGTGGAAGCCAGAAGGTTCGAAAATTGGCCCAAATGCAGAGGAAATTTTTACTACCCATGAAACATTACATTTTCAGTCCACACTTCCATTTGTTTTGCATTTTATTTTACAACAGCCATCTCCCCTCTGCTAAAGAATAGGAGATGGCTTGTTCCTTGAACTAGCCGTTCATGAGCTTACAATGAAAACGAAACCCACTTCGAATTTTTAAATCTGAGATGTTCATTAATTCGGTAATGTCATGAATGTTATAAAAAAAAAACCTTTATAAATGCTTTCCTCTGTATTTAGACATTTCTCTTCTGCCACTTCACAGGTTGCTGCACAAGCACCGGTGTGCATAGATTTGTTGCCTATTAAATATTAAAGCTTTATAGGCTATTTTTTATTTCCTTCTGCTTGCATTCCCTCTCCCAGCTCTAATAGCCACATGCCCAGCCCTTGAAGGAGGCCAAGTTTAGAGAAGGTTAATAAAGAGGGTTCACTGAGTGGGGAAGGGTAGCCTCCCTGACCCCATGTCACACCCCCGCTGCACAGTCGGAGGCCTCGCTTGAAGCCATCCTGGAAAACATCCCTTCTCGCCAGAGGCCGTCGGGCTTTGTCAGTGAAAAGGCATTAGGTGCAGGTGTCAAACATGACTAATGAGGCATGAGGAGTCCACAGCACGATGACAGAGATTATAGGTGCAGAGGACTTGTGACTGAAGTGTGAATAGCAGTGCAGATGTGTGACTGACGCAGAAGAGGGGGGACAGGCGGGAAGGGGCCGTGTCTGTCACACTTGTGCAAAGAATGGGCAGTTTCAATTATTCGATTGGTATCTTCCCCCCTACTGGATTGGGCTAGAAAAGACAAAGCTGAAATGGGTTTTCTCTTTAAATTGGGAGGCTCCTTCCCGCAAGTATTCAGGCCTGGCAGGGAAATTTCCAAAATAATCTCAGGCGAGACAGCGTCCTCCTCTCTCTCTCTCTCTCACTCTCTCTCTCTCTTTCTGTTTTTCCATTTCCACGACTTGTTTTCTCATGAAACTGTCGGGAAGGATGAGGCATATTTTGCTCATTAACTTTCATTGTCATCAGGACATCACAGTAATAGCACAGTGTGCACGGGTGTATACTTAAATCTCTAAACTAATCAAGCCGTATACATTAATTATGTACAGCTCTATGTATGAAAGGAAAGAAACGCGGTGTTCTACACCATTCGGGGACCCCTGGGGCTCTAATTGGTACATCGCACCTTCACAAAGGCTTGTAGTCCAAATGGGGGAGAAGAACAAGAAGAAAATCAAGGGGAAGGACAATGAGTCGTCAAAGGCCCCGCCTGAGCAGATCAGCACCCTGGAGCGCCCGGGAGATGTTGAGACATTCGGCAGGGCCCCGAGCTCAGAGCCCATTGAGTCCGGCTTCAGCTGATGGGGCCTCTTTCCTTAGCCACTCACTGGGACCGGCTGTGGGCCTTGGCTCTGGTGGTGTTCACCCATCGATAACCATCGTATTTTTATTTGGTCGCTAACCTCAGGGGAAGACGACCCAAGGGGTGAATGTTAAGGCCTGCCCTTGTGGAGGAGAAGCAGCAGTCTAGGGGAGGGGGAGGAGAGAGGCAGAAACGAAATGAGACCGGCAGGGGGAGGCGGGGAAGGGGGGAGGGGGGCTTTCCCTCCGAGCCCTCTTTCCCGGAGTGGAAATGAAGATGAAATTAATGGGAGGAGTGTTGATCTTCCCTAAAAGTAGCTCCACATGATAGACCCGGGACAGGTTTCTAAACAGCTGTTATTCAGATTAGAGGCAGGGACTTGATGTATTGCTCCCATTAGAAAGTGTCCTAATGGAAAGGGCCTGCACTTTCTCCAGGTCCCCTCTGAATTAAACAATTGGAGTATTTTAAATCGCGGGTCATAAGTGTCAACAAGATGGAGAGCTCTGCCTCTTGATTAAAAGAGGCCCCGTGAGTTACTGAGGAAGTTCTCGCCGGCGTGCATTGCATGTGGCCCTTCTTCTGAAAGGTTGTGCCCAGGGTGAGCCCAGCTGTGGTCCTGACGAGAGAGCAGCTGGGGACATGAGTCTCACACTCACAGATCCCGCTAACCATGGGGGCCGGGGCGGGGGTAGGGGTAGTGCCTCTCAGGTTCTCTGCCAAATCGTCCTTGTGGCGGGACACACAGAACCCGGGCAGACTGGGCTGGGGACTCAAGTGGCAAACCTCCGTTTCATAACATGCTTCTGTTTGCTCCAGTATCAGTAGTATCTTAGTTACTTGTCAGGTGAATTCCCAACCCCTTCTTTCCAGCCTTAGAGGAAAAGTGATGCTCCAGGGACCGGGTGCTGTCCTTAAATGGCGGCGCTCCTGGCACGCTGTTTTCTCTGCACCCAGTGTGAGAAGCACTGGCAGGTAACTTTGGCCTCAGAGCGCTGGAACAGGGGAGGCCCCCGTCGCCCCAGGTGCCACCTTGAGTCCAGTATAGTCCCTGGAGTGTTGTGGGCAGGAGCCAGTCAAGGTCATTGCGAAAGGCTGCAGACTTCCCAAGAATGAGGGGAGCACAGGAGAAGAGCGGGTGGGGGCGGCGAGGGGGGAGAGCGCAGAGCCTCAGCAGCAGTCCGGAGGGCGGAGGCGTCTGGCGCGAGAGGCGACAGCTGTCTCTAGGTAGATGCCCTTATGGCACCTCTTCTGGAGAGAAAGGAAAGTCCCAGTAATATTAACAGGGCGACAACAAATGAAAATTGGAAAATAAACAGATGGAACATGCCTCATAGTTTAGCTTTTACCATCCATAATTCTGAATCTGCAAGTGAACACGGCTAACTGTAGTTCCAACCATCTGCCTTTCACTTGAAGATACTGTGTAGCCTCCTACGCACCACCCTGGGTGGGGGGGGGGGGTGAGACCGGGAGGGAGGGAGCAGGAGGGGGAGGGAATCATTCTTCCCAGCTGTCCTGTCAAAACAAACATGGGATCTGCCTTGTGGAAAGGTCAAGTGCAGATGGACACCATCCATCTCTAGAGACTCAAGTCAGCAGTCCCACCCGGCTCTTCCTGGGCTTGGGAGGACCCCTTCTGGCTGCCCTCCTGATGTCCAGTGTCGGCGCCTGAAAGGCAGGTGCCATGAGTCGTCTCCCATTCGGGGCGTCCCCGTCTACATGGAGAAGAACTCCCCTCCATGCATGTGCACCCCAACCCCCGCTGAGCCACACTGCCTGCTCCTCGACGCCTTTCTAGAGTTACGGAGGCTCGGCCATGGTCCCAGACCGGGCTGCGGGCAAGAAGGGCCGGGAGAGGACAGGAAACCGTGTCCTCCTGGCGCCAGGACTTAGAATCCGGTGGAGCCGGAATGTCCAGGATAGCGCTGACCCAAACCAGACCTTGTCTTAATCACCCACTTTAAAAAAAAAAATTAACATTTTACTCAGAAGGCAGTAATATCGTTAACAACCTTCAGGAAATAAATGTAAACAGCCAATCGCCCACACACTCAGTTCTAGCCTGCTCTACCTGACGTGCGCCCTTTCCGAGACCCGCCTGGGAGCGGAGACTGAAGCTTTTATCACCCTGGACATCGTTTCATCAAGAATACCATGTCTGGGGTGCAGATGGGTGTGTAATTCTTTTCTGATTTTTAACATGACAACAGCTGGCATTTTTTAATTGAGTGTTTCTGAACATTAAAGATACAGATAACTAAAACATAAACACCAACCACAAATATCTAAGGGGTGGGTTCTGAAAACAGAGTGTGTGTGTACATGCGTGTGTGTGCACACATAGCTCAGTTGGGTGTGCCCCTGTGCATGTGCGGACACAAATACCAAAGGTATTCCAAAGACTTAATTTTTTGCGTGTTGACTGCTGTTTGTTCATACCCCAGTGGTGTTAACAAGCAGTAGTTGTTAGTGACAATCACACTCTCTCCAGCACTTACAGCGGAAGGCTTGATTTAATCGAAGAGCTGTCATTTATTATTCTGTTGTGCAATTCCAGGGGGGGGAGCTAACTGATCAAGCACTGGCTCCCAGGAGCGGAGGGCTTTTTTTTTTTTTTTTGTTATGTCTAAATCCTCAATACAAATTGCAGTATTTCTGGACTCCCAGCGGGACCCATTAGAGCCTGTGGGGCATTAACGATCATTAATAGTGCTGTCAGAGAGAGAGAGCGGGGGGGGGGGGGGGGGGGGGGGGGGTTGGGGAGGGAAGGAGAAGGGGAGGGAGACAGGAGGGAGGGGAAGGGGGTGCAGGAAAGTGGCCAGGGAGTTGTGTAGCTTTTTCAGGAATGGAAAATTAATACATCTGCTTTGTCCATGGTGCCCGGTGTTTGGTGCTTGTTAGCAGGCATCTCTAATTAGCTAGGTGAGTGCCAGCCATGTAGTGAAATCCTCAGTTGCCCAATCCCTTCATTCTTTTTCATGTCCTTTCCCCCATATCCCTAACACCTTCCTCGCCCCAAGAGTGAGAGTCAAATTTCCTACCTCCAAAAAGGCAGCAGAAGGGGACTGAGAAAATGTGGGTGAGTGGGAGGCACGATACACTTCACAACAGCACGTGCACACTCGTGACAGCCGTCATTTACTATCTGGACTGTGATATCCCATTCCCTGTGATTCCTTTTTTAAGCATTTAACTATACCAGGGGTCCCCAAACTACGGCCCGCGGGCCACATGCGGCCCCCTGAGGCAATTTATCCGGCCCCTGATGCACTTCCCGGAAGGGGCACCTCTTTCATTGGTGGTCAGTGAGAGGAGCACAGGATGCATCCTCTCATTGTATGTGAGTACTGTATGTGGCGGTGCCGCAAAGCGAGTCGTCACTCACATGCAGTACTATTTCGGGTGACGCGGGACACACGCATGCGTCATGGCTCCAGAAGTGCATCATATCACTTGTTACGGCTAGCAGTGACAAATATGGACCCGGACATTGACCATCTCATTAGCCAAAATTGACCCATAGTTCCCATTGAAATACTGGTCAGTTTGTTGATTTAAATTTACTTGTTCTTTATTTTAAATATTGTATTCCCATTTTCTTTTTTTACTTTAAAATAAGATATGTGCAGTGTGCATAGGCATTTGTTCATAGTTTTTTTTATAGTCCGGCCCTCCAATGGTCTGAGGGACAGTGAACTGGCCTCCTGTGTAAAAAGTTTGAGGACCCCTGAACTATACAGTAATCAGCTAGAGATGTTTTCATCACTGACTAGCTTACGTACCAGACCTGTGGAGAAAGGGCCGGGTATGAATTAGGATAATGTGCTAACATTTGCATTTTAATACTACTACTACTATTTTTAAGCAAGAAACCCTAACTGGGGGTCTTGTTCGGAATGGAAGCCATTTCCCAGTATCTCCCTTCCCTGGGAACCCCATGTCTGCGCCCGGCTGACGCGCCTTTGCCTCTGTCCCGTTCCCTATTCCTCTCCCAACATTTCAGTTTCCCTTGAGTCTCAGGGTTTTGAAATCTAATCCTTCTAAACCACAGAAAGGAGTTTTTGCACAGTAATAATTAATGTGTGCATTATGTGTCCCTTCCTTCCGTCACTCCAGTGTCACACATTTGTGAATTATAAGCAGGGCTGGACAGAGGGAGTGCGCGGAGAGAAGAAAGGCCCACGGCCTCTTTCCTGCACACGCAGCCTCTGCTCTAGTGGAGAGACGGACCTTATTTAAGAATCCCACCAGGTTGCCCTGGCCGGTTGGCTCAGCGGTAGAGCGTCGGCCTGGCGTGCAGGAGTCCCGGGTTCGATTCCCAGCCAGGGCACACAGGAGAAGCGCCCATCTGCTTCTCCACCCTTCCCCCTCTCCTTTCTCTCTGTCTCTCTCTTCCCCTCCCGCAGCCAAGGCTCCATTGGAGCAAAGATGGCCCCGGGCGCTGGGGATGGCTCTGTGGCCTCTGCCTTAGGCGCTAGAATGGCTCTGGATGCAACAGAGCAACGCCCCGGAGGGTCAGAGCATCGCCCCCTGGTGGGCGAGCTGGGTGGATCCCGGTCGGGCGCATGCGGGAGTCTGTCTGACTGCCTCCCCGTTTCCAGCTTCGGAAAAATGAAAAATGAAAAAAAAAAAAAGAATCCCACCAGGTCACGTAGGATCCCAGCTGGGGGCTGGGCGGCTGTGAGAAATGACTGGCACTCTGACCCAGGAAGGACAGTCCGGGAAGGGGCCGCTGAGTGCTATCCAGGAAAAACAGTAGTGAGTACTTGGTTGCAGAGACTGGGGTGTTTTCCCTTGACTTCATTCAGTTAATCCTTACAACTCGAGAGCAAAGGGAGGATTTTTTTTTCAGTGCACAGGTGAGGAAACTAAGATTTGGAAGAAAGTGAGCTGCCTGCCTGATCCACAGTGTGAGCCTACAGCACAGCCGAGGGCTGGACCCTGGGAAGGCAACCGTACCCTCTTCTCTGTCCCACCTCGTTGGCATCTTCGAGCCAGGCTGACTGTGGGCGCCACTTAGCTTCAGGGAGCCCTCCGAGTGGGGTGGATGCCGTGCGCTTGGCAGGGACAAAGGCCTGGCTTGCTGGTGGCTTCCCAGGGAGGCAAGATGGATACCAAAGGAGTGAGTGGGACCCTCAGTCCACGATCTCTAGTCTGGAGGTTTCTTTGCTTTCTTAAATCAATCTCCTTTTCTTCTCGCCGTGGCATCCCTACAGGGAACTGGTCTGAGCCGTTCCTGGGGCTCCATTATCCTCAGAGTTGGCTTACCTGCTGCCAAGGGAGCTGGAGGGTTGGAAGTCCTCTAGGCGCTGTGTCCCCCAGCGCAGTATTGGGACAGCCCTCATTTCTTACCCGTGAGCACAGGAGCCTGGAGTGGCCATTTTTCCTGGGGTCTGCTTTCTCCTGTGAGCTGCCTCCAAACTGGGCCTGAGCCCCAGAGCTTCTGAAAACAGCCTTGTCTCTGACTCTCCGTCCTGGGCGAATCCTCTCCCGGTCTTAGTGAAGCCCTTCTCCACGTCTCAGGTTCCTTTCTCCAGCTTGGCCTTCCTCGTTCACGTAGATTGTGACGGCCTTTAAACTCAGCGTCAGAATCGTTAGCGCCGGAAGAAAACAGGTTTCCCTTCCCTCTGAGAGAGAGAGGAGCTTTAGAAACCAAGCGTTCCTAGAAAGTGTGGGGAACACTTTCATTCCTTGATTCCAGTAACACAGTGGTTCTCAAAGTGGGGTCCGGGTAGCCAGTGGGGAAGGGTCCCCAAGTCCCCTGAAGGAGTTCCACAAGGCCACCACTATTTCCATTATAATATAAATACATTTGTCTTTTTCACCTCCTTGCATTCTCTCATGAATGAACAATGGAGTTTCCCAGACGTGATTGAAACAGTGAGTGCAGGAGCAGAGAGGAGACCTCGCCTCTCTTCTACCAAACTAGACATTAAAGAGATTTTCAAAAATGTAAAACGGTCCTGTTCTTCCTATTATTTGTTTGTTTGTTTTGGAAAATAATAGTTATTTTTTTTATAAAGATATGTTGTTTGTTGACATATAATAGGCTTATGATTAGTTTTAAATGAACAAACATTTTGTAATTTTCTGGGATTTAATTTTTAATAAGAGAGCTATCCGTACATGTAATAATACATAAGCAATTGCTTTTTGGAAGCCTGCAGAAATTTCGAGAGTGGATGGGGCCATGTGACTAGAACATTTGAGAACTTCTACAGTAGAGCAAAGACCAAACAAATTTCCATATGAAATTGACCTGGCCACCTTAATAGTTTCCCATGCGGATTATGTCACAGTAAAAGGAGGAATGATCTGGATAGTTTGGCCCTGCCTGGTTTTTTTTTTTCTCTTTTCTTTTTCCCAAATTCATAAAGGCCACAAAGAAATAGCCTCGTGGCCCTGGCCAGTCGGCTCAGTGGTAGAGCGTTGGCCCAGTGTGTGGGTATCTGGGTTTGATTACCGGTCAGGGCACACAGGAGAAACAACTCTCTACTTCTCCACGCCTCCCCCTTCTATCTCTCTCTCTCTCTCTCTCTCTCTTCTCCCACAGCTCTCCCCCCACCCGCAGCCATGGCTCGAATGGCTCAAGTGAGTTGGCCTCAGGTGCTGAGGATGGCTCCATGGCTGCCGCCTCAGGGGCTAAAAAATTTCTCTGGTTGCCACAGAGCAAGGGCCCCAGATGGGCAGAGTAATGCCCCCTAGTGGGCTTGCTGGGTAGATTGTAGTTGGGGTGCATGTGGAAGTCTGTCTCTCTGCCTTCCCTCCTTTCACTAAAATGAAAAAGTAAAAATAAAAAAATAACAAAAAAGAAACAGCCTCGTAAACCCAGGTAATCACATAGCCATTTCCGAGGGACAGTCCCAAATTATGTACATCTTTTATCCCAGCATAATTATAATTACTAAGAGCTCCCCCTTTGACTTTCAGAAGTCAAAATTGGATTGAGAAATTACAGGCTGGACTACCTGAACCCCCTTCAACTTTGTGAGCTCATAAATGGCAAAATAAGCTACCAGTCTTTCTATAGGTCCTCCGTTTGGATCGATCGGCACACAGGAAGTGGGCACCTTGTGGCTTTCTGTCGGGCTTGCCTCTTCGGCCATGAACGTGGGTCTTCGTGTGGATTGCGGCTGGGCACCTGGAAGTTGGGCACGAAGGGAGTGAGTGGTGAGCCAGCGGGTCACGTGCCCACAGAGCTCATCAGCCACGAGCGGTTCAGATGACCCGCGGGCCCGTTCGGTGTTGGCGACGAAGAGGCATCTGCAGGGCTTTTTCTGGATGTCGCTAAGCCCGCCGAGTCTTAGATTTCTGATGCTGTGTTTGAACTACTTGATTCCAAGGTGAAGCCAGACCACTTGGAGGGAAGTGTGAAATTCTTTGGAGTTCTTCAACTCACTTGTGACTCTATAAAAATTATCCCAGGGTCAGAAGCAAGAAGCAGGTGACGATGATGGTTCAAGTGGCACTCCTGCCTCCACGGCCCTTTGCAGATCAGGGGGCTGAGGTAGGCTGTGGGGCCTTCTGTCCTTCCCACTCCGGCGGGAGAAGGTTCGTTTGCTTTTCGTAATAGCGGCATGCGTGATTTGGGGTGTACCTTAAAAGCACCTCCCACCCACCCGCCCACACACACATACAAAAGGTCGAAATCCTTATTAAATAGGAAAAGTTCTCTCTCTCAGGGTCTGGGCACAGGAGCACGGAAATTGGAATTCTTTTTAATTGACCATATGGTTAGCTTTCAGCGTTGTGAAGCTATAAATCTCTGGTGGAGGTGTAACTTAGCAGAAATGTCACCAGAGGAAATGATTTCCTTTGGCCTTTCCTCTTGTTACTTTCCAAAACTCACCTTAAAAAAAAAAAAAAAAAAAGCATGCAACTTTAGACGTGTATACATAAGACATGTATACACTGGGGAGGGCGGGGAGGGCGCGTCCAGGTCCCAGAGAAGGCAGCATGGCCAGCTCCGTCAGCGGATCCAGCCATGGTCTGAGAGCTCGCAATTTGGAGTCTGTTGGTGCCAGCAATTACAAAAGAGGCCTACTCAGCTTTAAGCACTCGGGTGTTGATGGACAAAGTGCTAGTTTAACAGATCTCTGTAATGGGGAACAGGTGAATAAATACAGGATTAGTGAGCCCTTCCCTGTAACGGCCTTATTATCACATGTTATGTGGAGTTTTTGCCTCCATTTGACAACTTGGTTTGTGTTAAAAAAATTTCTAAGTAACGCAACATGGAGGAAAGCCTTCATAACAAGGCCCTTAAACAATTAGTCAAGATTTATAAAATCTCTGGGCAGCAGTGGTCGGTCAACCAGAGTGGCCATCTGATCGGATCCACAGCCTCCTGAATGAATCAATGGGGACGCAGCCTCCCTCAGCAGCGCGATCGTTTTTCGGTAACCGAAGACAAGCAAGGCCCGTGTACAGTGCGAGAGCATTCCATTATGAGAGTGCGGGTGTGACCAGGAGACAGGTTGAGCCTGCCCGGCATGAAAAGCAGGTCTCTATCCCCTGCCCCCCCAGGCAGACCACACTAATGAAGTTTACTCTACTCTTAAACCTTGGCTCTAATCCATCTTCTCCTAGGGAAGCATTTGAGTCCTGACCTACCTACTTATTTAAAGGCGTCATGATTGCCATACAGGTCATCTGTTGTCCCTTTGAACAAATACTTGACATAGAGTGTGTCCTTCACACCTATCTTTTGAAAAGTTGCTTTTCATAATAGCGACCCGTTGTGTTTTGGATGTTTACCCACATTAGAGGTGGCTCCGGTTTATTTTAACGGCTGCGTATTCTTTCATTGGCTGGATAAACCACACCGATTGACTGGATAACCCTCCTGTGGATGGTCACATAGATGGTCTCCCGTGTGTAGAGTGATGAAGAATTCATTGCACAGTGAACCAAGGTTGTTTAGAGCAAGATCAATCGGGCTGGCTGGGCCCTGAGGTGTGGGCGCTGTCATGTTGACTGTATTGCTGGTTGCCCCCTGCGGTGGGCACATCCATTTCCTCATCCCAGGAGAGTTTCTTTCGACACATCTTGCCCAAAGTTTACTATCAAGAGACAGTTTAATATTTGCCCCTCTGATGGGCATAAAATACTACCTCACTGTTATTATTATTATTTTGATTTTCCCAAGTACCTGTGAGATCGAGATCCTTTAACATATTTATAAGTTATTCAACATATTTGATGTGTTTTGCCCATTTTTTTTTTTTTTTGTATTAGGTGGCTTGTCTTTTTTGGTATCGACCTGTAGAGTTTTATGTAT